>NC_080173.1:23190390-23828857 GCF_950295315.1 Erinaceus europaeus | reverse complement strand
TAAAAAAAAAGAAAACATGGGAGTCGGGCTGTAGCGCAGTGGGTTAAGCGCAGGTGCGCAAAGCACAAGGACCGGCATAAGGATCCCGGTTCGAACCCCGGCTCCCCACCTGCAGGGGAGTCGCTTCACAGGCGGTGAAGCAGGTCTGCAGGTGTCTAGCTTTCTCTCCCCCTCTCTGTCTTCCCTCCTCTGTCCATTTCTCTCTGTCCTATCCAACAACGACAACAACAATAATAACTACAACAATAAACAACAAGGGCAACAAAAGGGAATAAATAAAATAAACATTAAAAAAAAGAAAAAAGAAAACATACTGGGGGGTTGGGCAGTAGTGCAGCGGGTTAAAATCACACATGCCTCTCCCCTGCTCCCCATCTGCAGGGGGGTCGCTTCACAAGAGGTGAAGCAGGTCTGCAGTTGTCTTTCTCTCCCCTCTCTGTCTTCCCCTCCTCTCTTGGTTTCTCTCTGTCCTATCCAGCGACAGCAATGGAAACAATAAAAGTAACAACAAGGGCAACAAAAATGGGAAAAAGTGGCCTCCAGGAGCAGTGGATTACTAGCACAGGCACCAAGCCCCAGCAATGATCCTGGAGGCAAAAAGGAAAAAAGAAAAAGAAAAGAAAAAAAAAAATTATCCCATAGGGAAAAAAATTTAAAGAATAAATATTTTCTCCCACAGTTTGGTCTGCAACATTGACATATTCTAGACAATAAAGAGATCTGAGTCAATACTTTTGGAAGCAGTAGGTTTTATCTAATCATACACAATTCTGTAATGCAAATCTTATTTAAAAATCATTTCAGTTACTGCATATGGAAGAGAAAATTTCTCAGGAGACAGAGAAGGAGAGAAAGATAAGCCAGAACAACACTCTTTAACATGCAGTGCCAGGAATTGAACTGGGAACCTCAAGCATGTAAGTCCAATGCACTACCACTTGAGCTATTTCTCTGGCCAATGCAAGTCATCTCTTTTTTTTTTTTTTTTTTTCACCATAGCACTGCTCAGCTCTGGTTTATGATGGTATAGGGGATTGAACCTGGGACTTTGGAGCTCAGGCATGACAGTCTCTCACTAAGCTATCTACACCCCAACCCCCGCAAGACTTCTTTTAAAAAGAAAGAAACAGAACCGTGCTGCATTTACATAGCTTTCTTTTCTTGGCATATGCTTTAGGAAACATCAATACAGGTTGGTGAAATTTGAGAACTACTTTCCCTAATTCCTAATCTCATTGGAACTCATTATCAAGAAAAGATCCCTGTCACTTTATCTCCAAAAAAATCCAAGTTTGGGATGGAATTTCATAATGGTTTATGAGATATGGTAAACTTTTTAGACTCAGGAGATAACAGCAGCAAATATAAATCTAATTACATCTTCCACCTGTTTAAAGCCCTCCAAGGGTTTTCAAAGTCTGAAAGATAAACTCAGTATTATAGGAAGCTTTTTTACAGGACTTGCTCCTACATTCTTTCCTAATGCTAATTATCAGCACTTGGCCCCCATTCTGGTACTGTGGGCTTCTAGCAACCCCTACCCAAGTAAATGCTTCAAAGACAGAGAAGTCTTGGGTTATTTTGCTTAATGTGGAACACTATGACTTATATACAGAGATCTTATATCTGTTATTTCTCTTTTAGAAAAACTCTTACATTGCAACCTGGGAAGTGGTTAAGTGGTAAAGCATAGAATTTGCACGTGAAGTCCCAAATTCAATCCCCAGTAAGGTATATGCCAGAGTAATGCTCTGGTTCATGTTCTTTTTTTTTTTTTAAATATTTATTTATTCCCTTTTGTTGTCCTTGTTTATTGTCGTATTATTGCGATCGTTGTTGTTGGATAGGACAGAGAGAAATGGAGAGGAGGGGAAGACAGAGGGGGAGAGAAAGATAGACACCTGCAGACCTGCTTCATCGCCTGTGAAGTGACTCCCCTGCAGGTAGGGAGCCGGGGCTTGAACCGGGATCCTTATGCCGGTCCTTGCGCTTTGCGCCACCTGCACTTAACCCGTTGCGCTACCGCCCCACTCCCTCTGGTTCATATTCTTAACCCACCCCTACCCCATCCCTGTCCTGCCTCTCTCTCATAAACAAATTTTTGGGAAAACATGTGGACAAAGAAAACAATTAAGTTATCAATTCCTGTTGGGCTCCATCTTTAGGCTCATATTAGATATCATTTCTTTTAGAAAAGAGCAGGTCTCTATTAGATCTGCATCTCTATAAAGGTTTAGACACTACATCATAAAAGAGAATTTCAAGAGAAATCTTGAACATAAGCAATTTTGTTCTGTTTTTGTCTTGTATACTTGAAAATAAACATGTTTAAAAGTTGGGACTCTGTTGTAAGCCCTGGGTAATAAATTTTCATTTTTTTTAACAAGAGCATCGATCAGCTCTGGCTCATGGTGGTGCTGGGGATTGAACCTAAGACTCTGGAGTCTCAAGCATGAGAATCTGTTTGCATAACCATTATGCTATGTACCCCACCCTAAATTCTTATTCTGATACTTAAAAAAAAAGAAAAGAAAAGAAAAAAGGCTAGGACTCAACTACATAAACATTTTAAGAATGAATTCTAAAAAAATAAAAATAAAAAAAGAATGAATTCTTGGGGGGGGGTTGGGCGGTAGCACAGTCAGTTAAGTGCAGGGGGCGCAAAGCACAAGGACCAGTGTAAGGATCCCGGTTCGAGTCACCAGCTCCCCACCTGCAATGGGATCTCTTCATAAATGGTGAAGCAGGTCTGCAGGTGTCTATCTTTCTCTCCCCCTCTCTGTCCTCCCTTCTCCTCTCAATTTCTCTCTGTCCTATCCAACTACAATAAACAATAAGGGTAACAACAAAAGGGAAAATTGGCCTCCAGGAGCAGTGGATTCAAGCACAGGCACTGAGCCCCATCAATAACTCTGGAGGCAAAAAAAAAAAAAAAAAAAAAAAAAAGAATTCTTTGTGGTCCGGGAGGTGGCACAATGGATAAAACATTGGACTCTCAAGCTTGAGGTCCTGACTTCAATCCCTGGCAGCACATGTACCAGAGTGACATCTGGTTCTTTCTCTCCTCCTATCTTTCTAATGAATAAATAAATAGTCTTTAAAAAAGAAATCCTAATTTACCTAACCAAATTTTATTTTAAAAAAAGAAGAAGAATGAATTCTTTGCCCGCTCCCCACCTGCAGGGGGAAGCTTCATGAGTAGTGAAGCAGTGTTGCAGGTGTCTCTCTGCCTCTATCCCTCTCTACCTCCCCATTCCTCCTCAATTTCTGAATGTCCCTATCCAATAAATAAATAAAGGTTTAAAATTTTTTTAATTAAAAAAAAGAATGAATGAATTCTTTGTAGTCAGAGAAATAGCTCAACTGGTAGAGCATAGGACTTGCATATCAGAGTTTCCCAATCAATACCTAGCAACAGATATAGTGCTCTGGTGTCACTCTGTCGCTCTCTTACACATGCACATACATCTCTGTATCTATCTATCTATCTATCTATCTATCTACCTATTTATCTATTTATTTATTAATATTTATTTATTCCCTTTTGTTGCCATTCCTTTATTGTTGTAGTTATTGTTGTTACTGATGTCTGTTGTTGGATAGGACAGAGAGAAATGGAGAGAGGAGGGGAAGATGGGGGGGGAGAGAGAAAGACACCTGCAGACCTGCTTCATCGCTTGTGAAGTGACTCCCCTGCAGGTGGGGAGTCGGGGGCACGAACCAGGATGCTTATGCTGGTCCTTGTGTTTTGCGCCACGTGCACTTACCCGGCTGTGCTACCGCCCGACTCCCTGTCTATTAATTTATTGATTGATAGAGATAGAAAAATTGAGAAAGCGAGAGTGAGAGAAAGAGAAAGAGAGAGAGAGACTTATAGCACTGCTTTACCAATTATGAAGCTTTGTCCCTGCAGGTGGTGACTGGGGTGCTGAACACAGTTCCTTACGCAAAGTTACTTGTGTGCTTTACTTTGTGTGCTACCACCCAGCAGCCTACTAAATTAAATCTTTTACGAAAGAAAAAAGAGAGTTGGTGGTAGTGTAGTGGGATAAGTGCAGGTGGTGCCAAACACAAGGACCGGCGTTAAGGTCCCAGGTTCGAGCCCTGGCTCCCCACCTGCAGGGGAATCTCTTCACAGGTGGTGAAGCAGGTCTGCAGGTGTCTATCTTTCTCTCCCTCTCTCTGTCTTCCCCTCCTCTCTCCATTTCTCTGTCCTATCCAACAACAACATCAATAACTACAAAAATGAAAACAACAAGGGCAACAAAAAGGGAATAAATAAATAAATATAAAAAAGAAGGAAAAGTCTTTCAGTACAGTCAAGAACTGGACATAGTGGCTAGAACTGGAATATATATACAATTTAACCACAAGAGTTAAAATATCCCTTCCAAAGCAAATACTAAGGTATGTCAGACCATCATTCAATTCCACATTTGACCATACTACAACAGAATGACACCAGGTAAAACAGGGATGTAGAGAACTACACAGGGTCAACATCTCTTGCTCTCCTGGCCTGGTATGTGAATGTGAAAACAAGTGTCTATAGTCAAGTATATGATTCTGACTGTGGACAGAAAATAAGCAAACAACATTCTGTGACAGGCAGATATTTGATCATACAGCTACATAAAATGTCTTGTGGTCTCCATATTCTAACTCTCCTTTCCACAGGGTACTCTAAGGAGGTCAGAGCTCGGCCACATGGTTTTGGCTATGAGCCAGAACAACGTAATAGGAAAACTGGCAAAGCTCCCAACCCAGCTCATTAATAATCTGCACATCGTGCCCTTCAGATCAAGCACTGGAGACCACAGGTCTTGGAGGTGCAGTCTCACATGTGTCTTCTAGAAACAATCACCTTAAAATTGAGGTTCATTTGAGGCCATTGCCCTATTTCAGAAGATGCTGTGAATACACCCAACTCCAATGCTCATAACCTCCACAGCCCACCAGGGGAATGGCAACAATAAAATATTTTGCCACACACACAAAAAAAAGTTGAGGTTCATTTGTACTGTTTATTATAAATGGTTTTCCTCTCTCCTCTATCATAATTTTAAACACCTTCTTGGATTTTATGCACCTTCCCCGGACTCAACTTTAAACATTTTCACCTCCTGACAATGAGTTTCATGATTCCTGGACCCTTTCCAGCCCGCAGTCATCAATGAGCAAGTTCCCCAGATGTGACCATGCTTCTATCCCAGAGTCAAAGCTACCTCATTTATGGGTAACCTTTCTAGGAACATTCTGTTGTCTCCTGAACAAAATACCTTTCGCATCGAAAGGTCTCCTCCAATTGCTCTCTTTTAGTGGCGTTACCAACTCTCAATAGCATTCCTTCACCTCTTCTCCTCAGATTATTTATTTGTAACTAAGTATTTTTCTGCTATGTTGATGTAATCTGCAAAGAAATAACTGGCCGCCTTTTGGAATGCTTTTAAGATCTGCAGAATTTAAAGATAAATTCAGATACCCAAATACTCATTTCCACTAAAGGTCAACAGCAATCTGAGAAATGTAAATTCTCAGTTTAGAGTACTGAGGTGTCTAGTCCTCTAATGTAGCTTTGAAGAAGGTAAAATGAAATGTCTAGCTTGACTGACAACCTGTGCCACTATCTGGTGTATACTGAACTGTGTTGCCTTTGAGTTAAATACCATGGATTATCCCAGTTACAGATATGAGAAACCTCTGATTTGTAAGAAGCTATGAAAAGGCAAAAAGAGAGCAAAATAATAATCTTGTCACTAGTACAATGTACCTAAACCCTAATGGCTTCAGGGCACTAATGACAACATAACTTAAAAAAATTATTATTTTTAGTTATTTAATAGATAGAAACAGTCAGAAATTAAGAGAGGAGGTGGGGATAGAGAAGAAGAGTGATAGAAAGACATTTGCAGCCCTGTTTCACCACTTGCATAGCTTTCCTCCTGCAGGTGGGGACCAGGGACTCGATAATGGGTCCTTGAGCATTGTAACATGTGTGTTGAACCAGATGCACCACCACCTGGCCCCTGACTATATAACTCTTCATCATACAGCTAGTCACTGAGCATCAGCTAAATTCAATCATCATGCCCAGCATAAAGACTCAAACAAATTCAGTATAAATACTACATAGGCAGACACAATCTCTGTCCTCACGGGGCTTCCCTCAGTGAGGACTTCAGTGACTTTATCGAATCACAGCTGAGGCAGGTGGTAGTGGGGATGCCACTTTTTTTTAAATTTATTTATTTTCCCTTTTTTTGCCCTTGTTGTTTTATTGTTGTTGTTATTGATGTTGTCATTGTTGGATAGGACAGAGAGAAATGGAGAGAGCAGGGGAAGACAGAGAGGGGGAGAGAAACAGACACCTGCAGATCTGCTTCACTGCTTGTGAAGCGACTCCCCTGCAGGTGGGGAGCCGGGGGCTCAAACTGGGATCCTTATGCCGGTCCTTGCGCTTTGCGCCACCTGCACTTAACCCGCTGTGCTACCACCCATCTCCTGCCATTTCTTTTTTTATAAAGTATTTATAGAGAAAGGTTTCCAAACTATTGGGAAACAAAAGTATTATATGTAATCAGATTTTAAAAATTATTATTCTTTATTCTCATTATAATTTAGATTATCCTATAAAATCTACTAGTTAGTACTACCATCTATTGTGTTTTTCCATTCCAATAACAATATGGGACTATTTCATTTTTTCCCCTGCCTCCGTCCTCCTTGACATTCAGTGCACTGTGCAGCCACTGTTGACATCACTGCCATATCCTGCCAAAATGACTGCTCAAATTAATATAACTTGGGAAGTTATTGCCTGTAAAATAAATGGGGCGTCACTGAAATGGCTACTTCTTGCTTGTATATCATTTGAAACTTAACAAAGTCAGGGAGATGGGTCCCATGAGCATACCTCAAGTAAAAGCCCCAACTCCTACTAACAACATATGTTATACAGTAATTATGCTACCAAGCTGTCCAGAATTCCATATCTGCATGCAAATTAGTTCATATGTGCTACAGCCGCTATTACAACAGTATTAAAACAAGAATTTGATAATGAAACTATCCACTTTATGGAAACACAGTTTAATTACTGTATCTACCTGTAGTTATTTATCAGCCAAAGAATGTTAATGTCCTCCTCTCATTCTCAGAACCTGCATTTGACACATCTTATTGTCATTTTAAATAATTATAAGAGCAGTCCAGAGAGGGGAATGCCTAAGTTATCTTCAACAGTCTCGATTTATTCAATACTGTGATGAGAATACTCCCTCAACTGGCAGTACGGGTAATTAGGTGATTAAATATTCCACAATTCTCTAAAGGTTAAAAAATTAACTGGTCATCAAACCCACATCTGTTCACTCCTGGCTTAGCTATCAATCATTAACATTAAGTCCTGGGACTAGCAAAAGCAGGATGGAGTGAGAAACACCCTGGAAAAGAGAGTTTGAAATTTAAAATTAACCAAAATACTGTATTTCCATCAAACTTTCCTTTGACTCCATACTAATCTATACAGATTCATCTAACAATGCATTGCATTTATTTCCTTAAAACTCATTTAAAGAAAACAATCAGTGCAATTACCATCAAACTACCTTATATAGTTAATGTCCTTTGTTCATTCATGGGCCAGATTCAACACACACACACACACACACACACCACTGCAGAGTCAGGGCCATATGTTACCATGGATAGACAATAAGGAGAAAATGTGCCCATGGAACTGAAGATTAAAGAAAGTTGACATTTGCTGGGAAATTGTGCAGATGCAGTCACATCTGCCATGTTGTCCCCTCAGGCTACTGCTAGTTCCCGCGAGAGTTGGGACATTCTTGGAGTGCCTGTTTCACCATGTTGTGCCCTCATGGATTGTCTATTTCCCCGCGATATTTGGAGTGCTTTGGTCACTCCTCCCCCTCCCATTCTCATGAGAGTTATTATCCTATCCTGGAGTGCTATGGTTACTCTTCCCCCTTCCCATTCTCACGAAAGCTGCTCCTATAAAATCCCTTCTTCTTCCACACCTCGCTCTCTTGCCAGTGCTTCACTTCGGTGTTCAGACGCAGGAAAGGTTACTGCGTGAGGCAGCCATTTTCGCTACCTTCACGTGGCCCAACCTGCTTCTCTAGCACCCAACTCTAAGGTGCCAGCACAAATAAATATTTGTGTTCCCTCTTCGCTCCGGACCTCCTCTCTCTCTTCTCCGCAGCTCACAACAACATCTGGCGCCCAATGTGTCCTGCACTCACACCCGGCCTGAGGTCCAGAAAAGCTGCCCAGACACAGGTAAGTGGCAGCCGCCTGACTCTGTGGCCCTGCGTTTCCCCTCACAATGGGATTTTTTTCGTTTTATGAGGAGGTGTCCCAGACATTATCTCCTTCTCCCCTGGGAAAGGTTCTTGCTCTCAGAGACACTTTAATTTTCGCTACACCGTGGGTTCTCATAGTTATAATGGCTACTTACAAGATATGTACAACATGGTCTGCCATGAGGATAAGCGACCTTAAGGCTGAGATAAGAGAGTTAAAGCATATGTGCTTAAGATGCCCTAAGCGATCAGCAGCTAGTCTGAAAACTTCCATCCCCACAGACACGTACACATGTTCTGACGCTCTTCCTTTGACCCCGCCCCCAGCTGCCACGGTTTGGGCTTCCCCTGAGACTTCCAGTTCTCTAACCCTGCCCCCTGCTGATACCTCATCATTAAGAGACCTTGTGGTGGAGATACAGCAGTTAAAGGATATGTTTTCAGCGTTTAGAGAACTTAAACCTTTTGCAGTCTGTCCCAAGAACTCCGTCCCTGTAGATACACGCTCAGTTTCCCCTGTAGCCACTACGGCAGCTTCCACTTCTGTAACTCTTTCCCCCGCATCATCAGACCAAGTCCACACCTTCCCAGTAAATGTGGCCCCCAATAGACAAAACCCTCAGGTGTGGCACCCATACTCCTCCAAAGAGCTCAGAGAACTCAGACAAGCCGTGAAGGAGGATGGATTTCACACTCCATGGACCAAGTCCATTGTAAGGAGTTTTTACCAGCATCTAAATACACCCCAGGACTGGAAAGACCTGGTTTGTGCTGCATTGCCAGACCCCCTCTATCTACAATGGAAGGCATGCTTCCGTGACAAATGCTCTAGACAATCGCAGGAAAATACTAACAAACAGATAGCATGGAATTTTGATGCATTGTTTGGAGTAGGAGAGTTTGAAACTGGAACTCAGCAGGCAGAAGCCAAGTTTCCAACCAGTTATTTTGAAGAGGTACGCATCTGCACAACACAAGCATGGTAAAGGTTAACCCCAACCACAGTAGAGGCCTCAGTCCCTATTAACTCTCTTCACCAAAACACTGATGAATCCTTAGCGAACTTCATCTCAAGGGTGAGGCAAAACTTAGAGAGAAAGGTTTATAATTCTGAAATCCTCTCTTTCCTCCTGCATTCTATTGTCTGGGATGGCATGATACCACAATTCCATCAGGCATGCCTTAGTCTTAAACACCTACACCTAGATAATTGGATTTTAGCGACACAGGAACTTACATCAGGCAATTATGGGGCACCCCTTACGACACAGGTTTATGCAGTTACCCCACGTAATCAAAATGGGGCCTGCTTTCAGTGCGGTCTCCAAGGGCACTGGAGTAACCAATGTCAGGATAAACTGCGACCACGCCTCCAGTCACCAACCTACTGGGCAGAGATCTTCTGGAATCTCTTGATGTTAGGATATCCACAGATGCCTCTGCATCCCCGCTTAGGCTGGCTTTCTAATGAGCCTGTCTGGATGGAACAGTGGTCTTTACCTAGGGAAAAGCTAGAAATTTTAAAGGAGCTTGTCCAAGAGCAGTTGTCCTTGGAACACATTCGTCATTCTCGAAGCCCATGGAATACTCCTGTCTTTGTGATTAAAAAGTGCTCAGGAAAACGGCGCCTCCTCCAAGATCTCCATGTGGTTAATAAAACCATGCAGGTCTGGGGCTCTCCCCAAAGGGGTTTGCCTCTTGCTTCTGCAATTCCCACAGGAATTCCAATCATAGCTATTGATATACAAGATGTTTTTTTTCTCTATTCCCTTGCATTCGCAAGATTGTAAACATTTTGGCTTCTCTGTTCCTTCTATTAATAACGCCAGCCCTGCCGATAGATTTGAATGGGTAGTGCTGCCCCAGGGCATGGCCAATAGTCCTACAATTTGTCAAGAGGCTGTTAAATCTGCCCTTTTCCCATATATCCATAAGGGCCTTAATGTTTTTCATTACATGGATGACGTGTTAATATGGGGAAAATCAGATACAGATCTCTGTGCCCTACGTGATTTTCTCATTCCTGCATTAAAGAAAAGCGGCCTTAATGTGGCTCCTGAGAAGATACAGCTAATTCCGCCAATATCTTTTTTAGGTTCAGAGACTTCTCTAATGCAAATTCGTCCCTTAAAACCTAGTGTTATTTTTCCTTCTAACCTCACTCTTGCTTCTTTACAAAGTTTTCTTGGAAATTTAAATAGGCTTAGGCAGTATCTTTATCTGGCTACAAGCTGCCTCCAACCACTGTTTGATCTGTTAAAAGGAAACAAACAGTCCTCCTCAAAACGTAGGTTAACTCTTTACCTCTTTTGCCTCTACTAGCACCTAAACTTTTCTCTCAAGATCCCATTCCTTCTGCTCCTACAGTCTTCACTGATGGTGGAAAAAAGGGAGCTGCTGCCCTTATATATTACACAGACAAACACCCACTAAACCTCTCTTTACTGAGCTTCCTGAGAATTCCCCTCAATACAAACAACTTTATGCTGTTTTTCTTGCATTAAAAGCTGTACCAGAATCCTTCAACCTTTTCTCTGACAGTGTGTATACTGTTAACTTACTTCCATGGCTTGCTCATTCCTATGTGAAAATTAATGATAACCCACTTTCCCCTCTCTTGATTCAAATCGCCTCTATGCTCTCTTCTCGAACCCAACCACTATATATTCAGCACCTTCATTCCCACAACCCTCTTCCTGGTTTCCTGTCCGAAGGGAATGCTGCAGCTGACCGCCTTGCCTCCACAGGAGCTCTCCTAGTCTCTGTCTCTGATCCTGCTGATTTCAATTCTCTAACCCATGTTAATCTTAAAGGCCTTCGAGCTCAATTTCCTGATGTTCCTTTACCACAGTTAAAACATATCCTAGCTACATGCTCTTCCTGTGCAAGTCTCATAAAAACACCTGCTATTCAGACTCTTGGTGTTAACCCCCAAGGCTTAAAAGCTAATGCTATTTGGCAAATTGATGTCACCCACATACCAAACTTTGGCAAACAAAAATATGTGTTTGTCTCAATTGATACCTTTTCTAAATTTATGTGGGCAACAGCTCAGACAGGAGAAAGCTCTATAAAGCTTATAAGCCATATGCTCTCCTGTTTTGCTGTGATGGGCTTACCTCTTCAACTGAAAACTGACAATGGACCTGTGTTTACCAGCAAACAATTTAAAGATTTTTGTCTCCTCTGGAACATTACTCATACCACAGACATTCCCTATAATCCACAGGGACAAGGCATTGTCAAGAGGGCCCATCAAACCCTTAAGGATCAATTAAATAAAGATAAAGGAGGAATGAGCCCCTCCAATATCCAGCTAGCAAAAGACTTAACTACGTTAAATCTCTTTAATATTTACAATAACTCGGACTTACCTCCTATTATTCTTCACTGGCAAACACCATCTACTCTCCCTTCTATTAAGGTAAAATGGAAAGACCCACTTGATAAAATTTGGAAAGGGCCTGACCCTCTATTGACCATGGGAAGAGGTTTTGCATGCATTTTCCCACATAATTACTCTAAACCTGACTGGGTTCCTGTCTGCCATGTCCGACAATACCCTCATGATGGCACTGTTATCCCTGAAGAACAAGAAATACAAGAGGACTAGCTGCAGGATACATCCCAGGATCCATAATATGACATGGCAGAACCTACAAAAGTTGGCTCACAGAGCCTGCTCTCCTACCCCTCCCCTGAATGTCTTATGTTACGACTGGCCAGTTTTGTTTTGTGAATGTGTTGAATGACCAAAAATTTTTGCATGACCCATCTGCACGGAGTACTCTATAAGGTAATTTTATATTTTATATAAAAATGCTGGATGCAGCCAAAATTTCTGGAGACATCCAGAAAAATTCCAAAAAAATTTTTTTCTCTCTCTTTTGATTTTATATATAAGTTTTGGTATATATGTAAGTGTTTAGTCTTAAAATGTGTGAGTAATGACAGATATAATTTTTTTTTAAATGATATGTTTTTATAACAAAAGTTTTTTTTCCTCCTGTGTGCTATAACTAAATGTTTATATGTATGTTTCAAGTTTGGTAAAACATTAACTTAATGGCTAAAAGTGTAACCTTGAAGCTATATCACTACCAGGAAAGGTAAAGTTAATTTGCTAAAGTTACTAACTATTTAAGGTAAAGTCTAAATATTTAACGTGACAATATATCCCCAAAACTAAAATGCAAATTCTGTATACAGGACACTTTTGGAGGGCCCCCAAAAGTGCCCTGTAAACTATCTTGTGGAAATTAATCCACAACAGATCTGGCATCAATCTGGCACTGCAAATGTTAAAACCATTGTCACTAACATATGTTAACTCTCTAAGTAACCTGAGTCTGTTTATACTCCAAAGTAAAAATGGTTAAAAATCAATATATATTTTAACTATAATTGGTCTAAAGATCCTGCTGTAGAGACTTCTACAGGAGGTTACATTAGATGACCTTTTAACAAAATCATAAAGATATTCAAACCAATTATAATCATCAAGGTATCAATTATAGTAAACCTCTAACTTGTTACAAGTTTTTTTTTTTCACAAGTAAGTGAATACAGCTATCAAGCCTTCATATGAAGAATCATCTGTTCATATGGTAAGGTATTAAACTATAAAAAGTTCCTCCATAGACAACTAATGCAAATTAACAACATTCACATACTCTTGTAAACTTAACTGGGGTATCTTGTCTTGCCACCATAAGCCATGCTTTTGTCAGCCAACAATTTAAAGATGTTTCCCTTTATAACATCACCCATGCCACGGACATCCTTTACTACAACCAAAGGCAAATGGCTGTTCCCCTAGACATCACATCCACTGACTGCTTCCCTTAGACTTGAGATATGATCCCACCTCTTCATACCAATGGATACATTCCCCCCTTCCTTACCTGTCTACACTTAGTTGTGGGACACTAGCTTGTTTTACTTCTTCTGCTCACAATAGGTCCTATAATTCTTTTTTTAAAAAACATTTTAATTTATTTATTAATGAGAAAGAGAGGAGGAGAGAGAAAGAACCAGATATCTTTCTGGTACATCTGCTTCCAGGGATCGAACTTGGGACCTCACGCTTGAGAGTCTAACGCCTTATCCACTGCGACATCTCCCAGACCACGGTCCTATAATTTTTAATAAGCTCATGGCCTTTTTGCAACAACAGACTGATGCCATAAAGATGCAACCTATACAAACTCACTATCATAGGCTGGACATGGCAGAATATTGAGTTGCTGTGGAGGATTTGCCCCCCCTCCATCAGAATGTCCACCATGTAGAGGACTGGCTAGCCAATGATGGATAAAAGGGAAACTAGCGCTATCCAATCAACCTAAGACAGGGCACCTGGTACAACAACAATATAATTACAACAATAAAACAACTAGGGCAACAAAAGGCAAAATACCAAAAAAAAGATCCCGCTTCCCTACACCTTAGAGTCCTTGTTAAAAGATAAGTTCTTTTTCCCCATGAATCACCCAGGACCTTCCAGATAATGGCTGACTACCATGATAATATATAAAATAATATAAAATAATAATAATAAATGAATAGGAAAGATACATCCCCGATTACTCAGTTGGCTAAGGCACCAAACCTCTTTTTCTATAAAGCATTCAAATCAGATGCCCTGCTAACCACAAGAAGCAGATTGTTTGTGTTTCTTCCACAGGAATCCCGGAAAAAAACATCTGAACCCCTGCACACCTTGACATCACCCACTAGATGGCACGACTACAGTGGCACAACCCCCCCAAAACCCTAGATGTCACCTGATGTGATCTGAAGAACCTGATTCACAGACTCCAACGACAGAACTTTTTTACTGCCTGTCTGCCTTTCCTGCTTCTGCTTTGACCTGTCACGTTTTGGCGGTTCCAGCTCACTCTCTACAGAAAAGCAAAATTCCAGAGGCTGACCTTCCTCATGCAGCATTTCATCCCCTGCCATTTCTCCCCCTAGTCGCCTACTTTGGACTGAGACTTCTATCGGACTTGCTGGTATACCCTTTGGACACTTCAGACAATTTTACAGCAGCTTCCTTCCCTTCACGTTGCTGGCTTTTCATAGACTGACCCTGAGTAGTTCACAGACTTTACACACTGTTGCCCTGGGCATTAGATAAAAGGAAAGGGGGAGATGCTGGGAAATTGTGCAGATGCAGTCACATCTGCCATGTTGTCCCCTCAGGCTACTGCTAGTTCCCGCGAGAGTTGGGACATTCTCAGAGTGCCTGTTTCTCCGTGTTGTGCCCTCAGGGCATTGTCTATTTCCCCGCGATATTTGGAGTGCTTTGGTCACTCCTCCCCCCTCCCATTCTCATGAGAGTTATTATCCTATCCTGGAGTACTATGGTTACTCCTGCCCCTTCCCATTCTCGCGAAAGCTGCTCCTATAAAATCCCTTCTTCTTCCGCACCTCACTCTCTTGCCAGTGCTTCACTTCGGTATTCAGACGCAGGATAGGTTACTGCGTGAGGCAGCCATTTTCGCTACCTCCACGTGGCCCAACCTGCTTCTCTAGCACCCAATTCTGAGGTGCCAGCGCAAATAAAGATTTGTGTTCCCTCTTCGCTCCGGACCTTCTCTCTCTCTTCTCCATGGCACACAACAACAGATATTCACAGGAACTGCCCCACTTTCCATGAAACACTGTATCCCATCTTATGAATTTATAGATTCCCCTGTAACTCAATTTCTGAATCTATAATATATATATTTTAAAAAAAAAGCCTACCTACCACCACTACAAAGGGCTACTGGGAGCTGGGCAGTAGCATAGTGGGTTAATTGCACACGGTGCAAAGCACAAGAACTGGCATAAGGATCCCGGTTCATGCCCCCAGCTCCCCACCTGCAGGGGAGTCACGTCACAAGTGGTGAAGCAGGTCTGCAGGTGTCTACCTTTCTCTCCTTTCAGTCTTCCCCTCCTCTCTCGATTTCTCTCTGCCCTATCCAATAACAACAGCTATAACAACAATAACAACTACAACAAGGGCAGCAAAATTGGAAAAAAAAAAATGGCCTCCAGGAGCAGTGGATTAGCAGTGCAGGCACCAAGCTCCAGCGATAATCCTAGAGGCAAAAAAAAAAAAAATACAAACTATATGCAAGTAATTTCTGCAGTACATTTTTGCAATGCCTATTTAATAAGGCTTTTACCACTGGGGCTTGGTGCCTACACTATGAATCCACTACTCCTGTGGACATGTTTTTCATTTTCTGGATAGGACAGACAGACATTGAGAGGGGAGGGGAAGATGGAGAGGGAGAGAATAAGAGACACCTAAAGATCTGTGAAGTAACCCTCCTGCAGGTGGGGAGTGAAAGGGCTCAAACCAGGATCCTTGCATGGGTTCCTGCACTTTCTACTATGTGTGCTTAACCTGGTGGGCCACTGCCTGGCCTCTTTCTTCATCATTAGCTAATTTTAATTCCTTCCTGCCTCCATTTTTATAACTTCTTCAATGAGTTTATGCTCTCTTCATACACTATTTGTTTATCTATATCCATGAGTGTGCCTGACACAGTATTATTAGATGCTCAGCAAATGCTTGTTGAGTAAGTAACTGAACAGTACCTTCTATGTAGTAAAGATAAGGGAAATATCTGAGGAAAAAATTAGCTCTATAAATGTCCCCAACATGATAGTAGGGAAGACATTCTTTAGTCTCAAGACCTTAAATATCACTTACTGAAAACTGCCACCAATGTTGCCCATGTTGTTGAGACAGGCCAAGTGCTAGGAATGGCCTTAAATTCTCTCTTCACCACATAATTACTTCACTAAAGCATAGAGATTTAAAAAATAAAAAAAGAAGAAGAAGGAGGAGGAGGAGGAGGAGGAGAAGAATGAGAGGAGGAGAAGAAGAATAGGAGTAGGAGGAGGAGGGAGGAGAGGAAAGAAAGGAAGGGGGAGGGGAGGGGAGGAGGATGTATAGGTTTAGAGACAGATAGCCCAGTGTTGCATTCTCTACCAGACACACTAAGGTTTTTAATTCCCATAAACGTTTATTTGCTCCCTCTGGGGAAAATTTAAAAATGGGGGAGGGGATAATAATCCCCAAGTCTTTGAAATGCAGTGAGAAATGAATGACATAACCAAGTGAAATACTTAACGTGCCTGACACACAGGTAGTGCAATCAAAGATACCTCTAATGACTAATTAAATAGATTCTAAGCTCTTTCAGGGCAGGGCAAAAATCTCTGAGAAAAGCAACTCTAATTATATCAATCCAGACCCATGGCTTTATAGCTATATACTGATGAATATCAAATATATATCTAAATTTATAACTAGAGTTGCAATTTGAACTAGAGACTTTCCTATTATCCAACTGCCTACATAAACTATTCACTTAGATCTCTAAGAGACATCTCAGAATTAATACAGTTTTCATGCCTAACATTATTTCTGGGGGTGGGGGAGAAGATGGGAGAAGGGCATATAGGAGCTGTCTGTACTATGTTTACAACTTTATGTGAACCTTAAAGTATTTCAAAACTAATAATAGAAGATAAGCATTGCCCTAACTGCAGTACTGCAGATATGCTTTCATATTCTCATCTCCCTATCCATCTCCGTGTATGATCCACAGAAAGCACATGTTTAACAGCAACCTCACTGGTGAAGAACAGCATTAGAGCACATGCCCTGGGATCAGGTTGCAGAGTATGAATCATAGTTTCTCTATTTCCTAGTCGAGTGGCCCTGATTTCCCATATGTGAGCCTCCTCATCAGTTAAAATGAGGCTGAACAGTAGTGGTGCTACAAAGTTATAATGATGATTACATGAGTGAGTAGACAAAAGTTCTTCAAATGGTATTAAGTGAATTGTTAAGTTATCAATAAACTTGCCATGATTGTCATTACTTCCTCTTTGCCTTACATTCAAAATCTGACCTCTGCTTGCTCACAATTGCCAATAACTCCAACACAAAACCACCACTGTCAATTCCTCTATACCTATACATCAGCCTACATGTTGATTTCTACTTTTGCTCTCCTATAAATTCATTGCTCATGGTAGTCAAAATAAACTTTCTAAAACCTAAATCAAAGCATATTATCTTGTACTCCAGTGGTTTCCACTCAATGCTCTCAGTTTTGCTTTTAAAGAAAAAAAAAAAAATTCTGGAAAGTCCTATGATCTCAGTCTAGCCTTCTTTCTGATTTCATGTGACCATCGAACTGTATGTTCAATTACAATTGCTAATGTGAAGGAACAACAGTGCACTCCTATTTTACTTAACTATGTTTGGCTCTCTCCCCACTTTGTTACAGAATAGTCCTCCTACTACATGCCACCTTTCTGCTAGATCTGTGCTTTTTCCTTACCTATTCTACTCCTGGTTCAGTGCCCCCGTCTCTTCTATACTGTTTGCACCACTTATTCTATGCTTTCTTCTTTGTAGCACTTGACAGCACATGACAATATTTATCTGTCTCCATTCACCAAAAGCCAGCTTTCCCATGTCCTTCCATACCCTCCAGCATTCCAACAGGTCCATGCTAAAAAATGGAATGAAATGCATATATCTGAATGACTGATTTGTGGGATGCCCATCTTTGCATTTCCCTATAAATATTGAGAGATTTTTCTTTCTCATTAAAAATTGTGACTTTAACTGAATATTTATTGAGCATCTACACAGCAGACATAAACATAGAAGAAACAGATAAATGAGGCAGGGTTATCACAAGACAACAGGGTTATCACAAGATTATCACAACATGACCACTGTGCATTCTACATTTATTTTCCTTTTTTTTTTTTTTTTTGCCTCCAGGGTTATCACCGGGGCTGGGTGCCTGCACTACAAATCTACTGCTCCTGGAGGCCATTTTTTCCCCACTTTGTTGCCCTTATTGTAGTTGTTATTGGTATTGTTGTTATAGCTGCTGTTAGGTAGGACAGAAAGAACTTGAGAGAGAAGGGGAACACAGAAGGAGGAGAGAAAGATAGACACCAGAAGACCTGCTTCACCGTTTGTGAAGTGACCCCCACCCTGCAGGTGCGAAGCTGGAGGCTCGAACTGGGATCCTTGTGCTGGTCCATGCACTTTGCAGCATGTGTGCTTAACCCGAAGCGCTACCGCCCAAACCCCATATTCTACATTTCTTAGTGTACTATTAAGTATACAAGACTAAGTAGGAAGTTGGTGGAAACTTTACTAAAGTCTACACTTAGGAAGAAGTGTAGACTTTACCCATTATTTTTCATTTGGATCCAACGTTGAAACATACTCCAATTATTATTAGTGTTTTGACTCTCACAAAATATGGACATCTTCCAAAATATAGTTTCAAATGTCACTAAACACCAAATTATTGAAAAACTCTGTCATTTCATCATCTTCTCTTCAAAATTGCTTTCCAAAATTCAAACAGTTAGACTATTCCCTGAGAATAGTAACTAGTGGAATCCTACAAAGTCTTTTTAGCAAAAGCTAGTATTCTCTAAAGAGGTAAATTCTAACCGAAATCTGCAACATCATATTTTCTGTGCATTTAAGAGAATTTTAGGGAGTCAGGCGATAGCACAACGGGTTAAGTGCACGTGGCGCAAAGCCCAAGGACCAATGTAAGGATCTCGGTTCGAGCCCCTGGCTCCCCAACCTGCAGGGGAATCGCTTCACAAGCGGTGAAGCAGGTCTGCGGGTGTCTGTCTTTCTCTCCCCCTCTGTCTTCCCCTCCTCTCTCTATTTCTCTCTGTCCTATCCAACAACAATGACATCAATAACAACAATAATAACCACAACAATGTTAAACAAGGGCAGCAAAAGGGAAAATAAATAAATATAAAAAAAAATTAAAAAAACTGAAATCCTATAAAACCATTCCATACAGTCTACCTATCAAATTGGAAACCATTCATATCTTTCTAAGATAACATGTGAAAGCTCACATTACTTGTGTAAGGTTTACTTGGGAAGAAATTTATAAAAAGTATGATAACTAGCAGTTATACTTCCAGATCATGTTATACCATGAAGTATAGTTTAGTGATAGATTATATTTAAGAGTCAAAGGCTCTGTTGTTTAATATAAATATGGGAGTTGGAAAGAGAAAGTCCATAGTCTAAAAATGGTCTGAATGATGTGACATGGGCAAGAGTCTTCATAATCATTCCAAGGTTCATTACCCCAAGAGCTAATGTAACAAATACATAAAGAAAAAGAACATGGCATCTGACATAAATGCTCACTGTGATAGGGAAAACTGTGTTAGGGGAAACAGTGTGGATGAGGGGGCTGGGCAGCGGCACACCTGATTAAGCACACACACAGTACATGTATGGATATGCCAAGGACACGACGGTTTGAACCCCTGCTCCTCACCGACAAAGGAAACGCTTCAGGAACAGTGAAGCAGGTCTATAGTTGTCTTTCTCTCCCTCTCTCCTCAATTTCTCTCTGTCCTATCAAATTAAAAAATAATAATATATTAAAGTGAATGATGGCAAGAGTGAGGCAGGATTTGAACTAAGGTTTGACAGTCTACAAAACTTCAGACTCATTTCACTAATTCTGCTCAATTTTCTTATTCCTAGTCACAAACCTGGAGCACTTAAAGGCAGTTCCATCTCTTAATTTTTAAGGTGTACAAGCTGCAATGTCTCTAGAGACTGTTATTCAAACCCATTACCAAAGCAGATAATTTGTGCAGCAGAAAGTGAACGAAGGAAGTGCCAGTTCTCCATGTGGGGGGCATGGCACCATATGGCCCTGCAATTAGGGAGGAAGATGATGCCAAGGGCAAAAATAGCCCTGGCAAAATCCAGTAGGGCTGGTTGGAGATGTCAGCCTAGGTCAGCCCCTCTTAGTGTTGTTATTTCCCAAGAGATTTTACTGCCATTCCTTAACAAGAATTTGAAAAGGATTTGAAAGATGAAAAGGAAGTCTGAGGATAGTATTTCTAAGACCAGGTCACTAAAACAATTTTCTCTTGTTCTGAAAGCCTAATGTATACACCCTTCAAAGAGACGCTCTGCTTCAAGAGAAGATCACTGTTAACTACAAGGAAGCTTAACAGTCTCACTCTCCCTGCCTATAAAATGAAGCAGGTGAACTAGATAAGGCTCAATGTCTCTTGTGGCTTTGAAATCAGAATCTTACAGCAGTCACTGAGCCAGATAGCTATGGCAAGAGGATGAGGAATCTGTGTAGATTCAGACTACCAGTCTCTGAGAGCAGTTTAGGTTCAAGAAAAAAAGAGTATGGAATTTTTCCCCTACAGCAATCATGACATTTTGTCAGGGCCCTCAACTGTATTACTATCAGTATACAGCTATTTTCCATGCAAAGAAAACAACTGATACAGCAACATTTTAAACCTAGAAAGTACTTCAAATGTTCACTTTTTCTTTTAATGAAATAAAACTATCAGTGACATTCAAATATTATTCATTCAGCTGAAAGCTATTTTATACATTTGGCTACAAGGGATGATTCAAAGAAAAAAGTCAAGGCCTGAAGTTGGCAAAGTGAAAATTAATATTTCTTAAAGTAGAGATGAGTTAGGTAATTTCTATCATAATTCTGATACCTCAAATAATTTTTTCTTGACAGCTAATAGTGAAAAACCACCCATGATTGCTGCTTCTTTGGTTAAATAGCAGCTAAGGAAGCTGGCAGGAATTCAAGGACCATGTTGAATTTAAAAAAATACATAATAAGCACTACAATCACATCCACTTGGTGTGATGCTCACACCATGAGAGGTACATGGTAAGTAAAAAAAAGCTGAAATATGCCTCAAATTCTTCTTACCATGTGATGTTTTCCCAATATGTCAAAAGGCAGCAAACATGGAATACATCATCTATTTTATTAGTATGTTATTTTGTGATAGATATGTAGTCATGTTTTACTATATATTACTTTTGTAAAATTATTTTATTTTATTTTATTTAACTTTTTCCCTTTTGTTACCCTTGTTTTATCGTTGTGGTTATTATTATTGTTGTTATTTATGTCACTGTTGTTGCACAGGACAGAGAGAAATAGAGAGAGGAGGGGAAGACAAGGATGGGGAGAGAAAGACAGACACCTGCAGACCTGCTTCACCGCTTGTGAAGCGACCCCCCCCCCCTGCAGGTGGGGAGCCGGGGGTTTGAACTGGGATCCTTCCATTGGTCCTATGCACTTCGCACCGTTTTCTCTTAACTCGCTGCACTACCACCCAACCCCAAAATTATTTTATTTTATTTTATTTTATTTTATTTTGAATAGAGACCAAGAGAAACTAAGAGGAAAAGGAGGCAATAGAGAGGAAGAGAGAAAGAGAGACATTTATAGAACTGCTTCATGAGTAAAGTTCCTGAAGCTTCCCTCCTGTAGGTGGGGAGCAGGGGGATGAGCATGGGTTCTTACGTGTGCACTCAACAGAATGCACCACTGTCTGGCCCATCATTACATATTACTACTTTTGTTCTAATCTTATTCACCCAGGAAGCTGTAGATTCTCTAGCATGCCAAGTTATTACGTATCTTTGTACAATAACTTGTAGCATACTGCAGGTTCCTAGTTCCTAGTAATCCTGACAAAAACAGTTGCTCAGGAAACCTATACTGGGTAATATGAATGAAAAAAGGATATGCTAATGAATTTATTTTCTTTTACAAACTGCCAAAAAGATTGTTATTTTACTCTTCATAGGAACTTCTACTCAAAGGGGAATAAGCCATTATAGTTGATTCCAGTATTTACCCCCCAAATGAGTCAATGTTTTTAAAAGGATGAAGTAGAATTTATAATGGACATATACTCAAGTTATCTCATCTCCATATACTATTTTACTCCAGCTAGTACTCAACTCCAAATGTTAGCATGTAACCCAATATAGCTCATCAGCAAGTTGTAATCTCTACCTAGAGTTTATAGATTAGTCATATAGCCTGGAATCATGAATTTGGATTCAATCTCAGGACTTTGAGATCACAGTTTTCATGGATGTTGCTAAATTTGCAACAATGGGAATCTAAAGTTGCTAAGAATATTCCCATTCTAACACAGACAAGCATCTGAATACAGGCAACATAGCAAGGGCTAGGAGGTAGCTCACAGGTAGAGTATATGCTTTCAATGCTGAGGCTCAGGGTTCAATTCCCAGCACAACATAATAGCACCAAGGACAGAGACAAGTGGAATTCCATGGGTGATGTAATGCTTTGATGTTTCTCTCACAGTCACTCATCGAACAAAGCATAAGAATTGGACCGAAGAGGTGAAGTGCATGTGTGAGACCCTAAATCCATTTCCAAAATCACATTAAAAAAAAAACTATCAATAAAAAACACAGCAGAGGCAGAGTTAAAATACAGGGGCAGATTTGTGCTAACAATTTTTTTGGATACCTGGATCCAGCAATGCTCCAAGGTAGCTTTGGACTATTTCATTAGGTAAGTCAATAAATTCTCTTCTCTGTTTGAGTCAGTTTGAGTTCACATAATGGAACGTTTTGGACAAATAGGTGTTACTGAGGCATTGGACAAGTTTTAAATAGAGAAGGATACTTTCTTAGCAAGAATATCCAGGAGCTAAAGACACTTGTAATAAATGTAAGACTCAGGAGACTAGGTTTGAGTTCAAATATTTTCAGAGTGATTTTATAATCTTTCACCTTACATTGAAGAATCCTAAAATGCACAGGAAATAATCACTACTAAATTAACAGTCAAGATTCTATGTTCTCCCCACCACCCATGAAAAACAGACAGTTGAAAAGAGAGAGAGTGAAGTCACTGATCTTTCCAATGTAATCAACAATCTTTTCTTTTCCTTTGTCATTTTCCTTAGTCTACAGATCAGGGCTGCAGGATAAAAACCAAAAGACAGTGGTCCGGGAGGTGGTGCAGTGGCTAAGGCACTAGACTCTTAAGCATGAAGTCCCAAGTTCAATCCCCGGCAGCACATGTACCAAAGTGATGTCTGGTTCTCTCTCTCTCTCTCTCTCTCTCTCTCTCTCCTATCTTTCTCATTAATAAATAAAATATTTTTTAAAAAAGACAAAAATTACAGGAAATTAGTAAGGAACAATCTCAACCCTTCCAAACTCTAAATATGGTCAACAAAATGCCTCAATGAAGAACAATGTTCCAGCTGAGAAAGACCTAGTAAGAAACTGCTTGGCCAGACTAAAAGGTACACTTCATACTTTCAGTATAATAACCAAATCCTAGTCTCCTACTCAGAAATGCTTCTTGAATGTTCAGGATTTTCTAAAAGAATTACATATATCCAGAAATCTTATAGGTAGGTTCATTCCAAATTAGGCTAGGTTTAACCACTATCATCAAGGTTCTTTGAAATCAAGAAAATAAAATATTTAAGCTATGAAAAGAACCATTTAATTGAGCTAAAAATTAATTATACCCTCAGTGTATTTCTCTTTAATTGGATAAACCAGTTAGACACTACCAGATCATCTTACTCTCACATAAGATTCATGTGGGAACCAGAAGGTTGTAATCACATCCACAGGAGCCACATAGTCTCTTTGTTTGGTCCTTCCATATTTTTTCTTTTAAGAAACAAGAAACATGTAACAACCCACTGTCAAACAGAAACTCTTCCCCAAGATATTGCCCAAGGGATATCCTCATTCCCTAGGGAACAAGAACACCAACAAACTGATGGCTGTGTCCTTTTAACCTGCATCCACAGTTGTGATCGTGGGCCAAAGCATATGTGCTCAATAACAGGAGTGTAAGGAAACATATGTTTAATAACTCACTACAACACAACTTGAATCAAAAGCAGAAGGCGTCTTTCCCTGCTATTTCTAGACACAAATGAAGCTGACTTCCTTTGCACTTTTGTAGACTGTGTACAACTAGTTAGCACATGAAGAGAGGCAGCAAGCAGCCTGTATCCACTTTCTGGAAATAAAAGCAGCCAGTCATCAATATAAATATAGTTTGCATATTAACAGTTTTGAATTAACCTTTCACTAGCAGTCTTGACCTCAAGTCTCTTTTCCTCCTTAGTCTCAGGGACCTAGGAAAGGACTAAATCTAGACTTTTTGGTCTTGACCAATGGTTGGTTTAAATAGAGTAGAAACTCAAAAGGAGCATTATCTCAGTCAATTAAGAGCAGTATGAACCTGGCCAGTGAAACAGTTCACTTGCATAGTGCACTGTTTTGCTATGTGAGTGAGCCAGGTTTGAGCCCAGTCCCACACATTAGAGGAACCTTTGGTGCTGCAATCATTTTCTCTCTCTCTCTCTCTCTCTCTCTCTCTCTCTCTCTCTCCCCTATTTTTGCTCTGCCTTCTCTGTCTACAAAAAGGAGAGAAAAAAATGCAAAAAATAAGCTGTGAGAACCTACTCAGTAATTTAACCTCTAGTTCCCTATTCACTTACTTCCACAGAAGAGGAACAGCATTTACTTTATAATATTAGTGAGAACACCAGATTGAAAAAAAAAATACAGGGAAAGTGCTCTTCACCAGTGTGGGCTCAGGGAACAGTCACAAACCACACTCAGTGCATGGACAACTAGTAGTTAAGCTGTTCATTATATCTAAGCTATGATCAATGACCACAGCCAATGAGAAGGTAACTTCTTCATTTACATTTGTCATGCTGGACCACTCTTCCAAAATAACAACAGAATCCTGTACACTTGGTCTCCTTACCTTGTTTTGTTGTTTTTATATCACGGCATGTATCATAGACTTTTTACATTTATTTGGAGGTTTATTTTCTGCATCTATGCTCAATAATGTGAGCTTGATTGAACTCACTACTATACCCCAATGACCTTAATTGTGCCTGGCAAAAAAGAAGCCTGTGTTGTGTGTCTGTGTGTTATACATTTTTGTATCTGTTTTTGAGGGAAACTATTTTCTGTTTAAAGGATTTTTAGTAATGAAGGTTGCTTTAAGTCTGAAACAGGATTATTATCCTCTTAGGCAACACATATTGACTGAACAGAACATTTTACCAAAAAATAAAAATAAAAGCTGCATGCTCAGCACAAAGGAAGAGATATTGATTAATCATACTCTGCCCTGGACGAAATTTTAGTAGAAAACTGTTTATACGGGGGTCGGGCAGAAGCACAGTGGGTTAAAAAGCACAAGGACTGGCATGAGGGTCCTAGTTAGAGCTCCCAGCTCCCCACCTGCACGGGGGTCGCTTTATGGGCAGTGAAGCAGGTCTGCAGGTGTCTGTCTTTCTCTCCCTCTCTCTATCTCCCCTCTTCTCTAGATTTCTCTCTGTCATATCCAACAACAACAACAGCAGTGACAATAACAATAATAAGGACAACAACAAGGGTAACAGTAAGAGCAACAAAATGGGAAAAAAGGCCACCAGGAGCAGTGGATTTGAAGTGCAGGCACCGAGCCCCAGTGATAACCCTGGAGGGAAAGAAAGAAAGAAAGAAAGAAAGAAAGAAAGAAAGAAAGAAAGAAAGAAAACTGTTCATAAAGAAAACTGTTCATACAGACTGAGGTGCACCAATGCATAGCAATTCCTCTTTCACAGGGGATTGCCCCTCTCCCTTCTTCTACATGGTGACAGCAAACACAGCCATGTTAGTGGAACATAACAAGCAGTCTGCCATGAGAGAAGGAGGAAGCAGATGTGCAGAGCACAGCCAGGCTGATGGAGGACTCAGAGCTCCCTGCTGTGCCCACAGTCCCATCCCTAATGCCTACCAAATTTCTGGGTGAGGTTAGTACCAATAATTTTTTTGTGAAAAATAACCAGACAATACACATGAAAAACTTTGACAAATTATATGCTTTTCAAGGGAGACTTATAGAGATATAAATAGAAATATGAACATGTATAAATATATGATGTTAATCACTATTTAAAGAGGGAAATTTAATCTCTTTAGATTGAATAATAAGCACCTTTCAAATCTCATGTAATAACCTGCGTATTTGAAAAAAATCACAGTATATAAGACAATATCATGACATGTTAAATGGAAAAAATAAAAATCCTTAAGTATTTTGTATAAATTAAATGTCAAGGAATGAATATACAGAATAATCCTGATGTCTAGTGTGTGTGAGTGTGTGTGTATGTGTGTGACACACATACACAGAGGAACATAAACACAGATGTAGGTATATAAAGTAAACATAACACAATGGGCTGGGTAGACAGCATAATGGTTATGCAAAAGACTTCCCTGCCATGGTCCAGGAGGTGGTGCAGTGGATAAAAGCACTGACTCTCAGGCATGAAGAACTGAGTTCAACCCCTGGCAGCACATGTACCAGAGTGATGTCTGGTTCTTCCTCTCGTCCTATCTTTCTCATGAATAAATAAAAATGCTTTGGAAAAAAAAGAAAGAAAAAAAAAAAGACTTGCCTGCCTGAGGTGACATCCCAGGTTCAATCCCCAGCACTAACATGAGGCAGTGTTGAGTACTGTTCTGCTCTTTCCTTCTCTTTCTCTCTCTCATTAAGTTAAAATAAAATAAAATAAAATAAAATGAAATATAACTGAATGTTTACAGTGATTGTTACATTAGTAATATGTTTCAATTCTTGGTAATTTTGTGTACTTTTTAAAGTCTCAATAATGAAAACTACAGACATAATACTGAATTTTACTTTAAACTATTGTTCAAAGTCTCTGGCCTATTCTGTTTGCAAAGAACTAAACAGGAAAAAGAAAAGAGCAAATGTTTATCTAGAACAAAGGGGCAGGGGTAGACAGCATAATGGTTATGCAAAGAGATTCTCATGCCTGAGGGTCTGAAGCTCCAGGTTCAATTCCCTACACCACCATAAGCCAAAGCTAAGCTGTACTCTAGTAAAAAAGAAAAAAAAAAAAAAAGGATAAAAAAAATTTAACTGCAGACACAAAATTTTTCAGTTTCCTTCTGAGTTGTCCTCATAGGGCATTTTGCACATTATTAAAAAACCTACACAAAAAATCAAAATTCTGAAACTACATGTAAGATTCTTTATTGGACAGAGAAAGAGAGAAATTAGAAAGAAGAGGAAGGGGGAGGAGGGAGAGACTGGAGAGAGAGAGAGAGAGAGAGAGAGAGAGAGACCTGCAGCATTGCTTCGCCACTCATGAAGCTTCTCCCCTGCAGGTGGGGGCTGGGGGCTTGAATCTGAGTGAGTTCTTGCACATGGTAAAATGTGTACTCAACTGGGCGCACCAACACTCAGACCCCATTGAAAGATACTTCTTGAAAATAAAACTTGAAATAAAAATTGTTTACTTTGAGATATGCCCTTCTTAAATGAAATTATAAATACATATTTAGAAGATTCATATTCTATCCATCCACTTAAATTATCTGTGGAATTCCCAAGGGGCTATTCTCTATATCACGTTCCATGAAAATAGCAGTAAAGGACAACAGTAGGGTCTCTCTCATGAGTCATTCCACAGGGAGGGCAAGATACCACTTACCACATGGAATTCTGCCTAGTAGATTCCTACCTTCTGCCCCTCCAGAATGAATGCTTATGAACTCATCAAATAAACAACTCTTATGCTCAAACTAACAAAGCTGTATAATACATACTCCCCTATGTCACCTTTGCACTGTAAAAATGATTCATTCCATGATTTGTTTTCACTTACCAACATCAATAAAATAAATTTGGAAGACTATACTTTCAGGGATCATTTCTATAGTATGTTAAAATAAATTTAGAGAAAACATTCATTATGAAGTTGTCTAAGTTTCAGTTGATTATTTGTAACAGTTTAGAGGATATATTACAATTTCTAAGAGTCTATGAAGAAATGTCATAGGCAATTCATGTTTGTTTGGTTTTTTTCTTGCACTTCTTAGGTGTGGTGCTAATTTTTACAGCTGGTTCAAGACAGCTTTTAAAAATTAACTTGGAAGTTTCCTAACTCTTAACCTTGCTTTTCCAAGAGAAACAGAATTCTTACTCAAAAGTCAGAATTCACTGTTTCTTTAACTTCAAATGTCGACATTCAGGGCTGTGTGAGCATATGCACATGCACATGTAAACGTGTATAAATTACATCTGTAAGCTAAGGTCTGTAGTGGGTTTATGATGCACAGCAACCCAAAGAATAACACTAAGCCATTATTACATTGATACAGACATTACAGAATAAAAGTAAACCCAATACAGGAGCTTATACTGATGAGCAACATTTCTAGTGAACCATGTATGCCAAGACCTTTCTTTTTTTTTCTTTTTTTTCTTTTCCTCCTCCAGGGTTATTGCTGGGCTCGGTGCCTGCACCATGAACCCACCGCTCCTGGAGGCCATTTTTCCCCCCTTTTCTTGCCCTTGTTGTAGCTTCGTTGTGGTTATTATTATTGCCCTTGTTGACGCAATTCGTTGTTGGATAGGACAGAGAGAAATGGAGAAAGGAGGGGAAGACAGAGAAGGGGAGAGAAAGATAAGACACCTGCAGACCTACTTCACCGCCTGTGAAGCGACTCCCCTGCAGGTGGGGAGCCGGGGGGCTGGAACCGGGATCCTTAAGCCGGTCCCTGCGCTTTGCGTCACATGCGCTTAACCCACTGCGCCACCGCCCGACCCCCGCCAAGACCTTTCTTAACTGCTTTAAGTATGATAGACCTTTTTACTTGGTTGCTGAACGGCCCATTTCATAGATGTGAAAACAAGCTTGGAACTGTTTAAGTACACTGCCAAGTTCATTCACCCAGTAATGAATAGAGTTGAATGTAAACACAGGCAATCTGTGCCTTAAAATCCGTAAGAGGTTATGACACTGATCTTGAAACTACAAAATAAACCTACTAATATCTGCTTGTAAATTATGTAACAGGCTTTTTATATCCATAACTGAATACCATATTTTGTCAGATCTATACAAGTTAACCCACAAATACATAAATGTTGATCCATACACATCTATCGGACACATCTATCTACATCTACAAGAAAAACTATCAAGTTCTTTTATCCATTTCAAAGCAGTCCCCAGAATGATGAGGTCACTGGCCACTTTCTGCAAAATAGCTAAGAAGATAAGCTATGCAGCAGAGATGCCTGGGTTTCAGTCCCAACAAAGTCATGTGGTAGCTGTAGACACTGGACACATTAATTCTCTGTAGTTTCTGCTTATCTGTTAACTAAGACGTTTTGGTGGCCATATCGAATACATGTAAACAAATGAGAACAGTGACGCAAACTTAGGCACTCCACACAGTTCACTGCTGAAGTTATACTCCCCTAGCTCATTCTCTAGTTGATTTACAACCATGGGCTCTACACCACATGCAAACCACCACAGCATCTCTGGGCACAGTCTGGTGCTGAAACATATACCACATGTTGTAGAAAAGGCTAACTGTGAAACTTCATTATTAGAAGAAAATTAACAATGCTCATATGAGGTTTAACTGTAGCAACTGAGGAACTTCCTAACTCCTATCTACCAGTTCTTCAATGAAAGGTAACCACTATCACCACTATCCCACCACTACCACCAATAGAATGAAAACTGTATAGATAAACCACTGCTGTGGATTTGCTTAGCTGTGGAGGAAGAAACTGCACACAATGGATGGGTATGATTGCTACAAGTTGCATTTCCTAAGAGCGGGAGAGAAGCCACGGAAACTAGAGCTATGGGGGGTGGGAGTCATTAGTAGGCATCTCAGGTGAAATGGAGCCCTTACAGCTTCACAGAATCCTTTTCTGTCAAGAGATGAGAAGTACTGATAGGAGAGGTTGCAGTTGACAGGCAGTAGGCTAGGAAGGTTTGGGGTACCCTGCCTACTGTTGTGTTGGGCACCTCTAGTGAGTCGTGGGTGGGGAATAAAATGATGGCTCTACAATGGGGCTCCGCACAAAAGGGCTTCCTTTTCTATCCCACTCCGTTTTCTCTAGCTGAGTTCAGTTTTATGCAAACAACACTCTTTAAGAAGCTCAAAACACAGGCTACTGGAAGGCTGAGAAAGGAGGATTGTGGGGGGTGGGGAGGAGCAGAGGTGTGAGCCAACAGTTCATTAAGTCTCCCGGCCGGCGGGAATGAGAGGCAGGGGGTGAGGGAGGAGAGATGCTGGCTCTGAATCCACCAGGAGCAAAAGCAGACATCCTCCGAGGAACCCCACACCTAGCCCCTGCCCCTCAGCAGCTGGAGTCTGGAGGAGACTGGCGGCTGGCTTCTCCTTCCACCTGCTCCCACGCCGCAGCCAGGCTGTGCCCGTGCGGGCCCGGCGCTCAGCAGAGCGGCCGAGATGCTCAGCCCAGAAAACATGGCTGGCTGGAGCATCCGCGCGGCGCACGGGAGCGTCTCGGGGAGGGGAGCGGAGGGGAGGGGAAAGACTAGGTCGGTCCCGCCGCCTGGGAGAGGTCTAAGGTGGGGTGGGGAACTTGAACGTCCAGACTGGAGGCTAGTGCAGCGAGTCCCAGCGGCTCCCCGCTGTGGTCCCTCCCTCGCCCTCCTTCCACTTTCTGGTCCTTCCCTCTCCGTCTTTGCCGCTGGCCCACAGCCTCATCCCAGCCCAGCCTCCCGGACCCCCGCCCTTTCCCCTCTGCTTGCTGTCACTTGCAAACCCAAGGACAAAATCCTTCCTCCCGCGCACGCCGTTACCTGCGGGTCTCCGAGCGGCCCGGAGGTCCGCCGCGGTCACCAGCGGAGCCCAGGAGCGCGCTCAGCCGCCGCCCGCCTCATCCCCGCGCGTCTAAGCCGCTCAGGCTGCAGCTGTTCCTTTATGGGGCCCGCAGGCAGCCGCACTGCCCCGGCGGCCCCAGCCCACTAGCTCGGGCGACAACGGCGTAGTCAATGCGCGCTATTCACACTCAGCGGCTGGGTCCCCTGAGAGTGCGCGGCCTCCCGCCCGCCCCCTAGCCACATGGCCTTGGGTGGGGGGTGTGCGGAGGGGGGAGTGGAATAAACATGGCTTTCAGGGCGCCCAGCAGGAGAGGGGTCACGTGGTTGTGTCCCAGGGTAGCCCGGGAAATATGGGTCGCTAAGAGTTGATACAACCTCGGGAATGGATGTGGAGTCTGATATACTTTGGAATAAGGCTAAACCTCCCATTATCATGATAACTTTACTTGTAATAACAATTTTTTAACTTGCCGTTTTATTAAGTGGTTAGTATGAGCCAGATTGTATTCTGAACTGGCACAGACCATTTTCAAAGTACTATGCCAATATTGTAGCCCTCCACCCCATATATGTTAATACAAATCCAGACATACCTTTATTCTGGAAACTATTAGTTTGCATTTCAGTTCCCTTGAAAGTCTACCCAGGCCCTAATCTCCAATTCAAAAGCTGATGCATTTCACAGACTCAAGCAACCCTTAGAGGTGACAATTTGCCTTCCCTTTGAAAGACAAATGAGGCTCAGAGAGGTTAAATAACTGTTATAGAAGCCATTCACTCAGTAAGAAGCCTGAAGTAATGTCCCAGGTCAGTCCAAGTTCAAAATCCTGGATCTTGGTTTTCTGTCCGTATACGTAGCCTTTATAAACTTCTTGAGTTAAGAACACACCTTTTAATAGGCTGAGCGGTAGCGCACCCTATAGAGGACACATGTTAAAATGCACAAGGACCTGGGTTCAAGCCCCAGGGCCTCACCTGCCTTGAGGAATCTTCACAAGTAGTGAAGCAATGCTGCAGCTGTTCATCTCTTCTTTCCCTCTCAGTTTCTCTGTCTCTGTTCAATAAGTAGTAACTAAAATATTTTTTAAAAAAACAACACAAATTTTGGGAACTATTTCACCTTTTCTTGGTATAGTTAAGGAGAAGGAGGAAGAAAAAAGAAAGAGGACTCCCTGAGCAGAGAAATTAAATATTTAAACCTATGAACCTGTTGCCTCAGGCCAGCTCTTCATTTTGATTCATATACAATTTCAATTCTAATTTCAGGTGGACCATGGCAATAGTGAATGGAGCATTCATAAGAAATAATTTTATTACATTGGGATTGCAGCCACCCCACCCACCCCCGCATGCTCACATCACTGCCTGGGACAAATAATCTCCCAAGGAGGAAGCCAAAATGCAATTAGTTGAAATATTTTACATTATATTAAAACAATTTTCCTTGTGAAGTATAGAAGCAAAGGGCAATGAAATCCACACCACAGGTTTGAGCTGTCCTCCCCTTAAGGGTGTGAAAATGCAACAGTCAAAAGAGCAAGTTAACATCACATTTACTTGCCTTTTCCTCTCAATCCAACTATTCAAAGCAAACTGAGGTAAAAGGTTTGATATTAAAAGATATCTAAAACAAAACTGTTGCAATATCTCAGTGTGAATCTTATAAGGGTATCAGGGGCACAGATAAGCCTGATTATAATAAAGAATATCTAAGTTACTAACACACACGGTGGGAAGAGGATTGAGACATGCCTGTTGGAATGGAATGAAAAGTGATTTTGTTGTTGTTGTTTCTTTCTTTTATTTTTCTTTATTTTGCCTCCAAGGTTATCCCTGGGACTGGGTACACGCACTATGAATCCACTGCTCCTGGTGACCATTTTTCATTTTTGTTGTTGTTGCTGGATAAGACAGAGAGAAATGGAGAGAGAAGGGGAAGACAGAGGAGGAAAGAAAGATAGACACAGTCATGCTCCACTGCTTGTGAAGACACCCCCACCCATACCCCTTGCAGGTGGGGAAACTGGGTCTGGAACTGGGATTCTTGCACTGGTCCCTGTGCTTCCAACTATATGCCCTTAACCCTGCGCTCCACTGGTGCCCCTCACTTTTTTTTTTTTTTAGAGGCAGAAAGAGTGAAAGAACACAACACTGAAGCTTCCTTCAATGCAGTGGAAACTGGCAATAGCAAAGCAGCACACTGTCCAAGTGAGCTATTTCAAGTGATTTTCAATTTTGAATGATAATATTAGGTCATTCAATGTGTGGAATGGAGTGTCTGTAGTACCTGGTGTTCCTGCTGAGAGGGTTCTCAAAGGCTGAGTGTTAAGAGGCAGAAAGCCTGTAATTAAAAGCCCTGAAGCATCAACCTCTCTCTCCATGAATAGGACTGGAGTAAAGCCTGCCCAGGTAATAAGGGGGTGATAGGGGGGTGGGGGGTGAGTGTGTGTGTGTGTGTGTGTGTGTGTTGTGTAGCCTATCCAGGCAACGATTCCTATGTGTGTATCTGGTATACAACTACTCAGGTAACAAGAGTATATGTGCATATATCTGTCTGTCTGTGACTGTCCCAAGTACAGCTTGCTCAGGCAACAAGGATGTGTACGTATTTCCCAACATTACCAATGCCAAGATTTATAAGCTTCAAGGAGATGGGAAAAGAAAAATTTAAAGCAAAGAGAAACAAAAAAGCCACTTCACAGGAATCTCAACAATATGATTTAGAGAAAGAAATACTTGAACCACATCCATAAGAGGCTTGTGAATAACATAGGGGTGGTAAATGGCTTCTCCTTTGAAGTAGTCAGCAAAATTCCTAACCACTCTGATCCTGAGCAACCCAACTTCTCATTTCATCTATTGGTTTTCTTAGAAGTCTTCTGAGTGCTGCTAGTAAATGCTACTGGGAATGAGAAAATAAGAACTTGGTGGTGATGTCATTGTCCCTTTGTGTATCTTTCCTCATATATATTAAAATGAGCTGCTTTTGAACCAATCTAGCCTTACTTGGGTCCTCATTCTCTGAATTACTTTGGGAAGATACTGTGAAAAATTAAACATTTGCATTTGCCCACCAGGAGTACTTTGGCTAATCTAACTTAATTCTATAGCCACTCCAGAACATTCCACATTCTTTCCAGATGCATATGTTATGTCATGGTAAGGATTATGAGATAAATTCACAGGTTTTGCATAGTATTTTGAATAATTTGTTTTCTGTTCACAGATGGTAGATGTGAAATTTTCTAGAAATGTAGAGAAGAAACTACATCCTCAGTCAACACAGGTTTTTGCTCATCTGTCCAGTATAATAATAAATCTCAAACACTATAAACAAAACAGCTGTTACTGGTATTTAATTGAAAAAAATGTATTTCACTTAACTGCATTATGTACATTCATTTCAAACACTATAAACAAAATAGCTATTACTGGTATTTAATTTGCATTATGGACATTCATCTCAAACAATACTACTACTTTGTTTTTCAGCTCCTCATTATGGTTTAAATCTGATTTTATCTATTAGCTATGCATGCTGTAATAATATTAAGTCATGTGATTTCAGTTTGATTAGCTAGAGGCACTTTCTATCTCAACTGAATGCCCAGAACTTATTTTTCTCTGTGGTAGGTATGAGTCTTGCCCTACATTTTAGTGGTTGGTGTTTATATTTTGAAGTGCAAACATCATGGCTCCAACATCAACCAGAATTGATTTTAATTTGATTTTGAAATTTTTCCTTTAAAACATAACATCTTTCCCCTTGACTCATTCAGCACATGTATGTATGTGTATATACACATATGCATATATACATGTATATAATATTTGGACTTTACTATGTGTTGCATTGTTCTGGGAACAGCAAATGTAGGAGTGAACAGGCAAAAGGCCCTTTCTTTCTCAGATTAAATACCTGTACCTAACTAGAATGCTAGCATCAGTGTTGCAAACATACAGAACTGACTGACAAGAAATAAACCTAACCATGAATAATACATAGGGAAAGTAAATAAAATAGGAAATTCCAATGACAAACAAGCCTAGAAAAGTTTCTCTCAATGTTAGAGCAAACTATGTATTTTCCTATCTACTTTCTAATTAGTTTTTTAATATTAATAAGGTCACGGCTTAATAGGGATGATCACTATTTTATTCATTTATTTATTCATTTATTCATTTATTTACCTATAGGGTTATTTTGGGGGTATGGTGCCTGCACTACAAATCCACTGCTCCTGGCAGCCACTTTTTTTTTTCTATTGTTGCTGTTGTTGTTGTTGCTGCTGTTGTTGTTGGATAGGACAGAAAGAAACTGAGAGAGGAGGAGAAGACAGAGAGGGGGAGAGAAAGATAGACACCTGCAGACCTGCTTCACCACTTGTGAAGTGACCCTCCTGCAGGTGGGGAGCTGGGGGCTCAAACCAGGATCATTGCACCAGTCCTTGTACTTCGTACCATATGTGCTTAACCCAGTGAGCTACTGCCTGACCCCTGGATGATCACTATTTTAAACTAGAACTCTGGAGTCTATCTATCTTGGGTGAATTATCCCTAGTCCACAGTTCGGCGATGATTTTGGACAAGTCATTCAATTCTGTTAATTCTCAGCTTCCTCATTTGTAGTTTACAAAAGGAGTAATTTTTTAAAGATTTTATTTATCTATTAATGAAAAAGATGAGAGAGAGAGAGAGAGAGAGAAAGAGAGAGAGAAAGAGAGAGAAAGAAAGAACCAGACATCACTCTGGTACATGTGCTGCCAGGGATTGAACTCAGGACCTCATGCTTGAGAGTCCAGTGCCTTAGCCACTGCGCCACCTCCTGGACCTCACAACAGGAATAATTTTTTATAAAAAAATACATTTACCATAGTATCGTAAAATCAGATGAAATACAAACATATTTATCCATGACTATGTTTCTTGCAGTTCTTTTTAAAAAATATTTATTTATTTATTTTCCCTTTTGTTGTCCTTGTTGTTTCATTGTTGTAGTTATTATTGTTGTTGTTATTGATGTCGTTGTTGGATAGGACAGAGAGAAATGGAGAGAGGAGGGGAAGACAGAGAGGGAGAGAGAAAGACAGACACCTGCAGATGTGCTTCACCACCTGTGAAGCGACTCCTCTGCTGGTGGAGAGATGGGGCTCAAACTGGGATCCTTATACCAGTTCTTGCGCTTTGCACCACTTGCACTTAACCCGCTGTGCTACTGCCCAACTCCCGTTTCTTTCAGTTCTATAGGTAATACTTAAGAGTTGGAAGGAACCTAAGTGTCCAATGGCAAATTAGTAGCTAAGGGAGTTATGGAATATGTATACATAATGGAATACTTCTCAGCTATAAGAAAGGATGAGATTGTCTCTTTTGCTCCTACATGGATGGAGCTGGCAGGCACAATACTAAGTGAAATAAATCAAAAGGAGATGATGAATAAAAATAATTGCATTCATAGGTGATATTTCAGAAACAAGGCAAGGGAAAATACAGGGTGAAACATGAATAAACTGTAGTTAGTTTCAATAAACCCTGGAACTCCCCAAGTGGTTAGAAAGCAGATAGTTGGGACCCAGTGGCCTATGGTAGAGGGAGATGCCAATTTGGTGGTAGGTGAGGTATTGAAGAGCTATGATACTGTACCCTTGTGAGAACAGTCTCATAAATCAACATTTCCTCAATATAGTGGTTTTAAAGATTAAAATAAGCAAATGGTTGGCTTAGATAAGTGCTTCTCAACTTTTCTCATTATCACTTACCAAGATGAGCATTAAAAAAGAAAAGAAATTCTACATAGTCAACCCCCTTGCAATAAACTGTATAGCCTATATGTATATTTAGGTATTGTAAGTATATCTATACTTGATATTAAATGATAGGATATACATTCTCCCCATGAGCTATCTCTTGGCCCCTTGACGCAGAATAAAAATAAGATCTTTTCAGCACCAGAATAAGCATGCTAAGTCATAGCAAGAGTAAGAGGCATAATAAGGAAAATTAAATATGAGCCTGTGTCCCCAGAATAAAGAAGAGTGTACATAAAATTTGATAATAGGAAATAAAGCATCTGACATCCAGGGGACCAAAATCCAATAGCAAAGCAGGCAGCATCTAGAGGTTTAAACTGTATCCAAATCCAGACTTCTTTCTGATGGAGAAAAAAAAAAATAATAATAATCTAAACCCAGAACAGCAAAGTAGTTGGGATAAAGAGTGGCTATAACTCTTAAATCAGCTAAGGTTGCCCATTGCTTGTACATGAAAAAAAATACAAGACATCAGCAAAGTTCTCCAGGATAGAGACATTTGGACATAGTTCTCCTTGACTAAACAATTCTCTTTCCACCCTTGTGTTCATCCAAATCTCACCTCTTCACATAGTCGATCAAAAGTATCACTTCCTTCATTAACCTTTTTTGAGCACAGTTAATCTCTCACTGACAAGCCTAAATTAAAGGATATTCTGATGCATAAAACAATCACAACCGTTCTTCTAAAGTGGCATGTTAATGAAAGACAGGGAAAGACTGAAGAACTGACCCACATAGGAAAAGACATAATAATCATGTTATGTAAGATGCTAATATTAAAGGAAGGTGGGTGAGGGATATATAGGAACTCTATACTTTCTGTGAAACTTTTCACTAAATCTAAATTATTCTGAGAAAAAAATTTAAGCACATAGTGATTTCTTAATTCATTCTTAAAATAAGTGTATCCAATGGGCCTATGTCCCACGCTAGGCCTTTCCAAAGGCTTAGGAAACAGTAGTACATAAAATAAGTCAAAAATCTCTAACATCACAGATAGTATTATTATATTCTAGGGATTTCGCTCCTTGGAATAGCTATGGGACATTGTATACTATTAGCATTTGTGTTTTTATAGTGTTTTAACAAAGCAAATATAAATTGCTCATGGGCAGAGTGTGGCTCTTGTTCACTGCCTTTAATTCAAGGGAGAAGACTGGGAAGGACAGAGCTTAAGTCCATTGTCTGGTATGTAACTTGTGCTGATTGACACAGAATAGATCACAGAGAGATGAAAGAAGACATCATTTAAAAAAACTATGAAAGTACCTGACAAAGCACCTGAAAGAAAGTAGGTGCTTGGGAGTCGGGCGGTAGCGTGGTGGGTTAAGTGCATGCAGCACAATGCCCAAGGACCAGGGTAAGGATCCCGGTTTGAGCCCCCAGCTCCCCACCTGCAGGGGAGTCACTTCACAGGTGGTGAAGCAGGTCTGCAGGTGTCTATCTTTCTCTCTCCCTCTCTGTCTTCCCTTCCTCTCTCTATTTCTCTCTGTCCTATCTAACAACAACAATAATAACTACAACAATGAAAAAAAAAAAGTAGGTGCTCATATAGGGCCCAGATCAAATGGATAGAGTTTACAGTTAACAATACTTACATACTTTTCCCATTTCCCATTTTGGGGCGATACTTTTGGCCCTGATCCAACTTTCTAATCCTATTTACAACTCTGACACCATCTCCCCAGACAATACCTTTGGCCCACCTACACGTTAGCTGTCAGGCTCAGGCAAAAATTAGTAAAGTCAAAGGCCCTGTGGAATATACCTAAAATAGACCTACTAGCTTTTTCCAAAATGGAGACCCTCCAATTTCATCTGCTATATCTTACCTTTAGGTTCCTGATTACTCAACAATTTGTTCTGCTTTATATATTAATTCTTTTCAGCCACTAAGTTGCAGATGCTACCATGACACCAATTTCACTTCCCTGGGCAGATGACCTCACCAATGTATCCCAGTACCCACTTCTCCAGAGCCCTGTTCCACTAGGAAGAGATAGAGATAGGCTGGGAGTATGGATCAACCTGCCAGTGCCCATGTCCAAAGTTGAAGCAATTAAGAAGCCAGAGCTTTCACCTTCTGCAACCCATAATGATCCTAGTTCCATGCAGGGGGAATGGTGTGACAGAGATAAAGAATAGGAAAGCTTCCAATGGAGGGGATGGGATGCGGAACTGGGTAGTAGAAATTGTGTGGAATCTTATGGTCTTGTCGATCGTTATTAAATCAATTTTTTTTTTAAAGTAGGTGCTTAATTAACATATATCTTATCTAGATTTAAAGAATAGTAAAACCATTGATTCCTTTATATTCTTAAATGCTATGGTTGTATAACATACTGTACTTAATTTTTGACAAAGGTGTATATATGTTTAAATATGTTAGAGATCATGTGAGAATTAATTAGCTTTGAAAGTAGTGGAAATTGAGTCGGGCAGTAGCACAGCGGTTAAGCGCAGGTGGTGCAAAGCTCAAGGACTGGTGTAAGGATCCTGGTTCGAACCCCCGGCTCCCCACCTGCAGGGGAGTCGCTTCACAAGCGGTGAAGCAGATCGGCAGGTGTCTATCTTTCTCTCCCCCTCTCTGCCTTCCCCTCTTCTCTCCATTTCTCTCTGTCCTATCCAACAACAAGGACATCAATCATAACTACAACAATAAAAAAACAAGGGCAACAAAAGGGAATAAATAATAAATAAATATTTTAAAAAGAAAGTAGTGGAAAGAGGGAACAGACATCTAGACTAATAAATCATAACACATTCTAATACTTCAAAAGGTAAATTAAGCTGTAATTTATAAGACATAAGCACCAGCAAGATAGCTCACCAGCATAGTACTCCTGATCTGCCATGCCCTCAACACAGGCTCCTGTCAGGCCCTACCTCATTAGAGGAACTTTCAGTGCTCTGCTGTCATTTCCATCCTCTCTATGTCTCTCTACCTCTATCTTATCCTTCCAACAGAAAAAGTAAATTCACAGTGGTGAATCCCAGGCAACAACAAAGGATAAAAAAAAAAAAGTCATCAAGGTGGGGGAGATAGCATAATGATTCTGAAAGGGACTTTCATGCCTGAGGCTCTGAAGTCCCAAATACAGTCCTCTTCACCACCATATGCCAGAGCTGAACAGTTTTCTCATCAAATAAATAAAGCAAACAAAAGGAAAATTTAAAAATTCAACAACTTATTTTAGAAAATAAAAAATGATAATCAAAAAAAGAAACATTAAATATCCTGTCATACTTTGCTAGACTTTAGATACTCACACATAAAATAAAACTTGTCATATGGTTCTAAATATGCAGCATGCCTTTTTATTGTGAATAAAAATGGAATTACATTTTTTCTTGGCCAAGACTTCCCTTCTCCTCCCCATCTTTGAACCACCTGACACATTTACTCACTCCATGCAATGAATTCTTTAAATTCAGAGTCTGTTATGTATTCCATACCTGGTCCTCATCCAGGGCTCACTCTATTAGAGAAAGTGACCTTTACCCATCTCATTCTAGAAGCCAGAACTTCAACAATCATCCTAGATAACTCTCACTCCATTTCTATGTTCTGAAAAATGTCCCTGTCCATTCTCTACCATTTCTATTGCCAATATCTCCATGATCTCCACCTCCACCCCCACCAACACATTGCTCTGGGACACTATTTCAGTGCAACAGAGAAAAAACAGAGAGAGTAAGATACCACAGCACCTGTAGTCTTTCCCCCTTGCCCCAGTGCTCTAGGACCTCCCACATCATGTCAGGGTTTTAATCTAGTCCATGTACATTGCAAGATTAGTGCTGTACCTGCAGACCTCTCTCCCTGACATCCACTGTGACCTCAAGCCTGGCCAAGTATAATTGCTTCCAATTGACTGACTTCCCTATCTATAGAAAGATCTTTAAATTTGTCTTTTAAAATGCAGAAAGATCCTTAGGAATTATTTTAGAAAGTAACTCTATATATCATCCACTAGTTTAAGTCATAAAAAACAAAAAAGAAACAAAACAAAACAAAACAAACAAACAAAAAAAAAAACCTTAATTTGTATGTGGTGCCAGAGATGAAACCCAAGGCCTCAAGCATAGACTCTGGGACTGAGTCACTAACCTGGCCAAACTTCTTATTTTATATGTGTACAAGAAGGAATGAGGAGAGGGAGTGCAGTTGGGTGGGAGGTGGGGGGTGAGACAGCAAAAAACAAAACAAAAAATACTCTACCATCTATGGGATTTCTACTTGTGTCTGCGCTTGCTGCTCTTATAGGATGTCAAGGAGAAAACTTAAGATTTCATGCATAGTAGGCGTATGCTTTACTCACTGAACCACCTGTGTGGTCCCACAAAATTATTAAATTGATATACAAAGCTATATATAACCTGGCTCTGTCAAACTCTTCACCATTATCTGTCAGCACATGAATCCCAGGTCTTTTGCCCTGTCTTCACTCATTGTTTCAAAATATATGCTCTGACCATTTGGGAACAGCTCTTAAACTCTACATACTTATCTTTTTAATCTCACCTTGAATAGCACTGTCTCAGTAAAGCCCTCTAACACTCCTCGAGACTCAGTGGACCATTTAGTTCCAAGATGTCCACCCAGTGATGCTCATTTCCAGATTCCTATGTTTTCTTTACCCACAAATTACCATAGTTGGTCTTTGTGACCAACAGAATATAGCAATAATGATATGACACTTTCAAGGTTAGATTATAAGACACTACCACTCCCATGTTGGTCATATGTACACTGTTTTCTCCTGGGATATTTTATCTAGGGAAAGCGAACTATCATGTGAGCAGCCTAGAACTGAAGTCTTCTATTAAGAGCAAAGTAAGTGATCTTCAAAGTATATCCTTCAATTACAGTCAAGTTTTCAATGACTGTAGCCTAAAATTAACTGTTTGGTGGAATTCCTGTGACAATTCTTGAGCCATCTGATATACTCCAGACTCATGATCCTTAGAAACTGTGCCTAAGTACCTGAGTTCAAGTCCCCGCTCTCCACCTGCATGGGGGAAGCTTCACAAAAGGGGAAGCAGGTCTCTTTTTCTCTCTTCTTCTCGGTCTTGCCCCCTTCTCAATTTCTATCTGTCCAATTAAAAAAAAAAATTACCTGCAGCAGTGAATTTGTCATGCAGGCACCAAGCCCCAGCAATAACCCTGTTGGCAATGAAAAATCATAAATAAAAAAGCAAGTATGTGAGGGAAATGACCAGAAATATTTTAATGTCATATGTAATACAGAAAATAGTTTTCCAAAGCAGAGAACTGAATAACAGTTATACTTTTATTAGTTGGGTTCATTCTATCAAAGATTATAAGCTATTTTTATTTAAAGTCCAACCTACTTTAAGCAAACATCTTGGAAATTTGAGGAACATTTTTATGTGAAAGGCAGAATCTATAATAGTTTCTACTTTCAAAAAACCAAATATCAATATGAATATATTTGTCTATCTACTATTTAAATTTTTACATTTATTCTGCTTTACTATATGTCTGAATATTTCTACCTATCCCGTTTTATTTGTCTTATGTATACCACACATTTGTAACTTAATTCATTATGTGATTTAACGTATAGGATTTAATAATCACCTTTTTTTATCTGACCCAGTTCCATTCCCCCAAGGAGGGGTTCACCACCCCCTCCATTTTTATAAATCGAAGAAGAGAGACTCAGGTAAGAAAACAAAACAAAACAAAAACCTTGTCCAGGGTATAATGGTACTGCAAAAAGAAAGGCTCATGCCTAAGGCAGCAAGCATTCCAGATTCAATCCCCAGTGCCACACCATAAATCAGAGTTAAACAGAGCTCTGGTAAAATAAAATAAAAAAATAAAATAAAATAAAATCCTTGTACAAATCAACATAGTTAATAAAGTGATGAGCTAGAAATTAAAACTATCTGAGTGATGCTACAATCATACTTCTGGATTTATATCCAAAGGAAATAAATTTAGTATTTCAAAGAGATATCTGCACTCCTATACTCATTGCAGCAATGTTCCCAACACTTAAGTTGCTTGTTCATCCAAAACAACATAAGTGTCCATCCAAAGATGAATAAAGAAACATGATGTGGGAGTCAGGCAGTAGACCAACTGGTTAAGCGCACGTGGCACTAAGCGCAAAGACCTGGTTAGAGCCCCCTCTTCCCCACCTGCAGAGGAGTCGATTCACAGGTGGTGAAGCAGGTCTGCAGGTGTCTGTCTTTCTCTTCCCCTCTCTGTCTTTCCCTCCCCTCTCCATTTCTCTCTGTCCTATCCAACAACGACGACATCAATAACAACAATAACTACAACAACAATAAAAAACAAGGACAACAAAAAGTAAAATAAATTAATAAATAAATAAAATTCATAAAAAAGAAACATGATGCTTATATAAATATCATTCAGCGCTGAAAAAAAAAAAACTGGGGCTCTGGAGAGATAGCATAATAGTTATGCTAAGAGCTTTCCATGCCTGAGGCACCAAAAGTCCCAAATTCAATCCCTAGAACCACCAGAAACCAGAGTTGAGCAGTGCTCTGGAAAAGAAGGAAGGATGGGTCAGGCAGTAGCACACCGGGTTGAGGATCCCCACCTGTAGGAAGGTCACTTCACAAGTGGTGAAGCAGGTCTGCAGGTTATCTTTCCCTCCCTTCTTCTCTCATTTGTCTCTGTCCTATCCAAAAATGATAGCAACAATAACAACAACACCCAGCCCCAGTGATAACCCCGGAGGCAAAAAAAAAAAAAAAAAAAAAGGAAGGATGGAAAAAAGGAAGGAAGGAAGGGAGGGAGGGAAAGAAATTCTGCCACTTGTTATAAACATGGATAAAACTAGAGAACATTGTTAAGTGACGTGAGCCTGGCACAAAGAGAATATTTTATGATCTCATCTACATGTGGAATCTAAAAATACAAAAAAACAACCAGCTCATAGAACCTGAGAGCAAAATTGTGGTTGCACAATTTACAAATCTGGAGAAAAATAAAAACAACAAGAAAAAAATTTACCTCTAAGTCTTTTTTTTGGGTGGGGGGAACACCACACTCATTCTAAAAGCAGATTAATATCTTGTCATTGTGACATTAAAAACAGTGGCTTAAGACAATAATTTAAGGAATTCCTTGGCATGCATCAGTGCTGATTTTCTATTACTTCGCACCATTGCCACTAAGTCTGTCCTTATTATTTAAAGACGTGTTTATTTTATGAAAGCAAGAATGGACCAACCATAGCACATCATCTTGCATGGTGCTGGGGATCAAAACTCAAGCTTCTACCCACTGACCCATCTTCCTGACTGCTAAATCAGTCAGGAAGTGTCAGAATGATACAATGAAAAATATACTTCTATCTGTTACTCTTATCTTTAGTAAAAAGAGACTACAACTGTTAGGCCAAATTCTAAAGAGTTTGGTAATTGGGGCCAGGCAGTGGTGCATCTGATTAAGCCCACATATTATGGTGTGCAAGGACCCAGGTTCAAGCGCCTGGTCCCCACCTGCAAGGGGAAAGCTTCACAAGTGGTGAAGCAGGGCTGCAGGTGTCTCTCTTGTCTGTTTCCCTTTCTATATCCCCCTCCCCTCTCAATGTCTCTCTAATAATAAACAAATTTAAAAGAAAAAAAAGAGGTTTGTAATCTAAAGGAGTCGCTAACCTGCAATTAATTTAGTGGCATTAGAGGAAATGTGAACAGTATCCCAACCCCTTATCTAACTAGATATGGAGTTATGGACAGATGATCAATAAAAAGGGTAGTGTGAAAGGAAAAAAGCAAAACCATCAAGTAAAACCTATCTTCTACAAAAACTGAAGACCCCACCAATGCATCCTGGAGTTCCACTTCCCCAGAGACCCACCCTACTAGGGAAAGAGAGAGGCAGACTGGGAGTATGGATCGACCAGTCAACGCCCATGTTCAGAGGGGAAGCAATGACAGAAGCCAAACCTTCCACCTTCTGCAACCCACAATGACCCTGGGTCCATGCTCCTAGAGGGATAGAGAATGGGAAAGCTAGTGGGGAGGGGACGGGATATAGAGATTGGGTGGCGGGAATTGTGTGGAGTTATACCCCCCTGCATCCTATGATTTTGTTAATGTCTCCTTTCTTAAATAAAAAAGAAAAGGCACAATGATGAGATTGTCTATGTGGGAGGCTTTTCTACCATGGTACCCACTAAGCACAGTGAGAAAGAGGATGTCATCAAATGGTGCCTCTGCAAACACTAGGGAAGTCTGGAATGAAAACTGCTACATGATTACATGATTAGTCCATGTGAGAACTGCTAAAGGTGGTGATTAGAGCATTACAGAGATACATCTTCTTTCATTCTTTTTTTTTTTTTGCATCAAAAGGAACAAATGAAGTTCCCTTTTTGAAAATGTTCATGTCAGTACATTCTGCCTTCAATGATTTTTTATTGACACTACACAATTAGAATGATAGATACGTACAACAAAAAATAAGCTGTTCAGGACACTTGAGTTTTGAACTTCCTCTATTTATTTACTGGACTCTATACTTGAGAGTTTTATTGGGACTTTGTACCTACAGGTAGAATAAACTTTCATAAATCTTCAAATATTACTGAAAAGCTCAGAAATCATGGCAATAATTTTTTCCCTGTCAACAACTCTTTCTTATTTGACAGTTTTGAGTTACAGATAAAAGTTCATTTTACTGAAGTACTTTGAAAGTTCTGATATTTGTATTTGTTCCCTTATTCTCAGCATTAGGGGCTCTAGTTAGATTATCTATGACTGGAACAAATGAAAAGTATAGACTTTAGAAGGACTAGGGTGAACAATATTAGCAAAGGTTCCAGTTGTAAGGAGAAATCCATAAACTCAAAATAACTCACTAAGTCCTACTTGACATATTTTTATAAGAAAGAACCCATCAGACAAGAATAAATCCAGATCCAAAAAGTGGGATTCAAGGGCGTGATTAGCTTAAGATTCAAGTATGCTGAGACATTTGAGAATTAACTCTAGGGGATCTACTAACTCATTAAAATCTGACAGATGTAGAATTTGCTGTCCTGAGGACTGCTAGTATAGGGCAATAAATTTCATCCTATCATAAAATATATCTGACACCTCCTGCCCAACAACATAACAGTAAAACTTCTGATATTTTCTAGAAAAGATCCAGAGTCGGAGGTCATTCAGTGGTGCACCTCGTTGAGCACATATGTTCTAATATACAAGGACTCAAGTTCAAGTCTCTTGTCCCTGCCTGCAGAAGAGAATCTCTTGAGTGGTAAAGCAGGGGTGCAGATGTCTCTGTGTCTCTCCCTTTCTAACTCCCCCACTTCCCTCTCAATTTCTCTTTGTCTCTATCCAATAAACAATAAATAAACAAAATGTGTAAAAAAAAATCCAGAATCTTAGGATATTGAAACTTACTGGGACTTGGAACATATTTTACATCAACGTTCTCATTTTACCCATAAAAAGATAGAGACACATATGTAATGTTTCTGATTTTCACTTAAAGAACACAAAATAGAAATTTCTCCATATTAAGTCAAAGCACTGCTTTATAAAACAATATTAATTCAGACAGACATCATCAAACCACAGCTGGTCAGATCTACGCAGTTTAACTCTAATAAGCAATCTATACACATTTAACATCTTCCAAAACATAAACTCATAAAACACACTGTGTTCAACCAAATCTAAGGCAATAATTATACTCTATAAAGGTAAAACTATGTTGCCAAGTGAATTACAACATACCATTGGTAGTAGAATGTATTCAAAAATTCTAATTACTAAAATATAGAATAGCATACACCTTGGAATTGAGAAGACATATTTCAAAAAAAAAAGTTAGTTTTGCTTCTTTGATCATTACAGGAGCTTCACTATTGCAGAATTTTTTCAGACAGAGATAGAGAAACAGGAAGAGAAGGAAAGACACCACAGCACCAAAGCTTTCTCAAATGTAGTAGGGGGTCAGCCTCAAACCTGGGTTTACTTGGAGATTTAAGATTTACCCCCTGGGTCTGGGAGATAGCATAATGTTTATGCAAAACATTTCCTTGCCTGAGGCTCCAATATCACAGGTTTGATCCCTGGCACCACCCTAAACCAGAATTGAGTAGGAAAAAAAAAAGACAGAGAGAGAAGAATGAGGGGAGGAAGTGGAGGAGGCAGAAAAGAGGAGGAAGAAGAAGCAGAGAAAGAGAAGAATTTATCCCAAATCTTGATCCTGTTGACTTCAAGGTACACATTGTTCCTGCTATCTAAAAAGAAGGGATGGTTAATGCATAGGCACTTCTGTCCTAGTAATTTCTCCTTTGAAACTAGTCAGCGCAAGGACATTGGGGTTGTTCATTTCTGAGACAGTAGTGAATTCTCTCTGACAATTAGGCTGGCTATAATAATAGGAAGGTGGGGAGAGAATGCTGAAGGAGGATTGAAGTCAGGATCAGAGTTGAACTGCAGATCAAAATTATTGAATTGGTGAAAGAAAAAAAAAAAAGAGGGGAGTGACATTTCACCCTTTGTTTCCCGAATCCTCAGGGATGAAATAACTATGAGAGCGCAGAAGGTTGAATTAAGAATTAAATTCAGGGGAGTCAGGCAGTAGTGCAGCAGGTAAGCGCACATGGCGCAAAGCTCAAGGACCAGGGTAAGGATCCCGGTTCCAGCCCCCCAACTCCCCACCTGCAGGGGGGTCATTCACAAGCGGTGAAGCAAGTATGCAGGTGTCTTTCTCTCCCCCTCTGTTTCCCCTCCTCTCTCCACTTCTCTCTGTCCTATCCAACAACGATGACATTAAGAATAACACCAATAATAACTACAACAATAAAACAAGGGCAACAAAAGGCAATAAGTAAACAAATATTAAAAGGAAAAAAAGAATTAAATTCAGAACTCAGACCTACCTCATGTAAAACTGTGTGATCTTGGGTAAATTGGATTAAGAAATTATCACTGGATTGTCACAAAAGTTAAATGAGAGTACCTATACAATGGCACTGGTCACTAATATCACTGCTCACTTGCATATGTTTTGTCACCACTCCAATCTGGGTTCAAACTCTGACTTTCTTGTTGGGTAACCTTATACAAGATGCTCTACTTCCTTAAGGTTCAATATTTTCAACAATAAAATGGAATTACCAATTGTCCGACTCACTGGGTTATTATGGGAACCGTCATAAATTCAATACAATACAAATGCTGTTAACGATGATTATTTAGGGCCTTCCTTTATAGAACACCATGCCAATCATTTCTATTTAAATTCATATTCATTATTATGCAATAAGCATTCATAGTTCACATCTCACCTAGTAAGGTAGGTACTATGCCTGGCACTTAGTAAATTTATTTAGTAAATTCAGCTTTCAGAATAGCACATATGATTAACAAGCAGTCATGCAACTGGGAGTTAGGCTAACTGGGGGAAAAGAAATTGGCCGCTGTAGTCTCAAGGGTCCATTCAACCTCCTGCACTTGTCACTGTCCATTCCTTATGTCCCATCAAAGTTACCCTGCTGAGTCAGTCATTAAAAGTCTGGCAAGAGACCTCATAAATCCTGGACCAGCTCCCTAGTCTTAGACATGGCCATAAAAATAGATAACAAATCTTTTAAGAGAAAAAAGCAGAACGCAGAACAAATCTATTTTAAAGATTCCTTGCTTCCTTTTACAGTCACAATGTGCTTCACAAATGCCCTGATTCTGATATTTTCACTGCTATCTTCTGCCCCTGCTTTTGGCCTTCTTCCACATCTAATTCTGATTTTTCTTGTTCACTGAATAGATCTAGCCAAGGCACAGAGACAATTTGATAGCTTAAGAATGAATGAGATTTTTTTTTTCTTCAAGTCCCTTATAAATAACTCCCTGCAGAAATCTTGAAATAACTGTGGACAAGAACTGTCATCCAATTTACAATACTACCAACATGAAACAAGTAAATAAATAAATAGTGTGCCTGTAATGGCAGCTCCTGAATCTCTTGGGAAATCAAAAATAGTCACAATCTCCTCTCAGGTTCAATAGTAGTCTGAAGACATATTTGCTTGACATTTTAATGACCTAATAGTATTCTAACCTGTACTCAAGGTTTTTAGCACAGGGACAATTTGTCCAGAAAAGCTCTTAAATAGATTTGCTGATGTTTTATCATTAAATGCCTGTGAGAGAATACCTTTACTGGACCCTCCATGCCAATCTACTCATCAATAGAAGAAGCACAGTCTGTTTCCAAAGACAATAGACCAAGTGAGATAATAACTAGAAATAGAAATGAGGCATCAGACTAGGTATCGAGAGCACAGTAAACTAGCTATCTAAAGTACTGACTCCCCAGGGAATTTAAAAGCAACAGACCTTTAGTCAGGTCAAGATAAGGTGAAGATTACCTAGATCTTTCCAAACCTGGCCACTCACTGACAGGCACCAACATAAACTCATTAAGTCTATGTGCATGCATGCATAATCAAACATGCTAAGTGTAGCACAAGCACTGCATTAAAGAGTTAAACTCTAGTGATAAGCAAGAGGAAGACATGCAATGTTTGAGACCTTTTCCCTCTCTATTTTCACTATGGAGTAATATGTCTTATATCAGATATTAGGTAGCTCTAACAGAAAATATTTTTATCAGTAGCACATCATATTCATTACTGCTAATTCATATAATATGTAGCTAGATCTGATCTGTCAGCAATACTGATAAAATATATACGAGAACATATATGGGCAATAAACATTTCACAAGACTTAAGGAGTAGTTTACAAAAAAAAAAAAAAAAGGAACATGGAGCCAGGTGGTAACGCACCTGCTTAAGCTTTAAGCACATAGTACAGTGTGCAAGGACCCTGGTGTAAGCCTCTGGTCCCCACCTGCAGTGGGAAAGCTTCATGAGTGCTGAAGTGTAGTTGCAGGTCTCTCTCCCTCTCTATCTTCTCTCCTCTGAATTTCCCTCTGTCTCTATCCAGTAATAAACAAATAAAAATAAAAATGAACAAATAAAAACAGAAATACTTTATGACCCAAAAATATCATGCCTAGGCATAAATTTAAAGGATATAAAGGGACATGTCCACCTGTGTTCACAGTGACTTGGCTATTCAGAATAGTCAAGGGGTGAAAGCAACCTAAATGCCCATCAATGGATAATTGGATAAAGAGTGAGACCTATATTCAAGGAAATACTACTTTGTAATTAAAAAGAGAGAGATTGTATTCTTTGGAACAAAATGGAAGAATTGGAAGAGGTAATAACTTTCTTTTTTGCCTCCAGGGTTATCACTGGAGCTGGGTTCCTGCACTACGAATCCACAGCTCCTGAAGGGCATTTTTTCCCCATTTTTGTTGCCTTTATTGTTGTTGTATAGGACAGAGTGAAATCAAGAGAGGAGGGAGAGAAAGATAGACACCTGCAGGCTTGCTTTACTGCTTGTGAAGCAACCGTTCTCTAGGCAGGGAACCGGGAGCTTGAAGTGGGATCCTTGTGCCAGTCTGTACACTTTGTGCTATGTACGCTTAACCTGCTGCGCCACCACCTGGCCAGTGGAAGAGGTTATAACTTAATGACATAAGAAGTGAAAGACAACTACCAGGTAGTTTTTGCTCAAATATGGAATATAGATAATTAAAGCTACAAAAAAGGGGGGCTGATGGCACACCTGGTTGAGTGCACATGTTACAGTGCTTAAGGACCAGGGTTCGAGCCCCTAGTCCCCACCTATATGGGGAAAGCTTCACAAGTGGTGAAGCAATGCTGCAGGTGTCTCTCTGTCTCCTTTTCTCTCTGTCTCCCCCTTCCTCTCAATTTTTGGCTGTCTCTATCAAAGAAATAAAGATTAAAAAAAGCAATCAAACTCTGTTGGTTTTTAGGGTACAGCAATAGAGGGGCATAGAACTTTGGCAATGGTGCAGAATGGTATTATTAACTGAAAAACTATTTATTTATTTATTCCCTTTTGTTGCCTTTGTTGTTTTATTGTTGAAGTTGTTATTGATGCCATTGTTGTTGGATAGGACAGAGAGAAATAGAGAGAGGAGGGAAAGACAGAGAGGGGGAGAGAAAGACACCTGCAGACCTGCTTTACCATCTGTGAAGCAGCTCCCCTGCAGGTGGGGAGCCGGGGCCTCGAACCAGGATCCTTACACTGGTCCTTGCACTTTGCACCACCTGTGCTTAACCTGCTGCGCTACCGCAGCAACTCACATAACTGGAAATCTTTTGTGAACCATTATCAAATCAGCAATACAAATTAATATATTCTTATGAAAAAAGAAGTCAACTTAAGAAACAATATTAAGGTTCTAATTAAAGTGAATTTTTAACAAGGAAGTCAGTTTTCCCAGGTAAAAGAGGTGAGTTTGAATGTGTTTGTTTGCAAATGTGGAATATATATATATATATATATATATACACACACACACACACTCTCTCTCTCTCTCTCCAGAGTTTATGCACTTAGCAAAAACCTACTCAATATGTAATATAGATAATCTTAATTAGCAGTTCTTCTCTGATGGTAGGCAAAACTGACATGTGAACAGATTTAGGATACATTTTTGATACATTTAATAACCATTGTCCAAAATGGTTATTAAAAATTGTGGCTTTGCTTTATGTGTGTTAACTAAAATCTTAGGAGTGTATCTATGTGGTTCTGTGTTAACTTACATTTAGAGAGCTTGTCAAAAGGATAATTTTAGGATTGGGTCTGCTCCCTCCACAGCCATCCTGACTCTGTAAAAGTGTGGAAAGGAACGAACATCCTTGCCCAACCACTACAGAAGGACAGCTACTAACATTATGAAATGAAAATGTCCTTCTTCCAAGAGCACTGGTGGAAAGCTTTGTGTTCTTCACTATTTCCTCAAGTCTAACTGATTAAAGACAGGAGGAAGGGGGTAGCAGCAGGCATTCTTCATCTACTGCTGTTACATACCCCACCAGCATGCTATATTTACATTTAATTTAGGCAGAACATGACGCTAGCAAATTCTGTAGCAACTGAATGTTTCCTTCAAAAGGATGTTAGGGTATAAATCCTGATATAAGCATCTACGTCAAGACCAACAGAGAATTTTCTTTAAAAGTCATATTTTATAAGAAAGAAGAGAGGACAAGAGGAAGAGAAGGAGAGGGAAGGAGAGGGTGGGGAGAGGGAGAAGAGGAGAGGAGGGGAGGGGAAGGGAGGAGAAGGGAGGGGAGGGGAGATGGACCAGAGTACTGCATAGCTCTGGCATAAATTGAGCCTGTAGCCTATGGGGTCTCAGGCATGCAATTTGCTGTTCTAGTAGGCAGAATGATCTCCCTTGTTCTCAGCACAGAAACATTTAAATCTCAGTCCTATGGAAGTCTATTTACACAGAGGAGCAGTTGCAGCAAGATATTGTTGAAGGGCTAAACAACCACCTTAAGACCAGCTCCTCACAAATTCTTCACACATCTGGCTATGTAGACGGCAGAGAAGGCAGTGTACTTGGCAGCAAAGCAGCAATTGTTCCTATTATCCTCCAACACCTCCCCAGTTCAAACCCCAATCTATGTGAAAGCAGAAAGAAAATGGTTTTTAACTGAGAAAACAAAGGGTTTTATTTTTTCTTTTCAATTGTTCACAAATGCTTAGAAAGACTTTGCTATGCCCATCCAAGCGATTTGAGTGAGGTCTTGCTATGATTCGTCAGGTAAATGCTTAACCATCATCAAAACAGGTTATAGAATTGACTCATCTTTGTGAAAGATCAAGCCAGGGAACTATCACAGAGACACAAAGGGCTTTGACTTCAGCAGATTCATGTTCCACACAGATTGGCTTATTTGCTAATAGATTCATTTCCATAGCAGTGCACTGGATAATAGGGATGATATGACTTGGGCCTGAAATGCATTCATGCATTCTGTATCTGCTTAGTGCCGGCTTTGGGCATGGCTTTGTGTAAGATGCTATTTCTTCCTGAGGGAGTAGGACCACTGCCAGGTTTGCTTTAGGATTTTATTTATTCATTTATTAAATACATTTTTAATTTTTTATATGTTTATTTATTTATTTTCCCTTTTGTTGCCCTTGGTTTTTTTAATTGTTGTTATAGTTATTATTGTTGTTGTTATTGATGTTGTCATTGTTAGATAGGACAGAGAGAAATAGAGAGAAGAGGGGAAGATAGAGAGGGGAGAGGAAGATAGACACTTGCAGACCTGCTTCACTGCTTGTGAAGCGACTCCCCTGCAGGTGGGGAGCCGGGGGCTCGAACCGGGATGCTTACACTGGTCCTTGTGCTTTGCACCACGTGCACTTAACCTAAGCTACCACCGGACTCCCTGATTTAGGATTTTAACACTACTGAATGCTAAGTGTAAGTGCAGAGTGTCTAAAAAAGTCTGTGACAAGTGCTCCATAAATTTCACTTATTGAATTAGGCAAGCCTTTAAATAGAAGGAGCCTTGTCCCATTAGTATGATTTCTAGGGTTGCTTTATCCTCTGTGTGTCCAAGGTTTCTATGACCTGGAGCAATAACTTAATAGTGTCCCTATGTAATCTAACTATTTGTAGAGGACAGCTGACACAAAGTGGATAAATCTTGCTACTGAGACACTTTTTGTCTGGCTCATATAGTGCTCTTAATTCTTTAAAAGACAAACACATTTCAAGACCAAATAGGATTCTCATCCCTGGGAAACAGGGATGGTTCAATATCCCCAAGTCAATCAATGTAATCCACCATATCAACAAAAAGAAAGATAATAATCACGTGACCTTATCAACTGATTAAGAAAAAGTGTTTGATTAGGTGCAACACCCATTTATGACAAAGGCACTCAAGCAATTGGGAGTGGAAGGAAAATTTCTCTACATAACAAAGGCTATATATGACAAACCTATGGCTAACATCATGCTCAACAGAGGAAAACTGAAAGCTTTTCCCCTAAAATCAGGATATAGGCAAGGATGTCCACTCTCACCACTTCTATTCAACATAGTCCTAGAAGCCTTCACAACTGTAATCAGGCTAGAAAGAGATAAAAAAGGGATTCAGATTGGAAAGGGTGAAGTTAAATTATCATTTACAGATGACATGCTGTTATGTCTCAAGGACCCCAAAAACTGTCAAAACTACTGGAAATCATCAATACATTCAGTAAATAGCAGGTTACAAAATCAATACTCATAAATCTGGCACTTCTTTATACAAAAAAATGGGTCAGAGGAAATGGAACTCAAGGAAGCAATCCCATTTACAGTTGAATCCAAAATGATAAAATACCTAGGAATAAATCTAATAAAGAAGGTGAAGGACCTTTTCAAGAAAAACTTAAGGATACTGCTAAAGAAATAGAGGATGACACAAAGAAATGAAAGAACACTCCCTGTTCATGGATTGGAAGAATAAATATTATTAAAATGGCAATCCTGCTGAAAGCAATCTATAGATTCAATGCAATCCCTATTAAAAAAAACAAAAGGAAATTGAACAACTTACCCAAAAATTCATGTGGAACTATAAAAAAAACACAAGTTAACAAAAACTTTCTGATGAAAAAGAAGAAAAATGGAGGCATCTTGACTTTAGTTTATATTACAAAGCAATAGTAGTTAAAACTGTGATATTGGAACAAAAATGGATATATGGACCAATGGAATGGCATAGAGAACCCAGAACTAAATCCACACTTATATAGGCCCATTATATACACTACAAGGGTCAAAACTGCCCAATAGTGAAAAGGTCACTAACAAATGGTGCTGAGTGAATTGGACAACCACACGCAGAAAATCGAAAGTAGATGACCACCACCTAACACTGTGCACCAAAATTAACTGAAAGTGGATCAAATAGCTGGATATTAGACCTGAAAATATAAAATACATAGCAGAATACATTGGTGAAATATTTCAGAACCTTAACATTAAGGACCTGTTTGGAGACTCCACCCCATGGGCAAGAGAAACAAAACCAAAAATGAATAAGAGGAACTTTATCAAATTAAAAAGCTTCTATACATCAAAATACAGTGGGGGCCAGGTGGTGGTGCACCTGGCTAATCACACATGTTATAATGGGCAAAGACCTGGGTTCAAGACCCTAGTCCCCACCTGCAGGGGAAAGCTTCACAAGTGGTGAATTAGTGCTGCAGGTGTCTCTCTCCCATCTCTATCTCCCCCTTCCCTTGATTTCTGGCTGTCTCTATCCAACAAATAAAGATAATAATAATTTTTTTTAAAAAAGTTACATCAAAAGAAAATGCCATAAGAGTAAACAGAAAACCCAGCAAATAAGAAAAGATATTTGTACACTACATGTCAGGAAAGCATTTAATATCAAACATCTATAGCAATTAACAATTAAAAAAAGAAATCAACAATTAAAAACAAAATCAACAATTAAAAAAAAAAGAAAAGCCCTGGGGGGCCGGGTGGTAGCACAGTGGGTTAAGCACACATGGCACAAAGTGCAAGGACTGGCTTAAGGATCCTGGTTTGAGCCCCAGCTCCCCACCTCCAGGGTCGCTTCACAAGCAGTGAAGCAGGTCTGCAGGTGTCTGTCTTTCTCTCCTTTTACATTTTTCTTTCCATCTTCTCTCCATTTCTCTCTGTCCTATCCAACAACAATGACAGCAATGACAACAACAACAACAACAACGATAAACAAGGGAAACAAAAGGGAAAAAACAGCCTGAGGATCGGAGGCCCCAGATTCAATCCCCAGCACCATCATCAGCCAGAGTTGAGAAGTGTTCTGGTCTCTTTCTCTCTGTATCTCTCTCATTAAATACAATATTAAAGAAGAAGTAGAAGGATGGGATGGGAAGGGGAGGGGGAGGGGAAGGAGAAAAAGGAGGAGGAAGAGGAGAGGAGGAGGAAGACGAAGATGAAGTTCTTGAAATTGGTTATGTAAGAGTGTGCATGTACTCCATACTATCTTTTTTTTTTTTTCCTCTAGGGTTATTGCTAGGGCTTGGTGCCTGCAGTATGAATCCACTGCTGTGGCCATTTATTCTAGTTTTTTGGATAGGACAGAGTGAAATTGAGAGGGGAGGGGAAGATAGAGAGGGAGAGAGGAAGACAGACAGACACCTACAGACCTGCTTCACTGCTTATAAAGCCACCATCCCACCCTTGCAGGTGGGGAGCCAGGGGCTCAAACCAGGATCCTTGTGCTGGTCTATGTTCTTAACCCAGTGCACCATCGCCCAGCCCTCTACTCCATATTATCACAACCAGTAGAAATGTAGTACTATTAATTGTATGATCAAAAATTAAGTTGATAGGGTGAAGGGTGGATAGCATAATGGTTATGCAAACAGACTCTCATGCCTGAGACTCCAAAGTCCCAGGTTCAATCCCTCACACCACCATAAGCCAGAGCTGAACAATGTTCTGGTTAAAAAATAAAATAATAAAAAATAACTTAAGTTGATAAATGATGTGTTTGTGTACTTTTACTACAATTAAAACCAAGTAGTTGTCAAAATTTAAATGCTGAGATAAAGTCACAGGAAAAAGAAAAAAAAAACCTAGATCCCCAAATTGTCTTAAATTTACAGACAATCTGATCATAGGAAAACTTCTCTGCCTGGCACAGATGGCTGCAAAGGGGTCATGTGTTTCTGTTACGAGCTTCAGCTCTCCCCAACCCCTCCCATGCCTGCTGTCAGTCTGCACAGTATATTTCATTCATTCCTAGTTAGGGGTTCTCAACAGGGGATTGTAAAGTGCTGTGTGTATGAATTGTGATTCTCAGTCCTGGTTCTGTTCAGAGCACCTTCTCTGTACCCTGGAGAGCTGGGTGTACCCAGCAGACACTGTGTTTTGTCAGAACTAGTCTACTAGAATTTTCCGATTTATGAACACATGAAGCCTAAAACCAAACAGGTGGAAGTAAGAGAGCCATGATGTACAAAAGCAAAAACTAAGAGGATATACTGGATTCACGGGAAGTGAATGTATCAGAAAGTCCTGCACTTCCACTTAGTAGTCACATTCAGTCTCTGTAGTGTATTTAGCCTCCTGCCTACCAACACTGAACAGGCCATTCTTTGGGCAGAGGTTGTAGGCCTCCCTTTGTCCAGAGCTCTCATGTCAGAGTCAATTCACATTGACAACCTCGGTGGACAATGGTAACACAAAGACACTTCTTACTTCTTCTGCATGGTGACAATGGGGAACCATTGCAGAGATAATGTCTTACATCTCCTGCCCCTTCTCAGGGAAATGTATGGCATGTATTAATAAGAGGAGGTTAGTTTAAGTAAATTCATTTTATGTTGGACAATCTTTTATTGTATTGAATAATTTCACAGAAATGGGAATCCCTGAAAAGGTCACTTCTGAGCAATTTCCATATTGTTTTAAGTCTGCTCTTGGGGCATGAATATAAAGTAGCTTGTAAGCCTCACATCCTATATATTCAATACAAGGGTAAAGCCTACTTATCTCTATCACCACCCTATGTCCACCAAAATTGTAGACATGATTTTGGTTGTCTTATGATGACAAGTGTTACTAGTATCTAACATGCAAGGGTTAGGATGTTAAATAATTTCAGTGTTATACAGTACAGTTCTGTCTGGCAAATTAGGTCCTTAAATTAGAAACAAAGAAAGCCAAGTCAATTGATAAAAATTAATGGGCACTTGTAGATTCAGGATAAAGATGTAGTATTCCAATTCAGACTACTAGATATGGAGTCCCAGGGTTTGGCAGCAAAGAAGACCTGTATTCATATATAAGGCTATAACTTTTTTTTTTTCTTTTTTTAAATTTTTAAATTTTTATTTTTTTAAATAATTTATTTCTTTATTGGGGAATTAATGCTTTACATTCAACAGTAAATACAATAGTTTGTACATGTATAACATTCCCCAGATTCCCATTTAACAATACAACCCCTACTATGTCATTCATCATCTTTTATGGACCTGTATTCTCCCCTCCCACCCACCCAACCCAGAGTCTTTTACTTTGGTGTAATACTCCAATTCCATTTCAGGTTCGACTTGTGTTTTATTTTCTAATCTTGTTTTTCAACTTCGGCCTAAGAGTGAGATCATCCCATATTCATCCTTCTGTTTCTGACTTATTTCACTCAACATGATTTTTTCAAGGTCCATCCAAGATCGGCTGAAAACGGTGAAGTTACCATTTTTTACAGCTGAGTAGTATTCCATTGTGTATATATACCACAACTTGCTCAGCCACTCATCTGTTGTTGGACACCTGGGTTGATTCCAGGTTTTGGCTATTACAAATTGTGCTGCCAAGAACATATGTGTACACAGATCTTTTTGGACGGATGTGTTGGGTTCCTTAGGATATATCCCCAGGATGGGAATTGCAGGGTCATAGGGTAGGTCCAATTCTAGGCTATAACTTTTCTAAATCTGTTTCTACAAATGTAAAATGAGGTCAGTGAACCCTGGTCACCTTCAGAGTTTTTGGAGGTTTATAAAAACAGGAATGTCAATGAATACCTGTTTTTTTTTTTTATATTTATTTATTCCCCTTTGTTGCCCTTTTGTTGTTCATGTTGTCATTGTTGGATAGGACAGAGAGAAATGGACAGAGGAGGGGAAGACAGGGCTAGGGAAAGATAGACACCTGCAGACCTTCTTCACCACCTGTGAAGTGACTCCCCTACAGGTGGGGAGCCGGGGGCTCGAAACCAGATCGTTAGGCGCTTTGTACCATGTGCACATAACTCGCTGCGCTAACGCCCGACTCCCAGATACCTGTTTTTAACTGTAATGCAAAGAAGAAATTTTAAAAATTTATTTATTTATTTTCCCTTTTGTGGCCCTTGTATTATTGTTGTAGTTATTATTGTTGTTATTGATGTTGTCGTTGTTGGATAGGACAGAGAGAAATGGAGAGAGGAGGGAAGACAGAGAGGGGGAGAGAAAGATAGAGACCTGCTGACATGATGAAGCCTATGAAGTCGCTTGTGAAGCGACTCCCCTGCAGGTGAGGAGCAGAGAGTTCAAACTGGGTTTCTTAGCCAGTCCTAGCGCTTTGCGCCATGTGCGCTTAACCTGCGGCGCTACCGCCTAACTCCTGCAAAGAAGAAATTTAAAGGTTCAGCCTCTCTATCCCCACCTGCAGTCGGGAAGATTCACGAGTGGTGGTGCTGCTGGTGTCTCTCCTCCCAGTCTCTCTTTATCTTACCTGCCTCTTACCGTCTATTCAAAATAAAACAAAAATAAAGCACACAATTAGAAAACCAATGAAAGTTCTTTATCAAACACAATGAAATGCTTATAATACAATTATTGAGGTGTTCAAGATTGCTTCAAGACAATCCAGTGGGAGAGATCAGGTGGTGGCACACCTGGTTGACTGCACATCACAATGTATAAGGACCCAGGTTCAATTCCCTGGTTCTCACTTGCAAGGGCAAAGCTTCACAAGTGGTGAAGCAGTGCTGCAGGCATCTGTCTTTCCCCCTCTTTATCTCCCCCTCCCCTCTCAATTTCTGTCTCTATCCAAAATAAATAAATGTTTAAAACAAACAATCAAGCATAAACTAGAGTGGATTTATGGGTGAAATAAGATTGACCAAGAGCTGATAATTTATAAAACCAGGTTATGGGTATATCGTGTGTGTGTGTGTGTGTGTGTGTGTGTGTGTGTGTGTGTGTGTGTTGGGAAGGGATCTCTGGGGGGAAAGAGGTGGATGACAGACAAATTAAAGAGAAACCAGGGAGAAGCTCTAGCATAGAAGTTGGGATTCTATCAATAAATGCCGATTGTGGAACAGGATGATGGTTTAGTGGAATGTGAAATATACTGATATCTAACTTGGGGAAATGTGGAGATATAACCTTGTGAAAATGGCAATCCAGTAAATCAACACTTCTTCAATAAAATGGTACAGAAATTGGAAAAAAATTTAACAAGAAAAAAAACAGGATAAGCAATGAACAGAGATTAAACAAACATTTCCCCTATTATTCCACTCCGTTTTTTCTTGTCTAGGTGTTTGAGATTTCTTTTAAATTCAATGGATTTAAAATTAAGAAAAATAAAATAAGGGAGTCCGAAGTGTTAAGTCACAGTGTGTTAAGTGCACGTGGTGCAAAGCGCAAGGACCAGTGTAAGGATCCGGGTTTAAGCCCCTGGCTCTCCACCTGCAGGAGAGTCGCTTCACAATCAGTGAAGCAGGTCTGTAGGTGTCTGTCTTTCTCTCCCCCTCTCTGTCTTCCCCTCCTCTCTTCATCTCCGTCCTACCCAACAACGACGACAATAACTATAACAACAATAAAAAAAAACAAGGGCAACAAAAGGGAAAATAAATAATAAATGACTTTATTTAAAAATAAAAAATGAAAATAAAACAAACCTAATGATCAACAACGGAGTAGTAAATTCATTTTTTTTTCCAACTGTATCTGTAGAGAAGTAGGTTTAAATTTTTTATTCGATGCATTTACAAATTCTGCTACCTTCAAAAGAACTGACAGAAAGGTCATCCTGTTTTCCAGAAACCTAAAAACCAGTTTGCTTTTTAATGTTTTCCATTAAAATTTAAACATGATATATGTTCCAGCAAATGAAAAACCCAAATGTGCCTGCCCACATTAGGGATTAATTGCTTGGAAAATTCCATTTTTGAAATCACAGTGGTTGACACTAAGGGACATTTTCCCCTTTACTCAACTGAATGAAAGTTACAGTGCTTTGTATAACTTTCTATCAAGGTAAAAGAAATATATAATGGGATTTTTTTCTTAAATTTTGAAAAGATGTAAAATAAGTGTGCTTTAAATGATTTTATTATTTCTTTTATTTATCTATTTGATAGAGATAGAAATTGAGAGGAAAGGGAGGGAGAGAGAGAAACACTTGCAGCACTGCTTCAGCACTTGTGAATTTTTCCCCCTATAGGGTGTCATTACACACTATAACATGTGAGCTCAAACAGGTGTGCCACCAACTGACCCCAAAATGCTTTTTTTTTTTTTTTTGCCTCCATGGTTATTGCTGGGGCTCGGTGCCTGCACTATGAATTCACTGCTCCCGGAGGCCATTTTTTTTCCATTTAGTCGCCCATGTTGTTGCCCTTATTGTTGTTGTTATTGTTGTCATTGCTGTTGTTGTTTGTTGGGTGAGGATGTGGTTGAGCTCGGCAGGGCTTGACTTAAGGGGACATCTACATAATCATTGTTTTGCCTGAAAGATCCCCACCCATTCCATTCCTTTGGTCTATCTTCTTTCTACCCTCAAGGCCCTCCCTGCCTCCAGGGTATTATTATTAATCCTACCAGTTAAAACCCTCGCAACAGTTGCTAAGGAAGTTCCTACCTTTCCAGCCCCTTCCATTTTTCTCCACCCCTTTCCTAACTATGTATGGTATTGTCAAGCCACTTCCGTTTCTGTCTTGTCTCTTCTGTGTCCACAGCTAGAGGAGGGCAGGCGTGTAGACTGAGAGGACAATGCCAGCCATTGCATTTTTCGCCATGTGGCTTAACTAGGTGTGCTAGCACCAGACTCTGGGGCACTCGAATGAATAAAGATTTGTATTGCTTTGCAGCCACGAGCTTAGTTCCTGGGTCACTGACAGTTGTTGTTGGACAGGGCAGAGAGAAATCGAGAGACAAAGGGAAAACAGAGAGGGGGAGAGAAAGATAGACAGGTGCAGACCTACTTCACTACCTGTGAAGCGACCCCCTACAGGTGGGGAACAGGGGACTGGAACCAGGTTCCTTGATCCTTATGCTGGTTCTTGCACTTATCCCACTGTGCCACTGCCAGGCCCCCCAAAAATGTTTTTGAAGTCATAAATACATATACTGAGGGACTATCACTAAAAGAAAATTGTATAGTGTCATTTTCGAAAAGCACCCTGACGATTATTACCTGATCCTCTCTGTAATCTAAAAGATTTTATTTACTGGATCTTTCCAGTTAGTAGATTTATTAAAGATGCCTTTTTATAAGCAATGAATGATTACTAGGGCATACGTTTAATTGAAACAAAAACTGTAACCAACAAACTACATTTAAAAGTAATGCTGAGAGGAGGACACCGGTGGCTTACCTGGAAGATCATTCATGTTACCATACTCAGGAACCAAGGTTCAAACCCCCAGGCCCCACCTACTAGTGTAGGGGATACGATGAATAATAAAATTAGTGGTGTGTCTCTCTCCCTCCCCTTCCATCTCAATCTCTCTATATATAAAATAATAAAACAATCTAGAAATGTAAAGCTAAGGGCTATTTTTAGATACATCATAGTGCAGAGATGCCTACTTTGAGAGTTTGTTTGGAGGTTCTAGCAGGGGAGCGCAGCTACTCCTATACCCTTGACCCAAGACAGGTCCCCCTCTATTCGGTAAGGCGGCCCTCTTCCACAGAGCACACAGCTTCAGGAGGGAGCACATGGAGCGGTGAGCAAGGAAGGAGACACACCCACCTAGCCAGCCAGATCAGCCTAATCAACCCTGCTAATCACTGGGGTGATGGATGTCACAGTCAGATCACCCTCACATCCGAGATGCCTACTTTGAAATGCAATGAGAACCTGCATCTCAAAAGACATTATTGAGAGAGTCTTATGCCTTTGATAAAAAGGAGCCATGGGCAATCACATGCAAAGGGTGATGAGTCAATTTTGGCAGCAGTCACCAGTCTCCACATTGGATCTAGTCTCTCCCACTGTTGTGTGTGCATATCTTAAAGTAAAATACGAATAGCAGGTTGATCATAAGTACCTCTAATACAGTGATCATAATTTCATAGAATGGAATATAAAATCATTTCGTCAGGTGCCAGCAGAAGAGCTCACTTAGTGCATCTGTTTTGCCATGCTCACAACGTGCATGACCTAAGTTCTGAAGGAATCTTTGATGCTATGGCCTTCCTCCCTCCTCCCATTCTATCTGAAAAAGTTGGCTCTGAGTGCAGAAATCCTGGCAACAATAAAAATTACTTGATTTCATCAGTTTAGATAAATATACCTGGGGGTCCAGCGGTAACACAATGGGTTAAGCACACATGATGGTGCGAAGTGCACAGACCAGCCTAAGAATCCTGGTTCGAGCCCCCAACTCCCTGCAGGGGGGGGGGGGGTCGGTTCACAGGCAGTGAAGCAGGTCTGCAGGTGTCTATCTTTCTCTCCCCTCTCTGTCTTCCCCTCCTCTCAATTTCTTTCTGTCCTATCCAACAACAGCAACAATAGCAATAACAACAAGGGCAACAAAAATGGTGAAAAAATGGCCTCCAGGAGCAGTGGATTTGCAGTGCAGGCACTGAGCCCCAACAATAACCCTGGAGGCAAAAAAAAAAAAAAAAGATAAATATACCCAAAAAAGATTTTTTTAAAAAATAAATAAAACCCCATATTCTTTGGGAAAAAAGGAAAACCTATAGCATAAATGTACAAATTAAACAGTAATTTAGGAAAGGGGGACAGAAGCATTATAAGAAAAAGCAAGGAAGGACACTAATCCTATTTACTTTTTCCCCACAAGAATGAGCAGATCAGAATGAAGGGGAAAATGTGTGTCTGTGTGTGTTAGTCGTATACTGACACTTATTATTTGCCAGATACCATTCTCAGTACTTTACTTTAAATTATTATTATTATTATTTGCCTCCAGGTTATCATTATGACTCAGTACCTGCACTAGAAATCCACCGCTCTTGGCGGCCATTTTTTCCCCATTTTACTGGCTATGACAGAGAGAAATTGAAAGGGAAGGGGAAAATAAAGGAAGAGAAAGATATCTGCAGACCTGCTTCACCGCCTCATGACCACCCCCACTCCCGGCAGGTGGGGGTTGGGGGGCTCAAGCCTCCATCCTTACATGGGTCCTTGTGCTCTTCGTACTATGTGTGTTTAGTCCGGTACACTACGGTCTGCTCCCCTCCCCCATTTTCAGTAATTTAGAAGTTATAACTCATCAGTATCACACTACAGGGAGGGGAGCAGACTCTCTCTCTCTCTCCCTTCCTTCCTTCCTTCCTTCCTTCCTTCCTTCCTTCCTTCCTTCCTTCCTTCCTTCCTTTTTCTTCCCAGAGCAATGCTTGGCTTTGGCTTATTGTGAGGTAGGGGATTGAATCGGGGCCCTAGAGCCTCAAGCATGAGTCCTTTTGCATAATCATTATGGTATATCCCCTACCTAAAGGGTGCCATTTATACCCCACTTTTATTGATAACTAAATGAAGAGCCAAAGAAGTTATAGTCCAAAGTTATATGAACTTTGAGTGAACAGAACTAGATTTCCATCTCAGGTTAAGAGAACAATTACTGCTAATACAAGAAGCTAAGAACAAGCTAAATGTGAAAGTTGGTGTTGCTAGCACATAGTGTACAGCACACAAATGAGAGAAGCTGACCAACCAGATAAGAAGGCAGCCACTCCAGAGTAAGAGTGCAGAGTACATGCTGAAGAGCACCTATGGTGAACAGAGGCAAGAGATGACCTCAAACATTCAGACTGGATTTAACCTCTGAATATAAAGCTAAGCTTCAGACTTCAAATTTCTCTGATCTTATGAACAATAGCAACATAGTAAGGGAGGTGGAGATTAATATTTATTGAAAATGTTCAAAGCCAGGGCAGAGGCACACCAGTTGAAAGCACATGAGTATTTCAGTAAAACAAACATATACATACAAGAATACCTATGAGCACATTTGAGTGTGCGTGCGCACACACACAAACACACACATACACACACATACACACACACAAGCAGACAAAGAGTTGGTATCTCTTTATAACATTAGAATAAATCTAAATAGTCAATATGATATCCTAACTAAACCATGCTAGAGAAATTCAAAATAAATCCAACTATAAATTAAAAGGATAATGAATCATAACCAAATAGGATTTTTCCAGTAATGCAAGATCAGCTTAATATTAGAAAATCTCAACATAATTTGTCGTAGTTAATATGAAAAATTGTCATTTCCATAGGTACAGAATATGTCTAACAAACTCAAACATCAATTCCTGATTAACAAAAATAAACACGTAGGGGCTGGGTGTTGGCACACCTGGTTGAACGAACATATTACAATGTTCAAGGACCTGGGTTTGAGCCCCCGGTCCCCGCCTGCAGGGGAAAGCTCTCTGTCTCCCTTTCTATAACACCCTTCCCTCTTGATTTCTGGCTGTCTCTATCCAATAAATAAATATAATAAAAATAAAAAATAAAAACCTTGACAAACTCTAAACAGCAGGAAACTTCAACCTAATATCAGAAACTACGCCATTTTTAATGGTAAAAGAGCATATATTGGAGTTCAGGCGGTAGCGCAGCAGGTTAAGTACACATGGTGCAAAGCTTAAGCGCACAAGGACTGGCTTAAGGATCCTGATGATTCGAGACGCTGGCTCCCCACCTGCGGTGGGGGGGTGTCTCTTCACAAGCAGTTAAGCAATGCTGCAGGTGTCTATCTTTCTCTCCCCTCTGTCTGCCCCTCCTCTCTCCATTTCTCTCTGTTCTATCCAACAACAACAACAGCAATAACAACAATAATAACCACAACAACGATAAAACAACAAGGGCAACAAAAGGAAAAAGAATAGCCTCCAGGAGCAGTGGATTCGTGGTGCAAGCACTGAGCCCCAGCAATAACCCTGGAAGGAAAAAAAAAACATATACTTTTGCCCTGAATTTTAGGAACAAGAAAGGAATATCTGCTCTCACCATTTCAATTCCACATTTTAGGTGAGGTTTTAGCTAGCACAGTAAATAAAGTAAATGGAACCAAATTGGAAAAGAGAGATGTGAAACTGCATTTTCCTCCCTCATATGGCATGACATTTATGTCAGGAGTGAGCAAACTGCAGCAATTTTTATGAATAAAGTTTTATTGGCATATAGCCACATCCATTTATTTATATACCAGCTCTGGCCACTTTCCCCTATAATGGACAATGGAGTAGTTGCTAAGGAGACCATATGGCCATCAAGTCTAAAATATTTACTATCAGGATTTAAAAAAAAAAAAGGAGTTTGCTAACTCCTGATCTATGTAAAGAATATGATAAATCTATAAATAAAGTATAAAAATAGGCAAATTTAGCAATATCACAGAACACAAGGTCAATATAGGAAAACAATCACTATATTCCATATATGTATACCTTAAATGGAGCCAGGGCCTCTCGCATTTGCAATTTCACCAGTCCCATGCAGTGTTTTCATACAGACAGAGAGGCACAGAAAGCGAGAAACCACAGCACTGAAGCTTCCCCTAGTGCCTCCATGGTACACCCAGAGAGGTGCAGGGATCCAACCTGAGCTATATGCATGAAAAGGAATGTACCTTACACTATGGGCTATTTCTCAAACCGTATATTCCTATGCATTTAAAATCAGAAACTAAAGAAAGAATTTTATGGGGTGGGGGTAGATAGAGTAATGGTTATGCAAAGAGACACTCATGCCTGAGGCTTCATAGTCCCAGGTTCATTGCCCGCACCACCATAAGCCAGAGCTGAGCAGTGCTGGGTAAAAAAAAAAAGAAAGAAAGAAAGAAAGAACGAAAAAGAAATAGAAAGGAAGGAAAGGAGGGAGGGAGGGAGGGAGGAAGGAAGGAAGGAAGAAAGGAAGGAAGAAAGAATTTTATGCAGTGACCAAAGAAATAGCTCAACTGGCAGTGCAATGGACTGGCATGTTTGAGGTTCACTATTTGATCCTCATGACACACATATCAGAATGGAACTCTGGCCTCTCTCTCTCTGTCTTACTGAATCTTTCTTGCATGTAAATAAATCCTTTTTTAAAACTATGCAGCAGTAGGGGATGAACCCAGGGCCTTCTGCATGAACAATACTGCTGGTACAAACTAACTATAGATAAGAAAGAGAGAGCTGAGGAAATACTATAGTGGTTTATATAACATATTTTCATGCCTGAGGTACCCGAGGAAAAAAGAGAGAGATGAGAACTATAATAGCATCATTCTATCATCCAATGGAGCTATCCTTGTGCCATTCATTATGCTCGCAGGACCTAAACTAAGGGTCTCCTACACAGCAAGATGGGTGCTCCACTAGGTGAACTATCTCTTACTCCCAGAAATTGAAATATATAAATAATATTTATAATAACATCAAGCATTTAAAAAGCACTTAGGAAAAATATGGTTGGGGAGAATGGAAAGTGGAGCATCCCAAAGAGGGCACGTTACAATGTGCAATGGTCTGGGTACAAGTACAGGTTGCAGGGGTAAGCTTCACAAGCTGTGAAGTAGTACTGCAAGTGTTTCTCTCTCTCTCTCTCTCTCTCTCCTTCTCTCTTCCTCTCCCCCCCCTCCTTCCTCTCTCAATTTATCACTTTCTTTATTTTAAAAAGAAAGGGGAGAAAGGGAGGTGGCCACTGGAAGCTGTGGATAACCAACCGCAGTCATAATCCTAGTGGCAGAAAAAAAGTAGAAAGAAAGGAAAGAAGGAAGGAAGGAAGGAAGGAAAGGAGGAAGGAAGGAAGAAGAGATGATTATAAATATAAAAGACTTGTATGAAAATGATAGCACCTGCAGGAGATAAGCTTTACGAGCTGTGGAGCAGTGTTGTGGTGTCTCTCCTTCTTTATCTCTGTTTATCTCTGTTTATGTGGAGGAAAGAAATATCCAACAAGGGTGGTGGAATCATGCAGGCACTGAGTTCCAGCAATAACTCTGCTGACAAGAAAAAAAAAACTGATAGAACTTATTCATAGTTAAAACTTTATAAACTGGGAGTCAGGCGGTAGCACAGTGGGTTAAGTGCAGGTGGTGCAAAACACAAGGACGGGGTAAGGATCCTGGTTCAAGCCCCTGGCTCCCCACCGGCAGGGGAGTTGCTTCACAAGCAATGAAGCAGGTCTGCAGGTGTCTATCTTTCCCCTTCTCTGTCTTCCCCTCCTCTCTCCATTTCTCTCTGTCCTATCCAACAACAACGACAATAATAAAAAAAACAAAGGCAACAAAAGGGAATAAATAAATATAATAAAAAATTTAAAAAAAAACTTTATAAACTGACAGTTCTCTCCAAAATCTATAGTCAGGGCTATGCTATCTTTGGAGAAATGAACAAATGTTCCCATCATTCAAGTAATAGTTACAAACACCTATCCAATAATAATTTTATATATTTTTACAACTAGTCTTCTGGAAATTCAGCACAGGGCACTAGGTGAATCAACACAGTAACATCAATATCATAATGTGTGTGACATGCCAGCATGAAACAAGTGTTAATGCTTGGCAATTCCATGTAGTGTGCTGATAAGGACTGCACATCTCTTATCTGAGCCTAGATAAAGGCTTTCCATTCAAGTAGCTTGGAGCTAATACTATAGGTGAACTCTCTTTACCACTCCAAAGGTCTAGTGGATGCTGCTGATTCAGGCAGATAAACACAGTTCTCTTTTTACCTCTTCTGCCTGGCTCTGTCATTTGTTTGCTTGCTAAAATCAGGGAAAATAGGTTTTGTACTGCTGTACACATCTGGTCTTGTGTTTAAATTTATTTTCCTAATGTTCTCTTTTAAAAACCAATATAGGATTCATGTTCCAGGAAACAGCTATTGATTAAGTGCATGTCATAATAAATCTGCCTTTCTTTGAGTTATTTTAACAATAGATTCAGTACTAGACAATGTTATACTTAGTTCTTGCTGCTCGAACTAGTCTCTGGGCCTTATTTTTCTCACCTATAAAATGGGGAAGGGGCCAGGTGGTGGCACAACTGGTTGAATGCATGTGTTGCAATGCACAGGGATCAGGGTTCAAGACCGCAGTCCCCACCTGGAGGGGGAAAGCTTCACAAGTGGTGAAGCAGTGCTGTAGGTGTCTCTCTGTCTCTCTCCCTCTATCTCCCTCTTCCTCTCAATCTCTGTCTCTATCTAAAAAATAAATATAAATAATAAAATGGGAAACATCATATTGGTACAGCAGAGCTATTGCAAGGAAGTGAGATTATGTATCATTATCACTGGTACATAAGCTCCACAAATATGGGAATGTTGGCTAACAAGCATCATTGTAACCCTAGCACCTAGAATAACACCAGCATAGAATAATATATTTAATCAGTAACTATTAAATCAATATGTGAATAGACTTTATCATATTAAATCACATCAAAAAATTCATGCACATAGTAGATAGAAAAAAATGAGCTTTTTAAGGGGACAGGCGGTGGCACATCTGCTCAAATGCACACATTACAGGGCATAAGGAGCCAGGTTCAAGCCCCTGATCCCCACCTGCAGGGTAAAGCTTCATGAGTGGTAAAGCAGGACTGCAGGTGTCTCTCTGTCTCTTTCCCTGTCTACCTCCTCCTCTCCTCTTAATTTATCTCTGTCTCTATCCAATAATAAATAATTAAGCGAGCCTTTTAAAGACAGCTAGCCTAGATGATCTACCTATCCCTGGAAAAATTTTACTTGGTTTCTAAAATGCTAAATTAAGGCAAATATCATAGAAGCAGACCAAAGTAAAGTGAGGAATAATCCCAGGATGCAAATAAATTCAGCAATCAAGAGAAACAGACTTTTCATGAGCTATTTTTGAAATTTGAAATTAATGCCAATAAACCAAAAAAAAAATAGAATATCAATTGTGTTAAGCTTTAAAGATGTCATTTATTTTCATGATAAAGAGAGAAAGAGAGAGGAAGTCAGGGAGGGGCAAAAGGAGGGAGGGAGGGGGGAGGGAGGGAGGGAGAGAGAGAGAGAGAGAGAGAGAGAGAGAGAGAGGGAGTTAGTTTTGAAGGAATAACCAGAGCACTGCTCAGCTCTGACATATGGTGATGCCAGAGAGTGAACTTGTACCTCTGGGGACTTAACCATGAAAGTCTGGTGCACCAATTTTATGCTCTCTCCTCAGCCCTCAAATGTCATAGTTTTTTGTTTTATTTTATCTGTAGGGTTTTCTCTGGGACTTTATGGCTACAAAATTCCATTGCTTCTAGCAATTATATATATATATATATATATATATATATAGAGAGAGAGAGAGAGAGAGAGAGAGAGACAGAGACAGAGACAGAGACAGATAGATAGATGAAGAGAGAAATAGAAGAGATATAGCACTGCTCCACCAGTAGTGACTAGGGACCCAAACCAGGGTCTTCATGCACAGTAATGTGCATGCTCTACTGAGTGAGCTACCTCATGGTTCCCCAAAGTGTCAAATTTCTTAAAAGATTATATATATGTGTATATTTACTATATATTTATATATATAGTAAATATCTATATTAAAAACAAGATCATTTAACAGTTGTACAATGAACCACACTGAACCCAACCACAACAAGGAAAAAGTGAAATAATGAACATACCGTTGTTTAAATAACTTTTATGATTTTAAAAAGATGAATTAAATTTAGCTAAATAGGGTTACCAGAAGGGAGAAAGGACAGGAACGGTTGTAACTGGGGAAGAGAGGATTCAATCATATGGTGATGGATGGAAACTAGGCTTTTGGAGGCAAACATAATGCTGATTCATAATGTTGTACACCTGAAACAGGTTATATGCCAATGTTATTTCAATTTAAAATAGTTTAAGACAGTAATATCTTGTCTTTCTTGATTATGAAATATATTTTGATATTTTATTTATTAGATAGAGACAGAGAGAAATTAACAGGAAAGGGGGAGACAGAGAAGGAGAAAGACACCTGTAACACACTTCACTGCTCATGAAGCTTTCTCCCTAAAGGTGGGCACTAGAGGTTTGAACCCAGGTCTTCACACACAGTAATATGTATGCTCAACCAGGTGTTCCACTACTTAGTATCAATTACAAAATATTTTAGCACTGCCTTGTAGTCTGTGCTCCAGATGAGTGTCTCACTCATTTCACCCTGATTCCATCTCTGTTTTACAGTAATAATGGTCTTTCAAAAATCTCTTTAGCTATCCACAAAGTACTCTAAATACATTTATTCTAGCTGGGTTGTCCCCAGTATGAGCAGCTCTCTGCTTTCCCAGTGACCCCTGGATGAAGAAACTGGCTCACATTAAAGAACCAAAGCCTATACAGAAGCCAGACCTTCCACCTTCTGCACCCCATAATGACCCTGGGTCCATACTCTCAGAGGGATAAAGAATATCAGGGGAAGGAACGGGATACGGAGCTCTGGTGGTGGGAACTGCTTGGATTTGTACCCCTCTTATCCTATGGCTTTTGTCAGTACTGTTGGGGAATTATGCAGATGCAGTCTTTGCCCTCAGGTTTTGCCACTTCCTGTGATATTCTCGCAGTGCCTTTTTCAACCAATCCTGTCCCGACACGTCACTCCTGTTTGTTGCCCTATAAAGCCCTCCCACTTCTGCGCTCGTTGTCTCTTGCCCGGTGGTAAGGTAGCAGGGGACAGCCATTTTTGGCTGGCTCCACGTGGTCTGAACCACCCATCTGACCCAACAATAAAGATGTGTGTTCCCTCTGCTCTTGGATTCTTTCTCCTTCGCGTCCTGCTGCCGCGAAGCGACACCTGGCGCCCAACGTGGGGCAGAATTACACAAAAAATCGGCCCAACAGGCATTGTGTGCTTCACCCAGTTGAAAACACGGACCAGCCAGAGGGGAAGGGACCATGGCTCCAGGGAATCAAGAAGAAATAGTGAAGCACATCAGACCCTCTATGAAGAAGAAGAATTTCATCAGCTGGCGATGGCAACCCACCGGAGGACCAGGCGTGCTGTTTTTCTCCCTCTGATTATTGGAATTGGATTAACAGCTTCCCTTGGAATTTCTGGTGGAGCTTTGGGACAATCTCTCTATGCTGCTGGATGCATCAACTTCAACAGTCCATTGACTTTACCTCTGACAGCTTGGAGTCTCTCCAGAGACAGATAAACTCCCTTGCCAAGGTGGTACTCCAGAACCGTCGTGGTTTGGACTTAATATATGCGGAACAGGGTGGCCTTTGCCTGGCATTGCAGGAAGAATGTTGTTTTTTCGTAAATGAAACTGGATTTGTAAAACAGAATGTTGATACCTTGCACAAACTCAGCTGTAATATTAAGAATTCCTTTTCCCCTTTCAATACTAACTCTTGGTTGGAAACTTGTCTCAAGTGGCCTCCCCCAGGGCTCTGTTCTGGCTCCTACACTATTTAATATTTACATCAATGACCTCCCAGAAACTTCTTCAAGGAAGTTCATCTACGCCGATGACATCTGCTGTGCAACTCAGGCATCCAAGTTCGACATCCTCGAGGAAACACTCACGAAAGACATGTCTCTGATATCTGATTACTGTAAAAAATGGCAACTAATCCCTAGCACTGCAAAAACGGTATCATCTGTTTTCCATCTACACCATGCCTCGGCCTCGCGTGAGCTTAATGTGCAGCTTGGCGGTACGAGAATCCGGCATGAAGCCCAGCCAGTCTATCTTGGCGTTATTCTCGATCGCACTCTGTCATTTCACAAACATCTCATAAAAACTGCAGCAAAGGTGGGCGCGAGGAATAACATCATTGCAAGACTGGCCAGCTCCTCATGGGGCGCGAGCGCTTCCACACTACGATCATCATCTCTGGCATTATGCTATTCCACTGCAGAATACTGTGCCCCAGTATGGTTCCGTAGCCCCCATGTCCACTTGGTCGTTTCCAAATTATATTCCTCCATGAGGATAATTTCTGGAACCATCCGTTCCACCCTGGTTCCATGGCTGCCAGTTCTTAGCAACATCGCCCTGCCAGATATTCGTCGGGATGCAGCATCATCTAAGTTCATTTCCCATGTCTACGCTCGACCGGACCTGCCAATATACGCGGATATCTTCGCCCACCCTGTCCAACGCTTGATGTCTCGTCACCCAATCTGGTCCCCTACGCCTACACTGAACTTCTCTGTTCCAGTCTCTTGGAAACAGAGTTGGCAGTCAGCTGAGGTAAAGAACAAACACCTCATCACAGACCCCTGCAAGAGTCAACCTGGCTTTGACCTAGCACGTTATGATTGGGCCCTCCTCAATCGCTATCGAACAGGCCATGGCCAGTGCGCCACTATGTTCCATCGCTGGGGAGCCAGAGACGACCCGAACTGCCCCTGCGGCTACAGACAATGACCCACATAGTCAACGACGGCCACCTCTCCAGATTCAAAGGAGGTCTCGAAACTTTACATCAGGCTCAACCTGACGCTGTTGACTGGCTACGGAAGAAGGGCAAACGCTAGAAGAAGAACTAACTCTTGGCCTCCTTCTCCTTTAACTGCTTGGCTTCTGCCTCTCCTAGGCTCTTTGCTAGCTATTGTAGTCCTATTGCTGATTGCTCCTTGCCTCATTCAATTCCTCAAGAAACGCATACATGACATTATTCATGTTACAGTGCAGAGGGTCTCTGTTCACCCTTACACTCATATTCCTTTAGAGGAACATTGATCCATAGACACTGTTCATCAATTAAAGAAATAAGGAGGAGATGTTGGGCCTATGTGATAGCTTGGTAGAGCATAGGGGAGCTCTCCCATCCTTGGATGGAGGTCTGGATAGACACCCTGCTGGTAAGTCTCTCTCGTCATAGAGGGGAGCCAAGAGGGAAAAAGTCTCCCAGACTAAGCTTGCCTTGTTAGTCTCTCAAGCCCACAGAAACCCCAATACTTCCCTCCATTAACTGCAGGCCACATGGCCACCTAATTTAAGATTCACTTACTCAAAGTTCACAGAGGAGAACACACCTTATCACACACTCCTAGCAGTGCCATTTGATGTCCTCAATTTGCATCAAACCTTGCTTATCTTCTCTCTATTTTGCCTGAACTGGTTCAACTCCTCTCCTCCCCTCAAACGCCTTTGGGTAATTAAATGCCTGCATCAGGAGACTAATTATCTTGACCTTTATGTATCTGCATCAATTCTTGTCATACCAGCCCCCTACCATAGGGGCAAGCCGACCTTTAAGAAACCTGTAATTTCTGACATATTTCAATAATAATTCCCTTTGTTTGGTTTTCTATTTAACTCATGTCCACCTGCTAATAAACGAGATTTGAGCATGCTGCAACTCTCCCCGGTGTCTTTTACTTCATGTCAAGTGAGAAAAAAAACAGTCCGTTACCTTTCCCCTGGAGATCACCCCGCCAGAGACCCCAACATCTGGTGTTGGTATGCTTCTAGTTCTGCTTCTGAGATCCCTTCTGTTACATTGCTTGACATTGTGGTCTATTTACATGGTCATTCTGTTACATTGGTTTGGTCTTACTCCCCCTGCCTCTGGTAGATTTTGGTTTAGTCCTTGCTAGTTCGTGATTCTTCCTTCTCCCCACCCCATATCCCACGTACTTCCTTTGTTCCTGACTCTTCCGCTGGAGGAGAGAGAGAAAAGAGAGAAGGACAAGATTGTGATTAGAGATAGCTTATATTGCACGGTGTTCCACGTCAATAAAGAAATACTGCTCTCCACTCAGCCATGAGTCTCTGGTCATCTCTGTCCCCTGCCCACGAAGCCAGCCCGGCAAAAACGACAAGTACTTCTTTTTTATAAATAATAATAATAATAAAAGGAAACCAAAGCCTATCCAAAAGGTGCATCTTACACCATCAATCACATTCAGTTCAAATGTTGATGGAGGAAGGGGTCTACTGGGGACTCAGAGGAGTGAAGTTACTCATGTCAACATATTTTCTTTCTTTCTTTTTTTTGCCAGAGAATTATCACTGGAACTTGACACCCATACAACTCCACTGTTTCCAATAACCTTTTTTTTTTTTTTTTACAAAGGGTGTAAGAGACAAATAGGAGAGAAATAATATAGAGAGGGAGAAATACAATTTCTACCACTAATGGAACTTCCCTCCACCTCTGCAGGTGGGAACTGGGAACTTGAACTTGGGTCCTTGGACATAATAATTTGAATGCATAAATGATGTGTCTCTACTGGGAGTGAAATATTGCCTGTCCCTTGACTCTACCCAGTAGCCTGCTTGCTAGACCACTGATGGTTCTCAGTAGCTCAGCTTCCACAAAGTAGTTATTTCCTCCAGCCATGAAGACAAAGGCAACTCTGGCAGCCAGACTATGTATTCCGTTTGCTTTGCTTAAGTACCCATACCATGTTGCTTCCCACAAATTCACAGCTTTATCCTGAAATGAAATCACACCACTTCTGCCAGGAATCACACACGGAAACATGGCTCTGTTTTGTTTCTGGACATACTGTATTTGATAAAATTAGAAGAAGTCACCATATCAACATTTTCACACTAGGAGAACAGGAAATAAAAGAGTAAGACTCAGCTATCTATGTGATCCAATACAGAAAAAAATGAAGAAGAAAAAAAAGTCTCTTGCAGGATTCACATTTTGAGATATAAAATATCCTCTCCTCTTCCTCTCTGTGGCATCTAGCCAGTCACAGACTAAAAAATAGAGTTGGATGCCAATTCCATTAAACCTATTTAAGTCTACATGGATAGTCACAGAGGAAATGAAATCTCCCTGATCCAAGTCTTTCAGAGTGAACAGTTATTCCTTGCAAGCTCTCTTAAATGATTTTTTTTTTAATTACTGACACAAAATATGGAGTTGCAATGAGCTTCCCATGGCAGAAGGAAAGTTGGACAGTTCCATTCATATATATATGAATGGAATAATTAACCATATATAATTATATATGGTTAATAATTAACCATATATATATGGTTAATTACCTCAGAGGTCAAATTAGACACCATCATTTTGTAAATACTGGACATATAATGCATTGATCCTACTAGCTTGCCCTAGTTATTTTCTAGGTAAGATGACAAACTTAAGGGACATTTCTTAGATCATAATGAAGGCAGGCAGAACCCTCCCTCTTAGCCAAGCCTCTGACACAGAGCCCGGATGTTTTCTGCTGCCTTGTGGTAGGACCCCTAGACTCCAAATTGACCCATATCAGGTCATCCACATGGTGAAAGAAGTAAGGTCCCATCTCCACTACCACTTAATATGCCAAGTCACATGAATGACTTCAGAGATGCAAACCAAAGTCACTCAATCACAAAGGCCCAATGGTGGAGCCTCTGAGAAGTTCATGGAGAGCAATGTGGATGGAGAGTGATACATTTAAAAAAAAAAAAAAAAGAAAAGAGAAAGAAATAAGTATTATGACTTTAAAAAGCCAGTGGAAGAAGGTAGGTTTGCTTCTATTCTTTTTACATTAATTAACACATCTTATTTATTTTATTTGATAGGGCAGAGAGAAATTGAGAAAGAAAGGTAAAGATAGACACACATGCAGCATTACTTCATTGCTCATTAAACTTTCCTCTTACAGGTAGGGACAGGGGCCTTGAACCTAGGTCTCTGTGTTTACTAGTCTGTGTACTTAACCAGGTGCACCACCTCTAGGCTATGTAAATATTTTATGTAATTACCAAACAATGATTTCAGATAGTTACTACCTTCATATAGTTGCAAAACCATTTTCTATTTTTTCAATACTTAATATTTGTTTTACTTATTCCTTTTTTATTCACTGCCTGTGAAGTGAGTCCCCTGCAGCTGGGGAGCCAGGGACTGAACCGGGATCCTTAAGCCCGTCCTTGCGCTTTGCACTAAGTGTGCTTAACCAGGCTGCACTACCGCCTGACTCACTGCAAAACCATTTTCTATCTTGTTTACTAATCTATCCCCAGAAGAGATTCAAATTTGACTCTGAACATACAATTCCTAAATAAGGAAAAACAAGGATAAATACATCTGTATGGTTAGAAAATCCCTCAAACGTGGAAAAATATTTTAAATCTAGGAAAATTCTACCATCGTCTTACAATACAGAGAGAGTAGTGACTGCTACATTAAAAAAATATTATTATTATTATTATTTTTTTGCCTACAGGGTTATTGCTGGTGCTCAAAGCCTGCACCATGAATCCACTGCTCCTGGAGGCCATTTTATTTCCCCTTTGGCTGCCCGTGTTGTTATAGCCTTGTTATGGTTATTTTTGTTGTTGATATCGTTCGTTGTTGGACAGAACAGAGAGAAATGGAGAGAGGAGGGGAAAATATAGAGGGGGAGAGAGACACCTGCAGACCTCCTTCACCGCCTAGGGGAGAAGCGACTCCCCTACAGGTGGGGAGCCGGGTGCTCCAACCAGGATCCTTACGCCCGTCCTTGCACTTTGCGCCATATGCACTTACCCCGCTGTGCCATTGCCCGACCACCGTGACTGCTACATTTTAGGGTACTCAGTTCAGAATGTATATAGACTTTTTTATTCTACTTTTATTTAATTTTTTATATTTATTTATTTATTTTCCCTTTTGTTGCCCTTGTTTTTCATTGTTGTAGTCATTATTGTTGTTATTATTGATGTCGTCATTGTTGGATAGGACAGAGAAATGGAGAGAGGAGGGGAAGACAGAGAGGAGGAGAGAAAGATAGACACCTGCTTCACCGCCTGTGAAGCGACTCCCTGTCTGGGGAGCAGGGGCTCAAACCGGGATTCTTCTGCTTTGTGCCACGTGCACTTAGCCCACTGCGCTACAGCCTGACTCCCCTATCCTACTTTTTTTTTTTTTTTTTGCCAGTTAACATCATCTCTTGATTTTAATTTTTAGTCTTCTCTTCAATTCGCTCTTCTCAAACCCAAGTGCATTGTGGTTAAAAATGCCAGAAATGGGAGGCCGGAAGGTACCACAGTGGGTTAAGTGTACATGGTGTCTGTCTTTCCTCCTGTATGTCTTCCTGTCCTCTCTGGATTTCTCTCTGTCCTATCCAACAACAATAACTACAATAATAACAACAACGATAAACAACAAGGGCAACAAAGGGGGAAGATAGACTTCAGGAGCAGTGGATTCGTAGTGCAGGCATGGAGCCCCAGCAATAACCCCGGAGGCAAAATACAAAACAAAACAAAGGCCAGAAATGAGTTAATTGATGGTGACCAAAAGCGAAAACCAAGTTTTTCCTGAGCTAACCAAATATGGAGAAATAAAATGACTCCCTCTTATTAAGTCAGTCCTTCCTTGATCCCAACTCAGGTCTTTCTTTTTATGTTTTATTTTTTATTAGTGATTTAATATTGATTTGCAAGATTGTGAAGGGTATAGTTGTAATTGAGGTGTAATTCCACAGGGTTCCCACCACCAATTCCATGTCCCTTCCCCTCCATTAGAAACTTCCCTGTTGTTTATCCCTCCAGGAGTATGGACCAAAATTCTCTTTGGGGTGCAGAAGGTGGGAGTTCTGACTTCTGTAATTGCTTCTCTGATGGACATGGGTGTTAGCAGGTCAATCCATAACCCCAGCCTGTTTCTGTCTTTCCCTAGTGGGGTAAGACTCTGGAGAGATCCAGGAAGTACTGGTGACGTCATCTGTCCAGGAATGTCAAGATGGAATTATAGTAGCATCTGGAACTTGGTGGCTGAAATGTAGTAAGATGGAAAGCAGCAGTGGTCCTGGAGGTGACCCAGTGGGTAAAGTGTTGGACTCTCAAGCATGGGGTCCTGAGTTCAATCCCTGGCAGCACATGTACCAGAGTGATAATTTGGTTCCTTCTCTCTCTCTCTCTCCTCCTGTCCCTCTCATTAATAAATTAATATTTAAAAAAAGAAAGAAAGAAAGAAAGCAGAACAAAACCCTACTCAGGCCTTTTTTTTAACTTAAAATTTCAAATGAATATCACGATCATTACAGAGTATTGAACTTAGAAGTATTCTCCATACAAAAAGGACATGCATTTATAGGAAGAGAGAGGAATAGAGAAAGAGAGGCAAGTGGTGGCACACCTGGTTAAGCACACACATTACCAAGTGCAACTATCCTGGTTCTAGCCCTCACTCCCCACTTGCAAAGAGACAATCATTAGTGGTGAAGCAGGTCTATAGATCTCTCTCTCTCTCTCTCCCCCTCTGTATCTCCCCCTATTCTCTCAATTTCTCTCTGTCCTAGACAAATAAGAAAGATAGAAAGAAAAAAGAAAGGGAAAAAGCCACCAGGAGCAGCAAATTTGTAGTGCTGGGAACTGAGACCCAGCAATAACTCTGGAAGCAGAAACAAGAAAAAAGAAAGGAGAGGGAGGAGAGAGGGAGAAGGAGGGAGGGAGGAGAGAAGGAGAGGGAGAGAAACTGAAAGAATACAAAATAATCTGGAATACAGTAATCATGGCTATCAATCACCCAAATACCCAAAAGCTGATAAATGGTTCAATAAAGATCAGAGTTTTCGTTTTTTCTTGTTACAAAGACAGGGCTTTGCACATGCATGGTTTCCTTGCTCTGGGCCTTTATCTCATTCAGATGAAGAGACACAGAGAGGGAGAAAGACCTCAGCATCAGTTATGGAGTCACAAAGCCTTATATAAACTGCCCGGGTTTGAACCTGGGCCATGTGCTTGACAAGGCTCGTGTTCCACCCAGTGAGCTATCTATCCAACCCACAAATTAGATTTTTCTCAATGATTTTTTTTTATTATCTACATATAGGTTTCTAAACATTAGTCATGTACCTCAGGTCAACAGACTCCCCAACATCTCTGTCTGAATAGCTAGTAGAGAGTAAGACCCCAAAACATCCAAATTTGAAATATATATATGTAATTTTTGCCTTTCAAACCTGCAACTTATCTCGCAAAATTATGACTCCAACTTTCTTTCTGGCTCAAGGCAAAAGCCATGATGCCATCTTGTTGTCTCTCACACACACCTCCTACCAAATCACTATACTCAGAATAGATCTAGTATCTGATGTTGACAATTCCTGTGCCTCTGGGCAAGCATCCATTCTTGCTCACCTTGACAGCCATATAAATCACCCAGCTGATCCTCCAGTACCCAAGCTTGCTTTCCTTTGGTGGATTCAAAAGGCAAAAAATCAGATTTATTCTATTCAATAAATGGGCCTGGTTGCTTAATGTCCATGCATGACTCCAGCTCAGAAATTCACTCCAAGTTAAATGCTTTCTGTCTTATGGTAATCACCAGAATGTATACTCAATAAAGGCAGGGATTTTAATCTGTTGTCTTAAGGTTAAATCCTTGGCCCTAGAATATAGCAGCATATAATGGGCACATGCTACTTAGTGAATAAATAAGGAACCTGTGAATAAAAAAATATAGCTCTGGTTTGCTTTTTTAAATTCTACCAAAGCACACCGAAAAAATACTAGGAAGAAAGAGTAAGCTAAGCCTACTCACTTAATGGCCAGATCAAAAAACTCCCAGTTAGCAGTACTACATAGAGGCTTCCCAGAATATTCTTGGGAATATTAGTGAATGAGATGATTTTAAAGATGCCACAGAAACACTTAACTTTAGGTGCTAGCTATTTGGAGATCCTATTAAGCACATAATATCAAAGAGAAACTGACGTTGACAAGCATGAGGATTCTAAGCATGCAAATGAGATCAAGTGACACAGAAAGCAAGACTCTTCAGGGAAACTGGTGGGGCTTTCCTTCTTATCTTGACCTCCTCAACTTCATTTCTCTACCTTGAACTTCATTTCAAGGTTATCATAACACAAGCATCCACAGAAAAAGAAACCTTAACCATCATCTATAGTAAGCCTCTCTGATCTGTTCCTATACATGCAACACTGACAATAAGTAAAAAAAAATAAATAAATAAAAGAAACAAACAATTAATTGAATAAGATATTTAATCCACTCAACTGTAATTTTAATATAAAATCAATTTACAGTTATAATTTTAACTTCTTTTTCATACAATCCCTTCAAAAGCCAATGGATATTTACATTCATCACACATTTCATTTCAGACAGGTCGCATCAGGTACTTCTAATTGTCACATGTGGTAGTGTGCCCCCTATTACACAAGGTAAATCTAGATGTAATGTTGTGACTCTTAGATCACTGTTGTCTAAACATCTTACAACTTAATATATTTTCTAACCTATATATATATATATGTATTTTTTGATTATTATTACTAAGATAGAAAGATTGAGTGAGACAGAAGGAGAGAGGGAAAGACACCACACTTGCCTTAGTGCAGTGAGGGCCAGGCTCAAACTTGGGGTAGCATACATAGTAAGTAGAACACTAGCCAAATGAGCCAAAATATTCTTCTTACGAGACTGTTAAATAGAGAGTTGTTGTATTGCACAGAAGTAAAAGACTCTGGGGTGGGTGCGTGGGGAGGTAGCTTCAGGTCCTGGAACAGGCTAGCAGAAGACCTGGGGAGGGGGTTGTATTGTTATGTGGAAAACTGGGAAATGTTATGCATGCACAAACGACTGTATTTACTGTCAACTATAAAACATTAATCTCCCAATAAAAAATAAGTTAAAAAAAAGGAAGTAAGAAAATACAGAAACAGTGCAAAAGGGCTGCTAAGTATAACAAAGGTAGCAAATCTGTTATTTGAAAATGTTTTCCTTGACCTTTAACCACAACTCAATTCACGGAATTTCACAGACTTCCTTGAGTTTCTTGGGATTCGATTTTTCTTATTCATGACAGGGTGAAAGTGTGCTGCCTGCAAGGCTTGGGAATACCTCTACCAACAACAAGTAATAAATTGAGCAGCAATAGAAAGGCTAGAAGCAGGAGAAAGTTTAGGAGTATTTGCCTTCTCAATGTAATTGCACCCCTAAAGACCAACTCTTAGTATTCTAAAAGATATACCAAACGAAGGCTTAAGAAGAACAAGAATCTTTAAGGACTCAAAGGAATGCTCTAAATGTTCAGTTTTTAATGAAGAGGAGGCTAAAAGCATATTCAGGTGAGGTTATAATTCATCAGGTGAGGGAACAACTTTGAAAAATTGTACTAAGAAGAGTGCTGTCATTTTGCCCTTGAAGATGAGCTTATTGCTTCTGCTAGCATCTCAGATGTGATGCAAAGTTTGTAGTAAGATTGAACATAAACTGATCAAGGGCATCCAGACAGATCCTGAAATTTCTACCCCTGTTTTCATAACCTTTGGCTCAAAAAGCTAGTTTTGTAAAATAAACTGGGTTGAAGTTCATATTTTTCCTCTTGGTGGAAGGTCAGTTTCAAGAATCACTCAGCCCAAAGAATGGCATAGGTTGGCCTAATTCTAACAGCTAACTCAGCAGAGACCAGCTGGAACAATGGTTTTCAGGAGACCAGTGCTGGAACTGGTAAAGCTCTGAAATTATACTGCCAAAGTCAGCAATTTCTCCAAAATGGGGTCAGATTGTAGGAACCAAGATGCTTTAACTACAGTCTGACTTTAGCAGAAAAAGGAAAGGTCAGACTCTAGCATACCCACTATCCCAAAAACAGCCAAGAAATAATTGGCAGCAACCTTCTGTAGAACCGAATGATAAGCAGCACTTGACACACAGAGTTGAGAGCCATTGATTTATGCTGCAATTATTTGCAGATAACACATTCAAGAGGAAGAGAGACCAAATCTGAGCCAAAGGGTCACAGCACTTTTGGCCTTTCAAAAGGCATAAAAGGCAGAAAGAAAAAAGCATAAAAGCACATGATATACCAAATCCTGATGCTTTCAGCCTCCTTAGAAGTAAACTTGGCATGTGTAGGTAAAAAGATGACTATAACACTGAAACAAATGGAAAATCTAATAGAGGCAGAATTTAAATACTCCTAGATTTAGGAGAGAGCTTCACAAAACTCCATGATATTCTTGGTGAGTGAAGCATAAACAGTATTTAGTATTCATTCCCCCCCCTTCATTTCCTATTTCCTGCTTTTTTTTTTTTTTTTTTTTTTTTTTTTTTTTTTACCTGCTCAGCTGTGGCTTGTGGTGGTGCTGGAGATTGAACCTGGGGCCTTTGGTGCCTCAGACATGAAAGAATCTTTACATTACCTCTATGTTATCTCCTCAGCCCTTTCATTCATTTATTTTTCATTCAAGTCTTTCCATTTGGCACTGGGCACCATGCTAGAAACGGTGCTACAGTGGTAAACTAACCTGACAAAGTGCTTTCATGGACAGTGCATATTCATTATAGAGAAAACTTCAGGTAGTATTACATAATATTTGTAATAGAAAATATCATCTGATGATTGCTTCCTATGTTTGGGATCTATGCCAGACATTCATGTACCTTAACTGCAATCTTTCCATTGAGACTATTTTAGAACTGAGGTAAGTGAGCCTTACAGAGGTCAACAATTTGCCCAGGTCATTCAAATAGTTCATGAGAGAGCTAGGTCATTAGCCAAGATTCCTCTGATACTTTCCATAAGTTTTATGTTTGAAATCTGTAAATCACATTTGAAAATACGATCATGGTATTATAAACAAATCAAGAAAACTAACAGCAGTGATCCTTTGCAATTTCTATCAAAATCTGTGAAAGAAAAGAAAGCTGATTTTAAAATGGGTAAGGAGTTTTAACTGACATTTCACTAAAGCAGTCATATCAATGACAACTAAGCACATGAAAATGTATTCAATAACTTCAATCATTTGGAAACTGTGAATTAAGGCCAAAGTGAAATACTACCACATTAATGAAAACACAAGGGTATAAAACAACAACAACAACATTTTTTTTATTTTATTTTTTTTTATTTATTTATTCCCTTTTGTTGCCCTTGTTGTTTTATTGTTGTAGTTATTATTGTTGTTGTCGTCGTTGTTGGATAGGACAGAGAGAAATGGAGAAAGGAGGTGAAGACAGAGAGGGGGAGAGAAAGATAGACACCTGCAGACCTGCTTCACCGCCTGTGAAGAGACTCCCCTGCAGGTGGGGAGCCGGGGTTCGAACCGGGATCCTTATGCTGGTCCTTGTGCTTTGCGCCACCTGCGCTTAACCCGCTGCGCTACAGCCCGACTCCCAACAACATTTTTTAAGCACATGTGATGCAAAGCACAAGGGCCGGCTTAAGGATCTGGGTTCAAGCCCCCAGCTCCCCACCTGCAGGGGATTTGTTTCACAGGCAGTGAAGCAGGTCTACAGGTGTCTATCTTTCTCTCCCCCACTCTGTCTTCCCCTCCTCTTTCCTTTTCTCTCTGTCCTGTTCAACAATGATGACATCAATAACAATAACAACAATAACTACAACAATAAAAAGCAACACGGGCAACAAAAGGGAAAATAAATAAATATTTAAAAATTAAAATAATAAAAAACCATTTTTTAAATGCTGATGAGATGGAGAGCAACTTTCTATTTTTCTATTTCTCTTTCTTTCCTTTTTCCTTTTTTTTTTTTTTTTTAAGACAAAGACAAAGAGAGAAAGACCACAGCACTGAAGCTTCCTTCAGTATGGTGGGGGTCCGGGCTCAAATGTGGGTTACACATATGGCAAAGCAGCACACTATCCAAGTGAGAAATGTTGCTAATCCCCAACTTGAACTATTAACTGTTATTAGGCAGAATGTCAAATGTTTCAGCCACTTTGGAAAAGAGTTTGACAGTTTCTTATAAACTGAAAGTAGCATTTAACATAGCAATCTCCTTTCTATTGAGTAGGAAATTCAAACAAAAACTACTCAAACAAAACAAAAACATGTATGCACATAAACACACACATACATACACACACACACACACACCTCCCTTGGGGCTGAGTGGTGGCACATCTGGTTGAGCACACATGTTACAATGCTCAAGGACCTGGGTTCGAGCCCCTATGGTGAAGGCAATGTCACACTGGCTGTTTGACAAAGTCCAGACCTGATGGGGAACTCCCCAAAGCTGGAGGTCCTGAACTAAACTGAAACCACTCAGCTGTAGACGTGTCTCTCACCTCTTTTGTACCTACTCTTCTCTTCCTTCAGGGACCCTAGTAACCTGCCAATGCTGGACCCCAGTACCCCTGGCCCCACCTGCAGGGGGTAAACTTTGCAAATGGCGAAGCAGTGCTGCAGGTGTCTATCTTTCTTTCTCCTTCTGTATCTCCTCCTGCCCCCTCGATTTCTGGCTATATCTAGCCAATAAATAAATATTAAAAAAGAAAAAAAAATCTCCCTGGACTTACATGACTCTTTCACTGAAGTTCTGAGACTATTTTCTTGGTCTCTTTGGAAGCTTCTTCTTTTAAAAAAATGTTTTAAGTTTAATTTATTGTAATAAGAGAGAGATACAGAAAGAAAAACCAGAGCACTGCTCAGCTCTGGGTTATAGTGGTGCTAGAAATTGAACTTGGAGCCCCAGAGCCTCAAGCATGTAAGTTTTTTGGATAACCATTATGCTGTCTCCTCAGCCCTTTAGGAAGTCTTTAGTGACTTTATTCTTAGTGACTTTATTCACAATCTTTCCATAACCAAAAGCAATTCATATGACCTACAACTAAAGATCAGGTAAGTAAATGATTAAACATACAATCAGCAATGGGACATAATACAAAGGAAAAATTAATGATACAGTCAATCATAATGATGAATCTGAAATCTGCAGGAGATAAAATCAAAAGTCATGCCATTTGATTTCATTTATATGACATTTGAGAAAGCAAACTTAATAGGAACAGAAAATAGATGTAGTTGTGGTAATGGGGGCTAAGAGTTAACAACAAAAATGTTGTAGTAAAGATTTTGGGGGTGGGGGCTGGGTGGTAGCACAGCAGGTTAAATGCAAAGACTGGCTCAAGGATCCTGGTTCAAGCCCCCAGCTCCCCACCTGCAAGGGGGTCACTTCACAAGAGTTGAAGCAAGTCTGCATGTATCTCTGTCTCTTCCCCCTCTGTCTTCCCCTCCTCTCTTGATTTCTCTCTGTTCTATCCAACAGTGACAACAACAATGACAACATTAACAATAACAACAAGAGCAACGTAATAGAAAAAATGGTTTCCAGGAGCAGTGGATTTGTAGTGCAGGCACCGAGTCCCAGAAATAACCCTGGAAGCAAAAAAAAAAAAAAAAGAATTTGGGATGGGGCACATGGCACAATAATTCTGTATCATAAATGGAGTGGTGGTAGTCCTAGTTATATACTAAATGTATTTGTCAAAACTTAGAAAATTATATACCAAAGGGTGAATTTTGTTTTAAGTAAATGTTTTAAGTAAAAAAAAAAAGTGAAAAAGGCATCTAAAATGCAACTTTTAATATAAGAAATTGAGTATTTGGGGAGCTAGGTGGTGGCGCACCTGCTTAAGTGCACAAAGACCTGGGTTCAAGCCCCTGGCCCCCACCTGCAGGGAGAAAGCTTCACAAGTGATGAAGCAGGGCTGTAGGTGTCTCTCTGTCTTTCTCCCTCTCTATCTCTCCTTCTCTCAATTTCTCTCTGTCCTATTCAACAATAGATAATTTTTTTAAAAAAAGAAATTGAGTATCTTTCAATGTTACTTTAAAATATTTAAAACTCATCTAGAAGGTCTGGGAGAAAGCTCAGCATTAGAGCAGAGAACTTGTATTTCTGAGGCCTCATTCAATCCCCAGCACTTATATAAGTGAGGGCTGAGCAGCACTCTGGTGTCTGGTTTTTCTCTCTTTCACACAAAATAAATAAATCTTTACAAAACTCATTTAGATTATAGCAATATCAAACCACAAGAAGTTTTCTTAATGACAAAATGCTGGAACATACACATTTTCAAACTAGCAAGCAACAGACTTTTTTTTTTTTAACACCTTCTCTCTGGTTGGCAAGTGGAACAGTTTGCTCCAACACCTTCATTCTGCATGCTGGAAAATGCAGACATGGTACAGAGGATCAGGGGTGTGGAGGGATACATGTTTCATCTTAGTCTGTAATAAGTCACAAAATCTGCTGTCATCAATGTGTGTTTTTATAGAGGAGAAACTGCCAAAAGAGTAATTTTCCAAAGGCTTGCTGGCTTCCCATTGAGGAAGGTGCACTACAAGAATCACCTGGTCAGTTACCCTTGGAGTTTCCATTCTTATGGAATGCTGGGTAAGTTGCTTTGCTATCAAACTCATGGTTAAAGTCCCTTTGCCACCTTTTGCCATTTGTCAATAAGGTATCATTGGCACCCACTCTCTCTTCTTGATACAGTTTCACAATCACTGGCATATTAACCATGCCCTGCTTCCCATACAATGTGAGAGACATTGTATAGCTTAACACACACACACACACACACACACACACACACACACACACACACACTAGCACACACTTGGTACTCTGCCTGGGGCTCCAGAGGCTGTTCTGTTGTTTTCCTGAGAGCTTCCTTTCTTGAATGGCCCCAAAGCTCTAGCTTATCTGCCTACCAAAGACTCACTAGAAAACCCACATTACAGGCAATTTAAAGCATGAAATGAAAATTGATGCTTTCAACTCTTTAACGATGAAAACGGAAAGCTGCCAGAGATTTTGCGTTCCTTCACTTTCTAAGTCAGCTTTCAGGAACAGCAATACCAGCATGTTATGTGAGATAAGAACGTGAACAGTGGTAATACATTCCTCCCCTAAATTTGACCCCATTAAATCAGAATTTTTTTTTATTTGCAATAAAAGATGAGTCTGGTAAGGTACTAATCACAAAAAAAGAAAAACTTTAGAATTGACATTTATCTGAGTAAAGGTGACAAGTCACTTCCTGCATATCAGGGCACGCTAAAAAAATGAATTACGGGAGAATTATGGGCGGTAGCACAACGGGGTAAGCACACATAGCACAAAGCCCAAGGACTGACATAAGGATCCTGGTTCGAGCCCCTGGCTCCCCACCTGCAGGGGAGTCACTACACAGGTGGTGAAGCAGGTCTGCAGGTGTCTTTCTCTCCCCCCCTCTATCTTCCCCTCCTCTCTCCATTTCTCTCTATCTTATTCAATAACAATGACATTAATCACAATAACAATAATAGCTAAAACAATAAAACAAGGGCAACAAAGGGACTAAATAAATATTTAAAAAATTAAAATAAAATGAATTACAGGCCGATGACCCCACCAATGTATCCTGGAGCCCCGCTTCCCTAGAGCTCTGCCCCACTAGGGAAAGAGAGAGAGACAAGCTGGGAGTATGGACCAATCTGTCAACACCCACATTCAGCCGGGAAGCAATTACAGAAGCCAGACTTTCTACCTTCTGCAGCCCATAATGACCCTAGGTCCATACTCCCAGAGGGATAAAGAATAGGAAAGCTAACAGAGGAAGGGATAGGATACGGAGTTCTAGTGATGAGAATTGTGTGGAGTTGTAACCCTCTTATGGTTTTTGTCAGTATTTCTTTTTATAAATAAAAATGAAAAAAAATGAATTATACAACAATGATAATAAACAACAACGGCAACAAAAGGGGAAAAATGGCCTCCAGGAGCAGTGGATGCACAAACCCTAGTGATAAGCCTGGGGACAAAAAAAAAAAGAATTACTATACTTCAAATGAAAATCAAGTCTCATTGCTCACTCAACCTGGACAAGGGATATGAAGGCCTCACCACTTTATTGGTAAGATGGGCTGTTCAAATTCAATCGCTGTGCTGTTTAAATATCTGTAATACAAGAGAGTGAGCAAGAATAAAATCTCTAAGTCACCTTGCAGTATCATTCTCTATAGTCTCAAGAATTAGAAAAGCACAAAGGACAATATATTGTCTCTCTTCCTCTGCTAAAACATACATTCATTCAGGATAATAATCATTTGTCTTCATTACCTAACAGAGTATCTAGCAGATTACAAGGTGTTCAATAAATTTTTCTTGAGTGACTGAATAAAATGTATCTGAGGCAAGGTTAACTTTGCTCCTTCACTCGACTGTTGGTTTCTATAATTAAGAAATAAATATTCAGGGGCCAAGAGGTAGCATATGTTACAGTGCACAAGGACCCAAGTTCAAACACCCATTCCCCACCTGCAGGGGCAAAGCTTCACAAGTGGTGAATCAGAGCTGCAGTTGTCTCTCTGTCTCTCTCCATTTCTATCACTCCCTTCCCTCTTGATGTCTGGCTGTCTCTATCCAATACATAAATAAAGATAAACTGAAAAGAAAGAAAGAAAGAAATATTCAGGGCAGGCAAAATAGCTCATTTGGCTAGTGTGCTTCTTTGCCATGCACTCGACCTAGATTTGAGTCTGGCCCCCATAGTATCTCTCTCTCTCCCCTCCACCTCCATCGCTATCTTAAAGAGAAGAAGCGAGAAAGAAAAAAGACACATTTGTATGCCTAAAATGTTATTTTTATGGTACATTTGATAGACACACAAAAATGTCCGAGACACTACACATATCCTAGAATTTAAGTTCTAAGTAGGGATTTCAATTTATGTTCTAAATTCTGAGTAAAATGTTTGCTTAAGAATCATGTGGCAGCCAGTTAAGCACACATGGTGCAAAGCACAAGAACCGGTGTAAAGATTCTGGTTCGAGCCTCCAGCTCCCCACCTGCAGGGGAGTTGCTTCACAGGTGGTGAAGCAGGTCTTCAGGTGTCTATCTTTCTCTCCCCCTCTCTGTCTTCCCCTCCCCTCTCCATTTCTCTCTGTCCTATCCAACAACGACGGCATCAATAACAACAACAATTACAACAATAAAACAACAAGGACAACAAAAGGGAATAAATAAATATTAAAAAAAAGAATCATGTGAAAGCCAAGGTCAAACCAAAATGAATTAAAGATCTAGATAGTAGACCAGAAACTATAAAATTTTTGGAAGAAAATGTCGGTGAAACTTTGCAGGACTTTCACATCAAAGATGTATTTGGAGATTCAACCCCCTGGGCATGGGAAATGAAATCAAGAGTAAATAAATGGGATTATGTGATGCTAAAAAGCTTCTATGCATTGAAAGTAAACTACACAAGGATAACCAGATAACCCAGTAAATGGGAGAAGATATTTGTACATCACACATCAGATAAATGACTGATAGCAAACAGCTACACAGAATTGTTACAGATTTATAAAAGAAGCAAAAATAACCCAATAAAAAAGTGGGCCAAAGAACTAAACAGACCAGTTGCTAAGAAAGAGATGTACATGACCTACAGACACATGAAGAAATGCTCCACTTCACTTATCATTAAAGAAATGTAAACTAAAACTACATTGAGATTCCATCTCACACCTGAGACAATGGCTTACATGAACAAAGTAGGAAATGACAGGTGCTGGAGAGGTTTTGGAGAAAAAGGAATTCTGCTGCAATGCTGATGAATGTATAAACTAGTACAGTCCCTTTGAAAGACTGTATGAATAATGGAATTACCTTATGATTCAGTAATATCACTCTTTATCCAGCGGACAGTCAAAAACTAATTAGAAGAGATATATGCAGTCCTATATTCATAACTGCATTATTCACAATAGCCAAAGAATGGAAGCAGCCTAAATGCCCATCAGCAGATGACTGGCTAAAGAAGCTATGGGATATATATTCCATGGAATACTACTTTGCTATAAAAAAAAATATGATATTGTGTCCTTTGGGACAAAATGGATGGGATAGGTGATTATATTTATTGAAATAAATAAAGAGATGAAAGACAACTACCAGGTAGTTTCCCTCATATGTGAAATTTAGAGATCTTATTTACATGAACTAGCCAAAAAAAAATCCAAACAAAACAGAAACAAGCAATCTGCTTGTAATCTTGTGAGAACTGTAGTGGTTATCCTTGGGAGGTTAGAGGGTGGGGATGTGGAACTTCAGTGATGGATATGTTGTGGAACTGTACATGGTAATCTTACAATCGTGTAACTCATCATTAATAACAAAATTATTTTAAAAAATTAAAATAAACATAATTAAACTATCAGTGACATCTAAACTGGAAAAAAAAAAAATCATGCAGGTTGTGCATTTCACCAAAGTAAAAAAACTCTGGAGTGGGGAGGAGGGTTCAGGTCTGGAACATGATGACAGAGGAGGACCTAGTGGGGGTTGTATTGTTATGTGGAAATGTTATACAAACTCTTGTATTTTACTGTTGACTATAAACCATTAATCCTCAGTAAATAAATTTTTTAAAAAATCATGTAGTTAGTAGCTTCTAGTGATGTCACACAGAAATTCAGATAGTCAGAGGGCACAGAGAAGGTTTCCTGAAGTGCATGAACTTGAAACTTTGATCAAGACTGAAAACAGCAGAAGTAACAGAACAGGCTATTAGGTAGATCAGTAGGTTAAGGTGCTCCTGGATGCTTATTTTAACAAAAATACTATGAAAATAAGCCAAAACTTAATCTTGTCATTTTGAATACCCACTTATGCTACTTCCAGGATTATATGTCCCAACCACATCCCATTGAACATCTTCATTTAAATAACCCTTGGAACTTTCCAATCTACCTTGTCATTCTTCTCAGAGCCCGGCATGGCATCTTAGACTTCTCCCTCTTCCTCGGCTCCCATTTTACCAGCGAAGTTCTCTTTCCTGAATACTGTTGAAGTCTTTACAAAACCTCTTTTGTCTTAATGTGTGCTTTCACGTTGGCCCTAGCTTGTTTGTTGGCACCCCTGCATTATTTCTATCCTCTAAATCAAAGGTTGACAAGCTTTTACTTTAGAGGGGCAGTAAACAAACAAGTTAGGCTTTGGCGACCACACAGAATTGGTCTCAAGTATTCAATACTGCATCCGCCTCCACAAAAAGCAGCCACAAACAATACACAAATGGCTGTGCTCCAGTAAAACTGTTAAAAAAAAAAAAAGCAGGCAGTGACACAAGGACATGGTTGGATGAATCCTTGTCAGAGCTAGTTACCAGAACTGGTTTTCCAAAACCAATTCCAAACAATAGGATCATATTATTCTCCTGTCTCTACTTTTCCCAAACATCAATTAACCTGAAGATAAGTTCTAGAATCTGTAGCAAGACAGAGAAGGACATCTGTGTCTCTTTTCAGTTTAGAACTTACAACTCTTAAGACTGTACTCTCAACAAGGACTTGATTCATTCCAGAAATACTGCCTCTCATGCTATGATTTTCACAAAATCCTCATCCTAGAAAGTGCCCACATCCATCTAGAAAACTATCTAGCCACAGCTAATTTCTCTCTAGGAAAATTCTCCTAAACTATATTTGGAAATGAAGTCAGGCCTAACCTTTCCTTTCCTTTCCTTTCCTTTCCTTTCCTTTCCTTTCCTTCCTTCCTTCCTTCCTTCCTTCCTTCCTTCCTTCCTTTCTCCCTCCCTCCCTCCCTTCCTTCCTTCCTTCCTTCCTTCCTTCCTTCCTTTCTCCCTCCCTCCCTCCCTTTCTTTCTTTCTTTCTTTCTTTCTTTCTTTCTTTCTTTCTTTCTTTCTTTCTTTCTTTCTTTCTTTCGTTTTTTGACCAGAGCACTACTCAGCTCTCCCTTATGGTGATGTGGGGGATTGAACCTAGGACTTTGGAGCCTCTGGCATGAGAGTCTGCATAACCATTATGCTATCTACCCCCACGCTTCATATTATTTTTCTAATAGCTCATGATGACACTCCATCGTGACTGATTTTTGTGTGTGTGCGTGTGCGCGCGCACACACACACACACACACACACACACACACACACACACACATGCACCACCATCAACTCCATTGGACGCCCTATGAATAAACGGCTATGTTGGAACACCTTTGTCCAGTGGATCAACTGTATTATCAATCACACTGCTGGGTAATAGTAACTACTTGACAAATTATTGAAGAAAGAACCACAAATATTCCAACTTGGTGCTCATTCAGTCTTGTATAACTTTAAAGATAAGAGAGCTACTTGATAGTCTAATGGTTTTAGTTCAACTCCTGCTATTTAAAGTTGTTGTCCAAATGTCAGAATGAACTGTTCTCTTAAAGGATGATATAATTCAAAATTCTCCCCCTTTAAAGGAGATAGACTTTACATGTGCTACTTAGTTGCCTCCCCACTAGTCTCTAATGAGCTGGTTGAATAATGTTAATATTATATCCCCTTTCAGAGACTTTTCTTAAGCAAGTCTTCCCAAGGAAAGGAAAATTCCTTTATCTTCTAAAAGCAGGTCACAGCCTCTCAGCAGAACAAAACAAAACAAACAAACACCACATAAAGTCTTAGTAAAGTCTATAAAAAGAAACCAGCCGGGGTCGGGCAGTAACTCAGTGGGTTAAGCACACCTGGCTTAAAGCACAAGTACCAGAGGAAGGATCCCAGTTCTAGCACCCGGCTCCCCACCTGCTGGGGAGTCGCTTCACAGGCAGTGAAGCAGGTCTGCAGGTGTCTTTTGCTCCCCATCGCTGTTTTTCCCTCCTCTCTCCATTTCTCTCTGTCCTATCCAACAACAACAACATCAATAACAATGATAATAATAACCACAACAATGGTAAAACAATCAGGGTAACAAAAGGGAAAAAATGGCCTCCAGGAGCAGTGGATTCATGGTGCACCGAGCCCCGGCAATAACCCTGGAGGCAAAAAAAAAAGGCACCAGTCAATGTGGCAAAACAAAAATATTATATTCAATTTTGGCAGAGATAAGAGAAAACAAATAATCCCATACAAGTAAGGGGAATATAAATGAAACGATTCTTTTAGGAAGAACTTTCTAATCCTAAAATGTACATACTCTTAAACTTATTAATTCTACTTTCAGAAGTTTTACCTGCAGAGAGACTCACAACTGAACACTTAGCTCTATGTACAAAGTGCTTTCAGTATTATTCTAAAACTCAAAAGTGGGAATTGTCTGGAAGCCCACCTGCTCTGCTCCATCACTGATACTATGATCTATTTACATAATCATTGTTTTGCCTAAGACCCGCCCTGCCTGCAGGGTATTAATTAATCCCCCCTCCCCCCCCCCCCCCCCCCCGTTTAAAACCTTCGCAACAGTTGCTATGGAAGCTTTCTGCCATTAGCCCCCTCTTTCCTTTTCTCCACCCCCTTTCCTAGCCATTTCCTTTTCCAACTTGCCACTTCCGTTTCAAAAGATATAAAGGCGTTGTCTCTTATCAATAAAGACGCATTGGGTTCCGCTCCACCACAAGTTCCTGGTTCCTCGCCCGCTTCACTGAGTAAGCAGCAGCCCAGGTTGGCTCCAGTCGAGTTCTCTCCAACCCAGAGAGCACATGCCTGGGAAGAAATACCCTCAAGCTAGCCTGGCAGGGAATGATAATTTATATCATGGCACAAGGATGTTCTCTATGAATTCTAATCATTGTGTCCCCTTAGCTTCCAGATAGCCCATATCCAGCCCTTATAGACATCTCATGATAAAAAGATGACCCAGGTCTAACTTTGTTACACAGCAAAGGGGGTTCATCACTTCAGAACCACTCTTAAAACAGATCCAAAGGGTCAACAGACATATGAAAGAAATGTTAAAAGTCTAATAATATCCCACAAATCTGAAACAGTTGCTAAATAAATATTTGCTGAATGAGTAAATACATCTTAGTGTTTTTATGAGAACAAAATGAACAAGTCTTAGCAAATGTATGTTCCAGTTATTATTAGAAAGAGTGAAGCAATCATATACATACTAATGTGGAAGGAGTCTCATATACAATGGCAGTAAGAAAAACCAAAAGCTGGACTCATGTACAAATAAAGCAATTACAATATTGTAACAGTGAAAGAAAAACAAAGGTGGGACCAGGTGGTGGCCCACCTGGTTGAGTGTACATGTTACAATTTGCAAGGACCCAAGTTCAAGCCCCCAGTCCCCACCTGCAGGGGGAAATCTTCACAAGTGGTAAAGCAGTGCTATAGGTGTCTCTCTGTCTCTCACCCTCTCTATCCCTCCCTTCCCTCTCGATTTCTGACTGTCTCTATCCAATAAATAAAGATAATAAAAAAATTTTCTTTTAAAAAAAAAAGAAAAACAAAGGCAATCTAAAATCTTTCCATTTAGATAGAATTTACCTAGATTATATCAGCACTCATCCCCAATCTTTAGATACTAGGTAGTTGTTACCAAGAACTGAATAATATTTTTATTTATCAGACTGGAAGCAAAATAAGACATTTAGACCAATTAGTAGCGCAGTGGGTTAAGTGCAGGTGGTGCAAAGCCCAAGGACCGGCGTAAGGATCCTGGTTCGAGCCTCCGGCTTCCCACCTGCAGGGGAGTCACTTCACAGGCGGTCAGGTCGGCAGGTATCTGTCTTTCTCTCCCCCTTTCTGTCTTCCCCTCCCCTCTCTGTTTCTCTGTCCTATCTAACAACGATGAAATCAAGAACAACAATAATAACAATAAAACAATAAGGGCAACAAAAGGGAAAAATAAATATTTAAAAAATTAAAAAAAAGAAAAAAAAGCCCATTAAGCTCCCAATAAAATATTATTTTAAAAGAATGTTCGTATTATCATAACTCATCAGTTTCAAGTAGAGGAAAAAGTGACTTACTGACTGAACATGATTTAGAATAAGATTGAACATGATTTAGAATAAGATACCACTCTCTGAAAGAAAAAAAGCTGTGTGAAGCAGGCAAACTGTAAGACTTGTGAGAACTATGGTGGTTATCTTTTGGAGGTAGGAGGGTTGGGATACAGAACTTTGGTGGTGGGTGTGGTGTGGAACTATACAATGTAATCTTATAATCTTGTAACATACTATTAATAACAAATAAAAATCTTTTTAAAATCTCTTTGTATATACACACTGAACACACTTTTCAGGAGTGGAACTGAGCTATGTTGTTACACTGTGTTTGGATTTTTTGCAGGTAATGAAGAAAACTTCAGTTTTGCCAACCAGATTAATTTCTAGTAACAAACTTCTCAGAGTTGAAAGATTTCATTTTAACTAATCATTTCAACCTTATTCCCTATTCCCTGATCTTATTAGGATTGAATTAACATAGCTTCTAAAACAAGCTCTAGGAAGGTAGAGGGGTTTAATTGTTTTATTCACTGCACTACCTTATACCTAAAAGTGCCTATTAGATATTCAAATCAAGTTAATTCTAATATGAGATAATTTTCCAATAAAAAATGCACGCAGTGAATTAAAAAGTCCAAACACTAGAAAAATAAATAGGAAAGTCCTATATAAGCTGGAATATTAAGTCACATAAGGAGGAACTAAATGCTTTAGGTTTTTTTTTTGGCTTGCTTTTCAGGTCTCTATCTACATGTATTTAAAGCAACTCTCCTTGGCACTGCTCCACAATTAATTAGAAAATTATGATAATATCTTATAGGCAAGTTATTTCAGATAGTGGTTGTCAAATATGTAGATTCCCACTGATGTAGTCTTTATTACACAAAAGAAATACATCTAGTGTGAGAATTCCTACTCAGGGTCTACTAGAGTGGGAAAGGTAGTGAGAAATGATTCTTTAATCAAGAAAAGGATATCAAATTTTGAAATCAAATAAACAGTGAGCAAGAGTCTAAACACTTTCCTTAATTTCCAAAATAGCAACAGGATAAACTATCTGATGGATGGAAAATAATATGTATTATTAAATGCAAAGGGAAATTGTTTTATACAATGACTTTTTATGGAGTTGTACTTTTTACTCAGTACCTTAGCAACTTCACTCTAGGCAATAGCCCAAACATTTTAAAAATAGCTAAGTGAAAATCTTCAGTGAATCCACTCATTCAAGTATATATTGAACACATAATATATGCTAAACATTGCACTTAGAATTGTAATGTAGAAAGAATAATACCTAAATTAAGTAAAAACAAACAAGTGTTATGTCTCCTAAAATAGAGATAAGTACACTATGTTTTTAGATGTCCTTTCAGTTCAGATAGCAACAAGCATTAAAACTATAGAAACTTTTTTACTTAGGAGTATTCAGCCTACTAATTCATTTTTAATATGAAAACCTCTTTACACTCATGCTGAAAATTTTTCCACTCATTTTACTAAAATGTAGGTAAAACTTCACCAGGTGGGGTGTTTTAATTCTTTAAGTTTCCAGCTTAGTGGAACTATAAGAGTTGTCAACCTTATTGGCAAAAGGAATGAAAATAAGTCAACCAGAATCAAAGGGTCATGGAGACAGCTCAGTGCAACAGAATACAGGACTCACGTACCCAAGGGGTCCAGGCTTAAACTCTGGCACCACTATATGCCAAAGTTGAACAATGTTCTGATATGTATGCCTATCTTTCTTATAAAAATAAATACGGCTTGGGAGTCAGGTGGTAGCACAGCGGATTAAGCGCAGGTGGCGCAAAGCACAAGGATCGCTGGCAGAAGGATCCTAATTCGAGCCCTGGCTCCCCACCTGCAGGGGAATCACTTCACAGGCGGTGAGGCAGGTCTGCAGGTGTCTGTCTTTCTCTCCCCCTCTGTCTTCCCCTCCTCGCTCCATTTCTCTCTGTCCTATCCAACAACAACGACATCAATAATAACTACAACAATAAAACAACAAGGCCAACTAAAGGGAGTAAATAAATTTAAATAAATAAATACGGCTCTGGAAGGTTGTAGAGTGGTTAGAGCACTGAATTTACAAGCATGACATCACAAGTTTCATCCCCAGCATCACATGCCAAAATGATGCTCTAGTTCTCCTCAATCCAACAAATAAATCAATATTTTAAAAGTTAATAAATAATCTTAAGTAGAAGTAGTTGCACTAGAAAAAATACCAACATCTCTCTGGTCTGATTCCCTCATCAACTCACTAAAGTATGGAGGAATGAATGGACTTTGTGTTATTTTTATCAATATGGAACTACATGTCAAATGGATTTATGAATTAAAAAAAAAAAAGCATGTTACTGGGGCCAGGCAGTAGCACACCGGGTTAAGTGCATATAGTGAGAAGCGCAAGGTCCAGCTCAAGGATACCATTTCCAGCCACAGGCTCCCCACCCATAGGGAGCAGTGAAGCAGGTCTGCAGGTATCTTTCTCTCCCCCTCTCTGTCTTCCCCATCTCTCTTAATTTCTCTCTGCCCTATTCAACAACAACAATGGAAAAATAATGGCCACCAGGAGCAGTGAATGTATTCTTAGCGCAGGCACCAAGCGCCAGCGATACTCTGGAGATAAATAAATAAATAAATAAATAAATAATTTGGGAGTCGGGTGGTAGCACAGCGGGTTAAGCACAAGTGGTACGAAGCACAAAGACCTCCATAAGGATTCCGGTTCGAGCCTCTGGCTCCCCACCTGCAGGGGAGTCCCTTCACAGGCGAAGCAGGTCTGCAGGTGTCTTTTTCTCCCCCTGTCTTCCTCTCCTCTCTCCATTTCTCTCTGTCCTATCTAACAACGACGACATCGATAACAACAATAACTACAACAATAAAAAAACAAGGGCAACAAAAGGGTAAATAAATAAATAAATATAAAAAACCTTTAATGCATATCACACTATTCAGAGGCACTGTCTGGGTATACTCTTTGGTTGAGGGCATCGAAAATTTTTTATGTAGATGTACTAGAGGCTAATAGTGGCAGAAATTTGTCAAGTAAAAGGCCTGGTAAGCAAGGAAAGGAAACTAAGGCTTTTTGCTTGGTGTTTCAACCCTTCAAACACCTAAAAGTCATTCAGAGTTGACCTGGCATCAGTCATAGCCATCAGCAAAGTAATTGAATTAACAGTTGGCATTGCTCCCTTTTCTTCCTACCAGACTTCTCAAAAAATGCTCTGACAGTTTCTCTGGTGCCAGAGAGTGTCAGTACGACTGTAAGGGATGTGCTTTCATTAGAATATTTGGGGTCTGATTATTAACAGAAGAAAAAACATCTCAAAAGAAAAAACAAACATGCTAAGGAAATGGTGATTACCAAACTAGTTAAATTTTGCCATGAAAATATTTTTGTAAAGAAAAAAAATAGCTTGAGTATTTTTATGGGAAGGGAGTTTTTTTAAAAAAAGTTTTTCCTACCATTGTCATCTCTAAATTTAATATCAGCTTTAGAAATATTTTTACCTTTAGTTACCAAATTCTGTTCCCCTAAAGTAAGTTTAATAAAGCAACATCAGTAAAGCTCATTGAAAAGTCTATAAACTCACTGAGATTATTATTACATAAGCCACTTTATTTGGTATCGCCCCCCCCCCCCCGCTTTATGTGACATGAAACAGGGTCAGAAAGAAATTACAATTCAATTTTTCAATAACTGGTGTCAATTAATCATGGTGATTAACTCTTTTGCAAATATGGAGATCTCATTCTCTCTACTCTTTTCCCTCTCTATACACATTCATATGCTTAAAAATGAATGGGAAGCTAGGGGGTAGAGAAAAAGTGCCTCACCTGAAGTTTCTGCTTAATATCTCAGTAATATGTCTCTTATACATGGGTATAGTGTCCGTTCTTATACATAAGACTTAATACTATTAATGGTTCACAGTATCAATCCACAAAACGGCTCTGGGTTTACAAAAACAAAAAATATATAGTGGCTCAAGAAGGTCCTTTCTGTTAAAGAAATCTATATAACTTTGTATTTATAAGTTTTTATAAAACCTGGATTTGATAAATTAGTAACAGACCATAGCCCATATTGGCCACAGTTAATTTAAGAGGTAGTGTGGCTTTGGTCTCTCCTGGAGAGATCCTATCATAAAGACATTTGCCCATATTTGTATTCAGCAAGAAACAGCAGGTAAGACTCAAGTCTAAAGGTAATAACACCCAGTCAAGAGCCATACTTATCTGAAAAGAACAACCGAGCTCACATCTCAAAGTCAAATGCAAAAACCATACATACCCATATATCACAGAAACAGAGCCTAAAGTATTCCAGAAAGAAACCACACAGAGAAGCAAAAGAGTAACCTTTATTATTGAACCAGTTGGACGGGAACTGAAGATCCAGCCCCTTTCACAATCCAAAAGATGAGTATTGGGGGAGGAGCTAAATGTGTCTGCTTGCTCAACTGGGAAATGGAGAATCAGTCTCTGTTGATGCCATTAATCTGCTAAAGCTTTCAATGGCTCTAAAATTCATTGGCAAGTGATGAGTAGTGTCTTGTTGATGAGCTACAGTGCAAGTTAAATAAAAAAAAACAATATACAAGCATAGCCAATCAATACTTCCAAAGTTATTATTAAACACCAATTTTCAGAAGTTATCAGCCTTGCAGGTGATAAAAGACAAGTTGTCCTCAGTTAGGACATACACTTATTTTCCCAGAACCAAAAAAACAGTATGTCATTGTGTGGGTTACCAAGTGTGTGTACATAGGTTGGTGTGTACAGTAAGATATACTTGACAGAAAGATTTTTTAATTTAAAAAGTTATAAAGCCTTCATAGAAAAGCTTCCAATTTTATTTGGGTTCCCAACAAATATGTCTGCAGCTTTTGGAAAAACTGAATATTTGTTCTAAAGAAATAGTAAAAATAAACAATAAAAACCAACCATGGTTATTTGGCCAGTGCACACTTATGGTAAGTAGTTTCCTAAATGCCTTTCAAGTGACAAGAGTCCTGAGTATGATAAACTCTAGGAAAGGAAAAAAGGGTGCTAAATGCCCAGTCTTCACAAAGAAGCTACACATGCACTCAAATAATTTGGCTCAGACACAAATCACTCCCTTTGAATGTCAGACAGTCAATATACCAAAACCATAGAGATGACAGCTTCCTTGTACCCAGGTGCTAGTGCAGCAGGACTTTGGACCTGGGAAGAGGGCAGTAAGGCTAGCCTTCTATCCTCCTTAAAAATTCTCCAGTAATTCTGGTCTAGCCTGGTCAAATAGGGAGAATAGTTTTTAAGTTCCCAAGCTCTCCGCAAGCCAGACACTAGTATGTTATCTCCTGGATGCCCACAGACGTGTGTCTTTTTTTTTTTTTTTCCAGACATGCATCTCTTACCTACATAAGACAGTTCTCTCTCTCCCTCTCTCTCTCACTCACACACACATTAATTTTCCGGAAGCAAACCTAAAAAAAAAAAACTTCTTCACGTAACATTTCTTCTTGTAAAAATGGGGAAAACACAAGAGGGATAGCAGCTCTTTCTCCTCTATATTCCTGGGTGCTTGCAAAGCTCTCCAAAGTGCAAAGGCATCTTGCCCACCGCGCCCGCAGGCAGTTCCCCTCTTTCCCCAGCCTGGAAGCTTGAACAATGCAACAACATACATTTACCAACACCTGCTGGAGCCTATTAATATGCACCAGGACGTATTGATTTTTCCCCCCTCCCTTCCCGGGCCCTCCACACTGAGCAGGCTTTCATCTCCTCCTTTACCATCCATCAGGAACTCATTTCGCCGCCCCCCTCCCCCACCCCTCCCGCCCCCAGGCCCCATTCAGCCGAGCCCCTCGCTCCTTTGGAAAGCCCAGGCTGACGAGCACACTTTGGAATGCACTTCATTAAAATGTAGCTGCCCGATTCCAACCTGCAATGCGGAGGAGGCAATACAAAGAGCGCGCCACACTTCCTTCAGCATCCCCTTCAAAAGCCCCATTGTTCACTAGGCATCTGCTCCAGAGCCAGGCCTTTCCCTACCCACTGACCCCTGATTTTATTTCTTCTCTCCGTCCCTGTAACCACCCCCCCCCCCCCGCCACGCCACCCAGCCGGACCAAATGGGCCTGCCCGGTGAATTAAAACGCAGCCGCAGCCATCTGGCCCTCCCAAGCTGGCCCGCTTTCTCCCCGCCCCTCCTCCCTGGTCCACACGCCACACAAGGCATCTGCACCTCCATGGAGGTTCCCACAACCCAAGCGCAAACCTCGGGTGGCAGCGCGCCTCTGCCGCCGCCTGCCTGTCCCCTGGCTTCCTCCAGCGGCCGAGCGTTCGAATCTAGAGGTGGGCAGGGAGCGAGGTGCGGGGGTTGGGGGGCGATCGTGGACCACTTGTACTTGCCTGCAAATCCCAGCCCAATCGCCAAAATTAATCCTTCCCTTTGTAAGCCTGAAAGAGCCTCCCACCGCGCTGGTCCTCCGCTCTGCAGCGGCTGTAAAGAGAGGCGGGGGTGGGGTGGGGAGGAGTGGGATCCGAACCCGGTACTGGACGAGCTGGGGGCGCCTCAGCCACCTGCCCACAAGGCGGTTTTTCGAGGGAAGGAGGTGCGGGAGCAGCTGACGGCGTGAGAAGGGAGAGAGAAGATGCCCAAGCTTGCGCCTTTTATATTACTGGCGACATTTCTAACACATGACAACAATTTCCATCTGTATTTAAGCCAGGAGTGTGAAAAAAGAGCATTACATCACAGAGCCCGGGTTCCTAGAGGCTGCCAGATATCTAGGCCAGGGGATTAAAGCTGCACCTGCGGAATGGGCTGGAGCCTAGCGAGGCGAGCACTGCCTCTCCCCGCTTGGCATGTCAGGTCTTCCTCACCAGCCCCCTGGTTAAAGAAAGGCGGGTAATGGGGTAATTGCACATACAAATCACAGGAGACTGGGTGGATATGCATGGGTGGGTGAAGGCATGGTTAGCTAGTGATTCTTTATCACTAAGGGTAGCAACCCAGACTTCTCAAGAGCAAGGGTGAGAAGTGCCTCCTAGTGGAACCCATTTCTGTCCAGCCTCTTCCTCAACTCCTGAGGGACTTTCAAAGATAATTACTCATGACTGCAATAATAGTTCTATTTGGAATTAAAGTAGAGGTAGATGGAGAGGCTTATAATATTTGGGGAGGGGACCTACTTCCAAGATAGACTTTAAGAAACTACAGGCAGCATCCAGTTCAAAGTCAAGCTGTTTTGTTTTGTTTATTTTTTACACTGCTTATCTCTATGTCTTTCAAATGTACTCTTTAAAAGAATCTGTGGGGGTCCAGAGATATTATCTCCATGCACTTTCTGAGGAAGCTTTTCTCCACTATTCCCCCACCCCACCCTGAAGAGAGCAGAGAGCTAAAGAGGAAGAAAGACACCTTGGAGCCTGAATCTGAGTCCTTGTACATGGTAATGTGTGTGCTCAACTGAGTATGCCACCACCTGACCCCATAAATTTCCTTTATTGTTGAACAGTCAGTATATGCTGAAGCCGTTAGTTTCCTTAAGACAGGTTAAAAAAAAAAACCTCATAGACTATCCAAGGGAAGACCAGTCCATAATTCAGGTGTTAGAGTTACATTCAACAGCCTCCAGGAATTAATTACCACAATTCAGACAGGAGAAGATAAAGGGGCTGTAAGATGCTCTTACATGAGGACATGAGGAATAACAAATAAATAAATGAATAAATAAATAGGAAAAAGAAACAAAGGGACCTTCCTGGAGTGTAGGGAGGAGGCAGGGCAATGCAAACCTGGATTAATGGGTTGATTCTGTATGATATGAAACTGATAGGTAGTAGTTATTCAAAAAAAGGTAGCATAAATCTCTCTTCAAAAGCAGCACCAGCTGCATTTCATAGCAAATGAGAAAACAAAATTTGTTCCTTCACATTATCAGTAAACAATCACTTGGTATGCATGTATTTTGTATGTTCCCAAAATAATCCAGGGTGCAGAAAAATGTATTTCTAATGCTCCTTATCCTTTTTTTAAAAAAAGTATCTTTATTTACTTATTGGATGGAGACAGCCAGAAATCGAGAAGGAAGGGGGTGATAGGGAGGAGAGAGACAGAGAAACACCTGCAGCCCTATTTCACCACTCTCGAAGCTTTCCCTCAGCAGGTGGGGAAGGAGGCTCGAATTCGGGTCCTTGCACACTGTAACATGTACACTTAGCCAGGTGTGCCACCACCCGGCCCCTGCTCCTTGTCCTTTTAATCACTCTTGAACATATAAACAATTAGCTCTGGTGTAGGGGTAGATAGCATAATGGTTATGCAAACAGACTCATGTATGAGCCTCCAAAGGCCCAGGTTCAATTCTCTGCCCCACCTATTAGTCATAGCTGAGCAGTGTTCTGGGGAAAAAGAGAAAAAAAAAATACTGACTCTGTAGACCTTTCCTGCTGTGTGACTAGTCACATTCACATCTTCTCTACAAAACAGAAAACCCAAATTACCTAATTGCTATGAGAATAATGCACACTAACTACCTGGTACAGTTTACCATATATAAGAAGGTAATTATATAAGCCACCTGCTGTTACTATCACTATTATTATGACTTTATTAGTTATTTTCTCATGCTAAAATTTTGTATTAGTGATTTAATAGTGGTTTACAAGATTATAAAATTGTAGGGGTATAGTTCCACATCACATCTACCATCAAAGTCCTGTGCACCCCCATAACTCCTAACAATATCAAATAGTTCTTGCAAAATCACAATTTTATTTTTGTGTAAACTGTTATCAAAATAAAAGTATCTGTCCTTTATTCCTACCAGGACCTACAAACTGGGTCTCAGGTAGGCCTCAGGGCTTCAGTTAGGGAAATGCACACCCCAGCACCCTGGATACCACTCTTGATCACAAGTAAAAGTTTAGGTGCCTTAAAAGAGAAACAGATTCATTTTTATTTCATATCTACTTTCAGGATGGTGAAAAAAGGACTTGAGAAAGGATCTGAAGTATTAGCTTACATTTTGGGCTTAAGGAAACTATAAACTTAAGGGAAAAGTTTCTTCATCAGCCACGTATATATTCCATGTGAACACTTAGATCATTTCCCCTCTCAATCATTATCAAGAGAGAAAAAAGAAAAGTAGATTTTACATAAGACTTTCAAAAGACTTTAGCCACAGTGTAATGCTGAAAAATGGAATTTGTATTTTATTAGTTTTTTCCACAAGAAAATGATTGTGCAGTACAAATTAAATTGCTTCCCCCCCCCCAGGAAGTTACATAGAGACTGCACCAAAGGAAACAAAAAGACAAAAAAAAAAAAATCTCTTTATGAAAGAAATAAGGGAACTTTTATTCAGTAAGTATTCAAGGATGTAGCTTTCTACTCTCCAATAGTGAGAAAATAGCCCTCATTTGGTGTGGAAATATCCCTAACAATAACAAATTATTTTCTATCACAGCTTCAAAGACCAGGTTTTTCTATGTATAAATGGAGCACAACAAAGAGATTTCATGGAAATCTACTGGTTTGTTATCTGTTTTATTAGAATACCCAGTTTGTCTCAAATATGGAAGTTGTATGAGCTTGTGTGGTCAGCAGGATAAACCATGATAAATAGTTAATTACATTTCTTCTCAATTCTCTTATCACACATATAAAATTAAAAACTGATAGGACCTTCTTGGATGCCAAACTTCTAGACTTTAAGGTAAAGCTATGTAGTATTTTGAAGGCACAATTTAGCATCATAGGGAATTATAGCAATTTTAAACAAACAACTGTAAGAAAAGGACCACCAAGAGTGTTCTATGGTGTGGTAATGACACTGGATCTGGAACCATCTTTGATTCTTTCAGTGTGTAAATCACTGCACCTCCACGTTAGCCCAGCAAATAAATAATGAAGTAATGGTTCAGCTGTTTTAGAAAATAGTTTAGCAATTTCTCAAAAGGTTAAACAGAGCTAAAGTAAGACCCAGCAATTCTACTCTTAAGTATGGGGACAAGATAAATGAAAACATACATCATACAAAAACTTGTACATGATTTACAGCAACATCATTTATCATGTCTAAAAAGTAGAAGCAGCCAAATTGCCCAACAACTGGTGAATGAATGGCATGTGGTATATCTATAAAGTGGAATATTATTTGATAATAAGATGCAATGAGCACTAGTAAATGCATGCTGCAGCATGGTTGACTTTCACAAATAGCACATCTTTACTTACATGACATTTGTCCTGAAGAGGCAAATATATAGAGACAGAAAACAGATTAGTGATTACCTAGGGTGACGGGTAATCTATGAGAGGAAATGTGGTATATATAAGGCTTCTTTGGGGAGTTAGAAAGACCTTCTAAAATTAATTTTGGAGACAGTTCTACAACTTCATGAAAATATTTTTAAAAACTAAGTTTCAAAAATGGGTGAATTGCTTGGTATGTGAATTATATTTCCATAAAGTTGTTTTTTTTTAAAAAGAGTACTAAAATTAAGATAGAAATAATGATTGGGGATGGTAGGCAATAAAAAAAATAATCAGAAGGACTAATAAAAATTAAAAAAAAAAACTTTGGCAAATATAGGCACCGGGAGGAAGAGGAAAACATCACAAATGCTCAACTTTTAGAACAAAAAGGAAACATGACAAATACATGAGAGATATATTTTCATGTATAAGAGAATACTATGTACAACTTTATACAACCTAATTTCAAAATAGAGTGGATCATTTTCTAGAATGACAAACTAATGAAACTCCTCTTAAGAAGCAGCAGATACCCTAAGTAAAGCACCGACTGAAATAAAAATGAAATGAACTTGAAGTGCCTTCCTTTGTTATCCCAGCTCTTATCGGAAAAGAACAATGTGTACTAGGGCAGCATGCTTTATGAACAGATTTTACCAAGTTTTCAGGAGTTCTGAGGTCTTTGCATTTCATTTTAATGCAGACACACATGTTCTCTCTACTATACATTGCCTATCTTCTACAGATTCATACATATTATGAACAAATGGAAAAGATCTCAGAGAATTATTTTTTCCATTTTTATTACTGATTTAATAATGATTAACAAGATTGTGGGGTAAGAGGGGTACGATTCTATATAATTCCCACCACCAGAGTATCCCATCCCTTCATGGGAAGCTTCCCTGTTCTTTATTCTTCCAAAAGGATGGACCAAAGATCTTTATGAGGGGTAGAAGGTAGAAGGTCTGGCTTCTGTAATTGTTTCAGAGAATTATTTTTGATGATGAAATATGATAGAGACAACAGAGGAAAGTATCATGGGGACAGGATGGCTAAAGGGGTTGCTGAATTCATTACGATTCTTTTTAAAATTTATTTTCCCTTTTGTTGCCTTTGCTGTTTTTTGTTGTTGTAGTTATTATTTTGTTGTTATTGATGTTGTGGTTGTTAGATAGGACAGAGAGAAATGGACAGAGGAGGGGAAGACAGAGAGGAGGAGAGAAAGGTAGACACCTGCAAACCTGCTTCACTGCAGGGTGGGGTGTGTGTGTGTGTGTGTGTGTGTGTGTGTGTGTGTGTGTGTGTGTGTTGTCACACCGGGATCATCAAGCGGGTCCTTGTGCTTTGCGCCATGTACGCTTAACCCACTGCGAGACTGCCGGACTCCCTGTAATGATCTTTTTTAAAATACCTATTTATTGATTTACTCCGAGGGTTATTGCTGGGTCTCAGCCCCTAAAGATTCCACTGCTCTCTGAAAAATAGAAAGTGAGAGACAATCATGGACCTAAAGGCTAGAATAGTGCAGATGAAGTGTTGGGGGCAACAATTTGTTTGGCTTTGTATGTTAACTCTCTTTCAGCCACCAGGTTCCAGATGCTAGCATGATGCCGACCAGACTTCCCTGGACAGACTACACCACCAATGTGTCCTGGAGCTCCACTTCCCCTTCTTCTTCTAGCGTTTGCCCTTCTTCCATAGCCAGACAATAGCGTCAGGTTGAGCCTGATGTAAAGTTTCGAGACCTCCTTTGAATCTGGAGAGGTGGCAGTCGGTGACTATGTGGGTCATAGTCTGTCTGTAGCCGCAGGGGCAGTTCGGGTCGTCTCTGGCTCCCCAGCGATGGAACATAGCGGCGCACCGGCCATGGCCTGTTCGATAGTGATTGAGGAGGGCCCAATCAGAACGTGCTAGGTCAAAGTCGGGTTGACGCTTGCAGGGGTCTGTGATGAGGTGTTTGTTCTTTACCTCAGCTGACTGCCAACTCTGTTTCCAAGAGTCTGGAACAAAGAAGTTCAGTGTAGGCGTAGGGGACCAGATTGGATGACGAGACGTCAAGCCTTGGACAGGGTGGGCGAAGATATCTGCGTATATTGGCAGGTTCGGTTGGGCGTAGATGTGGGAAATGAACTTAGATGATGCCGCATCCTGACGAATATCTGGCGGGGCGATGTTGCTGAGAACTGGCAGCCATGGAACCGGGGTGGAACGGATAGTTCCAGAAATTATCCTCATGGAGGAATATAATTTGGAATCGACCAAGTGGACATGGGGGCTACGGAACCATACTGGGGCACAGTATTCTGCAGTGGAATAGCATAATGCCAGAGATGATGATCGTAGTGTGGAAGCGCTCGCGCCCCATGAGGAGCTGGCCAGTCTTGCAATGATGTTATTCCTCACGCCCACCTTTGCTGCAGTTTTTATGAGATGTTTGTGAAATGCCAGGGTGCGATCGAGAGTAACGCCAAGATAGACTGGCTGGGCTTCATGCCGGATTCTCGTATCGCCAAGCTGCACATTAAGCTCATGCGAGGCCGAGGCATGGTGTAGATAGAAAACAGATGATACCGTTTTTGCAGTGCTAGGGATTAGTTGCCATTTTTTACAGTAATCAGATATCAGAGACATGTCTTTCATGAGTGTTTCCTCGAGGATGTCGAACTTGGATGCCTGAGTTGCACAGCAGATGTCATCGGCGTAGATGAACTTCCTTGAAGAAGTTTCTGGGAGGTCATTGATGTAAATATTAAATAGCGTAGGAGCCAGAACAGAGCCCTGGGGGAGGCCACTTGAGACAAGTCTCCATCTGCTAGACTTGTCACCCAGATGCACCCGGAATCTTGTGTTCTGGAGAAGAAACGATATAGTGTTGGCCACCCACTTCCCCAGAGCCCCATCCCACTAGGGAAAGAGAGAGGCAGGCTGGGAGTATGGATCAACCTGTCAGTGCCCATGTTCAGCGGGAAGCAAGTCGCTTCACAAGCGGTGAAATATGAATATGTGCTAAATATGAATAGATATGGGCACCGGGTTAGATTGATATGGTAAACATTTAATTGCATTTATATTTTTTTCAAGTTTGCAAGCAACTGTCTGCCGTAATCCTGCTTCCTAGTTCTATTCTCAAGTCTGATACCATCTTCCCAGACAGTATTTTTAGTTCACCTCCATGTTAGGAACATACCTAGAATAGACTTCTTAGCTTCCTTCCACCCTAAAGTCCCTACTTTCATATGCTTTATTTTACTGAATGGTTCCTGTTTATTCAACATTTTGTTATTTTCATCTTACTGCCTTTCAGTCACCAAGATCCACATGCTATCATGATACCATTCTGACTTCCCTGGGCAGATGATTTCACCAATGCTTCTTGAAACCTCACCTCTCCAGAGTCCTACCCCACTAGGGAAAGAAAGAAACAGGCCGGAGTCGGTGGGTAGCGCAGAGAGTTACACAAGTAGCGCAACACGCGCAAGGACTGGTGTAAGGATCCTGGTTTGAGTCCTCGGCTCCCCACCTGCAGGGGAGTTGCTTCACAAATGGTGATGCAGGTCTGCAGGTGTCTATCTTTCTCTCCCCTTCTCTATCTTTCCCTCCTCTCTCCCATTTTTCTCTGTCCTATCTAACAACGACGATATCAATGACAACAACAATTAAAAAAAAAACAAGGGCAACAAAAGGAATAAATAAATACATATTTTAAAAACTTAAAAAAGAAAGAAACAGGCTAGGGATATGGATCAGCCTGCCAATACCCATATTCAGTGGAGATGCACTTACAGACATCATAAATCCCACCTTCTGCACCCCAAAAAGAATTGTGGTTCATACTCCCAGAGGGGTAAATGATAAGGGAAGTAAACCAGAGGGCTCTATACCCCTATTCCCACCAGGACACAAAGCGTTTACCACCACGAGTCTTGTTTTTATTTATTTTTTATTTTTTATTGTTGTTGTAGTTATAATTGTTATTGTTATTGATGTCGTCGTCGTCGTTGGATAGGACAGAGAGAAATGGAGAGAGGAGGGGAAGACAGAGATGGGGAGAGAATGATAGACACCTGTAGACTTGCTTCACCGCCTGTGAAGCGACTCCCCTGCAGGTGGGGAGCTGGGAGCTCGAACTGGGCTCTGCAGGCCGGTTCTTGCTCTTTGCACCACGTGTGCTTAACCCACTGCACTACCGCCCGACTCCCTGGAGTCTTGTTTTTATACCAGTAATGAAATGGAAGCAATAAAGGAAGTCAGGAAAAAAGGAAAGACACCTGGAAGTAGTAATAGGTGTAAGTATGATTTAGAAATGAAGTGAAGGCAGGACCACTGAAAAAATGGGAAGAGAAAAATATATACATAGATATAGATAGTTATAGAATCAACCTTTATTGGTGACCTTGAGAGAGAACTATTACAGTTTCCAATGGAGGAGATGGGGACACAGAACTCTGGTGGTGGGAACCATATGGAATTACACCCATATTATCTTACAGTTTTGTAAATCAATAATAATAATAAAAAAAAGAAAAATCCAGTTTGAAATACTACTTTCTAGATGGATTTTTTTTTTAAAAAAACAAACTTAGATTGCCATGGAAATATGAGAAAAACGACACTTTCATGAAGAAATCACTCTGCTAACAAGTCTGGTTTTTGTTGTTGTTGTTGTTAGTCAACTAGAGAGCCAAACAAATGGGAAATCTGTTTCTGATAGTTGTAAATTTCAACAACAACAAAAATATAATTAGGGCAGACATGGGACAATTACCTTAAAGTATTACTGTTGCTATTTATTTATTTTTTATTACCACCAGGGTTATCTTCAATCCACTGCTTTCAGAGGCCTTTTTTTTTTCTTTCTTCTCTACTTTGATGGAACAGAGAGAAATTAAGAGGGGAGGGGAAGACAGAAAGAAAAACCAGTGCAGACTTGCTTTGCCACTTATGTAGTGTGCACCACCTGCACACAGGTGGGGAGCAGGGGCTCGAATCCTTGGGCATGGTGATGTGTGCATTCAACCAGGTACACCACTGCCCCCCTACTATTATTTTTTATGGTGTAAAAGATGACCATCTTTTAGGACAGCAATCAAATGAATATTTTTAAAGAATTTTCCAAGGCAAAATAGAAAAGCAATAATCTGTCTGTTGCACCTGAAAATGACTGAGGCAATGCAAATATGCAACTGAAGTTAGCTAATGGGAGAAGAATAATTCTGTAATGGTATCATCAAAGATAAAAGTTCCAGGAACTTTAAACTTTTATTGCACAAAAAATTTGTCTGGTTTATGAGACCACACTTCTCTGTCCTTAAAACTGCAACTACCTATGATGACATCTTTTCTCCCCTTATTTTATTTATTCATGAGAAAGATAGGAGAAGAGAAAGAGCCAGACATCACTCTGGTACATGTGCTGCCAGAGATCAAACTCAGGACCTCATGCTTATCCACTGCACCACCTCTTGGAGCACAAGGTGACATATTTTTGTCTCTGATTCTTGCTCATTTCGGTACACACAAATTAGGAGTTTCAAAATATATATGGTTGTAGCTAGGGCTCAGTGCCAGCACTACAAATCCACTACTCCGGATGACTCCTCCCCTCATTTTATTGGATAGGATGATGAGTAATAGAGGAGGGGGAGACTGAGAGAGAAAAAGAAAGGGAGACACCTACAGACCTGCTTCACAGGTCCTGAAGCGTTTCCCCTATAGGTGGGAAGCTGGCGTTTGAACCCAAATCCTTGCACAGGTCCTTGCACTTAGTACTATATGTGCTTACCCAGGTGTGCCAGTGCCAGGTCCCTCAACAATATATTAACCTTCTGCATGGTTGCCAGGGGATGTAGTATGAAAAGAATTGTGCTTCTTGGGGGTGACACATCCCATATGGTATATATTATTATAGCTGTATAAACACTCAGTGATGGGGAGCTAAATTGTTGACAATAAAAGTCAAACTATCCCTTGAAGGCCAACTTGATCTTTCTAGGGCATCTGTCTATCCATCAGAGCATGCTGAAGAGCTTTAGCAGATGAGAGATAGTGAGAAAGAATAAGTCTACAATGTTGCATTTACCACATGGATATGCCCACTAATATACCTTCCTTATGGTAGTCAATTATAAACTGCCCAACACAGTATTTCTTATTTATTTTTTTATTTGTACATTACAAGATTGTAAAATTATAGTGTGCACTTCTACACTACACCCGCCAAGATTATTTCCCCACCCCCAACCTTCCAAAGATAATCACTATAGTTCTCACAAGTCTTAGAAACAGTTTCCTTCTGTCCCCCTCCCCCAGTTCATGTGTATCAGATTTCTAGATTCCACATATGAGTGAAACTATCTGGTAGTTGTCTTTCATCACTAATTATTTTGCTAAGCAAAATCACTACTTGTTCCATCCATTTTGTCGCAAAAGACACAATGTCATCTTTTTTGATTACAGAGTAGTATTCCATAGAATATATGTATATCCTATAAATTATTTTGCCAGTCATCTGTGCCCAACACAGTCTTGATGGGTTAGTTATGGAGCATAGCTATCTCAATTACAACTGCTTTAATAGACAGCAAGTAATTAAGTGCATTTTTTTAGCCACAACACATAGATGAATGAGGTCCAGCAAGTAAGTCTCCCTAGTAGGTATAAAGAAGGCTGTTAAACTAAATTTTCTCTCTCTTTCTGCCTCAGTCCACACTGCTCACTAAATAGGTTTCATAGAAATGGATCCAGAGTTTGTAATTCCACTCTTAGCTGTGTGCATATTTCACTGCACTTTTGAGTATTAGGGTCTCTCTTCATGCTTTTCATATACTATGTCACTTAAAATTCTCACCACAGGGAGTGGGGAGATGGCTCAACTAGTAGAATTCATGTATCACCATGGGCAAGGACCCAGATTTAAGCCCCTGTCCCCACCTACAGAGTGGAAGTTTTATTAGCAGTGAAGCAGGGCTGCAAGTACATCTCTTACTCTCTCTGTTTATCTGTATCTATCTGTCTGTCTGTCTGTCTGTCTGTCTATCTATCTCTCACCTTCCATCAAGAAAAAATGGGGGGGCTTGGGCAGTGGTGCACTTAGTAAAACATATATGTTACAATGCTTAAGAGCCTGAGTTCAAGCCCTGGCTCCCACTAGCAGGGGGAAGCCTCACAAGAAGTCAGCTAGTGCTATAGGTATCTCCCATTCTATCTTCTTCTCTAACTTCCTCTTCCCTCTTGATTTCTCTCTGTCTCTACCTAATAAATATGGAAATAAACTGAAAATTACTAAACAAAAATGGCCCCTTGGAGTGGTGTAGGCACTGAGACCCAGTGATAAACCCTGGTGGCAAACAACAAACAAACAATAATAACAAAAACGATCACCACAGTTCTATGGGCAATGACGCTACCGTCATTATATAAACTGGGAAGCCTCAGAGAATTAACTTATCCAGGTCCATCAGTTACTTGAAGGACTTTGAATCAAACTCAGTTCTATTCATATTCAAAGCCTCTGGTCACTCTGCAGATACAAAACTGTGGCTTTAACTTCCCTGAAGGCTAAAGGAAGCTGCTTCTCTAGGCACTTCTCTTGAAATTCAGGTTGACGTCAGTTCTGATTAGCATGCCGAAGGCAACTTCTAGTAACTGCCTATATCCTGGGGTTCATTTCCCATTCCAGCTTCCATATATTTTAGAGATACATAATCAGTTTCAGTAACACAGTTAAAGTAATGCAGCAATATAGTAATCTAATCCAAATGGCAACCTCTTATAACTCTTAAGGTCTGTTTGTAATGATCTTATCTTAGGGGATAAAAAAGGAGAAAAGTGTCAGGTTCAATTATGTACAGCAACGATTACAACGCCAAAATAATAAATCTTTTACAGGTCAGCAGCTTGCTAACCTTGAAAAAAACTTCAGCTGTCTAGTACAACCAAGTCTTGTCTTACTTCTCAAAGCAAAGCACTTAAGACAATAGTATGGCCCTACTTCTAATATACAGGTCATGAAAATAGCCTACACAACTAGAATTATAGCAACCTCAGAAGAATAAAGAGATTTCCTTCTGATTAAAAAAAAAAAGTGAAGATGAGCAATACAAGGTCATTTCCTGGTGAGATTGGGGCTTTGGAAGAGCCCACTTTCATACATCTACAGGTGTAGAGTGACTGTCACTCACAGGCCTCTTCCTATAAAGTGCAGCTGAAAGCATGATGTGAAACAGTCACGTTGGGGTACAAAGGAGTCATTTCACAGTATCCCACACATAGTAGTCCAAACTTTCAAGAGAAAAGGACAAGAAAATCATTTGACATAAATCATTCATTAAGGGTGTATTCATTAAAGGTCTCTAGACTGTTCTGGTCACATATTAGATACAAATTATAATAATAATAATAGTGTGAAGTTTATTACCAGATTATATCACCTTTAGTGCACAGTGAATTAATGTTTTCTACACCTTAGAATTTGTGCATAGTACAATTTTACAACATTTCCATGTGTATGTTAAAAATATTATTTAGATTCAAACATTAAAACCAAGTCCTAACTTTTGCTGAGACAATAAATTTTGTTGTTGTTTCTAAATATTTTAGGAGACCAGATGGGGGTAGATAGCATAATGGTTATGCAAAGAGACTCTCATGTCTGAGACTCCAAAGTCCCAGGTTCAATCCCCTATACCTCCATAAACCAGAGCTGAGCAGTGCCCTGGTAAATGAATAAATGAATAAGTAAATATTTAAAAGTATATATTTTAGGAGACACAAAGACAGAAGTGGTTTTTCAACATTTAAGAGCTCTATCCACAGTACTTCATCATATCCCTAAGGAACATCTTTAAAGAATTAACCTTAAAGATGATAGTCATTTGCCCACAGTCACACAGATAAGCATTTCCTAATTTCCCTTGAGAAAGTTCTGCTACTTTCCATTTACCTACCCACTGATATTTACCTCACTTCTTGTGACACATGGTTTCACTGGTCATAAGACTAAGGCTGATGTCCATTCTTCTATGTAATATAATATATGGCATACCCTATCATGAGATTTATTGTGCTCTACCATTCTTTTTTTTTTATTCCCTTTTGTTGCCCTTGTTGTTTTATTGTTATAGTTATTATTGTGGTCATTGTTGGATAGGACAGAGAAAAACGGAGAGAGGAGGGGAAGACAGAGAGGGGGAGAGAAAGATAGACACCTGCAGACCTGCTTCACTGCCTGTGAAGCGACCCCTGCAGGTGGGGAGCCGGGGGCTTGAACTGGGACCCTTATGCCAGTCCTTGAGCTTTGTGCCACCTGTGCTTATCCTGCTGCACTACTGCCCAACTCCCTCTACCATTCTTTTGATTGACTTTCCCAATATACTGTAGCCCTCTGAAGAAGGAGCTGTAATCAGCTTATGTTTAGACCCTAAATGGACACTGTGATCTAGCTGTGGGGATACTCAATACATACTAGAGTGGATAGATAAATGAAATAAATTAAGAGCAGCTGAGTGGGTGATTAGATCAATTAATTAATATTAATAGAAGCAAAAAAAAAAGAATCACTGCCTAGTAAAGCCCAACTCTGAAACTCTAATTGTCTCTTCATCTCTGTTGAATTAAGAATTGAGAACTCTTGGTGTATTGTACCAAAGTAAAGGACTCTGGGGAGGAGGGGATTGTTCAGGACCTGAAACATGATGGCGGAGGAGGACCTAGGTGTGGGGTTACACTATTATGCAGAAAACTGAGAGATGTTATACAAGTACCAACTACTGAATTTTTACTGTAAACCATTAATCCCCCCATAAAGAAAACAGCTAAAGAAAGAAAGAAGGAAAAAAAAGGAAGGAAGGAAGAAGGAAAGGAAAGGAAAGGAAAGAAGGAAGGGAAGAAAGAAAGAAAGAAAGAAAGAAAGAAAGAAAGAAACCTTGTAACTGGATAGGAAAAGACTCCCATGATGAAGTATCCATTGAAGTAACTAAAATAAGGCACCACTTCTCCATATTTGGAAAGAGCAGTTGAAACATGTAGCTCCAACACAGGTGGCATTTTGACTCAACCTTTCAGGTTTTGGGTTAAGCTGAGTATCTACTACTGGAATCAAGTCCCTACATAAAGCTATGCATTCAGGATGTAGTTCATTTCCAAGGGCAGCATCCACACTATCATCTGAATAGTGCCCTTGGGATTGTATAAATGCTGACATTGATGACTAAGACACAAATGATATAAATGAGAAAAATAAGGAGCTGGAGAGAAAGCATAATGGTTATGCAAAGGACTTTCATGCCCAAGGCTCTAAGCTTCCTAGTTTAACCTTCAGTACCACTATAAACCAGAGCTGAGCAGTGTTCTCATATAAAATAAAATAAAAATCCTCCCCCTATTAGTATGCATAATTATTGATTTTTTTTTTTTGGTCTTTTAAAAGTGTCCTCTATAATAGGCAATATGAGCCACTGGTTAATATAAAAACTTCTAGAATCACACAACATGGCTATAAGGCTTATTAGTAGTAAAACCTTGACTGAGTTCCTTAACTTCACATTCCTCAGTTTCCCAGAATGTGGAGAGTAACAGCATACACATCAAAAGACCATTATGAAAATTGAGTCATCGGGCCCCAGATCACATCAAATCAGTGGGGTTTACAGTCAACAATATTTATACCCCTTTCCCATATTAGGGAGCTACTCTCTTCCCTGATCCAGCTTTCTGGTCCTTTTTCCAGCCATGACATCATCTCCCCAGACAATAACTTGGATGCACCAGCATATCAGATTTCAGGCTCAGGGGCAAAAAGAAAAAGGAAAAAAAAAAAAAAACTAGTATAGCAACAGGCCCTTTAGAATTTAACTAAAATATGCCTACTAGCTATCTACAAAATGGAGGACCCCCCCCCCCAACTCTTCTGCACTATTCCAGCCCTTAGGTCCATAATTGGTCAACAATTTGTTTGGCTTTGTATGTCAACACTCTCTTCAACCCCAGGTTCCAGATGCTAACATGATGCCGACCAGACTTCCCTGGACAGACAACACCACCAATGTGTCCTGGAGTTCTGATTCCACAGAGCCCTTCCCCACTAAGGAAAGAGAAAGACAGGCTGGGAGTATGGATCGACCTGTCAACGCCCATGTTCAGCAGGGAAGCAATTATAGAAGCCAGACCGTCCACCTTCTGCATCCCACAATGACCTTGGGTCCATATTCCCAGAGGGTTAAAGAATAGGAAAGCTATCAGGGGAGGAGGTGGGATACAGAGTTCTGGTGGTAGGAATTGTGCGAAGTTGTACCCTTCTTATCCTATGGTTTAGTCAATGTTTCCTTTTTATAAATAAAAAATAAAGAAAAAAGAAAACTGAGTCATTATGCTAACACAAAATAAAACCTAACACACGGTAGTTGATAAGTAATATAAGTGAATAAGGATAATATTAGCTACTTTTACACTTTCATATGTAACAAAAATACCACTAGAAGACTTTCAAGACCTATTCAAAATAATTTTCTGCAGAGGAAATAGCACAGTGGTTTTACAAAAGATTTTCGTGCTTGAGACTCTGAATTCCAGGTTCAGTCCCCCATAATCATAAATCAGAACTGAGCAGTACTTTGGTAAAAATAATAATGGTAATAATAATAACACAATAAATTTCCTTAGTTTCCAGGTATACTCAGTATATGTGTCTATATATACAGGTGTACATATGTAAATTTAGACCAATAAAATATAGAGATTACTAGTAGGACCACTAGTCCCTATCCTGATTGCCTGGCTTCCAGTTCTATTCCACAGCTGCAAAGTGAGTTATCATTACAAAACTTTACTTTCTTCATTTTTTAAATGAGAACATAGTAGCAATTGCTTTGTAAGATTTCTAAGAGGATTAAGCAAGTAACAATAAACAACAATCATATAAAATATGTCCTCAATTACAAGTAATTTAAAAACTATAAGTAAGGGCAGTCGGGTGGTAGTGCTGCAGGTTAAGGGCACCTGGCGCAATGCGAAGGGCAAGGACCAGCATCAGAATCCCAGCTTGAGCCCCTGGCTCCCCACCTGCAGGGGAGTGAGTCGCTTCACAGACGGTGAAGCAGGTCTGCAGGTGTCTTTTTCTCCCCCTCTCTGTCTTCCCCTCCTCTCTCCATTTCTCTCTGTCCTATCTAACAATGATGACAAAAATAACAATAATAAGTACAACAATAAAACAAGAAGGGCAACAAAAGGGAAAATAAATAAATAAAAACTGTAAGTAAAATATTTGGTATTCTGTGCTAGAGGTTTAGTACAGTGCCTTTCAAGCTAGTCTCTCTAAATTTTAATGGGCAAGATCTACTAATATGCAAATAAACTTCTCAATTCTAGGCTAAAACCACTGATATTAAAAAGTGAAAAACAGAAAGATAAAACTGCCATACAATCCCTTTCCTTATAACGATAGTGGACCTTTTTGTTGTTGTTGTTAAGGTTTTTTGCCTCCAGGGCACTACAAATCAACTGCTCCTGGAGGCTATTTTTTTCTTTTTTGTTGCCCTTGTTTATCGTTGTTGTTATTATTGCTATCGTTGTTGTTGGATAGGACAGAGAGAAATGGAGAGAGGAGGGGAAGACAGAGAGGGAGAGAGAAAGATAGACATATGCAGACCTGCCCCACTGCTTGCCCGCCTGTAGGTGGGGAGCCGGGGGCTCGAACCAGGGGATTCTTTAACAGGTCCTTGCCGCTTCACTCCATGTGCTTTTAACCCACTGCGTTGCCACCCGGCCCCCGTCTTCCTTATTTTTAAAGTACATTATTTGGGCATAGTTCCAAATTTACAGAAAGTTTCAAGAACAAATGAGTAATGAACATATACCATACCTATCATTCAGACTTGTCTATTATTATTAATACTTTAACCTACTAAGTCGACATTTCTTCTTTCTCTGCACTTACATTTTTAAGCATTTTAACATCTGACAACCGGTTGAGAGTAACTTTCATAAAGATGGTCTGAACCCCTAGACATATTAAATATATTTACTAAAAATAGAGATGTGTTATTGTCTAGCTTCAAATGCAACAAGAAACATGACATTGGGTGTTGGGCAGTACGCCAGCTTCCCCCCTTTTATCCCTGCGGTCTATTTACATAACCAGTTACCTAGGAACTGCCCTGCCTGCAGGGCATTGGTTTAATCCCCACTAGTTCAAGATGTCTTTCTGCTCGCTCCCTCTCCTAGTCTTTTCGCTCCACCCTCTCTACTTACGTCACATCCTGTTTCCACCCTACTTGGCTAGCATATATACAGCTGCTCTTCTGTTTTAACATACTGGGGATTGCCTTCTGGCTCCGAGAGTTCCAGAGTTTATCTCCTGCAACGCTAGCTCAGCACGAGTTCCTGATCCCTGTCCTACACAGTAGCCTAGGTTGGCTCCAGTTGAGTTCTCTCCAACACAGAGAGCACTTGCTCGGGAAGAAGCACCCTCAGGCTATCCCGGCAATTGGGTGCTTACGAACTCCACCATATTCATAGTTAATATTATGGCTGAAAGAATACAAGTGACCTTTTCTTGTTTAAATATAAGCCAACCACTTTGGAGAGATCATTCCATATGGACTTTATGTAAGCAACCCAAGGATAACTGGCAAAGTATCCTCATGAACCCTATTGTACAGAAAGGAAAAAAAAAGCCTACTGAAGGAATTGGAGATAGTATTTATACATAATTTCATGGGGCTTATTTGATATAGTGAAATTGCTTTTAAAATGCATTTTACTTTGTGCTTGTGAGTTAACTCATCCTTAGCAGTATAAAACACTGTTTTTTTTTTTTTAAAAAAAACTTTTCTTAACATAACTAATAGACAATAAGGATACTGTGAAAGTTTCCTTGTCCATGCATAAATCACAGTGGAAATTACATTCTAATTGCAAGAGATCTTGATGAAAAAGCTAAAATTATAAAGCAATTAAATAAATTAACATGGTTGCCAAGTAGATATATTAGTATCCTACACTGTGCTAGGAACTAATCCATATGTTATTAAGAGAAGACTCTATTCAGTACATGTTTTTAATGGTCTCCATCTGACTGCACCTTGGGAAGGGGGGGGGGAAGAAACAAAAAACAAAGAGTTTACATTCTGGGAGAAAGTTAGGATTGGATTTGAATCTGATTTCTGGTTTTCATCTTTACTGAACTGTGCATCCTTGGACAAGCAGTTTGTCTAAATTTTCCATACCTCATTTAGTGCACTCATAATACAGGAATGATAACTTGATACATACGAGGGGTTAGAGAAGGGGGCAGGCAATGGCGTCCCCGGTTAAGCACACATATTACCAAGAGCAAGGATCTGGGGTCAAGCCCATGCTCCTCACCTGCAGGGGTCCGCTTCACCAGTGGTGAAGCAGGTCTACAAGTGTTTTTCTCTCCCTCTCTGTCTCCCTGTCCTCTCTTAATTCTCTCTGTCCTATCAAATATTAGAAAGAAGGAAGGTAGGAAGGTAGGAATCAAGGAAGGAAGGAAGGAAAGAAGGGAGGAAGAAAAATGGCCACCAGGAGCAGTGGATTCATAGTGCCAGCACTAAGCCCCAATGATAACCCTGGTGGCAATAAAAATAAATAAATAAATGAATAAAAAAAAAAGGGGCTGGGAGTCGGGCTGTAGCGTAGCGGGTTAAGCGCAGGTGGCGCAAAGCACAAGGACCGGCATAAGGATCCCGGTTCGAGCCCCGGCTCCCCACCTGCAGGGGAGTCGCTTCACAGGCGGTGAAGCAGGTCTGCAGGTGTCTGTCTTTCTCTCCCCCTCTCTGTCTTCCCCTCCTCTCTCCATTTCTCTCTGTCCTATCCAACAATGACAACAACAATAATAACTACAACAATAAAAAAACAACAAGGGCAACAAAGGAAATAAATAAATAAAATAAATATATTTTAAAAAGGGGGCTAAAAGAGAAAAAGATAGCATGTGACCTGTTACATATAGCAAGCACACAATGATAAATGTTCTGAAGGAGAAAGACATGGTCTAGCAAGCTTTCATAAGAAGTTAATCAATTACACCAGCTCTAATTAAACTTAAATCTAAACTCCTAAGACATTTCCTTTTTCTCCACCCTTGAGAATCTTAGAATAAAGAACATCAGTCAAACCATGTTTGTATGAGTCTATTAACAGACACATATAAATCAAGTTTGGCATTAAGAACTTTTGAGTTTATTGTCACCCCCCCCCTTTCCCTCACTATCCCTATCTACTCAGCAAATACACAGTTGCAATTAGGGATAACAACACATAATAAGAAACACAAAGAAAAAGAACATTGGGGAATTAGCTGATGCTGGGAATATGCAGAGAATGTGCTGTTTTAAGCATGTATATTATTGGCTAAATCAACCAATTACTACTAATCTTCACTATGTTCTTGCCTAGTATCTAGTATTAAGTTGTTACTCAGCAAGATGTTGGAAAATGTTTTATTTTAAATTACTTTTCTCCCTCCAAGAAGAATCATATAAATCAAGGGAAAAAAATGTAGATGAGCCAACACAACAAGTACCACCTTGGTATGCGTCACTTCAGACTATGTCCAGAGATGTTAGGCATGGAATGTCAACCCTTCAGCCTCATTACTTGGGCAGGACCTTTCCTTTCATAGGATTCTCTAATTCCATTCCAGGTGGTTCACTTTCTAACAAAGTCCCAAAACCTAGATATAGACCAGGTCCTATGAGATAGGGCATATGTTCATATCCATAAATTAGGGCAAAACATATACCTGGATAGACAGCCCCACCAATGTGTCCTGGAGTTCTGATTCCCCAGAACCCCGCCCCACTAGGGAAAGAAAGAGGCAGGCTGGGAGTATGGATCGACTTGTCAATGCCCATGTTCAGTGGGGAAGCAATTACAGAAGCCAGACCTTTCACCTTCTGCATCCCACAATGGCCTTGGACCATAATCCAAAAGAATAGGGTTAAAGAATAGGAAAGCTATCACGTTATGACTGGGCTCTCCTCAATCGCTATCGAACAGGCCATGGCCAGTACACCGCTATGTTCCATCGCTGGGGAGCCAGAGACGACCCGAACTGCCCCTGCGGCTACAGACAGACTATGACCCACATAGTCAACGACTGCCACCTCTCCAGATTCAAAGGAGGTCTCGAAACTTTACATCAGGCTCAACCTGATGCTGTTGACTGGCTACGGAAGAAGGGCAAACGCTAGAAGAAGAAGAAGGGGAGAGGATGGGATATGGAATTCTGGTAGTGGGAATTGTGTGCAGTTGTACCCCTCTTATCCTATGGTTTTGTTAGTGTTTCCTTTTTATAAATAAAAAAAATGTAGATGAGAATTATGTAAGATCCAAAGAAGATGAAAATTTGGGGGGAAAATGAAAGAAAGGAATGCTTGGTTTGAAAGTCATTTTAGAAGAAGGAAAAGTAAATATAGAAAAAAAAAAGAAGAAACATCTAAACAGGGGACCTTTAACAATCGATTTATGAAGTGTTTTACTCACCATTATGTGCATATATACTTCTGACTCAAAAACATCAATGGTGTGAATGAGAAAATGAAGTTGCAGAGAATCTATGTGACAGATCTCAAGTCAACAAAACTGCCAAGTAAGAAACTTGTCATTCTCCCCAGTACATTGTAGCTGAAGTCTCTACTTGGTAGGAAGGATGAAGTAAAGATCCCATGCTACAGTCAAGGCTGTAGAAATGAGAATTTGTGTTCTGTTTTAAGTTGTCACAAGTGTAGTGTGCTTCTGACTTTTATCAGGTGGGTTACAGAGACTCTGAAATTCTTAAATGAATGATAGTTTAGAATAACAATTTCCAACTTCTCTCATAGCCTTTAAAGTCATCTTCAGATATTCATATGAATGAAAAATTTATTTATACTTAACTGAGCCCAGAGTCTAATTCCAAATGAAATCTGAACATTCCCCCCCCCTCAAATTCTATGATTTTTAATTTGGCACAAAGCTCCTTAGACTATTGCATTATTTTTGGAAACATAAATGGTAATAATTCCCAAAACTTCATGGGATAAGAAACTATAAATGAGAAGTGAGAGAGCAAGCAGAGGGCAGGATTCCCTTGATACAAACAGTTTTGTGTTGAAAGCACTACAGAAAGTACAAAAACAAATCAAAGGCATAGGAGGAGTTCATCCATATTGGTGAATCTGGTTTGTTGCTAGAATATCACAATATTCAGGGGCTCAATAGAATCATCTGTAGGATGGAGAACTCTTAAGCATAAGTCGAGCTAGATATTTCTTTGCTCTGATTCTGGCTTCCTTCTTCTTCTTCTTCTTCTTCTTCTTCTTCTTCTTCTTCTTCTTCTTCTTCTTCTTCTTCCTCTTCCTCTTCCTCCTCCTCCTCCTCCTCCTCCTCCTCCTCCTCCTCCTCCTCCTCCTCCTCCTCCTCCTCCTCTTCTTCTTCTTCTTCTTCTTCTTCTTCTTCTTCTTCTTCTAGCGTTTGCCCTTCTTCCATAGCCAGTCAACAGCGTCAGGTTGAAAGCTGTCAGGAGCTGCTTGTTGCTGGCTTTGAAAGTGACTGGGATCCATGTAGATTCAGTCGGCTAGGAAGGATCGTCAGTTTCCCCAGTGAATGGGTACTCACGGGATGCACCACGAGAAGGTTGATCCAATGCTTCCTTCAGAACAACTCAATAGAAAAACCACTGTGGAACAATTAAGCTTTGGTGGAGAAAGATGAAAAGGTTAGGGTTAGATAGTAAGAGAGGTCTACTCTGCGCATGGGATGGAAGAGTCCCCAGACCAACAGACTAGCCAGGTGTACACAGAAAAATACTGTATTGATGAGTGTAAGGTAAAGGAGAGAAAGAGTTGAGGACTGATGGAGAAGAGATGAAGACAATATTAACTGCTTTGTAAGGTACACATATATGTGACTGAATAGTAACAAGACTGGGTTTAAGAAAGCAATGAGTTTTGAGTTGGGATCCTTGATAGTGTATGTCTCCTGGGTGAGACCAGAACCTTACAGATATAAATGTACATGTATAATAGCAGAATAATAGCAGAATGCCAGTTTCACATCAAGACTCTGAAACCTGGAACAGTACTATTATTGCTGTTGTTACTTCAACAACCTAGGTTAAAAAAATCCTTTCATTTTAGAAATCACTTTCATAGGCTAGAGAACAAAAGAAAGTTTTCAGAGACTTCTCTGATTGGTACTAGGAGTGCTTGAACTCTCTAATTCACCAAACACGACTTGAAGCATCCCACTTGTGTCAAACACTATCTGGGGACAAGGTTGGGAGAGAAGCAATAATCCAATACTCAATTCTTTATCCTGCATGACATCTTGTTGAGAAATTGGTATAGTTCCTATCATTAGTTCTAATTGAAAAATGGACTCTAGGTGAACAGTGGAATAAGCTGCTGCTTTTTTTTTTTTCCCCTCCAGGGTTACTGCTGGGACTCAGTGCCTGCAGTACGAATCCACTGCTCCTAGAGGCCGTTTTTTCCCTTTTTGATGCCCTTGTTGCTTATCATTATTGCTGTTATTATTGCTGTTGTTATTGCTGTCGTTGTTGGATAGGATAAAGAGAAATCAAGAGAGAAGTGGAAGACAGAGAGGGGAAGAGAAAGACAGACACCTGCTGACCTGCTTCACCGCCTGTGAAGCGACTTCTCCTGCAGGTGGGGAGGCAGGGGCTCAAACTGGGATCCCTATGCCTGTCCATGCACTTCACACCGTGTGCACTTAACCTGCTGTGCTACTGCCCAGCCCCCTAAACTGCTGCTTTTAAGAGTAACCAGTAGGTTCTAATAATATCAAAGTTAACTTACATTCCTGACACCATAGTTACATTCAAAATTATCAAATGCAACTGCTTTTATAATAAAATAATAAGATAATAAAATACCTATTGAACATTACACTTCTACAAGTAAAGACCTATCACCTATAAATACCATCACCCATCAAATTTACTGTATCAAATTTAACTTGTCTTCCAGATCAAGCACATTCAATCCTTCTGTAAACACTTATAAATCAATGAGCAATGCCTCTTGCACAGGTGACAAATAATTTCAATACCAAGGAGGGCCTTGATCCACAAAGTGTTAAGCTAGGAACAAAACTGAATGATTCTTCCTCTTTCCAATGACCTTTGCTTGCAAAGAAAGATGAGTTCTGTAAAACTGAGTCTAGAGAGGGAAGAAGTGTAGAGAGGGTGTTGTTCAGCATTCCAGACAGCTTGCACTAGTGGATGAGTTGTATCTCGTTTTGACAGCAGCTATATAGTAAATGACAAGCCCTGTCAGGTAATGCATTTATCTTCATGGGAAAGGCGGCCATTCCAAAGCAAGAATCTCAGATGTTGTCACATCAGGTAGGACAAGAAGTCATAAAGCAGGAAGGCTATTGATGCAGGAGACATAGTGATATCTAGACTGCAATTAGAAGGAGCAGTGAATGGGCATTCCACCTCCAAGCTCACAGGAAACCTTGACTTTTTTTCCCCTCTGGGTTTGGATTACAAACCAAGTAAACAGTGGAGTCTTTATCAGTCATCTCAGAACTCAAGTCTCAGAGATGCCTTTCATTCTGAAAGCTTTATGGCAAAAGCAGCTCTGCTGCTTCTTCCTAATGCTATGTAAGGATTGGGGGAGGGTGTACAGAAAACAAAGAGCAACTTCATTTATCTCTTAATCTATTCAACAAATATTTATCCTCCGATACAGATACTGAGCTAGAGGTGGGCTGGTGAATGAGATAGATTCAGCCCCTGACCTCAGAAGAGTTAGATTTTAATGGGAAAAACAGATTTGTAGCATGCACTGAATGCATGGTGTGTGCTTAGAAGGGTGTCAGAAGAGTGACTCTGAAAGTGATGATGTGATGAGGCCATTTTAGAGAAAATGGAATCTTGCTGAAAGCTTAAAAGAAAGTTGAGAAATTTTCCAATGGAAAGGAAAGGCAGGAGAACAAAAGGAAATGATATGCACACAGTCAGAAGAAGATAACCAATGTATTTGTGCAGTGGATAAAATTTGTATGACTAGGGAGTCAGGTGGTAGTGCAGCGGGTTAAGCACATGTGGTGCAAAGCTCAAGGACCAGTGTAAAGATTCTGGTTCGAGCCCCCGGCTCCCCACCTACAGGGGAGTCACTTCACAGGCGGTAAAGCAAGTCTGCAGGTGTCTATTTTTCTCTCCTCTTCTCTGTCTTCCCCTCCTCTCTCCATTTCTCTCCTATCCAACACGACGACATCAATAATAACAACAATAATAACTACAACAATAAAAAAACAAGGGCAACAAAAGTGAATAAATAACTAAATAAATATTTTAAAAAATTTTATGACTAAAGCACTGAAGGGGTTTATGTATGACAGAATTTTATAGATACCCAAACAATGATGAGCAAAGAGAAAAATGAACAACAGTGATGATGCCCACATGCGTTTCAGATTTATTTATCTAAATGTAGCTTCCATGGCTAGGAAGGTGGCTCATTGGTAGAACACAGGCTTTGCATATATAAGGTCCTGAGCTATTTCTCTGTAATCATATTTACAAGAATGATTCTCTCTCTCTCTCTCTCTCTCTCTTTCTCTCCTTCCCTCCCTCCCTCTCTCCTTTCCCCTTTTCGTGTGTGTATTCCACTAGCATTAAATAATTAGCCAGATATCACACAAAAAATAAATAAATAAACAAAGATAGTTTTAGGGCTGGAGAGACATCATAATGGTTATGAAAAAAGACTTTCATGTCTAAGGCCTTGAGATCCCAGGTTCAATACCCAGCACCACTATAAACCTGAGCCTAGCAGTGCTCTAGTTAAAGTTTGAAGAAAACTGCAAATTTAAAAGTGCTATATAAACCTGATGAAGACTTCAAAGCAACTGCTCTAAGACTACTCTACAAATTGGGAAGATGTATGGAGGAGGATGGGGACAAATACAGAGAAATGAGGGAAATAATAGAAAACTTCCTAAGTGAACGGACTTAGCTTAAAAAAAAGAAGATGTTTAAAGGTTTGCAAATGAAGTTAATTTCAAAATATATACGATCATAAATAGGATACACTTAAAAACGAAATAATTACGGTTTTCTAAGAATATGCTAAAGAGTCTACTAAAAAATAAAACAAACCTGCTTAATGATACAGGGGTTGGCTCAGTTGATAAATCTGTGGATTCTCAAGCATGAGGTTCCTAGCTTAATCCCTGGTATTTCATGTGCCAGAGTGACTATGCTCTGGTCTCAATCTCTCTCTTTCTATCTATCTGTCTGTCTGTCTGCCTGCCTGCCTCTCTGTCTATCTATCTTATCTACCTCTATCTTTCTCTCTAACTTCCCTTCACCACAAATAAATGTATATTTTAAAAAGACAAGGGCCGGATGGTAGTGCACCTTGTTGAGTGCATGTTACAGTGCCCAAGGACCCAAGTTTGAGCCCCTGGTCCCCACCTGGAGCGGGGAAGCTTCACAGGTGGTGAAACAGTGCCGCAGGTGTCTCTGTCCTTCTCCCTCTCTATCACTCCCTTCCCTCTCAATTTCTGGCTGTTTCTACCTAATAAAGAAAGAGAAAAAGGAAGAAAACAAAAATTAAAAAAAATACGGACCTTTTTATTTCAAGATAATCCTATAATGAATTTTAAAATTGAATTATTATTAACTAAATGATGCTGTACATTTCAGTGAATTACTTGAAAATCAGAAGGAAGGCATGTGGTTCAACAATTTGTTTGGCTTTGTATGTTAACTCTCTTTTCAGCCACCAAGTTCCAGATGCTAGCATGATGCCAACCGGACTTGCCTAGACAGACAACCCCACCAATTTGCCCTGGAGCTCTGCTTCCCCAGAGCCCCATCCTACTAGGGAAAGAGAGAGGCAGACTGGGAGTATGGATCGACCAGTCAACGCCCATGTTCAGCGGGGAAGCAATTACAGAAGCCAGATCCTCCACCTTCTAAATCCCACAGTGACCTTGGGTCCATACTTCCAGAGGGTTAAAGAATAGGAAAGCTATCACGGGGTGGGATGGGATACAGAGTTCTGGTGGTTGGAATTGTGCGAAGTTGCACCCCTCTTATCCTATGGTTTAGTCAATGTTTCCTTTTTATAAATTAAAAAAATAAAATAAAAAAGAAGACACATAATTAAAACCATGAAATTCAGCAACGAGCAACCTTTTCCTTTCACTCTCTGCTAAGTTCAATCCTCCATGTTATACTATTTCAATCATACATCATTAATCATATGGAACTTGGGAATTACAGAGAAAGAACTGGTTCAGCCCTGTCCTTGTTATTTAGAAACTGTGTAACCCTGTACAATTTATGTACTATTCTCTGTCTCCTTTAGTGAGCCAACTCTTAGTGTTGCCATCTGTATCAGATGAGATGATGCTTCAGACAAGTATTACCATTTCCACTTTTCAGGAGGGTAAATGAGGCTGGGGGTCGTTACAGGAATTGCACCAGGCCATCCAGCTGCAGAACAGCTCTCCAACTTCACACTAGGACCTCTGACTCATTCCACATCTAGTTCTCTTTCCTTTCACAGATTTTTTTTTTGTATTTAGTAGTGATATTCAATGGTAAATATAATTAAAATCTATCCACAACGACCTTTTTTCTTACTGTGGAAATAATGAGAGTTTTTGAATAAAGACAAAATAAAAGGGGAGTGAAGAAGAATAATAACTGCAGCAAAAAATAGCAGTGGATGAACACTTAAATGGGGAAATTGAATGGTATGTGAGTTATATCTCAATAAAGCTGTTAAAAATAGCACTGAATGAGAAGTGAGTAATGTGGCATTTAGGAGGGGTAAGACTTAGCAGAAGTTACATTTGTTGTTTTGTCATCTTACCTGTAAAATAGGGTTGCTATGACCTGCAGCATCATTGTCAAGAAATTAAAATAAAATGCATCAGAAGTGGTAGAAACCATCACGATACACTTAAAGGCTCTATTATACTACCATAAAAGGACTTGAGAGTAAAGGGACTTCTTTATTTGAGAGAGAGAGAGAGAGACAGAGAGAGAGAGAGAGAGACCGACCAGAGCAGTGTTCAGTTCTAGCATATAGTGGTTCCAAGGCTGAATCTGAGACCTCTGGGGCCTCAGACATGCAAATCTGGTGCATGTCTGCTATTTTATTATTTTATCCTTACTCCTTTTCTGTTCTTTCCTTTAACCTTCTCCATTCTTTCCTTTTCCTTCCCTTCCTCCCTTTTTTTCTTTCCCTTCCTTCCTTTCTTTTTTTTTTTTTTGCCTCCAGGGTTATTTCTGGGGCTCAGTGCCTGCACTATGAATTGACTGCTCCTAGAGGCTATTTTTTCTCTTTTGTTGCCCTTGTTGTTATTGCTGTTACTGCTGTCATTGTTGTTGGATAGGACAGAGAGAAATTGAGAGGGGAGTGGAAGACAGAGAGGAGGGTAGAAAGAGAGACACCTGCAGACCTGTTTCACCGCTTTTGAAGCACCCCCCCGCCCCCGCAGGTGGGGAGCCAGTGGCTGGAATCCTTAACGCTGGTCCTTGCTCTTTAAGTCATGTGTGCTTAACCCACTGCGCATACCACCCAGTTCCCTCCCTTCCTTCTTTCCTTCCTTCCTCCTTCCCTCTCTCTCTTTCTCTCTTTCTCCCTTCCTTCCTTTCTTTTTCTCTTTCTTTCTTTCTTTCTTTCTTTCTTTCTGTGTTTGTTTGTTTGTTTATAACAGGGTTATCATAGGGGCTCAGTGACTGCATGATGAATCCACCACTCCTGGCAGTCATTTCCTTCCTTCCTTCCTTTCTTCCTTTCTTTCTCTCTCTCTCTCTCTCTCTTTCTTTATTCCTGTGTTTGTTTGTTTCCACCAGGGTTATCATAGGGATTCAGTGACTGCATGATGAACCCACCACTCCTGGCAGTAATTTTCTTTTCTTTTTTCTTTCTTTCTTCCTTCCTTCCTTCCTCCCTCCCTCCCTCCTTTCCTTCCTTCCTCTCTTTCTTTTCTTTCTTTCTGTGTTTGTTTCCACCAGGGTTATCATAGGGGCTCAGTGACTGTGTGATGAACCCACTACTCCTGGTAGTAATTTTCTTTTCCTTCTCTTCTCTTCTCTTCTCCTTTCTTCCTTCCTTTCTTTCTTTCTTTCTTTCTTTCTTTCTTTCTTTCTTTCTTTCTTTCTTTCTTTCTGTGTTTGTTTCCACCAGGGTTATCATAGGGGCTCAATGACTGCATAATGAACTCACCACTCCTGGCAGTAATTTCCTTTTCTTTTTTTCTCCTTTCTTCCTTCTATCCTTCCTTCCTTCCTTCCTCACTTTCTTTTTTTCTTTCTTCCCTTCTTGATAGGGACAGAAAGAAGCAAAGAGAGAGACCAGCAGTACTGCTCAACCACTTGTGAAGCTCCCCCCATCCACTCACCCTCCAAAGGTATTAATCAGGGCTTTAAATCCGTGTTCTCATGCATGGTAATGTGTGTGCTCTACCAGGTATGCCACTGCTTAGCTCCCTCATTCCTTCATTTCTAATGACACCCAAGGCTCCTAAGACAAACAGGAAAAGAAGACTACCCCAAGTATCAAGCATCTGTGTTCATGAGGTCATCCCTCTTAAAATCCTGAAGTCACTGACAATATCTAATAGCAGGACGTTCTAGAAAATACAGATTACAAGATGATGTTTCCCTATGGTACAGTTACAACATACTCAGGAGGATCCGGTCTCTAATTCAAGGACTTCCTAATCCACTAGCACAACAGATTGGTGGAGAGTTCTGTTTTACCACTCACATGAGCTAAAGAATAAAAAATAAACAGTAAATATGGTCACAATAATCCAAACCTGTTATAGTCACCCTGGTCTGCTTATGTTATAAGGTATACACTCTGTGCCAGACATGGAAACAGACCTCTTCTGAATTTCCTCCCCATTTCATGAAGGAAATGTAAAGTAAAATATTATTTATACTTTCGAATTCCTAATTTACTGATTTCATAGAAATGAACCATTAACACCAAGTACTCTACAAAAGCAAACACAAAATATGGTTTTCAATTGTTTTATAGAGGCTGAGGTCATTTCTGCTCCAATTTCTATACAGTGGTAAGCTTAAAAATCAAACCACTTAGCTCATAGTCAGGTCTAATATATCAGTGGGGAAAAAATGGGAAAGCATGCAAAATGTAACCATAGTAACACAGAGATGCGTCAAGCAATAGTGTGCTCATTGCTTTATCCAACATTTCTTAAATTGGAATCTAAGTAGGGAAAAAATTATACAGAGAACAATCGTGATTCTGCAATTACTGAATTCTGCAAAATTGCATGTAACCCACTATACTAGAACTTCAAAGGCAACTACAGCCTGGTGACAGGAACAACCTTAGATGGCTTAAGAGTCCAGAAGATGGGCTGAGGAGACAGCATAATGGTTCTGCAAAAGCCTTTCAAGCCTGAGGCTCTGAAGTCCCAGGTTCAATCCTCAGCCCCACCATAAGCCAGCATTGAGCAGTATTCTGATGTAAAATTAAAAATAAAAAAGTACAGAAGATATAGAACTTCTAGTATAGATTACTAATGGGTTGGTGTGACTTTGTTTCCTCACCTGTAAAATGAGTATTAAAAATTCCAACTTCTGTGGGAGTCGGGTGGTAGCACAGTGGGTTAAGCGTACATGGCACAAAGCGCAAGGACTGGCGTGAGGCTTCCAGTTCAAGCCCCCAGCTCCCCACCTGCAGGGGAGTTGCTTCACAGGCAGTGAAGCAGGTCTGTAGGTGTCTTTCTCTCCCCCTGTCTGTCTTTTCCTTCTCTCTCCATTTATCTGTCCTATCCAACAATGACGACATCAATAACAACTACAATAACAAAAACAAGGGTAACAAAAAGGAAATAAATATTTTAGAAAATATTTTTAAAAATTCAACCTTTAAGAACTATACTTAGAGTAAAACTGGAGACCATATGAGAGGCATACAATGTAGACTCAGGAGCACTGAGTCCTGGCCACTTTTCACACTTTTTAGTGGCTTACTTTGATGCCATAATTTTTTTAAAGATTTTTTATATTTATTTATTCCCTTTTGTTGCCCTTGTTTATTTTTTATTGTTGTTGTAGTTATTGTTGTTGTTATTGATGTCGTCGTTGTTGAATAGGACAAAGAGAAATGGAGAGAGGAGGGGAAGACAGAGGGGGGGAGAAACAGACAGACACCTGCAGACCTGCTTCACGGTTTGTGAAGCGACTCCCCTGCAGGAGGGGAGCTGGGCTTAAACTGGGATCCTTACACCGGTCCTTGTGCTTGGTGCCACCTGTGCTTAACCCTCTGTGCTACCGCCCGACTACCACCATCATTTTTTTTAATCTGTAAAAAATAGAATTACAGTCACTGTCTCATTCATGATATTAGCCTTAGGAATTTCTATTAAATTAGGTGTGAGGAATTATTATTAATGTAAGATTAAAGTTTTAAATTGCAATGACAAAAGGCTAAGCTAACTAAGGACTAGAGATTCACGTTAATATATGATCACATTTTTGCTGGCAAATACAGTTTTGTAGCTCAGCAGAAAGAGGCAACCTTAAGGCACTACCACATTACTTGCAGTCAAACTCTTTCCTTCTTAGAGTTGAAGTTTTATCAATAAGTAAAATGGAGGACAAGGGCTACTCTAGAGCCTGATTTCTAAATGTTCCAGTCTAGGGTTACAGTCTAAGACCTGGATTGTCTTGGATAGGTTCCATTTATTGTTTTGCATTAGAACCCTAAAAAATTAGCACTCCAGAAATTTGTTTGCAAAATATTATTTCTCACAAGAAAACCAGCAAACAAATAACAGCAACACATAGGCACCCTTGACTTCAAAGTATTCCTCCTTTCTTTTACTGGTTAAGAATTTCATCCCCCCCCCCCCCCACCAAAAAAAAGTATTTCAACCATTGAAGGAATGGGTAATACTAGAGTGGAGTAAAGAAATTTTTCAAGTAATGAAATCAGAGTCATTCTTCCAATTTTCAATGAAATTAAATAATTATACATTTTCTCAGGATTCTTACCTGATGGTTACTTCTATAGGAAACATAGTTTGATAGAACATGGTAATCCTTCAACTAAGCTGCCACTTTATCTACCCCATAGACTTCCTTCCAGTCCTTCTCTTAAGACCAGTATATATATCACATTTCCTAGTCCCTGTGTTTTATGTTTTGACTTCTTTTTAAAATTTTTAAAAAAATTTATTTATTCCCTTTTGTTGCCTTTGTTGTTTTATTGTTGTAGTTATTGTTGTTGTTGTTGTTATTGATGTCATCATTGTTGGATAGGACAGAGAGAAATGGAGAGGGGAGGGGAAGACAGAGATGGGGTGAGAAAGATAGACACCTGCAGACCTGCTTCACCACTTGTGAAGCGACTCCCCTGCAGGTGGGAAGCCAGGTGCTCGAACCAGTATCCTTATTCTGGTCCTTGAACTTTGTACCACCTGCGCTTAACCTGCTGTGCTACCGCCCAACTCCTATGTTTTGACTTCTTAACCTTCATCTATTTTGATGGTTTTACAGTTTTAGTTTAGTTTTTTTTTTTTAAGCCATAAAAAACTTTTTTTTTTTTCCAACTGTGGGGCATCACACAGAAGCAATTTCACTGCTCCAGACCACTTTGCCATTCAGACAGAGAGAGAGACAAGAGAGGAGGAGAAACGGTGTAACATTGGAGCTTCTTCCATCATCACAGTACATTCCATGTGGTGCTGGGCCTTGAACCTGGGTCACACACATGGCAAAGCATATGGCAAATAGCTCTCCAGCTCAAAACCATTTCTTTAAATACAAGTATACATGACATCCTCATTTCTGAATTTAGTAAGTTTGTTGACTGGAATTTAAGAAAGTATGGGGAGGAAGAGAGAATACAATGAAGACATTCCTTTCGTGGAGGGCAGGGGGGTATTAAGGATATATTGATATCCACAGGAGTCAATCTCTCTCTGGCCTGGCCCGCTCCAGTAACAGAAACAATAGCTATCAGTTTTGAAGGCTTACACTATGCCAATGCTTTGTAAAATGCTTCATCACATTTACTTTTCAAAAACAGTTCTTTGAATTTAATACAGTTGAGATGCCTATTTCACTGATGTGAAAAGAAAGGATAATTTCCCCAGTAGTAAAAGCCATTAAATACCAGAGCAAGAATTCAAAAGCCAATGACACCGAATGTCCCACTGTCAATTATGATTTCTCACACTTTTCATACACCCACCTAACAGTAGGACACCCGAGACTGGCTACTTACAAGGCACAGCATGGCGATAAAGGTTATCCCTTATGGTCTGCTGGAGCTCATGATCAGGAGAACCTTTCTGGAACCGTTGATTAAGAAAATGTCGCAGGTCCTTGGTCAGCTTCCCTCCTGCAGAAGATATATAAACCAGACAGACATCAACAATAGGGTTTTCCAGAGTCGAAGAGCCTGTGAGCTGTGTGGGCTAGTGACAGGAAACAGGTTACTCAGTCATCCTCACTCATTAGGAGGTCTTATTTTAGATTTCCCTCTGTTGGGAAAAAGCAAGCAAGGATGTAGTAAAGAGTACACAGTTATCATCTAGCATTAACTTGGGGGTCCCATTTCATATAATACTAGTAGGCTAAAATAACAAAAAAATTAAACTAGGCTATTACATGCAAAAAATTGTGCCACAAACACTTACAGACACCAGAACTGGGACAGCAAATGACTGAAACCCTAAAGAGGACAATCTAACTATAGTAGAGAAATTAAAAATGTTCTTTGACCAGAGATCCAGTTGTAGAATATTGTCTTATGGATATCTCTACAGATGCCTGCCAAATCTCTAGTATTGTTAACTGTAACATTTTCTATAGTAGTCAGTAAGTCAAATTATTAAAACTACCTGGACATTATTAGCAGGAATCTAAACAAAACAATTCATCCATACAACTACTTTGCACAAGTTAGCTCTTCATGTTTTACAAATAAAGAAAAAATGTGAAATAGTATTTGCATATTCTCTGGTGTGAGTGTGTGTATGTGCAGTATGAAGAAAAGGCAAAAGCAGGTATTCATGGAAAGAATGATCAGAAAATTGTTTTCTCTTTTGGGGGGAAGGTTGTTGTCACTGTGGCTTCATCACTCCAGTTCAACTTCACACACACACATACACACACACACACACACACACACACACACACACACACACACACACACACACACACACCAAGAGAGCAAGATACCAATGTGGCAGATGCCACCCTCAAACATGACAAAGGAAGCATCTGAATGTCTTAGACTAAAAAAAAAAGTTTTTTTCTATTGTGTTAACAACCTAGGTGCAGACTGTCTAAATGTTATTTGAGTACATCTATGTGTTTACTTACTGTAATTCTCTACACTAAACAGAAAAAAGAGCCAAAAATAATTATTTCAACGAGATAGCAACTACATTTTTAAACTGTCATAAACATAAATTATAACCTATAGGGTCCATAGCTAGCTAACATTCATTTTTAATGGAGAAAGATGCTTCAATGACAGTGAAAAATAACAGAACTAAGATTGTCCTTTCATTTTTAGACAAGACAAAACTTAGGTAAGAGCATTTCTAGTCTCAGAGAAACAAAGGAGCAATCTGATAACCACTTGAGTCACAAAATTACCTTTTCAGGTGACAATTATCCGTGATCATAGAGAATAAATGAAAAAAAATGACAATAATGGTTTAGATGGATCCTATTGGTTTTAATAACATGTTCAAAATAAGACTTCCTGCCATAGTCAATCACTGTAGAACAGCCAAACATATTTTATTTTTGTTGAATTACATCTAACATTTTAAATGGTCAAAAGTCAGTCTTTTTAAATTATATATTTAAATTTATTGGAAATCGAGATGGAAGGGGGGAAATAGAGGGGGAGACACAGAGAGACACCTGCAGCACTGCTTCACTACTTGTGAAGTTTTCCCCCTGCAAGTAGATACTGGGGGCTCGAACCCAGGTCCTTGTGCATTGTAACATGTGCGCTCAACCAGATGCACCACCACCCGGCCCCAAGTCAGTCTTAAATAATTCAGTCATTCAATAAGTACTAACAGCTTACCAGATATCTCTTGAAATACCCACCCCAGTAATGCCCATCTCAAATGGGCACAAAGTTTGAATAAACAATTCATAAAATAAAAAATACAATTAGTCAACAACATATGTAAAAAGAGTAAATTTCACTAGCTATCAGAAAGAACAAATTAAAATCACAATAGGGTCCTACTACATACCTGCTAGAATAGTAGGAATTAGAAAGACTGACAACATTATGTTAGCAAGACTGCAGAGCAAATAAAAACATATACTTCTATGGGAGTAAAAATGGTTTAATCACTTGAGGGAAAACTGGCAGTACATTGTAAAGTTAAGTCATCACTAATCATTTATGTGAGAGAAGTGAAAACAAATACACACACATGCAAATTTGTAGATTAATTTTCACAGTAAATTTATTCACTGAATAGTATTTCCATGCAGAAACAACCAAATGTCCATCAATAGGTGAACAGGCAAGAAAACTGTATTATATTTACTAACACGTAAAGTGAACTGACAAATTTCAAGTGCCCAGTACTGAGAGAAAAAAAAAATCTGGAGGGGGCTGGGCAGTAGTGCTCTGCATTAAGCACACATAGTGCGAAGCACAAGGATCCTGGTTCCAGCACCCGGGCTCCCCACCTCCAGGGGGGTCGCTTCACAAGCGGTGAAGCAGGTCCGCAGGTGTCTTTCTCTTTCCCCTTTCTGTCTCCCCCCCCCCCCCCAGTTTCTCCCTGTTCTATCCAATAACAGCAGCAGCAGCAACAACAACAATAGAAGAAAAAAAAAAAAGATGGCTTCCAGGAGCAGTGGATTCATAGTGCAGGCACCCAGCCCCAGGGATAACCTTAGAGGCAAAAGGGAAAAAAAAAATTGGAAACAAAATACAGTATGCCACACCATTTCAGTAACCTATACATTTTTTTTTTAAGAAATACAAAACTAACTTACAGTAACACAAAGCAATTGAATGGTTACCAGGGGTTAAGGTAGGCAGACAGACTGCAAAGAGGCAAAGGGAATAAGATCTAGGGTGTGTACCAAAATCAACTTCCTGGCTCTGTTATTGTACTGTTATCTAAGATGTTACAACTGGGGGAAACTGGGGGAAGGGTATGAGGAACCTCTGTGCTATTTTTCACAACTTCCTGTGAGTCTGCAATGATTTCAAAATAAAAACAGGGTTTAAAAAGAGAAAAGCGACAAAGGAAATTTGGGGGGAGGGGAAGGAGGAGAAGATGCCAATATAGTGTTTTGATTATGGTAGTGCTAATGTGACAAATAAAGACACCAAAGTCATTGAATTATATATACATATACACACAATGGTATATTTTATAGTATAGAAATTACCCTGCAATAAAATTTAGTTCAAAAGTTTAAGCTATACATAAATACAGAATAACCATGTGGTAGACCCTATTCTAAATATTAGTTGTCAGTTTCTCTTCAGAGAGCTAAACTGCAAGAGTTAGTCTGGATAGTTCAAACATAGTTCATTTAAGTCCTGGGTCTTAACTGTAAGTTAAGTTACATTTGACTAAGTCCAAGTGCATTGCAAAATCTCTAAACCTCACATGTCTTATCTGTAAAAATAGACCACCAATATAACAGCAATTCCATCATAAGATTTTTGTGAGGATTAAGTAAACTTAGAACAGTGATTGGCAAAGAGAAAGAACTTAATGAAAGAGCAAAATCTTTTGTTATTAGACTGTATAGTGGACAGTGACTGGAGCAAGTGAGGAAAGAATAGATCAGTTCAAATATGGATATTACTTTTAGAAATCATACATAAATATGAAATGTTGTTTATTGACTAAGAATAACCTGAGACAAAAAGGAGACCTAGACAAATTCGGTTTAAGAATTAGCACAAAATGCAAGGGCCCGGCCCCCGGCTCCCCACCTGCAGGGGAGTGGCTTCACAGCCTGCAGGTGTCTTATCTTTCTCTCCCCCTCTCTATCTTTTCCTCCTCTCTCCATTTCTCTGTCCTATCCAACAATGATGACATCAACAATAATAACTACAACAATAAAACAACAAGGGCAACAAAAGGAAATAAATAAATATTAAAAAAATAAAAAAAAAAGAATTAGTCTCTCAAATTCGTTAAGAATATAAACTTTTGGGAGTTGGGTGGTGGTGCAGCGGGTTAAGCGCAGGTGGCGCAAAGTGCAAGGACCGGCTTAAGGATCCCAGTTCAAGCCCCCCGACTCCCCACCTGCAGGGGAGTCGCTTCACAGGTGGTGAAGCAGGTCTGCAGGTGTCTATCTTTCTCTCCCCCTCTCTGTCTTCCCCTCCTTTGTCCATTTCTCTCTGTCCTGTTCAACAACAACGACATCAACAGTAACTACAACAATAAAACACCAAGGACAACAAAAAGGAATAAATAAATATTAAAAAAAGAATATAAACTTTTAATGTTTCCAAAATTTCTGTAAAGAATAAAAACCTACTTGTTCCATAATGGTCTGGCATATATAAAATGCTCAGTAAATAGAGGCTGCATACTTAACATATTCCCAGCAAAATGGTAAATTGAGAAAATGAAGTCAGTTGATATTTGGTAGTGATATCTGCTACCCTCTAGGTATAAAGCATTCTGGAATTTGACCAAGAGGAAAACAATATCTTTCTGCTACCTCTTCACTGTAAGTCTTCATTCTAGATTTTATATTCTACTTAGGAGACCAACACCATTATAGCACTAAAGGCACTGATAGTATATCTTCTGAACTATGATTATACATACTGCCTAGCTCTAAATTCCAATGGAGGGGAAAAGAAAGAAAGAAAGAAAGAAAGAAAGAAAGAAAGAAAGAAAGAAAGAAAGGAGATCCAATACATAGCATCCTATCCAATCATCTACATATTAAGTTCAAATATTCTTATGGATCACATGTGGTATGCAGAGGCATACAGACTGGATGACATTCTTAAGACAAAGGGACTTTGGGTTTACACTTGAGATTTACATTAAAACTAGCTAAGCTAGCTAAAGTTTATGATCATCAAACCAAAACTCCTCTGTACAGCGGATATACAAAAGGTTAACTATGCTGCCGGTTAACATTTACTCTGTGGTCTGTGACATTTGTAAGTGAAAAGCTTCAACCTTCACATTACATTAAAAATACTGTATTTTTTTGGCATCTAATCTCAAATTAATTGCCAATTATTCAAGGTACATGTCTATAAATCTTATCCTAATTGTCAAGGGCAATGAGCCAGTAAAATAATAAACTGTAAGAGACTGTCATAGCATCATTACTTTCTTTGAAATTCAAGATTTGTTTTGCAAATGGAAAAGAGAACATAGGTCAGGAATATGTGGAACTTTTTCCTAGAGAATGATTCAGAGTATACTTTAAGTCAGTTTTGTAATCTGAATTGGAGAAATGGTGCAAGGATATTGTCATGGATTTACCATTGAATTATATTTTCATTCTAAACAACTGGAATTTTATGTCTTAAAATTTTTAAATCAGGGGCTGGGTGGTGGCACACCTGGTTAAGCTCAAGGACCTGGATTCGAGCCCCCGCTCCCCACTTGCAGGAGTTGTATTACACTACTGGTGAAGAGCAGGTCTGCAGGTGTCTGTCTTTCTCTCCCTCTCTATCTCCCCATCCTCTCTTAATTTCTCTTTGTTCTACCTGATAAAAATTAGAAAGAAAGAAAGAAAGAAAGAAAGAAAGAAAGAAAGAGAGGAAGGAAGGAAGGAAGGAAGAAAGAAAGGAAGAAAGAAAGAAAGAAAGAAAGAAAGAAAGAAAGAAAGAAAGAAAGAAAGAAAGAAATGGCTGTTGGGAGCCATGGATTCATAGTACTGGTAACCAGCCCCAGTGATAACCTTGGTGGCAAAACACATACATACATACATACATACATACATACATACATACATACATACATTCATATTAAATCATGTTTTGCTGTTTCCCTTGCTTGTATAAGTTTACAGAAATGTTACTATGAGTAAATTGTTAACTCGTTTTAGTTAGTGTTCATTCTTTTAAGTGCTTGCAACCTTCCATTTTAAAAACATAACCAATATATTTCTCTCTCATAGGGCAATAAGTTTTCTCTATTGTCTTTTAAAAGTAAAACAATGCTGCAATTAGTAACTGTAATGTTACCCCCCTTTAGAAATGTATGAATATTCATATCTCAACTATCTAAATCTAGAAATGGGCAAAGACATTTTTTTAAACCAGAGCACTGCTCAGCTGTGATTTATGGTGATGTAGAGGATTGGACCTGAGACTTTGGAGCCTCAGGCATGAGAGTCTCTTTGCATAACCATTATGCTATCTACCCCTGCCCAACAAAGACATCTTTAAATTGTCAAACAAGTATTATTTAATTCTTCAGAATGGAGGTACCAATTTACCTTTCCACAGTTTGGGAGGTCCTAGTCGTCCCCCCCGCCCCCCCAGGGCCAACATTCACTCTTCTTAGCCTATCACAGGTTCCTGAGGCCACTGCCAAATGTGATGCTTCACTAGGAAGATTCTCAAAAACCAGCAGATAGTTCTACTCATGGCAAAGATTTATCACAAAAGGAAAAAAATCATGGAGCCTCAAACTCCAAAGAAAACCAGGTGCAAATTTCCAAGAATCCTCTTCAAGTCCCACTTAACTCCTCATGTAGTAAGTATGGCAACATATGTTTAAAACAATGCCCATCAGAGTTCCTTAGATACTCATGGTGCAAAGATTTTATAGAGAGCTGGACACCTAAGCAGCCTCTGTCTGGCATGAACCAAATTTCCTGACTTTAAGAAGAAAAACATAAACTATATATATTATTTATTTATTCCCTTTTGTTGCTCATGTTGTTTATCATTGTTGTTATTATTGTTGTTGGATAGGGCAGAGAGAAATGGAGAGAGCAGGTGAAGACAGAGAGGAGGAGAGAAAGATACCTGCAGACTTGCTTTACCACCTGTGAAGCGACTCCTCTGCAGGTGAGGAGCCAGGGGCTCAAACCAAGATCCTTAATCCAGTCTGTGCACTTTGCGCCACCTGCTGCACTACCGCCTGACTCCCATAAACCATATCTTTTGCCAGGACAGTATAGCCACTCTTATTAGTTCTGGGACTAGATGTAACCCATCAGAAACCCAGCCGAGCTCCTAGATGCCAGCAAAGAGTCTTCACACTAATAGTCATTTTATGCACACTCCACCTTTAAAAATCTTCCTAGTCAAAATCTGAAATCTCAATGTTATACTAATTCAGTTGCAGATGACTACTGAAATATTTTGACACTTCTGTTTCCCCTTCCATAATGTACCTGTTCACAGTCTACGTACATTTTCCTAATGGGATATCTTATTGTTCTGATAAAGTGTTCCTTATAGTAGATATGATACCTTTATCATTTATTTACACTGCAAATTTTCTTTGTCATTATTTAAACATGAATTGATCTTTTCCATAAATGTGTTGTATGGTTTCTCCGGTCCTACTATTGGCTAATTTTCTGCCCACTCAAACACCCTTTTCAAGGTGATGAATTATGAGAGGAATCTGCTTGGTCTGATTTCAGTCTCCTCCAGTACAAATCCTAGGGAAAAATGGCAGTCTAGAGAAATAATCTTCATGGTCAAGAAACTAGGTTTTCTGGGGCTGGGTGGTGGCGCACCTGGTTGAGTGCACATGTTACAAAGCACAAGGACCCGCGTACAAGTCCCTGGTCTCCACCTCCAGGAGGAAGCTTTGTGAGTGGTGAAACAGTGTTGCAGGTGTCTCTCTGTCTCTGTCTCTCTCTCTCTCTCTCTCACTTTCACAGGTGGTGGTGCATCTGGTTGAGTGCACATGCTACAATGCACAAAGACCCAGGTTCGAGCCCCTGGTCCCCACCTGCAGGGAAAAAGTTTTGCAAGTGGTGAGGCAGTGTTGCAGGTGTCTCTCTGTCTCTCTCCTACCACACCTTCCCTCTCTATTTCTGGCAGTCTCTATTCAATAAATAAAGACAAGACAAATTTTTTCAAAAAAAAATTAGGGCAGGAGTAGGTGGCATGATTGTTATGCAAAGCAACTCTCATGCCTGAGGCTCCCAAGTCCCAGGTTCAACTCCCTGCACCACCATAAACCAGAGCTGAGCAGTACTCTGGCAAAAAAAATAAAATAAAATAAATAAATAACAAAAATAAAAATAATAAAGTAGGTTTCCTGAGAAAGTATTTTTTTCAGTTTGTCATCACCAAGGTTTCACAGCTACAAAAAACTTATATATATATATTATATATATATTTATAATCATGGCACCAAGCCTTTGCCCAGTGCAGTGGGGGCCAGGTTAGAGCCTATGTCTTTACGCATGAAAAAGGAGGCACCCTTCTAAATGAGCTATGTTGCTAGTCCCTGCAAGAGTAATTTTAAGTCCTCTATATCCACTTCTGACCAAGAAGGCAAAATTTGAATCTCCTATTTCATACAAGTTTCACAATCTACTTCTGGAAGATCAAACAGTTGAGCTTCATTAAAGTTAAAAAATTCATTTTTTTAAACTTAGATTTTAGTACATTTCAGATTTCTTTTTTTTAAAAAATATTTTTATATTTATTTATTTTCCCTTTTGTTGCCCTTGTTGTTTTTACTGTTGTTGTAGTTACTACTGTTGTTATTGATGTCGTCGTTAGATAGGACAGAGAGAAATGGAGAGAGGAGGGGGAGAGAAAGACCTGCTTCACCGACTGTGAAGCGACTCCCCTGCAGGTGAAGAATGGGAGGCTCAAACCGGGATCCTTCCTCAGGTCCTTGTGCTTTGCCCGACTCCCACATTTCAGATTTCTAACGCTGAAGAAAATTCACAGAAGGGTACTATACTAATAACACTTTCAGGTGATTCTGCTGTAGCACACAGTTTCTTCAAGGATTGATTATAGTTGTAAGAAAGGAAATTCTATTAAGGCAACACACATGGCTTGTACCGCAGTGGAGTTATTGCAACAAAAGAAAAAACTGTGTCAGCTCAGCAATTTTGATTTATAAAGAATATTTCTTTTTCAAACACAAAATTATTAATTGAATATAAATAGTTTTGTAGTTACTCTAACTTATAAAATAGTTTTAAATAATTTTTGAAAATATATCTGTTATTTGCTTCTTTCTTTTATTGTAAAATAGCATAAATTATTTTGGTGATAGCATTTTATGGGTACAGGGTTTCAGCTGGGGAAAATTAAATGGTTCTGGAAATAGGTATCTATCGAAGAAAGTTGTATATCAATGTGAATATATCACATTTAGTATTTAATGCCACAGAACTACTCACTTTTAATGGGCTAAATGGTCACCTTATGCCATAAATAATTTGTCACAATGAAAACAGTAACACATATGATCTACAATATCTGAAAAAAAAAAATGTCTGGAGAGAGAGCTCATTGACTAGAATGTGTGCTTTGCAGGTATTTACAATACAGACACCCTCACATGCTTACTTTAGGGAAGAAGGGCAAGGCTGAGCTTTGGAAGGAAATAACTACTAAAATGACAACTGGAAAAGACACGTTTGAATTGGAAAAAAATATATAGAAACAAGCATTCAGGGTATATGGAACAGCAAGTGTAAACTGTGAATTAGTTGAAAAAGACTGACATGTCAAGGAAAAATCACGAAGTTAAAACAAGGTGTATGGGCAGCCCGAGGGTAAAAAAAAAAAAGAAGCAGAAGAAGCAGGGGAAACTGTGCCTAAAAGGTCATGATAAGGAATCTGTGTTTCATTCTAACTGCAACAGGATTTCTCAGAAGGAATTTTAGTGATAGAGTTGGAGAGGCCTGGTCTCAACTGTGAAATAAGTGTTATAGCTGTGCAGGTGGTTCAAAAGAAAATTCAGGAGACATCAGGTCAGAAGTAGTGGCCCAACAAGGGCAATGGAAAGACAGAAGGGGGTGGGGAGCGGGGGACAGTAGCATAGTGGGTAGTGCAGCCAGTTAAGCGCACGTAGCTCAAGGACCGGCACAAGGATCTTAGTTCAAGCCCCTGGCTCCCCACCAGCGCGCGGGGGGGGGGGGGGGGGTTTGGGGGATGGGGGGGTTGGGGATAGGGGGGTTGGGGGGGTGGGGGAGGCTCAACAAGTGGTGAGCAGGTCTGCAGGTGTCTATCCCTCTTTTCCCCTCCTCGCTAGATTTCTCTCTGTCCAATCCAATAATAACAACAAATGGAAAAAAATGGCAAAATAACTTTTAAGACCCTCTTCCCAAAATGACATAAAAACATAGATTTAGGGGAGTCGGGCGGTAGCGCAGTGGGTTAAGTGCACTTGGCGCAAAGTGCAAGGACCCGCGAAAGGATCCAGGTTCAAGCCCCCAGCTGAATCCATTCCTTCAATGGTACAAAGGCAGTTTTTTTTTTTCTCTTTTGGTCATGTTTCTACTGAAATTAAAAAACAAACAAAAACTGTGCAGTGAGCTTGTGATATGCAACAGAGACTGGGAGACAGATCTTTTTATGCTGATAAAGGTCTAGAAACTACTATAAACATTTAACTCCCCACACGGAGTGCACAAAACACTTGGCAGGCATACCAAGACATCCACCTTATTATTACTTCCGGTCTCTACTCCTCTATTAATTTTTTTTCCCTGGTGAACCTTTTTATCGAAAAATTTATCTACACTGAGAAGAAATGATACAAGCATGGAAAGAAAACATGGTTTAAATTTCCATCATCTGTATATTTTTTATTATTATTTCTAGACTTTCATGATCCTCATATTCATCCCAGTTAAATTAATATAGTGGGATAACATCTGTTCCCCACCCAAATAAAAGATTTATATGATGAAAGCATAAAGGTAATGATGTTCCCCTGTTGGAAAATAACAATACTAGTGTGAGTCTCTGTCCAGCCTAAGCAACAACAGATGATGACTTAACCAGAAGCTTAGGTCAGGCTTCTCTGCAGCAGGATTTTCAGTAAAATCTAAAGACAGACGTGTGTGAGACAGAGAAAAACCTCAAGAAGACACTACATTCTTAAAAAAAAAAAAATTAGATGATCCCCCTTTAGGATCCAACAGAATTCTGCTCAAGTGGACTACTGAATTCCATGGATGGCAGCAAACATTCAGCACTTTTGACAAGCCCAGCACAGTATCACAAAGTAGCCTTTCATCCTCATTCTAGTCCAATAAAGCTGCTATTTCTGGCCCTACTTTACAGAAGAATAAAATGAGTAGATTACCACATTGCACAGTAGTAGAGCACAAAGTAAATATGCAAAAATACAAAGAAATTGAATTGGCCTGGGAAAATGCTAATATCTGTTCAGTCTTGGGATGGGAGTATATGTGATGCTGTTCTTTAACTGGCAGCAAGGGATTGCGATTTGTCAAAATAAAAATGAATGTGGCCATGGAAATAGCTCAAGTTGTAGAGTTCAGGACGTTTCATGCCTGACACCCCTCGTTTCAACCCCAGCACCATATGTATCACATTGTTGCTCTGATACCTCCCTCTGTTTCTCTGCCTCTCTCTCTCCTCTCAGCTGTCTCATATGAAATAAATAAATATTAAAAACAGGGAGTCAGGTAGTAACACAGCGGGTTAAGTGCATGTGGCGCAAAGCGCAAGGACCAGGGGAAGGATCCCGGTTCGAGCCCCCAGCTCTCCAACTGCAGGGGAGTCGCTTCACAGGTGGTGAAGCAGGTCTACAGGTGTCTGTCTTTCTCTCCCCCTCTCTGTCTTCCCCTCCTCTCTCCATTTCTCTCTGTCCTATCCAACAACGATGACATCAATAACTACAACAATAAAAACTACAACAATAAAACAAGGGCAACAAAAGGGAAAATAAATATTTAAAAAATAAAAAGTAAATAAACATTAAACTAATACGATAAATATTAAAATAAATAAAATATTAAAGTATTAAAAATAAGTAAAAAACCAAAAGAGTGAAATAAAATTACTTTTCCAAAGCAATTAAACTCACCATGCCACTAAATAGCATCTAAGTAAATTGTAATAAAAATAATAAAGAAGGGGGCTGGGCGGTAGCGCAGCGGGATAAGAACAATATGGTGCAAAGCTCAAGGGCCGGCATAAGGATCCCAGTTCGAGCCCCTGGCTCCCCACATGCAGGGGGTTGCTTCACAAGTGGTGAAGCAGGTCTGCAGGTGTCTGTCTTTCTCTCCTCCTCTCTTGATTTTTCTCTCTCCTATCCAACAACAACAAAAGCTGTGAGAACAGTAACAATAGCAACTACAACAAGCGCAACAAGGAGGGCAACATAATGGGAAAAATGGCCTCCAGGAGCAGTGGATTCGTAGTGCAGGCACTGAGCCCAAGCGATAATTGATATTATTACCCTGGAGGTAATAATATCAATATTAATATTAATAAAGAAGGGGTCAGTCAGTGGTGCACCCACCTAAGCGTACATAGCACTAAGCTAAAGGACCCATACAAGGATCCAGTTTCTACCCCCTGCTCCTTTCCTATAGCAGGGATGCTTTACAAGTGGTGAAGCAGGTCTTCAGGTGTCTATCTTTCTCTCTATCTTCCCTCCCCCTACCTCAATTTCTCTTTGTTATATTGAATAAAATGGGGGGGGGGGGAAATGGCTCCCAGGAGCGGTGGATTCATAGTACCAGCCAAGAGCCCCGGGATAACCCTGGAGCCAAAACAAATAAACCAATGACAGCTTCCAATAAAAACTACTACTAAGCTGTAAAGTTGTCCCAATACATGAAGACACAGAATGTCATATTCAGATAGCACTGTCTCCTAGAGAACAACACATAGTCAGAGAATATACAAAAGGTAACTTCTCAAGAATCAGCATCCAGGACTTAAGTCCTAGACTCATGGGTATTAGGACATTACTGACAAGTAAGACGTTTAAAATGCTTTTATGCAAATACAAACTGACATGCCATTGGCATTCCATAACCTTGAACATTCACAGCAATTAACACAGCTGTTTCTTACTTTCCTAGCTTCACCCCCAATTTATTCTCAGACAGGAATGAACAATCTGGGTTGTAAACAGTGTTCTATTATGGGCTGATGTTATTCATGCAATATTAGGCTGAGGTCAGAGTTCTAGGCTCTCTGACTTACACTGGGGAATCTCACACAAAAAGGGTTATGCTAGAACATGCCTCTCCAGTTTCTGCTGAATTATCAAAACAGTGACCAACAACTATCATCAGTTGACAGATTTGGTCAGAAGCAAATGAGACAATTTCATATCGGAGAGCATCTTTTGTCTTTGTGCAGCACAGAAGCCCCCGTTGTGTTTCAAAGCTAGAAAGAAAAGAATTACAACTATGTGGCTAGTTGCAGACAGGTAAGAATAAAAGGGGAAAAAAAAGCACCTCTGGTATTTACAGTAGAGTTCTACAGCAGAAATCAGGACTTTTTTCACCCCCTAAGTACACATAGTAAATATGTTAGACTCTGCAAGCTTTAAGGTCTATATTCCAACCCCTCTGTCAGAGATCAGCGCTGAAATATGTAAATGGTGCTACTTGGTTCTATTCTAATAAAACTTTATTACAAAGAAAGGTTGTACTGCCAGCAGGAAAAAGTTGAGCTGACCAAGCACAGGACTTGCATGCCTGAGGCCTGAGACTCTCCAGTATCACATGTATTGGAATGGTGCTCTAGCTTCTCTCAAGTGTATGTGAGTGAGTGCGTGCGTGCGTGCGTGCGTGCGTGTGTGTGGAGAGAGAATGAGAAATAAAACACATTTAAAAAATTTTTTAAATTTATTTTCCCTTTTGTTGCCCCTGTTTTTTTATTATTGTTGTTGTTATTGATGTCGTTGTTGGATAGGACAGAGAGAAATGGAGAGAGGACGGGAAGACAGGGGGAGAGAAAGATAGACACCTGCAAACCTGCTTCACCACCTGTGAACCGACTCTCCTGCAGGAGGGAAGCTGGGGGCTCGAACCAGGATCATTATGCTGGTCCTTGTACTTTGCGCCACCTGCACTTAACCCACTGCGCTACCACCTGACTCCCCATAAAGCATATTTTTAAAGTAAAGGAAATCAGGTAAAACTTATTTAAAGACAGGTGGCAGGCTTGATTCATCCTACCACTGTCCTAGAGGAGCATGATTTTTTAGAAACCATGCTGCAGTGTTGGGGGTGGGGGCAGTGTTGAGAACAGTAGTTCACTAGGTTGAGTGCTCATGCTACCATGGCAAGACCTGGGCTTGAGCACTCCCTATTAGCAGCAGGGAAGTTTTATGAAATGAAGCATGTCTGCAGGTGTCTCTTCATATTCTCTTTCCCTATATTCCCCTTCCCTTTCAATTTCTTTGTCCCATCTAATAAAATTAATTAAGTAAGTAAGTAGTTAAAAGTAAAAAAAAAAGCAGAAGGCTGGGCAGTAGTGCATGGGGTTAAGTACACGTAGTGTGAAGCTCAAGGATCCTGGTTGGAGCCCCTGGCTCCCCACCTGCATGGGGAGTCACTTCGCAAGTGGTGAAGCAGGTCTGCAGGTGTCTCTCTTTCTTTCCCCCTCTCTGTCTTCCCCTCCTCTCTCAATTTCTCTCTGTCTCATTCAACAGCAGCAGCAGCAGCAGCAGCAACAACAACAATGAAAAAAAGATGGCCACCAGGAGCAGTGGATTCATTGTGCAGGCACCAAGCCCCAGCAATAACCCTGGAGGCAAAAAAAAAAAAAAAAAGTGAAAAGCATGCTGTATTCCCTTATGATTGCCAGAAGTATACATGCTGGCTATGCAAGCTGTTGTCACTGAAAAAAGGTGTAGGAAGGTGAGCTACCAGCACTAATCGGCTTTCACAAAAATACTCAACAGGCAAACAGAGCCCATACCAAAGTCATCCAGAAACAGGACAAGTTTACATAATTAAAGACCCAGGTAGAGTTCAGAGAAAGTTGCCTAAAAGGTCCTGGGATAAATTTTGTTACCGGAATAATTTAGTAAGCAGTTAGAAAAACTCATACATTATAATATAAACATCTTTTTCATAATTACAAACTTAATTATTTACTATAAATTGCTCTTATGAACATTACCCCATTCAATTCTTATAAAACTCAGTGGGAGAAGTGGTATTATTTTCACTTTTAAAAAAGATGAAGAAAGGAGGGCTCAAGTGCCAATGTAGGATTATAAACCAGATGTTCTAATTCTGAAGTTCTATGTCTTTTTCCCTCTGCAAATTAGTCACTCAAAACAAGATGTTTACCCTCCAGTGAAGAGTCACATTTTGGTTAAAATTATATACTGGTAGTTGTAAAGTCAAGGTCATGAAAACAAGGAAAGAAGAAGGACCTGTTTTTTATTTGTTTTACCAGAGTAGTAAAACAAATAACAAACTAGTGCACTCTAGACTGAGTAGAAATTAAATTAACTATAATGTGCCACTGTTAAATTCTTACTTTTGACAAATATATCACAGTTATGCAGAAAAATTGGGTAAATAACATTTGAGAATCTTCTGTACAATATCTGCTATTTTTACATCAAAAGTATTCCAGAGTAGAGTTTGTTAAATTTTAAAAAATGCATATAGCGCACTTAGTATGTAAATTTCATTGTGTGGCAGGTTTGTGGGCTACTGTTTTTGATAAAATTTCTCTTCTTGAGACAGGCAGGGTGTATGGATCAATACCCATGTTCAGCGGAGAAGCAATTACAGAAGCCAGACCTTCCACTTTCTGCACCCTAGAATGATCCTGGGTCCATATTCCCAGAAGGATAAAGAATAGGGAAGCTATCAAGGGATGGGATGGGATATGGAGCTCTGAGGGTGGGTATTGTGTGGAAATATACCCCTCTTATCCTATAGTTTTGTCTATATTTCATATATATATATATATATATATATATATATATATATGTTCTATTCTTTTTTTAAAATACTTTTATTTATTTAATTTGGATAGAAACAGAAATTAAGAGGAGATGAGAGAGAGACACCTGCAACACAGTTTCACTGCTGGTGACGTTCTCCCCCTGCAGGTGGATACCGGGGGTTTGAGCCCAAGTCCTTGCAATCTGTAATGTGTGTGTTCAACCTGGTGTACCACCACCCAGCCCCTTCCTTTATTGTCATCACTAGGGTTCCATTGCTTCAGGCCAACTTGTTCAGAAAGAAAGACAGAGGCAGAAGCATAAAGGAAGAAAGAAAAACACCACAGAACTCAAATTTCCCTCAGTGGTGGGAGCAGTACACAAACCTAGGTCTTACTCATGACAAAGCAAAAATACCGTCCAAATGAATTGTTGTGATGGCCTGGTAAAGTGCCTGCACTAGGAATCCACTGCTCCTGGAGGCTATTTTTCCCTTTTGTTTGCCCTTGTTGTTTATTGTTGTTGTTGTTATTGCTGTTGTTGGATAGGACAGAGAGAAATTGAGAGAGGAGAGAAAGACAGAAAGATAGACACGGGCAGACCTGCTTCAGCGCTTGTGAAGCGATTCTCCTGCAGGTGGGGAGCCGGGGTCTCGAACGAGATCCTTACTCCAGTCCTTGGACTTTGCGCCATGTGCGCTTAACCTGCTGCGTTACCGCCCAACCCCCTCCCCCCCAAATTCTTATAGAGATTCATCTCTCTGGACTAAACACAATTTTAGTGAATGTGGTGCATAGAAGTGTATCTAGTTAGAGGGTTGGGCAGTAGCGCAGCTAGTTAAGTACACATGGCACAAAGCGCAAGGACCAGTTTAAGAAACCGGTTATAGTTTCCAGCTCCCCACCTGCAGTGGGGTCACTTCACAAGCAGTGAAGCAGGTCTGCAGGTATCTATCTTTCTCCCCCCTCTGTCTTTCCCTCCTTTCTCCATTTCTCTCTGTCCTATCCAACAACAACGACAGCAATGGCAACAACAATAATAACAACAATGATAAACAACAAAGGCAACAAAGGGGAAAAGATAGCCTCCAAGAGCAGTGGATTCGTAGTGCAGGGGCCAAGCCCCAGCAATAACCCTGGAGACAAAAAAAAAGAAGGGGGGGTCAAAAAAAAGAAGAGGAGAAAGAGGAGGAAGAGGGAAAGGAGGAGGAGGAGAAGGAGGAGGAGGAGAAGGAGGAGAAGGAGGAGGAGAAGGAGAAGGAGAAGGAGAAGGAGTAGAGGAGGAGGAGAAGGAGGAGGAGGAGGAGGAAGAGGAGGAAGTGTACCTAGTTTAAAAAGTATTTGGGAGTGTAGCCAAAGAAATAGTTCAGCTGGCAAAGTGCAGAACTTGCACACTAGAGACCCTCCCTCAGTTCAACCCCAGATGTACCAGAGTGTGGTGCTCTGAGTTTTCTCTCTCTCTATCATGTGAAACTCTGTATCTCATAAAGAAATAAATATTTTCTTGAGAGACTATATTGGGGAGGAGAGAGAGCATACAATATAGCATTCTTACTTCACAGGATGGCCATCACATTTTTTAATCATTTTCAGGCCAGCTCACTGTAATATATGAACTACTATTCAATTATTATAAATAATGGAGCTATAAAAACCATGCAGTAATTAGAACAATCACTGGCCATATGCCAGCCTTTATAATGAAAGGTGATTTATTTAAGGCAACCTTGTCTCATCTGCCAGCCAGGTTTCCCCTCCAGCAGGCTCATCATTTGCAGATCAACATTTTTCTCAAAGGCAATTTGCTTATGTGTTTTGCCATTAGGAAGAGAAGAAGGGTTACTGCTGGGACTTGGTGCCTATAATGTTCCTGGCAGTTATTTCCTCTTTTCTTTTTTTCCTCCCTTTCTTTTTTATTTTTAACAATTTTTTCTTTTAATATTTATTTATTTATGTATTCCCTTTTGTTGCCCTTGTTGTTTTATTGTTGTTGTTACTGATGACATTGTTGTTGAAAACAGAGAGAAATGGAAGACAGACACCTGCAGACCTGCTTCACTGCTTGTGAAGCGACTCCCCTGCAGGTGGGGAGCCAGGGGCTTGAACCGGGATCCTTATGCTGGTCCTTGCGCATTGCACCGTGTGCGCTTAACCCGCTGAGCTACTGCCCAACTCCCTCCCTTTCTTCTTTTTTTTTTTTTTCCTCCTCCAGGGTCACTGCTGGGCTCGGTGCCTGCACCATGAATCCACCGCTCCTGGAGGCCACTTTTTTCCCCCCTTTGTTGCCCTTGTTGTAGCCTCGCTGTGGTTATTATCATTGCCCTTGTTGAGGCAATTCGTTGTTGGACAGGACAGAGAGAAATGGAGAGAGGAGGGGAAGACAGAGAAGGGGAGAGAAAGACAGACACCTGCAGACCTGCTTCACTGCCTGTGAAGCGACTCCCCTGCAGGTGGGGAGCCGGAACCGGGATCCTTATGCCGGTCCCTGTGCTTTGCGCCACACGCGCTTAACCCACTGCGCCACCGCCCGACCCCCTCCCTCCCTTTCTTTTTTATAAACTAGAGAGAGAGAGGAAGAGGAGCCTGGGCAGTGGTGCACCCCATTAAGTGCATATAGTACGATGCACAAGTATCTGTGCAAGGACCAGGTTTGAGTCCCTGCCTCCCACCTGCAGTGAGGATAAGTCAGAAGCGGTGAAGCAGGTCTGCATGTGTCTTTCTCTCTCCCTATTTCCCCCTCTCCTCTCAATTTCTCTCTGTCCTACTGAATAAAATGAAAAATAAAACAAATTTTTTTTAAAAAGGGAAAAATGGCCACCAAGAGCAGTGGATTTGTACTTGCTGACACTAAGCCCCAGCAATAACCTTGGAGAAAAAAAAAAGGAAGAGAAAGACAGAGATGAGGGATACCTGCAGCACAGCTACACTGTTCATAAAACTCCCCCTCCCAAGGCTGAGGACTGAGAGGCTTGAAGGAGGGTTCTCAAGAACTGTAAAACATGTGCTTCACTGGGTGAGTCACTACTGGCCTCTTAAAGGACATCTTTTATCTACGAGAGAACAGAATGGCAAGCTAAAGTGCTGTAGCTTTTAAATGTACACAATGGAAGAGCAGAAAGGAAAGCATAGACCATCATAAACTAGACCAGCTCTAAATTTTGGCCTTTGTCACAGAATGGGAAAGATGTAAATGAAATCTTAGGACAAAAGAAGTGAGGTCAAGCTAACCCAATCTCATCTCTTTAATACAATGCAAGAGAATTCAATTATGTAGACTATTAAGTTCATTTCATGACTCATCAAATGTCTCTCAAAAGGAGTACTTCTAGACTTTTTGGCAGGACAATGTCCTTGTTGTGGGTTTCATCTCTAGCTATCTATAAACATGGTAGCTCCCATATAAATGCCTGTCTCCTCAATTTTTGTGATAACCCTAAAGGGAGAGCCAGATGATGGTGCAGTGTCAAACAACTGTCCTCTGACCTTTAACTTAGCATCATACTTAGGGACTATGTCAGTCATTTTCTCTCTCTCTCTCTCTCTCTCTGCCTCTAGGGTTATTGCTGGGGCTTGATGCCACACTACAAATCCAATGCTCCTGGAGGCCATTTGTGTGTGTGTGTGTGTGTGTGTGTGTGTGTGTGTGTGTGTGTTCCTATTTTATTTGACAGGACAGAGAGAAATAAAAAGAGGTGGGGAAATAAAAAGAAAGAAAGACACCTGTAGGTCTTCTTCACCACTTGTAAAGTGTTCTGGTTACAGATGGGGAGTAGGGGTTTGAACCCCGGTTCTAGAGCATGATGCTTTATGTGCCACTGTCCACTCCCTCCTCCCACCACTCATTCTCTAGCACACTATCTATATCTTCATGTATGCATAGTTTTAATTTGGGTTAACCTGGTAACTAGTGATGGTAAGCAGCGTGTTTTGTGTTAACACACTGTCTATTTACTTGTCAAATTTCTTTTTTTTTTTCCTCCAGGATTATTGCTGGTGCTCAGTGCCTGCACCATGAATCCACTGCTCCTGGAGGCCATTTTTCCCCCCTTTTGTTGCCCTTGTTATTTGTAGCCTTGCTGTGGTTATTATTGTTGCTGTTGATGTCATTTGTTGTTGTATAGGACAGAGAGAAATGGAGAGAGGAGGGGAAAACAGAGAGGGGGTGAGAAAGACAGACACCTGCAACCTGCCTCACCACCTGTGAAGCAACTCCCCAGTGGGGAGCGGGGGGGGGGGGGTTTGAACTGGGATCCTTACTCTCATCCTTGCGCTTTGTGCCACATGTGCTTAACCTGCTGCGATACCGCTAGACCCCCTACTTGTCAAATTTCTATCCCTGTTGTTTGATGATTAAAAAAAATAAAGTTATTTCGCTTCACAGGTGGTGAAGCAGGTCTGCAGGTGTCTCTCTCTCTCTTCCTCTCTATCTCTCCCTTCTCTCTCAATTTCTGTTTCTATCCAGTAACAAAAAAATAACTTATTTATTTATTTACTTAATTTTTCTTCCCAGAGCACTGCATAGCTCTGTCTTATAATTGTATAGGGGGATTGACTCTGTGACTTCAGAGCCCCAGGCATGCCTTTTTTTTTTTTTTTTGCATAGTCATTATGCTATCTCCCTACCCTAGGTTATCTTCTTAATGTATACTTGTATGAGTTCCTTACACAACCTGAATACTAGACCTTTGTCAAAAATTCTCATCCAGTCTGGGGCTTATCTGATCATTTTCTTGAATATGGATAGCTTTGACTGTGCATGAAATCTAGGTTATCAGTTTTATGCTTTTTTAAAATTTCTATGTTACTCACTTGGTTACAAATGAATCAGAAGCTACGATGAAGTTGATAGAAGAACTCGGCAAGGCCAGAAGATTTAGATTTGAGGTTGAAGTCTGTATTATATATAATGCAGGTTAATTTGATGGGTCAGCATGACTAGGCCATGGAGTATCTTCGTAATTATTCTGCAAGTTTCTATGAGGCTGCAAAAGATACTTATCTAAAAAGAATTTCTCAGGGGTCAGGTGGTGGCGCACCGGGTTAAGCGGACATAGTACTATGAAGTGACGGACCCATGTAAGAATCTGGGTTGGAGTCCCCAGGTCCCCCCCTGCAGCGGTGTCACTTCACAAGTGGTGAACATTATTCTGCAAGTTTCTATGAGGATATCTTTTTTTTTTTTTTTTGTCTCTAGGGTTATTGTAGGGCTCGGTTCCTGCACCACAAATCCACTGCTCCTGGAGGCCATCCTTTCCCTTTTGTTGTCCCTGTTGTTCTAACGTTGTTGTTATTGCTTTTGGATAGGACAGAGAGAAATTGAGAGATGACAGGAAGACAGAGAGGAGGAGAGAAAGATAGACACCTGCAGACTTGCTTCACCGCTTGTGAAGCGACCACCTCACCCCCTGCAGGTGGGGAGCCAGGGGCTCGAACCAGGATTCTTACTCCCATTCTTACGCTTTGCACCATGTGTTCTTATCCCGCTACACTACCACCTGGCTCCCTGAGGATATCTTTAGATGACTTTTACATTTACATAGATATAATGAGTAAATTAGATTGCCTTCCCCACTGTAGGTGGGCCTGATCCAATCAGCTAACAGCTTAAATAGAATAAAAAGACTGACTTCCCATCTTTAAGAGAATCTCCTTAACTGAGCTTTTAAGCTGTTATGTGAGCTTTTACCTGCCTTCAGATTTGAACTGAAACATCTTCTTTCTGGGTTTCAAGTTTGTTGATCTCTAAACTGGAATCACATTATCAGCTCCCTGGTGTTCACTTAGGTCTTCAGAGTCAGACTAGAACCAAATCATTAGTTCTCCTGGGTCTTCTGTTAGCCAAGTGAGCCTTGGGATTTGTCAGCTTTCATAACTATAGAAGCCAATTTCTTTTCTTTTCTTTTTTTAAAAAATATTTTATTTATTTATTTATTTATTTATTTATTTATGAGAAATATAGGACAGAGAGAAAGAACCAGACATCACTCTGGTATATGTGCTGCCGGGGATTGAACTCAGGACCTCATGCTTGAGAAGCCAACACTTCATCCACTGTGCCACCTCCCAGACCACTAGAAATCAATTTTTTATAATCTATTTATAGTATATATTTCATTATAGATATTTACATATATGTACATGAAAATACACTTCATAGATCATTTACGAATATAAATGTGATGTCCAGGTTGTATAAGGAACTCTTGCATGTCAACACATTGAGTACATTGATACATAATTTATATATGACATGACATGATATATACCCTTTCTTGGTTCTGTGTTTCTGGAGAAACCTGACTAATGTCATCCTCTGCTTCTAGCTCCAACACAGCATGCTGCATTCTAATAGTTACCTAATGAGTATCGTTGGAATTGCTAATAAATTGGTCCTAGTTCACAAATCTGTAAGTGAATAAGCCAGATTTAACAATCCCAGAGGTCTCTCCCATTCTAAAACTCCACTACTTTTTTTTGGTCTCACCTTTCCATTCCAGCAATGCCTTCTCCCTTGGGAGTCCTCCCCCAAATCAGTTGGGCTGTTCCTCTCAGAAAAAGGGACAAGGCACCCACCTGGCTAATCAACTCAGTGGTAAAACAGGCTCCTGTGACAGAGAAACCTGTTCTGGCTTGCTTGCCCCCACTTTGTGGAAGCATTGCCTAACAGTTCAAACAATTCAAGGCTGTTCCAGGATTTACTCACAATTACGATTGCAGCAGCTGAAGTCACTAAGCTTCTCCTCTAAAAATACTGCTCATACACAGATAAGCTTGCTCCACTCTTAGATTCTAACATTTTAAAAACTGCCACGAAGTTGCCAAATGAGTCAATAAATCCAATTACTAACTGCCATTATTAGAAGAGTCTCTGCCACTCGAGAATTAACACAATATAAAAGGGAACCCAACATTTATTAGAGAGACAGAGTGGAAAATGTTATCACCTCAGTCTTTGGGAATTAGTGACACCTCTTTCTCATGGCCAGAATGCAACCAGTCTTTGTGAGAGAGAAATGGAGAAATGTATCTTTAGAAATGAGAATGACTTTAAATTCTGCGGTGCTTTGTTGAACCAGATTTACACCGGCGAGGGGATGCCAAACCATAGTGAGGAATTTTAACTTTAGAATAAACTTGAATTACAAAAGGAAATTAGCTAACAGTGGCTAAGAGTCCCTAAGAGAATCTGAAGGAACGGACTTCTTCCCTACATTGCACAGGCTTCCTGAAAAGGCTCTGGGAGCAAATGTAGAAAGGTGCCATTACTTAGGGTCCTGGAATATTTTAGTAAGAGGGAACCAGTCAAGCTTCCCTGTAGCTAGGTGTTATATGGAAGTCAGAAGCCTAAACCTTGCTGAATGTTAGAATCGCTTTGGGTATAAACTGCAACAAAAATAACTAGAGGGAGTCGGGCAGTAGCGCAACGGATTAAGCACATGTGGCGCAAAGCACAAGGACCGGCAGAAGGAACCCGGTTCGAGTCCCTGGCTCCCCACCTGCAGTGGAGTCACTTCACAGGCTATGAGACAGGTCTACAGGTGTCTATCTTTCCCCCTCTCTGTCTTCCCCTCCTCTCTCCATTGCTCTCTGTCCTACCTAACAATGACGACATCATTAACAACAATAATAACAACAACAGCAATAAAAAACAACAAGAGCAACAAAAGGGAAAATAAATAAATATAAATTAAAAAAAAATTAGAAAAAGACCTAACTAGGGAGTAAGAGTGTGTTTTGCAGATACCTATCATGGCAAGATTAGAAACTATACCCATGTGTCAATAACTATAGTGTATGAAAAACCAATCACTGCTCCAATAAAATGATAAATGATAATAATATTAGCACCCCACCCCTAGGAGCAAGTATTATGATCTATAGGGGAGCAAAAGAGACTTGTCTTTTTTAAAATTTTTGTCTCTCCCTCAGTAGCATGGTATGCACTGAGGGTTCTATGTCCAGCCTACTTCTCAGATACTCCCAGGTAATTCATTAATTGTTTTCTAACAATCTACACAGAAACTCCTGTTTATAGAGCCTTTTATAAACTTTTCAACAATTGAAATGCCATAATCTCCAAATAGAAATATATGACTCTGAAACAGAAGCAGATGGGAAATGCAATGAAGAATATCAAGGAGAACGGGATGTAAAAAATTCTAACACCTTCTTAGAGTAATAGCACTGGAAATTAAAGTTTGGTTTCTGCCTGTCTAGACTTAGAGAAGAAACTCAAATGAGTTGAGTAGAAAGTTCATCTCAAAGCATCAGGGGACTTCTAGTAACCTGCTCTTTGATGTCTCTCACTGCAACTCAATCACACTTTTTATTTTCACACCAATTCCTGGGAAGAGTCCTAAGTTACTTATATTTTCTTTGAAGAGCACACATCAGATGTGAAGAGTGGGATGGGGCTGGGGCATCCAAGGTCTCTGCCTGGTTATAATAGATGACAAAGAACCAGGTGAGCAGGGACGTACTTTAGGAGGATAATCACAGGGCTTTCTCACACTGAAATAAAAATCTTAAGAGTCTTAAGAGTGTTACAGACTGACTTCTGAAGCTGAATACAACACCGACACATCTAGAAAGAGGTAGAGAAGATGAAAGAACAAATAGAAAGTTCCTAAAACTAAGCACAACTAGAACGTGACTGCTGTGCACTGGGTAATTACCCTGTTAAGGGATTCTACACTCAAGCTTACTTTGACCTATGTGCAATATTACAAGGTTTCATCAAGCAACAGCACCAATGGACGCTTCCTGCTACTCCATATACTAGTCAAACCCTTCAAGTGTTGAGAAAAACAGTCAGTTTCCCTTAACAAGACAGCACTCTTTGACTGTTCAAAGATATGAGACATGGCAAACATACCTTCTCTCCTAAAGACTCCTAAATGATGAGTGAAAGGCTTCAAATTTTTGCCATCAGAAAACTGAAAATATTTTAATCAAGCAGAAAACTCTTTTTAAAAAGAGTTTATTATTTTTTTATTGTAAGAAGTTTTATTTATTTATTATTTTTATTTTTTACCAGAGCACTGCTCAGCTCTGGCTTATGGTGGTACGGGGGATTGAACTTGGGACTTTGGAGCCTCAGGCATGAGAGTCTGTTTGCATAACCATTATGCTATCTACCTTCCATCCCAGAAAACTCTTTCTTTACCCTGAAAACCAATTTGGCATTAAGTGACTCTATATTGGCATATGTAAACATCATTATATATAACATCAATGTATAAGTATTGTTTGTCTATGCTGAAAGCACACTGGAATCTTAAAAGTTCAAGTGAAATGAAATTATAAAAATAAAAGTTATACTTTTCCTCCTTATTATTAAAAAGAAGTCTAGTTTAACATTTGCTTTCCTCCCCATAATTAGAAAGGTGTTGGAAAGAGAAATATATAGTCAAATAGGCAAAGGCAGAAAAGAGCTAAAAAAGAAGTCACATATGTAACAGAATAACAATTAAAGAACAAAGGTTCCATTTCTCATTCGATAGTTTATTACCTGCCTGAAAATTAAAATACACTTTGCATTACCTCCAGAAAAGACTTCTGTTCCAAAATCAGGGCCTAATGTTTGAATTGTGCAAGCCAAATCAGCTTGAAGAAACAGAAGGCTCTGCTAAGCTTTAGCAGAATAAGCCTAATATAATATGCCAAGGAACACGTTTGACAAAACAGAAGTAGAAAAATATTTTCAAAATCAGTTCTTGGCTTAAATATAGCATTTGGCACCTCAAGGAAATACAGAAAAGAAGAACCAACTTGGTGGTGCCATGTGACTTTCTGAACTGCAGCAGGCCAGATGGTGGGGCAGGCTATTCTTTTCTCAGCTCCCTATCCTCTTCACCCCTCCTTTAGTGATTTTCAAGTTAAGGATCCTTTAGAAGGAATATAAAGAAAAGAATTGCATAAATGCATAGAACCCATCTTCTTAGTAGTTATTATCTCCTTTTAAGCCACACTGATAGCAAACATCTGATGCCAACTCAGCTTTCATTATTAAATGTTCTGGTTTATATAGCCAAGTTAATATTTTATCTGGTATCTACACAAAGTAAAGGGGTGATACTTCTTTGTCTGGGGAAGATGGGGTGAGTGTGTATGCCTCTCTTACTCCCACCAAAGTACAGCTATAGCCCACAGAGTGTCATCTATAACAAACAAGTCTCTAAGATATGTATAGGAAACAGAATACTACCTAGAATCTTGGGACAGACCATAGCATAGGGCTGAGGGTCGTGGGTTTTCTTTATACCTCCTGTTTTCCAGAGTTAGATTTGAAAGTGATAAATGCCAATGAGTACAGAAAAGGAAAAAAAAAAAGTTTATCAAAAGCCTGCTCTTTCTAACTACAGAGCAAGGAAGAGAGGTAGACAGTCAAAACAGAAAACTGAGAGCTGAGGGAAAAGACTGACACGGGGAGTTGGGTTGTAGCGCAGTGGGCTAAGCGCACATAGCGCAAAGCGCAAGGACCAGCGTAAGGATCCGGGTTCCAGCCCCCAGCTCCCCACCTGCAGGGGAGTTCCTTCAAAGGCCATGAAGGAGGTCTGCAGGTGTCTATCTTTCTCTCCCCCCTCTGTCTTCCCCTCCTCTCTCAAATTCTCTCTGTCCTATCCAACAATGATAATATCAATAATAACTACAACAATAAAACAACAAAGGCAACAAAAGGAATAAATTTTTTTAAAAAAGACTGACACCATAGATAGAGATTAGAGAGTACTGTTTAGATAAACAATGTAATGTGTAATTTGTGCCCTTTTGCTTTGCTCAAGATGTAATGTGTAACTGTTTTCCTTAGATAAAGTGTGCATCCTGCTTGTATAACCCTGCTGTGTAACCCCCATCCCTTGAGAGTATAAAGCAGTGAGTCTCAGAGTTGCTCAGGGTTCCTAGCCAGGAAGTGGTTCCAGCTAGTGAACCCTCAGCGCTAAGTTCCCCTGTATGTGTGTCTTATGTGTCTATGTGAATAAATCTTTGAATGTTCCTAGACCAGTGAACAGTCCCAGCTAGTGAACCCTCAGCCATCTTGGAAGAGGCTGTGTTCCCCTGGATGAGTGAGACTAGACTCTGTGTGTGTGCTTGTGTGAATAAATCTTTGACCTTTGGTAACAATCTCAGCACTAAGTTCCCCTGTGTGTGTGTGTGTGTGTCTTGTATGTCTGTTTAAACACAGTTACTCTGTTCGTGTCTGTCTTGGTCTGCGATCAGGCTTGGTCAGTGGCTTCCTAACAAAAAACAACTGCTCTTTTCCAGACAAAATTCTGGGGGGGCTGGGGGGGCGGGGGCGCACAATTATCGTTCCAGAGTTACCCAATCCAGAAATGCTCAAGCAGGGGAATTAGACTTCTGTCTGTCTCAAGCTATAATGAGGTAGCCAATTTCTCCTCTTAATACCAGGAGGATATCTCTTCCCTTTCTTTCCTTCTCACCTCTATAATAGTGATAAAAAACATTAATGAATAAAAAGTAGATCTGGGGGCCAGGCTGTAGCAAACCTGGTTGTATGCACATGTTACAATGTGCATGAATGGGGGTTCAGGTCCCTGGTCCCTACCTGCAGTGGTGAAGCAAGTCTCTCTGTCTCTCTCTCCCCCTTCCCTCTCAATTTCTGAGTGTCTGTATCCAATAAATAAATATAGATAATACAAAAATTTAAAAAGAGTAGACCAGGGAGGCACTGTAGCATAGTGCATGTGAGAGACCCTAGGTTAATTCTCATTAAAAAGATAAAAATAACAACACATCAAAGTTTGAAGTCATAACTAAAGCAGTAATGAGAAGAAAATTTATAACAGAGAAGGATTACATCATAATTATTTTAAGTTTCAAGCCAATAATTTTAAGTATCTACCAAAAAGGGGGGATGGGCAAAGTAAACTAAACAAGGAAAAGGAAATAATGAAGAATAGAAATCAACAAGTTAAAAACAAAATTTAAAAACAATGAAACAGCTATTCCTTTAAAAAAAAAAGTGAAGGATTTAGGTTGAGGCGATAGCATAACGGTAATGCAAAAAAACCTTCATGCCTGAGGCAACAGGCATCAAGTTTTTTTTTGTTGTTGTTGTTTATTTTTTTTAGTTTATTGGGAAATTAATGGTTTACAGTTGATAGTAAAATACAATAGTTTGTACATGCATAACATTTCCCAGTTTTCCATACAATAATTCAACCCCTACTAGGTCCTCCTCTGCCATCATGTTCCAGGACCTGAACCCTCCCCCCACCCCCACTCCTCAGTCTTTTACTTTGATGCAATACACCAACTCCAGTCCAAGTTCTGTTTAGTGTTTTCCCTTCTGATCTTGTTTTTCAACTTCTGCTTATGCGATCATTCCATATTCATTATTCTGTTTCTAACTTATCTCACCTGACATGATTCTGTCAAGCTCCAAGTCCAAGGTTTTAATCCCCAGCATCACCATAAATCAGAGCTCAGCAGTGCTTTGAGACCTGGGAGGTAGCCCTGGATAGAGCATTGACCTCTCAAGCATGAGAACCACAGTCAGATCCCTAGCAACATGTGTGTCAGAATGATACTTTGGTTTTCTTTCTCACTGATAAATAATTTTTATGAACTATTTATAAACATCTAGTAAATTGACCAAAAAGCCTACAGCACAAACTGTCAATAATAGGAATAAAACAGAGGGTATCAACTGAAGACACTGAATTCATTAAAGAAACAAAACTGAGCAAATTTGCAGACACATTAGAAAAATTTAGGATTGAGTGAAAGAATGCATTGGGAAAAAAAGGGCAAGCTAGCAAAACCTACCCAATATTAAATACAGACTTTGAATAGCCTTAGAAATATTCATAAAAAAGAAAACCATTCAGCTCACACTGTTTCCCTAGAGAATATTACCGAATGTTTGAAAAATTAATATCAATTCAACATTTTTTTCATAAAATGAAGAGGGGGGCCAGGCAGTGGTGCAACTGGTTAAGTACACACATTACAGTGTACAAAGATCCAGGTTCAAGCCCCTTCACAAGTGGTGAAGCAGGGCTGCAGGTGTCTCTCTGTCTCTTTATCTCTCTCCCCTCTCAAGTTCTTTCTGTCTCTAACCAATAATAAACAAGTAAATAAAGCAAAAAAAATGAAGAGGAAGAACATTTATCAATTCATTTTATGAAGTTAATTACTAGCCAAAAATGTACCAAATTTAAAAAGCCCACCTATAATCCAATGCATAATTATAGAAGGCCAACTCAAGTTGGCAGTGAGTGGTAGTATAGATATATTTCACAGGGAGATAAGTGTTTCCTTTTTATAAATAAAAATTAAGAAAAAGAAATTGTACCTATGTGCCAACAATTGCCCTGAAAACCATTATTTCTGCAATAAAATGAATTTTATTTATTTTTAATTTTTTATTATCTTTATTTATTAGATAGAGACAGTCAGAAGTCGAGAGGGAAAGGGGTGATAGAGAGGGAGAGAGAGACACCTGTGGCCCTTGGGGACCAGGGCTTGAACACTTGTAACATGCTTGCTCAACCAAGTGCCCACCACCCAGGTCCTATTAAATGAATTGCAAAAACCCACCTGCAAAATATTCTTTCATTGACTTCAAGAGGCAAAACTAATTTTTAAAAGTTGGAAAACTGAACCCATAAATATGTACTACATATCTGTACATCACAACCAAGGGGAGTTTATTTCAGGGATGTAAGGTGGGTTACATACTTGAAAATTAATCACTAAATAAAAAACTTACATGACCATATCAACTGATTCAGACATATTTGCTAATAAGAAACAGGCAACTAAGGGAGTTGGGAGGTGGTGCACCAGGTTAAGCCACATAGTACAAAGCTCAAAGACCTGAGCAAAATTCCTGGTTCAACCCCCCAGCTCCCCACCTGCCAGGGGGTTGCTTCACAAGCAGTGAAGCAGGTCTGTAGGTGTCTATCACTCTCTTCCCCTCTCTATCTCCCCCCCTCAGTTTTTCTCTGTCCCATCCAATAAAACTGGGGGGAAAATGGCACCTAGGAGCAGTGGATTTGTAGTGTTGGCACTGAGCTCCAGTGATAACCCTGGAGGCAAAGAAAAGAGAGAGAGAGAGAGAGAGAGGCAAACAATGAGAACAGATATAAAATGTGAACATTTTAGCAAAGAAAATGGATGACAAAATAAAGATGAAAAACTAATATCATTAGCAAGATAAGCTAAAGTCATTTGTAATTAAGAAAATGTAAAGTAAAGCCATGGGTTATCACTTCACAAATAACAGAATAGTTAAAATAATGACAGCACCCAGTGCTGGCTAAGATATATAGAAACTGAATTACTACCTTGGGAGAACTACTGCAGCTTCCAGTGGAGGGGATGGGTACACAGGACTCTGGTGGTGGAAACAATGTGGAATTATACACCTGTTATCTTATAATTTTATAAATTAATATTAAATCAATAATAAAAATGTAAAACAAAAAAAAAAAGAAAGAAAAGAAACTAAATTACTGGGGTCAGGTGGTGGTACATCTGGTTGAGTGCACATGTTACAGTGTGCAAGGACCCAGGTTCGAGCCCCTGGTCCCCACCTACAGAGGAAAGCTTTGCAAGTGGTGAAGCAGTGCTGCAGGTGTCTCTCTGACTCTCTCCCTCTCTATCACCCCCTTCCCTCTCAGTTGCTGACTATCTCTATCTAACAAATAAAGATTTTTAAAATTTTTTCAAAAGATAAAAAATAAAAAGGAAAATGAATTACTTATACACAGCTGATGAGATCTGAACATACATGGTAAGTCTTGAAACATCTGAGGCTATCTCCCATGCCTAAGCATGCAGCTGTCACACAACTCAGCGATTGTACCCCTGGCCACTTATTCCAGCAAAAGAAAAACTCATGCTTGTCCAAAATCCTTACATCAGTGTGTATAGCAGCTTCACTAGTAATGGTCTAGTTAGATGTGCTTCAGTGAGTAAATGGCTAAACTGTGGCACATCTGACTTTGACAGGACACCCAAAGCACCCTTAATTGCTTTGCAATTAAGGTCCAATGAAACAGTATATTCATACATACTTCTTGTGTGTTCAAAGTCTCTGGGCTCACAGTAGATACAGGATACAGATCTAGCAGCTAGAACCCTGGAAAATGTCCCATGCCCTGATTATACTGGTGATTAGCAGTACACCTTAACACTGTTACCTGTACATTCAACTTACTCTTCCAGCCAATCATGTAAAATCGGCAACCATCAGACAATATAATCAACTGAATATTCATCGGTGAGTCAACTGTTAAAATTCTCTGCTTCCTTCTTTTTTCTTACTGCAAGCAGAAGTCCCAGGCATGCCATCCTTGCAAATGGCATCAAGAAAATACCACCAGATTTTCAGAGGTAATCTTTTTCACATATTTGAAAGCAACAATATGCTTCATTCAACCTCAAAACTTTTTTTTTCCCAAGTGATTTGCACTAAAAGCCAACTTCTCCCCTCTTATTAAAATGACTACATTTTAGATGGATCCCACAGTCCTTTTAGAGAATGCAGGGCTCCAGTTAAAACATGTTCTGGAAATATTTATATGAAAACATCTAAAAACCTCTCTTTTCTAACTATGATATGGGAGAACAGTTTAATTAAAGGGATAGTACTAATTTGGTAGAACAAATCTTTATCTCCAAGCTTCAACAGTCATATAATGCCAACCAAATGAAATCTAAATGATTAATGTTCAAAATGTGTTTTACAAATATTTCTATACTGTGGTCCGGGAGGTAGCGTAGTGGATAAAGCACTGAATTCTCAACCATGAGATCCTGAGTTCAATCCCTGGCAGCACATGTACCACAGTGATGTCTGGTTCTTTTTCTCTCTCTACCTGTCTTTCTCATGAATTAATAAATAAATTATTTTTAAAAATATTTCTATACCTGTCACACTCATACCATGAAGCCATAATTTAAAAAATTTAGACAGTGGTTATTAAAGAGTTGATAAACACTCTTTAAAAAAAAATCCCATTTTCACTTTTAAACTTTCAGGCCCTCTTAAAGAAAGTAGGATCTACAGTCATTCAAGGGAGGCAACAAATGGGAGGAAAATGCCATAACATTTGGGAAAAATAGATCACTCAAAAGGCAGCACTGTTGGCACGTGGTATCAGATAAATCTTTGCTGTGCATGGAAGGAGGTTTAGCAGCATATATCTATCCACTAGATGCCAGATGTAAATACTTACTTCTCAACAGTTTTACAAATAAAACAAAATAGAACAACAATAATAAAAAACCCACTTTTAACACCTCCAAATATCTTCTGAGAAAGAAATTATTATCAGTTAAAAATGAGCTTTTCTTTTTAAATTGATGTAACATTGATATACAATAGTAAAGGATTTTAGGGGTATATTTTCAGGTCTTGGTGCATGATGGTGGAGGAGGACCTATCCTGGGAGTGAGACTGTTTTGTAGAAAATTGTCCTATCCAACTACAAAAGCAGCAACAACAACAATGGGAAAAAAAAAAAAAAAAAAAAGATGGCCACCAGGAGCAGTAGATTCATAGGGATGGCATAAAGCCCCAGGGATAATCCTGGAGGCAAAAAAAAAAAAGTGGAAGTAATTACAGAAGCCAGACCTCCTACCTTCTGCACCCCATAATGATCCTGGGTCCATATTCTCAGAAGGAAAAAGAATAGAAAAGCTGTCAAGGGAGGGGATGTGATACCGAGTTTTTGGTGGTGGGAATTGTGTGGAACTGTATCCCTCTTATCCTATGGTCTTGTCAATAAAAATTTAAAAAAGAAAGAAAAAAATGAAGTATAGTTTCCATATATATCAATCTTATAGTAATCAGTGAAAGTATTTGTGTGTGTGTGTGTGTGTGTGTGTGTGTGTGTATAGTTGGAGCCTATTGTATGCATGATGTCACCTCTACTGGGTTGCTTTCTCATTCATATAAAAGACAGACAAATAAACAGAGATGGAAAGACACCACACACTGAAACCTCTCATGGGGCCATGGCATTGCCATATGGTGCTGGAGCTCAAACCTGGGCCTTGTATCTAGCAAGGCAAGTGCTCTAGAAACGCCCACCCCTGACACTTTTTTAATTAAAAAGTTCTATGATTAGTAAAAACTTCAAATATATAATTTCATTCAATACACACCACTAGGTCTTTTTATGTATGCTAATGACACATTAATCATTAGGGTATATATATTTTTTACACTAAATATGTCTTTTTCATTAGGTTGTGGTTATAGCTCGATGTATCTAATTTTATCTACCTTTACTTACCCAAACGTCACACTATGAATCTTTATTAATGGATGAAATTAACCCAGAACATTTGTGTACCAGCTGCCAACAATAGTCTCCTGCAGAGCTGCCACTGCATTTCTTTTCCTAAATTTCTGAATATTGGGCCTTGAGTATAAGAATACAAGCTCCATTTACTTTATTGCCCAGTTGTTTTAGAAATATAAAATCTTAAACATAGACTACATATGGGTGATTATATATACTTTGCAATTGTCAAATAACTTAAACATGAAAATTTCTCTTGCTATTACTCCATTTCTTTCAGATCAATTTCAAAAGGAGAAAATTGCCTCCTGCCTCGGAACAGCAAGCCCAGTTGCAATCATTACAGGAGCCTTTATAAGCTCCCTTTATTGCACACAATGTGTTTCCCTACCAGTGTGAAGGCCAGTGGAGGGTGGGGGAGGTCTCATTCAACTCCCTGGCATTCAAACAGTATGACTACTGGGAGTGCAGACAGAGAAGAGACAGAGGAAAAAGCAGCATCTCACCACCTGTAGTCCCAGATGGCATTGGAAAATACTTCACTGAAAACCCATAAAGACTTGAAAAGTATAAAGCAATGCACTAATTAAAAGGAAAAAATCTACATCCAACTTAACAGAGTTGTGATACAGATTACTACGTACACAGTCAACTGTGACTTCTGAAATAGAACTGACTAAAATTCCACAGCAAAACACACATGAGAAAATAAAGAGATCTTCTGTTCTTTCTCCTGCTAGTGGGACAATGGATCCCATACAGATTTACTAATTCAAAGAGGTTTTTTTCCATTTGCTCACTTTAAAGCGTCAAAGAGAATTTTGAGTTGTCATCATGTATTTAGCACGATGACTACAATGTGTTTTTACAGGGCTATGTCAAGGGCTTACATATATTACTTAATTCACCTCTCATCACTCTTTGAATAGAAACTGTAGCACTTTTTGACAAGTTGAGGAAGCTGTCCAAGTGCACCTCAATTGGTAAGAGGTAGAGGTTGGATTTGAAGTCAAGACAGTTAAATTCCAACAACAATAGTTCATAACTAAGAATGTGTTGTCTCTTCCAGTCCCTTCTTCAAAACTGAGCTATGTTTTGAGTTCACTAATAACCCAGAAAACCCTTGTGTCACACATAATAGAACAGTCTGTCTATAAAGCTATGGGTTTCCTTGCTAACCAATCGAAATTTCAGTCTTGTAAGACAACACCATCCTCTTATTGCATCAAGTCTGTATCTGGGATAAAGAAATGAAGTTTAAAAAGTGCTAAACTTTATTTAAAAAGGGTGTTTCCTTGAGCATCATTAAGGAAACCCCAAGCAATATATTGATGAAATTCTTTCCTCTTAATCCAGAGTTAGAAAATCGATATCCATCTCAAAATTCTTTCCGAAGTATTTTCTGTTCTCTTAACCACCTTATGACACTGACTGATATGGCAAGTCTTGGCTCTGCTTGCATATTTGCCAGTTGGCCTCCCAGAAGGCTTAATATTAGAAATGAGCTGAGTATGGTGTCAGCTTGTAAAGTGCATGCCAGATTCAAAGAGAGTCAAATTCTACAAACCTAGCCATCAATATACACTGAACAATATACACCTTTTAAACAAATTTTGATTTCAAACCTCATGCACATAAAATGCTATGGAATACAACAGAGATTAACGGGATTAAGATATCCATCAAAGGTAAGAGGACACTAACATTTCTTAGTATATATTTCTAATTCCATGGGGAAAAAAAATGAAGAGCTATCTAATAAGACATGGGAATAAAGGAAAGAGAATCTATTGTGCACCATATCAAACACAGGACGTATCAGAAGGCATAAAAAGGAGACAAGATGGCAAAGATGATGATAATGAAGATACATGACACTAACATCAACAGTATTTATGGAATTCTATCACATGCCATGTATTAGGCTAAAAATTTTACATGTGTCCCTCCCTACCTTCACATTCCACAACAAAATAGGAGGCAAACAGTATAGTTAGTCCCAATTTAAAGAGAAAATTTAAACAGGCAAGCAAGCTAAGCATTTTGCCCAAGGTATATAATAACTGTAGAGCAGAGATTCAAACTCCAGAGCTGGTAGAGATACTGCCTTCTAGGTAGAAAAACAGATAATAAACACTGGCATTAAAAGGGTGGCAAGAAGGTACCCGCTATTATATATATATAAGAACAGAAAATGTAAAAGCCATATGCAGCTGGTTATTGAAGGAGCAAACTGTACTAATTTCCCAAGTCAACACCTCTGTTAAAAGGAACACAAAGTTGGATCCTTGAGCAACTGGGGAATGACAGTTCAGAAAAACCCACCCTTTTTTTTTTTAACAACCTGGCTAAACTTGGGTTTCTATTAAAATCTCTAATTGGCTATATCCTAATTAGCCTGAATGCTTTGCAGCCAAAATCTGATAGCAATGAAAGCTGCTTTCAAGTCTAAAGCAAAGTTTAATAAGAATCAAACCACCTTGTTTAATCTCCCCATAAAAGAAGTGATAGCATTGAATTTTATTATATTTTGATCCAGTCATTGAATAGCTACTATGCTATGGGGAAAGTCACTGATAGTCTCTGACTATAATTTCTTATTTGCCAAACTCTTGTCACAGGGTCACTGTTAACTGAGATAATGCATGTAAAAAACATAGCCTGATTTTTTTTGAATTTTTCTATTTAGTTAGGATATGCATTTACAGTAAGGTTACCGCACATAAGTACAATTTCTCATCTCTTCATGATAATTATTTGCAAAATAATCTAATCCCCAATTTAGGTTCTCTTTGACCATCATGCACTAGGACTCCAAGACCCTTCCCATACATCACAACTTTCTTAGCCACTCATCCACCTTAGGGAATCTTTGAGAATATGCCTGATATATTTATCAGTAACTCACTAAGTTTGTACACAAAAGATAATCTGTAGTACAACATTAATTTAGTATGCTAGGCCTTCAAAGTGACAGAGAAGTCACACCAAGGGAGTCGGGCTGTAGCACAGCAGGTTAAGCGCAGGTGGTGCAAAGCACAAGGACTGGAGGAAGGATCCCGGTTCGAGCCCCCCGGCTCCCCACCTGCAGGGGAGTCACTTCACAAGCAGTGAAGCAGGTCTGAAGGTATCTATCTTTCTCTCCCCTTCTCTCTCCATTTCTGTCTGTCCTATCCAACAGCAATGACAACATTAATAACTACAACAACAAAACAAGGGCAACAAAAGGGAATAAATAAATAATATAAATTTTAAAAGAAGTCTTTTAAAAAAAAAGTCACACCAAAAAAAAATTACTGACGTTACCAATACTCTCTAGGGAAAGAACATTAATGCTGAAAAATAGTACTTTCTATTAAGGAGGTGGACTGAGGTGATGGTTTATTGAAATTATCTCTTTCGTGGTTTTGGCTAAAAATCTCTTATAAAACCTTTCTTCTCAGTTCTAGAAAATTGTAGATTCCCTTTACAAATATCACCATTTGTGTGTGTGTGTGTGTGTGTGTGTGTGTGTGTGTTTAGTAAGGCACAACAGACCACATGTCAGTATGACAGGGCAGTAACAAAACTTTCAGTTAAAGAATTACCTGACACCCAGTAGTCAGGTAAAATGCTATTATTTCAACAATCAAGTTGAGCATTAGTTTTTACCTTCTCTTTCTTCCAATATCAGCCATCAGCTACAAGATTCCATTTTTCTAGTAAACCAAATGAAGACACTAAACAAATGAATTTTGTTAATTTTTTATTATTATTATTTTCCAGAGTACTACTCAGTTCTAGCTTAGGGTGGTACATGGGACTGAACATAGGAATTTGGAGCCTCAGGTATTAGAATCTTTTTGCATAATCATGTTATCTCCTCTACAGATGAATTCTGTAGAAAAGCCCTTTTCAAATGATGGTGTACCTCTCTATCATTTCTTTAAATGACTTCGCTAAACTACTCAGAGACTGGTGTAAGCACTGAAATTCTGTATTTCTAAGAACCTCCTGGAGGATACCCAAGCTGGCAAATCCATGGACCACACAGGCCCATGACAGGGGAGGCGGTGGGACATAGAACTCTCTTCAATTCAGGTTTGAGTTTAAGCCACTTTTTTTTTGTCCTCAATGCTCAGAAGACATTTCTGTGAAATTTCAAAACCAAATAAAATACACTGTACAAAAAACATGCTGAGTCTAAATGTCATAGTTTCCTTGCCCTGCACTTTGACATAATTGCATAAAGACACAATAAGTACTTAGAAATCAACCAGAACCCATGTACCCCCAAGATTTCTTCCTTTCTGGATTAATCCCAATTGCTCCATTGTTATGTGTTTTGTGCCAGTATGTTAGCACATTTGAACAGAACCACTTCCTGGTAGGTTCTATTTTTACCCCTATATTGTAGAAGAGGAAAGTGAGGGCCAATAATATGAAGTGACTTATCCAATGCTACCCAGATAGAAAGTAGAGTCTCTCTCATTCCCATGTTTTTTGTTTGTTTGTTTGTATGTTTTTTAGAGTTTCTCCTAGTATTGTAGCACTGTCATATGGTATGAACCTGGCAAGGCATGTGCCTGATCTAGTGAGCAATCTCTCCAGCACCTTCAAGTCCATGTTCATAACTACTGTGTTAATTATTTCCTATAAATTCTAATTCTGCCTTCAGAGAAAAACTAAATAAAACCACTACCAGTGCCAAAGTGTTTTCAGCCCAGACTCTACATGTGCGAAAATTCCCAATAAGTGGAGTTTTGTGGACAGTGGAAGGAGCAAGTCTCCAGAATCTAGTAGCCTTCTCTTCATGTGCTAAACTGAGCCTGTAGTCTATTGCCTACTGAGAACAATACCAAAAAGAAATCGATTGTAAATTGGCCATGTAGAAATCACTCTATCATTTAATTTACAACTGGCATCTAAAAAATGACTACTCTATGCAAACTGTGATATGTTATGAGATAAATATAAGAAGGAGATCCAGGTGTGGTTTCAACCTTCAAGGCAACCTAAAACTTTTGGTGAGGTAAAATTTCATTGATTGGATTCATTTGCTCCATAAATAGGCATTATTTATGTGAACACAGGTGACTGATATATGTCACCCAATATGAAGGGTACTATGACCACAAGTTAAACATTTCAGATGAGAGTTCACCTTCTTGGATTGGGGAGACAGCATAGTGACTATGCAGACAGAACCTGAGGCAACAAAGGCCCCAGGTTCAATCCCCAGCACCACTAAAAACAAGTTTAGCAGTACGGGGGTTGGGGGATAATAAGATAAAAAATAAAAGCCACCTTCTCTGAGTTCACTGCCAGATAGTAGAGACAAATATTAAAGTAATTACACAGGGAACTGAGCAATGGTGCACGTGGTTGAGCATACATATTACCTTGCTCTAAGACCCAGGTTTGAGTTCCTGCGTCCCACCTGCAGGGAGAGAAGCTTCACAAGTAGTGAAGCAAGATTTTCAGGTCTTGGTCTCTCTCTCTGAGCATCTCTTGATTTCTCTCTGTCCTATCAAATAAAAAAAATAAAATAATTATATAAGTAACCAAAAGAGTTCTACTAGTGGAAAGTATAAGATGCTATAGAGAACACATCTTAGAAAACTCAAACAGGAGTAACATAAATATCTGAAGCACTAATACTCTTTCATCTTTGTTTCTTTTCTTTTCTTTTCCTTCCTCTGGCTACACAAAGTGACTGTCCCTTAACAACTCTGCAATCAATCTTTTGAAAAGGTTTCCAGATCTTACTAGGAAAAATGGAACAGATTTCTGTTCTTATGATATGATTACTTTAAACCATATTTAAAATGACAGAAAACTGAAGTGTCAAAAAAAGTTCTCTGACATCTGCCTTCTAACGATTTTTTTTCACTTTCAGATTAAACAAATTTTGCTATAATGAAACAAGATGAACAGGGAACAACATCTCCACGGGAAGCCACAATATCTAGACTTCCATAATAAGCTATTTCAACACATTGGGATAATCTATATGATGCCAAAGGACCAATTATTACTAGAATTTAATTCTGGGAATACATTGGTATAGAGAAAAGCAGCAAGTTCAAACAAAAATATACTCATGAAACTGGTACTTCACAGACACAAACAAAACACTAAACTACACCTCAGGATTCCAACATGAATATTCACTTTCTGAAGTAAATTAACCATCCTTCAGCACAAAGCGCCATCATTCCTGACATTGCTTTATAGCTCTAAAAATAAATAAAAATAAACTGAAAAAGCCTCAGAGCACATTCTTATGTACATTTGCTCATGGGATAATTCACAACTAGATGAATTATATTCTACCTCATCCCTCAGTAGAACTAACCCTTTTGAATTCTCAACCTAGAGTCTTGACGAGTAGGGAAGACAAGCAAATGTCAAAGGTGATATCCATTATCATATGTAAAATGCAGAAAAAATGATTTCCTGTCAACAAGTGAATTCTGCATGTTGTTTCAGAAGTGGCATTTTATTAACTAACACACAAGTTTTTATAATTAAACAAGTACAAATTCAACAGGAGAAAAGGCATTTAAAATAATATATTTTTATATTTATTTATTTCCTCTTGTTGCTCTTGTTTTTTATTGTTGTAGTTACTATTGTTATTGTTATTGATGTCATTGTCGTTGGATAGGACAGAGAGAAATGGAGAGTGGGGGGAAGACAGACAAGGGGAGAGAAAGATAGACATCTGGAGACCTGCTTCACTGCTTGTGAAGTGACCACCCTGCAGATGGGGAGCCAGGGACTTGAACAAGGATCCTCACAATGGTTCTTGTGCTTTGTGTCACATGCGCTTAACCCGCTGTGCTACCGCCCGACTCCCTTAAAATAGTATCTTGAGGAGATCACCTTGGACTGCAACAAGACAGGACTAGAACTATTTTGGGAACCCACCAAACCACTGGTGAGTGCAAACACGTGTGGCTTGTGGACAAGGAGCCTAAGGAGAGATTCCTGGGGCTAAAACGGTCTTGGACGGAGCTTGAAGGAATCATGTTAGGTGAGATAAGTCAGAAACGGAAGGATGATTATGGGATGATCTCACTTATAGGCAGAAGTTGAAAAACCAGATCAGAAGAGAAAACACTAAACAGAACTTGGACTGGAGTTAGTATACTGCATTACAGAAAAGACTCTGGTGTGTGTGTGTGTGTGTGTGTGTGTGAGTGTGTGTGTGTGTGTGTGTGTGTGTGGTTTCAGGAACATGATGACAGAGGACCTAGTGGGAGTAACATTGTAATGTGGGAAAGTGGGAAATGTTATGCATGTACAAATTACTGTATTTACTGTCGACTATAAAACATTAATCCCCCAATTAAAAAGTAAATAAAAATAAAATTTAAAAATCTTGCTTTTTTCACAAAAGAAAGTTTAAGTTAATACTAAAATATATGGTCCAACATAAACTACAGCAGCATAGCAGTAATCAGTAGATTCTGTTAATATAAGAACTATACCTGGGGACTATGCAGTGGTGTACCAGGTTAAGTGCACATAGTACGAAATGCAGGGACTGCAGGGGGGTTGACTCAGAAGCAGTGGAGCAGGTGTTTATCTTTCCCTTCCGATCTTTCAATTTCTCTCTGTCCCATCCAATAATAACAACAAAATGGAAAACTGACTACCAGAAGCAGTGGATTCATTAGTACAGGCACTGAGCCCCAGTGATAGCCCTGGAGGGAAAAAAAAAAAAAAAAAAAGAACCACATCTGCACTCAGACCAAAACAGGTGAATCAGAGTCATCACATTATATGTTCCAAGTTAGGAGATCTTAGAAAAGCCACTTCTTATTTATGAGTTCTCTTTTGTTTGTAAGAAAATGTAAATGATAGACTTCCTATGATGTGAAGCATAAAAGTTCCCACCCTGGCATTTAGCAGGGTTTCTTGCTACCAGTTATAACCAGGCTCTATTTTTAGTGAGATGATATTGTCTTACAAGACTATACATGTTTTAAGCGAACCATTTAACCCTGCTTCATGAATACTATCCTTACAACCATACTTGAACTATTTTTACCATTATTCCCACAAAAGCAGGGCAACATATATACTGAATAAAACTGAAATTATCAAGATTATACTAACAAATTCAGACAGCTGCTCAGTCAAACTAAAGCAAAGTTGAATAAAAAGGAGAAACAAGCAAAAATTCTGAGAAGACTAGCTATTTTGACTACTAAGAGGTAAAACCTGTTCTGTCCATGGAGGAATCAAACTATTTACAGCTGACATGCAAATGGACAGTCTAGCCTGGTTTTGCTTGATGAAATACTGGTTTAAATTAAGGATCAACAAATGCTTTCTGCAAAAGGCCAGGCAGTAACTGCAGACCATATGGACTCTGTAACATATGGATTCAGTTATTTTTGGTAAAAGCAGTCACATACAGTGTGTAGATGAATGGACATGGCTGTGTTCCAATAAAACTTTACTTAAACACTGGCCAAGTTTACCAATCCCTGATCTAAGTGGAAGCCCAAGGGGTCAGTATGGAAAGTTTGTTTTTGTCTGCTGTCCTCCTACCACTTGGCTATGAACACTTCCCAAGACTCCACATCAGTTGAGGAGTAGGAAATAAATTTTGGAACAGATAGGCAGGATATCGGACAGAGCAATGAAGAATCTGTTCTAACTTTAACTAGCTGTGTCTACTGCAGCATAGTCAAGAACTCTAAAGGAGGGGAGAGGAAGGCAGGAGTAGGTCAGAAGGGGATCGAGGAAGATGACAAGTTTGTGGAGGGTATAGTGTGTTGATACACTTCACGGAGAGACAGGAACCTGTAAACATGTGACAACAGTCTTGTAAACCATCATTTCCTCAATAAAGGGAGGAGAGGAGGGGAGGTGGCAGGAAATCAATCTGTCCCTAGCACATATAGGGAGCTCAAGAATAAATAAATTCAGTCTGATTTCGTTAAAACAGCATGAATGGAAACGTGAGCTTGAAATGAAGCTACAAAAGTGAATGAATGACAACAAGATGTCATCTTTCTCGTGTTACAGTGGGAGTGCTAGTTACCTGTGCTTCTCAGACAATCCAAAGCAAAAGATTAGGGCTTAAAATTGTGACATCCCCCATCCACCCATCCTTTTAATGTGGCACCAGATGAATGAATCCAGGACCTCACAGTGTAGTATGACTAAACAGCCACCCTAGCTCAATTGTTAGTTTGCCTTCACTCCCTTTTCCCCTCTCTTTTTAAAATGTTTATTTATTTAGGATAGAGACTGAGAAGAAAGAGAGACATCTGTAGTATTGCTTTACCACTTGTGAATTTTTCCACCTTGCCAGTGGGCACCAGGGGTAGGTGGGGGATATTGAACCTAGATTTTTTTTTTTTACATTGTAACATGTGCACATCACCAGGTGTGCCAACACCTTCCCCCCCGCCCGAGCAGATCAATTTCTTTCTTCCTTTTTTTTTTTACTCTTTTTTAAAAAATCTTTATTTATTTATTGGATAGAGACAGCCAGAAATCAAGAGGGAAGGAGGTGATAGAGAGGGAGAGAGACAGAGAGACACCTGCAGCCCTGTTTCACCACTCATGAAGCTCTCCCTCTGCAGGTGGGGACCAGGGGCTTGAACCCGGGTCCTTACACACTGTAACATGTGCACTCAACCAGGTGTACCACCACCCGGCCCCAAGCAGATCAATTTCTACCACCTGAAGTATATAATGGAATGTCACAATAGCCCTGCCAAGTAATTAATGCAGTACAACGTTTATGAAAGAGAAAGAGGGTGTTCCAGGAGGTGGTGCAGTGGATAAAGCATTAGATTCTCAAGCATGAGGTCAGCAGCACATGTACCAGAGTGATACCTGGTTCTTTCTCTCTCTCCTCCTATCTGTCTCATTAATTAATAAATAAAATGTTAGAGAGAGAGAGAGAGAGAAGAATGAGAAGAGGATCTAGAGAAATTAATTCATCTTAATAAAGTAGACCTGGTAGAAATTGAACCTGGTTTACTGTCTTCAAGAATTCTATCTTTGTAGAGATGGGCTGGCAGTATGGATTAGCTTGTAAATGACCATGTCCAGTGGAGAAGCAACTACAGAAGCCAGACCTCCCACCTTTTGCACCCCATAGTGATTTTTTTTCTTAAAGATTTTATTTATTTATTTAAAATTATTTATTTATTTATTTATTTTCCCTTTGTTTTTGCCCTTGTTGTTTTATTGTTGTAGTAATTATTGTTGTTGTTGTTGATGCTTTGTTGTCGGATAGGACAGAAAGAAATGGAGAGAGGAGGGGGAGACAGGGAGAGAGAAAGACAGACACCTGCAGACCTGCTTCACCGCTTGTGAAGCCACTCCCCTGCAGGTGGGGAGCCGGGGGCTTGAACCGGGATCCTTACTCCGGTCCTTGTGCTTTGCGCCACCTGTGCTTAACCGCTGCGCTACCGCCTGACTCCCTTTTGTTTTGTTTTGCCTCCAGAGTTATAGCTGGGGCTCAGTGGTGCCTCCACTATGAACCCACTGCTCCTGGAGGCCATTTTTTGTTGCCCTTGTTACCCATAGAGATCTTTGGTCCACACTCCCAGAGGGATAAAGAATAGGGGAGCTTCCAATAAAGGGGATGCGATATGGCACTCTGTTGGTGGGAATTCTATGGAATTGTATCCCTCTTATCCCACAATATTGTCAATCATTAAATTACTACTACTACTACTACTACTACTACTACTACTAATAATAATAATAATAGGAGCTCCATGTTAAAGGCTAAAAGAAAAATTCACTGAAGCCAGATTAAAATCAAGAACTGCATACTCAACTTACTAAAGTATCACAGTTAAGTTATGCACTAAGTGTGGTCAACAGTGAAGTCATTGTATCTATGAAGAAAATTCATCAGTTCTGTATGCAACCTCAGACCTTGTTCCCAGCTGTATCTCTCCTTATAGTCTGAGAGATGATGATCCAGACCATGTAGAGGATCTCCTCAAGTCTAAAGTTCTCTGGTCAGATAAGCAGAGTATAAAATTCTTTTTATCAGTTGATGCATTTTCATTTCTAGTGTTTTGTGGAAGGTTTTTACAAGTATGTTTGTAAAAACATTGGCCTGAAATTTTGCTTTTTATCAATATTGCTCACTAGTTTGGGAATGAGTAACACTATTCTCACAGAATGAGCTAGAAAGTATTTTCTGAGATTGTATTATGCTGAAGTGATTGCAGGAAATTTATATCATTTATTCTTCAAATATTCGATAAAATTTAAAAGTAAAACATTCTGAGCCTGGAAAAAAATAATTCTATCTTTGTCATGTCAATAACACAAAAAGGTAATATATATTGTATGTATCTATGTGTGTCAATTATTGTTTCAAAACCACTATTTTATCTCATGTTGGTAACAATCCAATTTGGTAACATCTGACACTATCTTGTTTTAAAGAAAAAAGAAATCTGAGATTAGGAAACATTAAGTAATTTGTTCTAGGTCACAACTCAAGTGAAGACAGAAGCACTTGAACTCCACTTACCACATCAACAGTTCCCTAGCCTACTTTCACATGGAGAAATATAATTGATCTTAACTATACCCAAAGTAGTTATTGGTAAATTTGTGTATTCCCAAAATAGTATTGGTAATCACCAAATCAACACTTGTGATATTCTGCAGATATGCAGCTTGGTTAAAGACACACACACACACACACACACACACACACACACACACACACACATTCTCCCTCTCTCTCTCTCTCTCTCTCATTGGACAAATGTACCCATTATTCTCAAAGATCAAATAAGATAAGGCTCTTCCTTCTTATTCAGTTCTCAAAGTGTCAAATGTACTTTTTTTGGGTTCACTTTTTTGTGATTTTGTTTAAATGACTTTTTTCTGCAGTTTTAAAAGCATTAACTACTGTTCCTGCATGTAAGGAGGTACTGGTGTGTGTTGGGAAAACCCACATTTTAGATAAGCTTTGTTCTGGCATGAACAATAGTTCTATTGGTTGTGAACACAATGTAAATATGTCAACAGTAAAGTACACTTAGAAAAATCCACAGAAAATTTACCAATCTGTACAAATGCTGCTCCAAAAAGTATGGACAGTAACATCTACTGTTCATGATAAAGACATGGGAGAAAAAAAAAAGGAAAAGTGGCTTAATTTGTGGATTCATAAAATGACAATGGATTGGAAAAAGCAGAATACACAGCACTGTTGGCAGTGAAAGCTAGACGGATCTACAGTCATGCTACCTAGAGTCAGAATAACATTAAACCACCTTCATTCGTGTTTTATAAGAAATATATTATTATATAAAGTATTTTAAAAACAAAATACAAATAAAACAAGGATAGATGTTGGATTAGAGTCCCAGGAACCCAGCCTTGTATTTCCCCAACATGAGTGGCTTAGTACTTGCTAATTTGGTGTTTGTGGTCACTCCATGGAACAAAGCTATTCCAAATAACAATAGTCAACTATATCTGGACCTCTCTTAGAAGTGACACATTTCTTGACCCCCATCTCAGAGCTTCTAAATTAAATTATTCAGCAGCATGGCCCAGCAGTATGACTGTTTTAAACACTCTATCCACAGAGGTGTGTATGAATCACTGCAGTCCATGAGACTCTCTAGCAAAACTTTATCCCAGCTTTTGGCATCATTCTGAAATTTATTTGTAAAGCACAAAGAATAATCTACAGTCATACAGGGCTCACACTGTGAAATTATTTGGCTTAAATCTTTGCTTTCAAGTAATACACTCCCTAAACCATTACGGGAAAAAAATATATATATCCAAAGGCCTTCCATTTTGTTATTTAAAAAGTAATTCCATTCAAAATTCTAGCCAGAGGTCTACTATGGAGACAACTATTTTTATGCTAAACATAGCTATATACAAACAGCATTAAAAGATAACTAGAAATGCCTACATGGCTTAAAAAAGGTAAGTTCTGGGGGTCTGGGCGGTGGCGCAGTGGGTTAAGCGCATGTGGTGCAAAGCGCAGGGACCGGCATAAGGATTCTGGTTGGAGCCCCCGGCTCCCCACCTGCAGGGGAGTCGCTTCACAGGCGGTGAAGCAGGTCTGCAGGTGTCTGTCTTTATCTCCCCCTCTCTGTCTTCCCCTCCTCTCTCTGTTCTATCCAACAACAAACAACATCAACAATGGCAATAATAATAACCACAACGAGGCTACAACAAGGGCAACAAAGGGGGGAAAAATGGCCTCCAGGAGCGGTGGATTCAAGGTGCAGGCACCGAGCCCAGCAATAACCCCGGAGGAAAAAAAAAGATAAGTTCTTTAGAAAATGATGGCAAACCTCAGAACCTAGGGCCACCCCCAAATGTGAACAGTGTTTGTCTAACACAGAATTTGTAGAGGTTAAATAAAAAAATAAATAAACAAAATTCACTGATAAGAAAACTCTATTGAGGGTGGGTGGGCGATGGTGGTGCATCAGGTTAAGCTCACATAGTACAAAGTGCAAGGACCGAATAAGGATCCCTGATCCAGCCCCCGGCTGGATCATCTGCAGGGGGGTTGTTGTTTCACATGTGGTGAAGCAGGTCTGCAGGTGTCTTTCTCTCTCCCTCTCTATCGCCCAGTCTCCTCTCAATTTCTCTCTGTCCTATGAAAAAATGGCCACAGGAGCAGTGGATTCCTAGTGCAGGTACCAAGCTCCAACGATAATCCCGGAGGCAAAAAAAAAAAAAAAGAAAAAAGAAAAGAAAAGAAAAGAAGGGAAGGAAAGGGAAGGGAAGGGAAAAGAAAACTTTATACTAGGTATATATGCAAAAAGCTGGGTAAAGTCCTACAGATTTTATATTAATATAATACAACTGAGAAACCGTGAAGTGAAAATAGGATTGAGACCTGTCTAAAATATGTCCCAATGAGCAGTCTCAGACTTGCTTGCTGATGGCTTTATGTTGAACATCTATAAACTCCACAGTCCAATGTTGAGAAGTGTTGCTTAAATATCTATCTCAGTGGCAGAGGAAAAGATAAAACAGTCCACTACTAGTAGCCTCTTCAGTGTTGTGATGTTTCCTCTACTATGTCTGATTCAATTTCTTCAATGTAAAGATTGATCACAGATTATTCACTACACAGCTTAGACTTTTCAGAAATTCAGTAGCTATACCATCTGATATAGGACCACCATTTGGAGGAAATAAGCATGAGATTCACTATCCTTTTATGCATGAAAATATCCATCCTAAATAAGACAATATGATCCAGTTGTTCTTTTAGAACCACCTGCTGAAAGAGACAAGTATGAGAAGTGAATGTTCTCATACAAGGAAAATGGCAATTTCCTGTTTGTCCAGGGGATGAAAATAGCCATCATTCAGACTAGAATAAATACGGAGGCAAACCATCTCCAAATTAAGACATTTTCATTTTCAAAAGGCCTTTTTTTCTAAATTACATAGTGTCACTAGGAGGGCTTCCATGAACAAGGGAGCACAGGCCCAGTCTCAAGGGGAAGGGGATTCAAAGTGGGTACCTGGTACTAAAAGTGGAGGTAATGGGGTGGGTTAGGATGGGAGGGAAAGGGATCAAAGTGGTTTCAGTAGGATAAACATAATGCAGAGCAGGATTCCAGCCCATTCAATAGAATTCCATAGTGGCCAATTCCTATGAGAAAAGCAGCCAGAAGGTAAAACTTAATTATTCTTTCCAAGTCTGTCAGAGACATTTCTGTAAAGAGTATGGTGTGTGCTTGACTCCGGCTGGAACTGGAAGGGCTGCATGTAGAAATAGAGAAGCCAGGAGGAATGAGTGTCTTCTCTGAAGCAATGCTGGACTCTTATGATAAAGCTGAGATGCAGAGCATAAACTCTTAATTCAGTAGCTTTGGTTCCCACCCCAACTCTGTCATTACCAGCTGTGTCACCCTGAACGAGTTACTTGAGTTACTTAAACTCTCTGTGCTTCAGTTTTCTGATCTGCACAATGGGGACACTGATAGTAAATCTACCTCCAAGGATTAGCAAACTGTTCGTTTTTGCCTCCAAGGTTATCATTGGGGCTCAGTGCCTGCACCTTGACTAATCCCTAGCACTGCAAAAATGGTTTCATCTGTTTTCCATCTACACCATGCCTCGGCCTCGCATGAGCTTAATGTGCAGCTTGGCGGTACGAGAATCCGGCATGAAGCCCAGCCAGTCTATCTTGGCGTTACTCTCGATCGCACCCTGTCATTTCACGAACATCTCATAAAAACTGCAGCAAAGGTGGGCGCGAGGAATAACATCATTGCAAGACTGGCCAGCTCCTCATGGGGCGCGAGCGCTTCCACACTACGATCATCATCTCTGGCATTATGCTATTCCACTGCAGAATACTGTGCCCCAGTATGGTTCCGTAGCCCCCATGTCCACTTGGTCGATTCCAAATTATATTCCTCCATGAGGATAATTTCTGGAACCATCCGTTCCACCCCGGTTCCATGGCTGCCAGTTCTTAGCAACATCGCCCCGCCAGATATTCGTCGGGATGCAGCATCATCTAAGTTCATTTCCCACGTCTACGCTCGACCGGACCTGCCTATATACGCGGATATCTTCGCCCACCCTGTCCAACGCTTGACGTCTCATCATCCAATCTGGTCCCCTACGCCTACACTGAACTTCTCTGTTCCAGACTCTTGGAAACAGAGCTGGCAGTCAGCTGAGGTAAAGAACAAACACCTCATCACAGACCCCTGCAAGCGTCAACCCGGCTTTGACCTAGCACGTTATGATTGGGCCCTCCTCAATCGCTATGGAACAGGCCATGGCCGGTGCGCCGCTATGTTCCATCGCTGGGGAGCCAGAGACGACCCGAACTGCCCCTGTGGCTACAGACAGACTATGACCCACATAGTCAATGACTGCCACCTCTCCAGATTCAAAGGAGGTCTCGAAACTTTACATCAGGCTCAACCTCAATGCTGTTGACTGGCTATGGAAGAAGGGCAAACGCTAGAAGAAGTGCCTGCACAGAAAATCCACTGCTCCTGGAGGCCACCCCCCCATTTTTGTTGCCCTTGTTGTTATTGCTGCTGTTGTTATTGGATAGGACAGAGAGAAATTGAGAGAAGAGGGGAAGACAGAAAGGAGGAGAGAAAGATAGACACCTGCAGACCTGCTTCACTGCTTGTGAGGTGACCTCCACTCTGCTGGTTGGGGGCCGGGGACTAGAACCAGGATCCTTATGCTGATCCTTGCACTTCACACCATGTGCACTTAACCCAGTGCACTACTGCTCGGCCCCCAGCAAACAGTTTAAATGAGCTTCATGCAATTGACACAATACCTGGAACCATTAAATATTTCCATACCCTTTAAGCAATTGGGATGGGATGGGATATAGAGTTCTGGTGGTGGGAATTGTGTGGAGTTGTGCCCCTCTTATCCTATGGTTTTGTCAGTGTTTCCTTTTTATAAATAATTTTTTTTTTAAATTCCATATTGGGAGTTGTCTCACACTGGCTCAGGAAAACCAAACCTTGTCCCAACTCCCTAGCTATCAGTCATTCTTTGCCAAAGTAGAGTCAACTTTTGATACTTTCCAGCACATCATCTATAGACACATATGCACACACACACACATATGTATATACACAAAGTGTTCTCCAGGATTATTGTTATCATTACTATGATTATTATTTTTTTTTCCTCCTCCAGGGTTATTGCTGGGCTCGGTGCCTGTACCATGAATCCACCGCTCCTGGAGGCCATTTTTTCCCCCTTTTGTTGCCTTTGTTGTAGCTTCGTTGTGGTTATTATTATTGCCCTTGTTGACGCAATTCGTTGTTGGATAGGACAGAGAGAAATGGAGAGAGGAGGGGAAGACAGAGAAGGGGAGAGAAAGATAGACACCTGCAGACCTGCTTCACCACCTGTGAAGCGACTCCCCTGCAGGTGAGGAGCCGGGGGCTCGAACCGGGATCCTTACGGCGGTCCCTGCGCTTTGCGCCACATGTGCTTAACCCACTGCGCCACCGCCCGACCCCCAACTATGATTATTTTTAAGAATGTGATTCAAGGGAACTTGGTATCTTTTAAATTCTTGACATCTGTGCAAATTATATGATAGTGCAGCACCTGGTTGAGTGCATATGTTACAATGCACAAGGACCCAGGTTCGAGCCCCCCAGTCCCCAACTGCAAGGGGAAAGCTTTAAGTGGTGAAGCAGTGCTGCCGGTGTTTCTCTTTCTCTTCTCCTACCCTCTTGATTTCTGGCTGTATCTAACCAATAAGCAAAGACAATTTTAACAATTACATGAATATATTGAGGTTGCCTTCAAATCTACCACCCAAAAACAAATGTCTGTGGAGTGCCTGGCAGCATATCTAGCACAACTCTCAGCATTCTGGTCCAAAGACAAAGTTTAACAGAAGTCTTTTCTTATCTGTTAGGAGTATGCAAACTATGCAAGGGTTTGTACAAAGGTTAGACTGGAAGTAAGATCTAATTTGCCCCATGTCACCTGCTCCTTTACCCTTTTGACTTTCTCTCCAGAACTGGAGGAAGAGGAGCAAATGGAAACACAGCACCAAATTGGGGTGAGCTCTACTTTCCCTGTTGTCACTCTGAGCATTGCTGTAGATTATCTGTTTTTGCTCCTTCCCCCAAGGGATCTCATCTCTCTCCACAGTTAATACAGATAAATATAGTCAAGCCTTGAGGTTGTGCATTTTCACTACTCATTACTCCTACTAGATAGATATACACATAGACACACACACACACACATACTTTTCAGTTTACTAACACTAGCAAGCATTAAATTCCTAGAATTTACTAAAGTGCTTCTTATAAGGTTTCCATCTTTGAGGTATGTTCATTCAGTGTTTTAAGTTATGTCTTATTATATTGATATCCAAATTAAAATCCTTGCATTATAATGTTAGCTAATTATAATAGCTTTTTTGTTTGTTTGTTTTGTTTTGTTTTTGCCTCCAGGGTTATCGCTGGGGTTTGGTGCCAGCACTACAAACCCACCACTCCTGGAAGCCATTTTTTTTTCTTTTTTTTTTAATTGGATAGGACAGAAAAAAATTGAGAGTGGAGGGAAAGGTAGAAAGGGAGAGGCAGAGAGACACCTGCAGACCTGCTTCACTGCTTGTGAATATCTTTTAAAATTTTTTTCCTCCAGGGTTATCGCTGGGGTTCAATGCTGGCACTACAAATCCACTGCTACTTGTGGTCATTTTTCCTTTTTTATTGGATAGGACAGAGAGAAATTGAGAGAGGCTAGGGAGATAGAGAGATGAGAGAGACTCCCGTAGACCTGTCTCACTGCTTGTGAAGCTACCTTCCTTGCACATGAGGAGCAGGGGGCTCAAACCTGGAGTCTGTTCAGGTCCTTGTGCTTAGTACTATGTGGGCTTAACTAGGTGTGCCACTGCCTGGCCCCTGCTAATTGTAATAACATGATTGTAGAGAGTTTGTCCTCAATCATGCATTCTTCTAAGCACTTAGCATTATCCTTGACCACACTTTTATGAAATATTCTAATAGCCTCATTTTACAGGTAAAAAAAATAAGCTTCAAGATACCCAGCTTGGCAGAATCTGGAGTTTGGGAGACTCTAGGGTCTGGGCTATTAGTCACTGTAAGGGGCTTCTCAGTCTTTGCACTATTGGCATTTGGCTACATTAATCTTCCTAACAATTCCTTTGTATTATAGGTGTTCAGTGAAATCTCTAGCCACTGCTGACTTAATTCCCAATTGTGGCAATTAAAAGTGTCTCCTATGAGAACTTACTCAAATGAATTTAACAAATGTCCCTCTGGAGCCAGAAACACCTCAACTGAGAACCACTGCAATAAATTAGAAGAAACAATTGGAAGAATTCCTAAAACTGGTTATATATTTAAAATGCCTCAATGATACTTTTAAAATAAGATTAAAAATGCATATGGCCAGCCCTAGCACTAGTTTAGAGATTCAGTCCAGCAAAACAGCCCAGATAAAACTACTACAGGAGACATCTGCCACCAATTAGTTATGTCATGTTTGGGAAATTATTGGTCTGCACCCCAATTCCTTGTCTATATACTGAGTAGACAAGGTTGATCATGTGTAAGAGCTCTCCATAGTTAACAGTTCAATGTGAAATAACATAATACCAAGCACATCACTACTGCAAAGCTTCTACCCCACACTACATCAAATCTCCCAAAAGAAGAGTTTGTCAATCTTTATGTGAGACAATTTGTTCAAAGACAGGTTTATTGATAGAAATACAACCTATACATTGTAGACAGAAAGATGAAGCGGAATCATTGCTAGAAAAAGTTTAGTTTTCCCATCATGCTTGAGAGAGGTCAAAATCTAGCCCTCAATTAGAAATACAGCTTTTCATGATACAAAGTCTGCTGTATCCCTGAAGAAAATAAAATCCTCCAAGTCAATATTATCACAAACTGCATTCACTAGAAATCTTTGACTTGAAGTGACACTGGAAAATGTCTTCTAGCTTTAAGATTCATGAACTGCATACATACTAGTTATTTAATATAATGCCAAAGGGAAACATAGGGGATTACCTACACTACAGAGGTAGATTTCAGTCTGAAAAGTCCCAGATCCTTTCCCCAACACCACAAAATTCATTCCACTGCAAGAATCAAACCAATGATGCTTTTCTGTAGATACTAGTTAAGCCTCAAAGGAGAAAATTACTGTTGGATCATACCAAATCATTTAATTTTTTTCTTTGCTTTTTACTAATTTGTGGATAGCCTTATGAAGGTTATGTCAGCTTTCTAGATTTCACTTATACTTTATACTCTCAATTTGAAGAATAAAAATGGTTACAAGTAAAAAGCAGCAACAGCTCTGATGTAACAGTGAAAATAACCATTTTTTTCAAGTAGAAGAAGAATGAAGTCCCAGGTTTAATCCCAAGCACCACCATAAACAGAGATGAGCAGTGCTCTGGTCTGTCTATCTCTCTGTGTGTGTCTCTTTAAAATAAATAATTTAAAAAAAAAAGAAATGGTATCTATAAGAAGTATCTTTGAAAAGCAGATTTGTAGCTGTAATTTCATTTTTATTTTTTTAAAACATGTACTATGAGTTCAGTCTATTCAATATCACTAGGATGGGCCCTGTTCAATATTCAAGTGTGAGAGGCATTATTCCAACATTCTTGTTGAACATGAAATTACACATGCAAATCAAACTGTTGTTTAATGAGATTTCATAGATGATGATCAAATATAAAATACCCCTTTCTTCTACCCCAACATCTCAACATATGCGTGAGGTAAAAAGGCTTGTTCAGGGGATCGGCAGTAGCACAACAAGTTAAGTGCACATGGCGCAAGGTGCAAGGACCAGCGCAAGGATCCCCATTCGAGCCCCCAGTGCCCCAACTGCAAGGGGGGTCACTTCACAGGCAGTGAAGCAAGTCTGCAGGTGTCTATCTTTGTCTTCCCCTCCTCTCTGAATCCCTCTCTGCCCTATCCAACAACAACAACAAGAGCAACAAAAATAGAAAAAAAAAAAAATGGCCTCCAGGAGCAGTGGATTTGTAGTGCAGGCACCAAGCCCCAAGGATAACCCTGGAGGCAAAAAAAAAAAAAAAAAAAGTCCCTTGGGATCTACCTAGACTTTTCCTAGATTCTTCCCACGTGAAGACACCTAATGTCATCTGCTCTACACCTATCTTTAGTTTTCATTTATTAAACAATTTGTCCTGCTTTATATCTTACCAACTTCAGCCAGCCACCAGGTTGAAAATGCTAATATGATGCCATCCTGACTTCCCTGGGCAGATGACTTCACTAGTGTGTCCTGAAGCCTCACATTTCCAAAGCCCTACTCCACTAGGGAAAGATAGAAATAGGTTGGTGGTATGGATCAACCTGCCAACACCTTACCCAATGGACAAACAATACAGAAGCCAGACCTTTCACCTTCTAACAGAATTTTGGTCTATACTCCCAGAGGAATAAAGAATAAGGAAATTTCCAATGGAGGGTATGGGTCACAGAACTCTGATGGTGGGAACTGTATGGATTTATACCCCTGCTATCTTACAATCCTATAAATTGTTATCAAATCACTAATAAAAATTCTAAAACATAGAAACAAAAAGGCTTGTTCACAAACTTAATATGGCACTACCTAAGCAATCATTACTGCCATCTATTGGTGAGAAGTGCGTGTAAAAATTGCACTTAACACATGGCAAAGATAAGGTCACTTGCAACTGAAGTTTATACATGGAGAAGCATCTTTATAACATTCTTTGTCTTTTTTTTTTTTTTGTATCCAGGGTTATTGCTGGACCATGGTGCTTGCACTATGAATCCACTGCTCCTGGCGGCCATCCCCCTCCCCCATTGTTGTTACTGTTGCTGCTGCTGTTGGCTAACACAGAAACTAAGAGAACAGGGGAAGGCAGGAAGGGAGAGAGAAAAACAGACATCTGCAGACCTGCTTCACTGCTTGTGAGGCGACTCCCCTGCAGGTAGGAAGCCTGGGGCTCGAACCAGGATCTTACTGTAGATCCTTGTGCTTCGCACTATGTGTGCTTAACCTGGTACGCTACTGCCTGGCCCTGTTTTTTGTCTTTTTATAATAATTTATTTTTATAGGAAAGAAAAGAGAATAAACATACTTATATCTGTCATATGTGGTACTGGGAAAGAACCTGGGACTTTAGGCAAGCAAAGGCCTATGCTCCACTTCTGAGCTATCTCCTCAACCCTAAACTATTAGTAATGTAAAGAAGACATTCATAAACATTTCTCCTAACATTTGTACCCATGACTAGACATGAATTCCCTGTGGTAAATGGAGGTAACGCCTGATGCAACTATCACAAATTCTTTGATGTCTTGTATTTTACCTTAAAATGTTATATAAAGTTTGTGGTATACACAAGAATAATTCATGCATGACTCTACGTATAATTATTTAAGATAATTTTACTGCTCCTATTTTAACACTAAACATTCAAGTTAAACTGATGATTTATTTAGGTATAACACATATAGCTCCTGGTTTCATGTAACCAGGATACATACAGTCTCCAGAAATAGTCTTCTCTCAATTTGAGAAGTAGCAGCATAAACTTAAGCTTTGTTTTAGATATGATCTTTACAGATGCATCTAGTTCTCACAGTCTCGAAACAAAATACATTAGGTTTCTAGATATAAGCTTCACCTCATATCTTTCTTTCTTTCTCTCCCTCCTTCTGTCTTTTTATCTATGAGTCCTAGGTGTTATAATTATAAAAAGTGGGCACAAAACATCTTACACAGACTTCAAAGGTATCATATTGAGTGAAAATAAGCCAGAAAGAAAAGGAGGAATACTAGATGGTCTCACTCAAAGATGGAAATTAAGAAACAAGGACAGTAAGAGAAAATAAGGTAAAACCTGGATTGGGTGTGCTATATTGTACCAAAGAAAAGGATTCTGGGGAAGGAGTGGAGGGATAGAGTCAAGGGGCACTATGACCTAGGTTGGGGGAGAGAATATCTTAGAGACAACTATTAAGGGGAATGAGAGATTGTACCTATGTGTCAGCCACTATATTGTAAACCACTAGCCCTCCAATAAAGTGGGGAAAAGTATGGACAAAGAAAAAAAAATGCTGTCATTTTATGTAGTACAAAATTAAATTTTAAAATGTTATAGACATTTCCTCCTTTAACTATATTCCTGAATGATTTTGTACTCACGTTAGCAAAATTAAAGCAGTCCCACTCCCATTCTTATGAGCAAAATAAGAAATGACTTACAGCTTGCGACTGTCACATATATAGTAACTCAGCAAGGCTTAGAATTCAAGAGTGAGGGAGTCTGGCGGTAATGCAGCAGGTTAAGCTCACGTGGCGCAAAGCTCAAGGACCAGAGTAAGGATCTGGGTTCGAGCCCCTGGCTCCCCTGCTGCAGGGGAGTCCCTTCACAGGTAGTGAAGCAGGTCTGCAGGTGTCCATCTTTCTCTCCCCCTGTCTCCTACTCCTCTCTCCATTTCTCTCTGTCCTATCTAACAATGACAGCACCATAACAACAACAATATCTACAACAACAATAAAAATGGCAACAAAATGGAAAATAAATATTTAAAAAAATTTAAAAAATTAAAAAGAATTCGAGTGAGATGAACAATGCTACTTAAGACATAAGCAATGACCACACCAAACAGGTCTCAAAAATAACTTTTTTTTTGTCATTTTGTAAAGTTTTACTGCTCATTTTTTTTTGTTTTTAAATTTTTATTTATAAAAAGGAAACATTGACAAAACCATAGGAAAAGATGGGTACAACTCCACACAGTTCCCACCACCAGAACTCTGTATCCCATCCCCTCCCCTGATAGCTTTCCTATTCTTTAACCCTCTGGGAGTATGGATCATTATGGGGTGCAAAAGGTGGAAGGTCTGGCTTCTGTAATTGCTTCCCTGCTGAACATGGGTGTTGGCAGGTCAGTCTAAGATCCATAATATACAAATAGTTCTTAAAAGTTAGCAATAAGAAAAAACCCAAATAAAAATGAGCCTAAGATCTGGGACACAGACACATCACCAAGTAAGATGTACAGACAAGAAATATGCACAGAAGATGTTCCACAGGTGTCACCGGGTATATGTAGTACAGCGGGATCACACATGAGGCCACATTCATACATGTCAGACACATCAATGAGTCAAGTCTCTGGTAGCAAGAAATGCAAATTTAAACAACAATGAGATACCCCTATATACCAGTTACGATGCCAAAATCCTGAAAACACCAAATGTTGACAAGAATGTGGAGCAACAGGAAATAGGATTCATGGCTGACGGTATGAAAAATGGCTCAGCAACTTTGGAAGACAAGTAAATAGATGGGTTCTAATTAAACCTACTCTAACTATATACATTTCAGCTATAATGCTCCTCGGTACTGATCTAAAACTGAAAACTTACGTGCACCCAAACTGAATATCCATAGCAGTTTTCTTAATAATTGCCAAATCTGGGAAGCAACTAAGCTGTCTTTTAGTAGATGGATAAATAGGCGATTGTACATCTAGAGAATGGGTATTATGCAGCACTAAGAAGAAATGAGCATGCCTTAAATGAATAGTTGCTAAGTGAAATCTGCCAAGAAGATGACAGTGGACTTCAGGTGTTTATGATGTATCAGTGTAGATTCATCAAATATAACAAGTGTAATAACATTCTCTATTGAGGATGCTGATAACGAAGAAAGATACACAAGTATGGGAACAGAGGGCATATAATGGTTCTGAACCTTCCTCTATATTTTTGAAGATTTATTTATTTATGGGGAAGGAAACCAAAACATCACTCTGACACATGGCTTCTAGGTATCAAACTCCAATCCCCATGCCTACAAGTCTAATGCTTTATCCAGTACTCTTATTTTCTGGGTCTGAACCTTCTTAAAATTAGTCTAAAGCTCTGCTTCTTAGAAACTAAAGTCATTCTGAATGTCAATTCTCTCCATTTCTAGAAGCAATGGAGCTGCTCCTGCTATGTTTATAACATAACATGAATCAGATAACTAGGCTTTGCTGACTGGTTTGAAAATAACTTTTCTTATTTATTTACTTAACCTCTTAAACTATGTATGCCTATTAAACCATCAAAGAAGCAATCTTTGCTTATAAAGCAACACAAAAGGGTTCTTGAAAAGTAAATAAATGAATAATAAGGTTATCGAAACATATACAAAAAAACAGCAAACTTAGATTAAGATCACACAGTACCCTAGAGAAGCCAATCCTAGCGTGATCAACATGAAATATTCAGGAAAAATTCTTGCAAGCATTGAAAAATGGCAAGTCTGTTCATGTATTTTTTAAAAATTTATTTATTTTCCCTTTTGTTGCCTTTGTTTTTTATTGTTGTTGTAGTTATAATTGCTGTTATTGATGTTGTCGTTGTTAGATAGGGCAGAAAGATGGAGAGAGGAGGGGAACACAGAGAGGGAGAGAGAAAGACCCCTGCAGACCAGCTTCACCACCTGTGAAGTGACTCCCCTGCAGGTGGGGGGCCAGGAGCTCAAACCGGGATCCTTCCGCGGGTTCTTGGGCTTTGCGCCACGTGCGCGTAACCCGCTGTGCTACCGCAGACTCCCTTATTCATGTATTTTAAAGAACAAAACCAATTGCTGTTGTTTCTTCCTGATGAATAAAGACTTTCCCAATCTCATAAACTATAGGAACTTTAGATTCAGGAAAAGGACTTAAACAGAAGAGGTTGTATATCACAAAACAAGCCTTTCTTTCTTTCTTTCTTTCTTCCTCCCTCCCTCCCTTCCTCCCTTCATTTCTTTCTGTCTTTCTTTCTGTTTTATGACACAGCTCAGCTTTCCTAAGTTTCTACAGAAGCTATTTCCAAGGTTTTCTGTTCTCAGACAAATTACTCTGAAGTCACATGTAATAAATAAATAAATAAATAAATAAATAAATAAATAAATAGAAAGAAACCTCCAGCACGCTTATACCTTCTCAATATTCCCACTCCAGTCCAGCTGCAGGTGTTGTCTGGTTCGAAGGCTGCTCGCCAACCAACCTGCTGTATAATTCAGAACCTGGTATACTTCCCAGTTACATCAGTAGTCTCAATTTGTACTACAGCAAAAGCTTCAAGCGATTCATCAGTTGTAAATCAAATATTTAAAATGAGGATTAATCTCATCACTGCAGCCTAGCAGATGCACTTAATATTAATAAATAAATTTCAGCACCTTCCTCAGACACTGTAAAATTCCTTCTCAATTTGCGATTGCTCTTGGTTCCTAAGAGAGAAGAAGAGGAGAGTGCCCTTTATATTCTGAAGCTGCACTACCCAAGTATTCAAGTAGACAGCAGCAGACTTTGCTGAATCTGGTAAGAAAAAAGAATCAGAAATTAGAGGGGGAGAAATATTCTGACCCGTGGTTTTGAACCTCCTAATACTTCTTCAACCATGCTGTCAGTCTCAATCACAGTGCATGAGCAATGACAATCAGGAGGATAAATAAAAACAATATTTGGTCACCTATGTGATTGAAGAATACATGAAACACCCATATACTTAAATTTTAAATATAATAAAAAAACATATCAACTTTACAAGTGGAACCCTCTATGGTCTCTAAACATCAAGGACTCAATGTGAAATCTGCATCATCAATCTCAAAGAAATTTCAAGAAAAGTATAAATGGGGATTTTTAAAAAAATATTTTATTTATTTTCCCTTTCTGTTGCCCTTGTTTTTTGTTGTTGTAGTTATTATTATTGATGCCATCATTGTTAGATAGGACAGAGAGAAATGGAGGGTGAAGGGGAAGACAGAGAGGGGGAGAGAAAGATAGACACCTGCAGACCTGCTTCACCGCCTGTGAAGCGACTCCCCTACAGGTGGGGAGCTGGGGGGCTCGAACCGCAATCCTTACTCTGGGCTTTGCACCTGTGCTTAACCTACTGTGCTACCGCCCGACTCCCCGATGTTGTCGTTGTTAGATAGGACAGCGAGAAATAAGTAAAAAAAATAAGTTGTAGGGGTTGAGTGGTGTGCACCTCGTTGAGCGTACATGTTACTATGTGCACGGACCCAGGTTTGAGCCCCCTGATACCATCCTGCAGAGGGAAAGCTTCACAAGTGGTGAAGCAGTGTTGCAGGTGTCTCTCCACCACTCTATCTCCCCCTACTTTCTCAATTTCTGGCTGTTTCTAACTGATAAATAAAGATAAAAAATAACAAGTTGTACTGGTGATCATGGAAAAGGCTCAACTGATCAAGAGATTTGGACCTGCCTACATTAGGCTGCTGGTGTGACTCCTAGGACAACATGTAACAGAGTGGTATTCTAGTTTGTTTCTCTCTCTCTTTGTCCCAGATGCAGCCACCTCATATGCAAGAAATAAAATAATTTTTTTAAATATTTATTTTATTTATTTATTCCCTTTTGTTGCCCTTGTTTTATTGTGGTAGTTATTATTGTTGTTGTCGTTGTTGGATAGGACAGAGAGAAATGGAGAGAGGAGGGGAAGACAGAGAGGAGGAGAGAAAGATAGACACCTGCAGACCTGCTTCACCGCCTGTGAAGCGACGCCCCTGCAGGTGGGGAGCCGGGGTTCGAACTGGGATCCTTATGCCGGTCCTTGTGCTTTGCGCCACCTGCGCTTAACCCGCTGCGCTACAGCCCGACTCCCAGAAATAAAATAATTTTAAAAGATCTATATCAATATTATATACAAAAGCAACTTATTAGGAAACAAATAAAAACATGCAATGATAAACTTGTTTATAGTATACTAAGAAACAATTTACTATGGACCAAGTGAATCTTAGTTTAAAAAATATATCCAAAGAAAATATCATAGCTCTTATAAGGTAGTTGATTATAATGATAAAGTGGCATTCACACACATTTAACTTAGGAATTTAAACTGTATAAGCTGATTTAAAATATATGAATTTATACACACACAACAGAACAGTTGTCTTTGATAAAAGATGGTTCATACAGAACCAAGCAGAGGTAATGATCTGTGTTGATCATATAGCTCACCGAGTAATGCATGTTGTTTCTTACCATTTGCATTAAGATTCAAATCTGGGACCACATAGGAGGTGCCATAGAACTGGGAGAGAGTTCTGGTACAGTGGTGTCTCTCCCTTGTTTGCTTTCTCTCTGTATCTGAATGAAAAACTCACTGGCCTGATAATGGTGATATGGTGTATGTATTCTGGCTGCAACATCTGTCACCCAACTGATCATTAATGTTGGTTTGACTGATTTGGCTGGATGGGGGTGGATTGTCACCCTCCTTCCTCACTGCTCCATATGCATCTTTCCTAAAGCTGTGCTCTAGGTTCAAGAGGACCACGGCTAAAAGAACAGCAAAAACCGAAAGATCATGCTAGGGGAAAATCAGATGAAACAATAAAGAAAGAACATCCAGGACCTTATAACACAATCTGCAAAATTAGAGGAAACTTGTTGAGAGGCAGGTTTGTGCAAATGGGCATGTGGAAAGAGGTGGGGCAGAGAAGAGGTGGGGTGCAACATGGGACTGAGGTAGCTTAAAACTGGAGCTGTATCAGCAGCTGGGGGAGAACAAATGGAGCCATTTTAAAGTATAGGCTCAGCACTGAGCAGTGGGCAGCAGCACAGGCAAAGCAGAGACAATGGAATACAGTGACCAGAGGCCAGACTGCTATCTGAAAATGGCAATCACAGCTGGCCCCCTAGACATGGGCAACAACATCCATGCTACTCATGTCTGATTGGGAGTTGGAGCCACAGTGTCGGAAAACAGACAGCTCATCTCCCACTGACCTGAACAAGAAGACTCTCCCTACCCCTGGCCACACAACCAAATATAGTTGTGCTGCTGGTTAAACAGTAGAAACCACACCCAACCATGGATAAGAATTCAAAGGTTGAACATCACTTAGAAAACATGTCTGCAAAAAAAAAAAAAAAAAAAAAAAACAGAGGCTGGGAGTATGGATTGATCTGCCAATACCCATGTCCAGTGGAGAAGCAATTACAGAAGTCAGACCTTCCACCTTCTGTCCCATAATGATCCTGGGTCCATACTCCCAGATGGATAAAGAACAGGAAAACTTACAGTGGAGGGGATGGGATGCAGAATTCTGGTGGTGGAAATTGTGTAGAATTGTACCCCTCTTATCCCACAATCTTTTTGATCATTACTAAATAAATTTAAAAAAAGAAAACATTTCTGCATTTGAATTAAGAAAGTTAATCATGAAGATATCAAGATACCAACAATAGCATACAAACACAAAACTATGGAGTTCAGAGATCTCTTCACAAAGAGCTAAGAAATTCACAAAGAGAACTCCAAAAGCAAATTCTTGAATTAAGGGAAACCCTGGACAGCACAAAGGCTAAGAGACCTTGTATCTAGATTAAATCAACTTGAGGACAGAACAGCAGAGCTAGGAAATAAAACCACTATACTTTTGGAGTGCAAAGCAGATGAAGAATAAAAGTTTCTGGAAAATGAAGCAATTCTCTGAATTAGCAGACTCCATCAGAGGAAAAATTGTAAAAGTTACTGGGGTGCCTGAGGATAAGGAGAAAGAAGCAGGGAGCATAAGAAATTATTACAAAAAACTTTCCACACATGGGCAATGGTCAAAATATAAACATAGAGGAAACTGAACAGAAACCAGAACTACTGGACACCAAACAGGCAATGCCAAAATACATAATAGTAACACTTTCCAAAAGTAAGGACAGGAAGAAATATTGCAGGCTATAAGTGAAAGGAAGGAGCTGACATACAGGCAGAACCTTAAGGCTTTCATCATATTTCTTAATACAAACCCAAGAAGGAAGAAAAGGAATAAATATTTATAGTATTAAGGGACAAGAATTATTAGCCATGTGTATTCTACCCTGCCAACCTCTCTTTCAAGTATGAAGGAGAAATCAAAAGCTTCCCAAACATACAGAAGCTGAAGGAATTAATCACCAATAGCCCTCTCTTCCAAGAATTACTGAAAGGAATCCTACAGGAAAAAAAGTAAAATAGCTCTAACTTCAAGCGAGGTAATCTATAGTAGAAGTGGGAAGTCAAACAAAACAGAACAGCAACAAAAGGAGCAAACATAAAGGAAAAAGGAGAGCAAATATGTCAGAGTGATATGACCAATGTTGGTGGACCAAGGCCAACTATCAAAGACTCAGACATCAGAACAGAAACTCTATCATCTCAATTTTTGTCTTACCTTCACTGGAAGAAGGAAACGTTTTGGGACATGTAGGCCAGGAAGAGAGGGATGAATACTGGATAACTCCACATGTAGGTGGGATTTGGAAGACAAAGTCAGAAAGGGAGGAAGAGGGATAACACTTGGACTAAGGGTGGCGGCGTGCTGCATCAAAGCAAGCGGCAGTGGAAGGAGAATGGAACAGGGGTTCTGGGTGAAGTGAGGATTTGAGGTCCCTGATGATGAGGGATAAGAAGAGTATGTAGCAGGTATCTGTTACACATAAGTGAGAAACTATATACATGTATAGCAAATTAACCCCCCATCAAAATAATAAATAAATAAGACCATCTCCCCAATTCAAGTCAAAGGTTGAATTGAGTGGATAAAAGTAGCTGCACTTCCCTACTAGAACCTCCAAACTAGCTCTCTAAGAAATAATACTCTCAGGAGTCAGGCGGTAGCACAGCGAGTTAAGGGCATGTGGTGCGAAGCCCAAGAACCCACGGAAAGATCCGGTTGGAGCCCCCGGCTCCCCATCTGCAGGGGAGTCGCTTCACAGGCAGCGAAGCAGGTCTGCAGGTGTCTTTCTCTCCCCCCTCTGTCTTCCCCTCCTCTCTCCATTTCTCTCTGTCCTATCTAACAACAATGACATCAATAACAACAATAATAGCTACAAAAAAAAAAAAAAAAAACAAGGGCAACAAAAAGGAAAATAAATAAATATAAAAATATAAAAAAGAATACTCTCTCGCCAAACTTGGAAAATTTGGCTGAGCCATTGTCGCTGAGAAATAACAGATTAACATAATGAATTTTTCAAAGGTAATTATGACTACTCAATTCTATCCTGTTTGGTAACTTTAAACCTTAACATAGTCAATATATATGTTCAACTAATGAGTATCAATAATATATAAAAAACCATATTCCACGTTGGCAGACAGTATTTAAAAAGCATATGACAAAAGTAAGTGCATAGTTTTAATACATTTCCATTTAAGCACATAGATATTTGTAGCATTATATTTAATAATTAGTTTTGGAGACAACCCAAATATACATCTACATGAAGCAACTGTTACAAAATTATGACTTTTATATGGAGAAATGTATAACTGTTAAAAATAATAATACATACACACAATAATGAGAAAAATATAAACTAAAATACATGATGATAACTGTAATCATATTTTTAATAAAGCCAGTGGCATACATATATGTTTATTTAAAGTAAAATCATGAAAAGACATATGTCAAATTATTAGTTGTAATTAGCTCGGAGGAAAGAAACTGGACCTTTTAATAATCTCACCCTTTTTGTGTGAAAAAGACCAGTTTTTTACGTAATCATTTTCTGAGATCTCAACTTGTAAAAACAAATATTTCTTTTGTAATTAAACACAATATATCTGAGTGTGAGGAAAATAGCATAATGGTAATGCAAAAAGACTGATTCCTGAGGCTCTACATGGCCCAGGTTCAATCTCTAGCACCACCATAAACCAGAGATGAGAAATGCTCTGGTAATAAATAAACACATAAATAAAATTAAGTTACTTGAACAGAACATATAAACCAAGAATCAAAGATACAGAACCGAATCCAACTCTGAGAGGTGATCTAAGCAATGTTATTCCAGGGTCAGATGCACCTGGTTAAATGCACACATTATAATCCACAAGGACCTGGGTTAAAGCCCCTGTTTACCACCTGCAGGACGAAAGCTGCATAAGTGGTGAAGCAGTCCTATGGGTATCTCTCTGTCTCTCTTCCTCTCTATCTCACCTTTCCCTCCTCAATTTATCTCTGTTTATCTAATACATAAATAAATAAGTAAATAAATAAAGTTATGCCTACCATCTATTTTTCAAAAACGTATTTCTTCTTATGAAGACTCCAGAGAAGGAACCACTGAGTTTCTTGCTAGTAAAATTAATTAAAAACCTAAGCAGTGAAAAAAAAAATCTTACATTTTATCTAACCCCTTCTTCTCATTCTCAGCTCTGAGCCTCATCCTTTTGTTCTTTTCTCAGGGGCTATAGGAAACAGATGGTCACACCATCCTTTGAATTTGTCAATGAATCACACAAAACCAGCAGTGTTGTTCTGAAGGGACAATATTGTGTTGAACAATACAGAATGACATATCCCAGATTGCTCCTCACACAGAAATTTACCAGACTTCATTACTAATGAGCCAATCAAAGGGATTTTACCAGATGTGTTCAATTTTATTTAACAATATTAATTCAGTGTATCACATGCACTTAGTATCTTATTATGTGCTAAAGAGCGCACTTTAGAAATTAAAATTTTCATGGTGGGTTGGAAGAAAATCTTAAAAAGGAATTGGATCAGGATATTTAAAGTTTAACTATAAGAATGCATACATATGTTAGTATTGAAGCCTAATCTTTGGCATTAAAACAAAGAGCGTAGAAGAGAAAACTCTTACAATGTTTTTTAAAGTAACTATTCTATTTACTTATTTATCTATTTAGTCACTGGGACTTCTTTCTTGCATAATTCCACCACTACTAGTGGACTTTGTTTTAATTTTTTTGCCAGATAGAGGGTGAGAAGGAAAATGAGAGAGGGAGAGGAAAAACAACACTCATGAAGCATTCCATTTGCATGGTACCTCCAAGTGGCAGCCAAGAGTCTGAACCTAAGATTTCATGCATGGCAAAGTGAACATGCTACCAGATGACATATTTCCTGTCCCTAAGTAACTATTTTTATTTTGACTTTCTAATATATATATATTTATTTTATATATTTATTTATACATTACATATTATATATATATATAATTTTCCCCCAGAAAAGTGGGGGTATAGAGAATAGAAGATTGAGAGCAAGAGAGAGGCCTACAGCACAGCTTCACCACTTGTGAAGCTTCCCTCCTACAAGAAGGGAGCAGGAGTTTGAATTTAGTCCTTGCACATGATCACATGTGTACTCAATTGTGTATGCTACCACACAGTCCCCAAGAAAGAAATTTCTACAGTCTCTAAGATAGTGATGGGAGTAAGTTGGAGAACAATGACTCACATATAGTAAAGAATATTTGACAAGTGAAGGTTCTCAACAACAGAAGAGAACAGTTCTATAATTTCTAGAAACAGTGAAAAAAAGGCTAGATTTTCTATTAGGTATTTATCCACAGGACATAAAGACAATAGTCCAAAGAGATACGTGAACTCTCATGTTTATAGCTACCTAACTGAGAGATGAGTAGATAAAATTCTGGGATCAATATTGAATATTACTATGTCATTACGAAGATGGTATTGTATCATTTGGGACAAATGGATGAAACTGGAAGAGACTGCTAAGAGAGGTAAGTAAAGAAACAAAAGACAACTATCAAATGGTTTCATTCATATGTGAAATATAAACAACTAAAACAAATGAATTTGCAATAATAATAACAAAACTGACTCTTAATTTGACTCTGAAAACTACGGGAACAAAGGGGTAAGGGGAACAGTAAGCAGTCTGATCTTTCGGTCTAATGGCACAACTCTGAAGATGGGCTAGTGAATTGTATACATACATAGAGGTGTGAAACTATACTCCAAAAATTGTATAATGTTGTAAACCAATATTAAGTCAGTAAAATAAGCTTGTTTTTAATTTTTAAAAAATATTGGAATAAAGAAGGGTATGGAAGATAAAGGTGAAAAGGCTATGTCAGTACATGCACATAGGAAGGTGATTTAAAAAGTTGCCCAGAGCAGTGAAACCTTGGCAATGACAAAAAATTAACTAATTAACTAATTAATTAATTAAAAGTCAAAACAGATCCAGCTTCTTACTCAACTCAAGAGATGGAATCATGACTCTGAGTTGCCTCTTCATGCCCTAGACCTTACAGCTTTCTCCAGTTAGCATTGTCTATTATCCTTTTGCATCTATATCCAAAGGTAAAACTCCTCAAATGCTATGTGACCACCTCTGGCTGATCTAAATCTGCAAAGAAATGTGCTAAAAAAAAATAGGAAAAACAAAAGAACAGATATCTAAGACTAATCACTGGTAGATTTGCATGTGTTTCCTCCTGGTTAAAAAAAAAAATCAACATTCACTGACCCTATGTTCTGGTAATTACTCTTTTAGGGATCTACCCAAGGAACACAAAAAATATCTATCTGAAGAGATCTAGGTATACCAATGTTCACAAAAGCACAATCTGTAATAGCACAAACTTGGAAACAACCCAGATATCTAACAGCAGATGAATGGCCAAGAAAGATGTGGTGTGTATATATAATGGAACACTACTTAGCCATAAATACAACAGAATCATCCCATTGCTTCATCTTGGGTGGAACTTGAAGAATTCATGTTAAGTGAGATAAGACAGAAAGAGAAAGACAAAAGACAGATGATCTCACTACAAGTGGAATATAGGAAACAAGGATATGAGAAATACAGGATGAACTTGAACTAGCTGTGGTGTAATATATCAAAAGCCAATGAGGAAGAAGGAAAGGAAGGGACAGAGTAGAGAGGTCACTGTGTACTGAATGCAGGATGATGAATGTTGAGAGTGAAAGTGTTATGCAGACACCAATCACAGGGAGATGAGCACTTGTATCCATGAGTCAATAATTATCCTATTAGCCATTATTTTCCAATAATATGATTTGGGGACAAAATTATCTATTTAAACTGTGAAGTGTAAAGTTTTCTTGCTTCTTTTATATGTACAAATAGCAAATCATTCAGTAAATACTTTCTTGCTAACAAAATAGAAATACAACTTGAAAGCAAGTGAAAACATTGTGGGATTATGGGATCCATGCAGATGTTTTTTGTTTGTTTGTTTGTTTGTTTGTTTGTTTTGGGCCCTAGGGAGAAGGACACTTCTCATTAACTCTTTATTCTGGAACATTATGAAGCCTTAAGGAAGGATGCCAAACCACAGTTTTCCTTTCTAAGTGAAGGGAACTCAAGTCACTTTTTTTTTTTCTCTCTCTCTCTTTCCTGTTCACAAACATTATTCTTTTCAAAATTTTAAGTCTGTTGTGCTAAGATTCCTTGAGCATGAAAATTGTCAATTGGTATAACATCTTTCTCCTACCCTTCAACAGTCTTTCGAAAATGTATGAAATTCTACAGATCCTTTTATTTTTCTGTGAATCTTTATTTCAATTTTTTCCTTTTTGCTAAGATAGCTATTTTCTACACTCATTGACACCTAAGTGAATAATTAAGAACTAGTCAATCTTCCAATTTGAATAATGGTCCAGGTAGTGACAGAAACTCTTTTTTATTCCCATGTTCCACTTGCTCAGCTTTCTCTCCACAATCATGTTGTTTGATTTTTCATCAGCCAAGCCTATCTTTGGACTAGCAAAGCAGTTTTCCCCTAGGGTGTGTCATTACTGTGGAGAAGGTTTTCCCTTTACCTGCCTATATCCCTTAACTCAAAGACATGAATCTGTTAAACCTAGCTGTTATCAACTACTATGTTTGATACATGGACTATAAAGTCAATCAAACCTTAGAATCCAGTGTTTACTATTTATCATAGGACTATCCCAGTACGTCCATCCACGATGATAAGAACACTAGCTTGTGTTTTCCTAGCAGATCTATGGTAAATCTTACTATTTCTTCAATGGCATTCCCAGGACTTAATGAATTACTCCCCTGAACCAAGTAGAAAACTCATCAAGGGTGGGGGCATAGCATAGTGGTTACATAAAATGCCTGAGGCTCTGAAGTCTCAGCCATAGTTGAGCAATGCTCTGGTAAAAGAAAAACAAACAAAAAAACAAATAAATGGATCAGGAGATATCTCACCCAGCAGAGTGCATGCCATACCAGGCATAACACCCCAGCTTTGGGTCCTAGTACTGCACTAGCTCTATGAGGTGAAGTGGTGCTGAGTGACTCTCCTCTCTGGGTCTGTCTCTCTTTCTTTAAAAAAGTAAGTGTAAAAACTTGGCCCAGAAAGGTAGTATCATGTTTGAGACCTTTATGTGATACTGAAAAGAGAGACAGATACACAGATAGAGAACTGATCAAAAAGCACAAACATATGCAAAGCAGAGGCACAAACAGAAGGACCTTCCCTCAGGAAGTTCTTGCCTATTACTTGTACAGGTGACTCATGGATCATAGCTGAGTTATTTCTCCAAAATGGTCATTTTTTTTTTTTTTTTTTGATAGAGCACTGCTCAGCTCTGATTTTATGGTGGTGTGGGAGACTGAACCTGGGACTTTGGAGCCTCAGGCAGGAGAGTCTCTTTGTATAACTATTATGCTATCTACCCCCACCCTGGTCATCAATCCTTAAAACTGGGTAGAAAGATTATCACAAGAAACTGTTAATAATCTAGTGTTCAGATTTGCAAATTATTACCTATTTTTCCTCTAAACAAGAATAAATTGGGGGCACTATTATTAAAAAGGTACTTCTAAACCTGCATTCCAGTATGAGTTGAGTAAATGAGAAATGTATGAATTTTGTAATAAAATGTCAAATTTTGCACACAGGTCCTAGTCATGTTCTCACCAATTAAAAACACTAACAAGAATTTCAAGATATCAATTAAAGTTTTATTTTCTAAAATGACATTTTAGAGATGTGTAAATTATAAAAATTATTTGTTTTTATATGTTCAAAATAAAACCTGCTAAAAACTCTATGTCAGAGAATGAAATGATGTTAAGCTAATCTTGTTTTCCCCTGAGAAGGTGTCATAATGTCATACATTCCTTAAAAGAGGAAGAATGATTAAATCCTAAGGCTAATCACCAAGAGCAGAAGATGGTGTGGTTTTAAAAAAATTTCTTCATTTCTCCCTCCTCCACACTGTCCTCCAGAAAGAAGAGTATTGCACACAGGACACTGTTCAGCTCTGGTTTGTGGAAGCATCAGGGCTTGAATTTGGGATATTGGAGCCCCAGGCTCTCATAGCTGTTTTGTATAACCATTATGGTATCTCCCTGGCCTGAGTTTATACATGAAAAATTTAAATTATTTTTAAGAAAAAGTTTTTCCATATTTACATATCTAAGGCAGACATTAAATTTTACATGATCATTTCAAAATAATTTTTGGAACCATTTTCCAAAGAAAAAAACCTTTCTATTTTAAATAAGCATAAGCAGAAACTTTCAAACAAAGCCATCTTGTTTTTGCACAGAGCACTATTAGATTGACATGAGTAATTTTCTTCTCTTCGTTTCTACTTTCAAACAGATAAATAAACCTAACAAAAAAGGGAAGTATTAAAAACTTTGCCATGTGTCTGTATTCCCAAGTTCAAGTCCAACTCTCACCACATCTTTTTCTTTGGAAGGAAAACTGGTAATTCTAGGGTTGAGAAAGAGCATCATGAATAGATATGAAAAACTTCAAAAGATAACTCAAGCACAACAAGTAGACTAGCCCTAGACCAGCTAAATAATCTTGGGGAAAAAATTAAGTGAGGGATCAGGTGGTAGTGCACCTGGTTGAGCACACACAGTACAGTGCATAAGGACCCAGGTTCAAACCCCTGATCCCCACTAAGTTATGCCACCAAGTTATGGATGCTGCCATGATGCCAACCTGACTTCACTGGACAGACAATCTCACCAGTGAGTCCTGGAACCCCACCTCTCCAGAGCCCTATCCAACTAGGGAAAGACAGGAAACGGCTGGGGTTATGGATCAACATGTCAATGCCCAGGGTGGAAGCTTCATAAGCAGTGAAGCAGTGTTGCAGGCTCCTTGCTCTCATTATCTCTCTCTCTATCTCCCCATTCCCTTCCAATTTCTCTTTGTCTCTATCTAAAATAAATAACGATAAAATAAACAAAAATATTTTAAAAAATTAATTAATTAAAGAAAAATTAAATGAAAGAAGTCACTTCAATACTAAGGTTTATGACATAGCTATAATTGTCAAGACAGTGTGGTACTGGCAGCTGGATGGATCATAAATCAATATGATACACTGTAGAACCCAGAAATAGACCTATACAAATATGCCTAATTGATTTTTTTTAAAGTGGAAAACATGTTTATTAACATTCAAACTCCCTTCATACAGGCCATATAAAAAGTCAGCATTTTGATTATATATATTTTCTATATAGTTACAATGAATATAATTTAGCTCTTCATAATACATTGTTTAAATACATCATTAGCTTCTGTTAAACGATAAGCATTTATTTTCAAACCTAATACTTGAACAATTTCCTCTGTACATAAATTAGCAGGTTATCTTTAAGAGCCTAATTGATTTTTGACAAAGATGCCAGAAACATTAAATGGAGAAAGGCTAGTCCTTTTATCAAGTGGTACTAGAATAATTGGATATGATAAAGAAAAAAAAATGAATGTTGCCCTAAATATCTTTTTTATTTTTATTTATTTTCTTGAGATTTTATTTATTTATTTGTTTATTTATTTTGTTTTTATTTTTGAGTTAATAATGGTTGACAAGATTGTGGGATAAGAGGCGTATAATTCCACTCAATTCCCACCCCTAGAGTAGCATATACCCTCCCCTTCATTGGAAGCTTCCCTTTTCTTTATCCCTCTGGGGGTATGGACCCAGGATTATTATGGGGTGCAGAAGGTGGAAGGTCTGGCTTCTGTAATTGCTTTTCCTCTGGACCTGAACATTGACATGTTGATCCATAACCCCAGCCTTTTCCTGTCTTTCCTAGTTGGGTAGGGCTCTGGAGAGGTGGGGTTCCAGGACTCACTGGTGAGGTTGTCTGTCCAGTGAAGTCAGGTTGGCATCACGGCAACATCCATAACTTGGTGGCTGAAAAGCACCAAGATACAAAGCAGAACAAATTGTTCAACAGCCAAGAACTCAAAGGCAAGAACACAGAAGATGAGATTGAAGTCCCCATATTGGAAGAAGCCAGGAAGAGATTGTATTAACTTATTAATGAAAGGGATAGGAGGAGAGAGATAAAGAGAACCAGAGTATCACTCTGGTGCATGTGCTACTAGGGATTGAATTCTGGACACTTTATTCACTGAGTCATCTCCCAGATAACCTTAAATTTCATACCTTACACAAAAAATTATCTGAAATTGATGGTGGACTTAAATCTAAAATGTGAAACGACTGATAACTTTTGGGAAAAAAAGCCCCTCAAATTTAGACTGAAAACATAATATATGAAAAGAAAAAAGTAATCATCTGAGGCAAAATGTTTACTTGATAAAAATGTCAAAAGACTGAAAAAGCAAAAATACAGATGGGGAAAATATGTACACATATTTTTGTACACACAACAAGTATCTAGAGCACAGAAATAAATCTCAGGGGCAGAGATAGTTTACCTGGTAAAGAGCACAGTTTAGCAGGAACATAGAAAGTGTGAGCGCTAGAGTGACTTAATTTTTCTATTTCTCTGAATGAAAAGCAGCCCAGAGAGGTGAGAGCATGCTCCCCACAACCTCTTTAATTTTCCCTCCATGGTGGAAAGCTGGACAAATATCAACAAATCATTGTTGCAGCCGGGTATGTGACTCAGTAGTAGAGCAAAGGTTCCGAGTTCAGTCCCAGTACAAAATATGCCAGACAAAGATGCCTTTGGCTCTCTGTCATTTTCAATGCAGTAGAGGGTCTCAAATGTGCAGCCCACTGATCAGGTCCTTTCCTAGACCAATTTTCTAATTTTTCTATTTTTAGATGGATGGGGAAAGAGACAGTCTCTTATTAAATATGTGATATAAATAAGCACCAAACAAAAGTAAAATCCAAATGGATCAAAGATTTGGATATTAGACCAGAAACCATCAAGTATTTAGAGGAAAACATTCAATGCAAGTTTTCTAAACATTTTTCGATGACTCAGACCCAATCGCAAAGATAACAAAAGCAAAAATAAACCAATGGGAATAGATCAAGCTGAAAAGGTTCTGCATAGCAAAATGAACCATGACTAAAACAGAGTGGTCTCCCCCAAAACTCAATAAAAACAAAAAAAGAAGAAGAAGAAGAAAAAGAAAGAAAGGAAGGAAGGAAGAAAAGGAAAAGAAAACCCCCAAATGGGGAGAGGATAGGGACAGAATTTTCATCGAAGAAGAGATCCAAAAGGTCAACAGACATATGAAATATACAATATGAAGCCATTGACTGTCAGAGAAATGAAAATAAAGACAACAATGAGATACCATTTTACACCTGTGAAAATGTCATACTTGGGGATTGTGTGGTAGTGGGTGTACCTGGTGAAGCACACACAGCACGAAGCACAAGGACCTGGGTCTGAGCCCTTGATTCCCACATGCACAAGGGAAGCTTTATAAGCTGTGAAGCAGGTCTGCAGGTGTCTTTCTCTTTCCCTCTGTCTTTATATCCCCTCCCTCTCAATTTCTCAGTTCTATCGAATAATATGGAAAAGAAAATAAAAGGAAAAATGGCCACCAGGAGCAGTGTATTTGTAGTGCAGGCACTGTGTCCCAGAAATAACCCTGAAGGTAAAAAACAAACAAAAAAACATTAGAAATAACAATAATAGCAAAAAGGAACCTTCTACAGTGCTGGTTGGAATGAAAATTGGTCCAAACCCTATAGAAAATAGTCTGGACACTTCTCAGAACACTAGAAATGGAGTTACCCTATGAACCAGAAATTCTTCTCCTGACGATATATCTAAAGTAAACAAACACAAGCATCCAAAGAGATCTGTGTGTACCTATGATCATAGCAGCACAATTTGTAATAGTCTAATATTGGAAACAACCTAGATGTCCAAAGACAGAAAAGTGGCTAAGAAAGTAATGGTATGGGGGTCAGGCAGTGGCGCAGTGGGTTGAGCGCACGTGGCGCAAAGCACAGGGACCTGCGTAAGAATCCCGGTTGGAGCTCTCCACCTGCAGGGGAGTCGCTTCACGGTAGTGAAGCAGGTTTGCAGGTGTCTATCTTTCTCTCCCCTTCAGAGTCTTCCCCTCCTCTCTCCATTTCTCTCTGTCCTGGCCAACAATGAACAACATCAACAATGGCAATGATAATGGCCACAAGGAGGCTATGGCAACAAGGGCAACAAAAGGGGGAAAAATGGCCTCCAGGAGCGGTGGATTCATGGTGCAGGCAACGGGCCCAGCAATAACCCTGGAGGGAAAAAAAAAAAAAAAGAAAGTAATGGTATATATTACTCAGCTACCAAAAATGATGGGAGTCATCCCTGTGCTTCATCCTGGATGGAACATGATGGCATTAAGTTAAGTGAGATAAATTAAAAAAGGGGGGGGGGATAATATCAGATGATCTTACTTATAAGTATAATTTAAGAAACAAATCAGGAAAAGTGAACTTTGGACTAGGGATGGCATACTGCACCAAAGCAGAGTCTCTGGAGAGGGAGGGACTGATAATGAAAGGGATTGTGGGGTATTGATGTGACTATATTTCAACAACCATACTGTAAATCACTAATCCTCCAATTAAAAAAAAAAGGTGCTTAAAAGGAAGCATCATGGGGATGTATGTTTTTGCAATATTAGGAGGAAAACTAGCATACAAAACCATTGGCACTATTCTAATTTTGTTAAAATGCAAACATGAGTTTCTATTTCTCTGCATTATAAAAAAAGAAGAGGGAGGAAATGCCTATTAGTAGTTGTGATTTCTAAGTGGCAAGATTATGTACACCATTTGTTGTTTTTAAGGCATTTTATTTCCCATCGAATCTGAAATGAATGTATTGTTTTTATACTACAATGGCATAAAAAAAAAATCCTTGGTATCAAGAAAGGGAAAAAAATCATTCCTGGTGTAGTATATGAAACACAATGTCATAAATTGTTGCTAATCTGAACTTTAAAATATATTGAGAAATTATCTGAGGCAGTGATATTGAATTTAGATATGGGGATCCCTTGAATGAAAGCACAATTTATGATACCACTGATGTAATACACTCTACATATTTAATATTCCTATTAAATCAATCCTCTTCTTTCAAGCCTCTTTTTTTCTAGTTTAGAATTAAGAATCTCAGTAACTAGAACGTGCATATGTAGAGCTTCAGAGGCAAATGCACGCTTGCATATCTGTTCTGTAGAGTTGAAACAGTGACACTGGTTTGACACTGGAAATACAGGGTGATAAGAAGAGGTGTCAGCTAAGCTGGAAAAACACAATTCAGTCTGTGGTTACTAGGAAATTACACTCTTATCTCCCCCCACCTACCCACTCATCCACCTAAATGATCTCCATTTGCTTCAGATTCATCACAGGCTTGCATTTAACACTCTCTGGCAACACAGTGCAAAACAAATCTGTCAGCTGCAAATATGGACTTAGCAACTTTCCCCCCAATTACTCAACTAACAAAATGAACAGCAGAGAAAACACCTCCAAAGAGAATGTGCCAATCTGTTGTCAAGGGCTATGCAATGATTGCAACTATTTTCTTTGAGCCTGGGCTTATGGGCCATCTGTCCGAATAAACTACAGGTAGTCACATCACACCTATGTAGCTCTCTGAGACCTATCCCCATCATTGGTGTTTTTTTGTTTTTGTTTTTGTTTTTTTAGTTCAGGAGTTCTTAACAGATGGCACTGCCTACTGGCGTTTCTCACAGTCTGTGGGAGTTTTTTTTTTTCTGAGTAAAGACCTGAGGGAAATTGTCAGCAACTGGGAAGCACTGGAATTTGATGAGTAGTATGTCTGAGAATTGAGTTATATGACATGCATGGCTTAGGACTGTCCTAGTGGACATAAGTGAAATATACCAAGAAGCTGAGCCTAACCCTCTCTTTAGTTCACTTTCATGCTAAGCAAGCTCTTTACAATTTTACGACTTCATGCAAAACAGTAAATGGAAAGAAAAGTGTCACGTTGCTTTGCTTGTAGCTTGTCACTTGCCATTTCAGAAGACTGCCTTACCAATAGCTATGTTACTTCTAATGTTCAGCAGTCCACTCAATATAATTCTTGCAGTCGATTTTATAGCTGCAGCATACATAGAAAGTATATAAATAGTTAAGAGCATCTGACATTTCATTACATTCTTTAGAATGTTGCTATTCAAGTGCAGTGCAAGATAAGTACATCAGCATCACCTGGAAGTTTGTTAAAAAGGCAGAACCTCAGGTCCTAGTCTAGGACTGCTGACTAAGAGTCCTCACTTAAACAAAATTCCTGGCACAAGTGCACACAACATACCACAATGCACACTATTTATCACAAATTACTTTCCTTTTAGTTTTCATTTCTAAAAATAGGTCCCTGTATGTTTTTTAAATTATGCATATTAAAGGGTATACTGTCAATTAATTCATTTTAGGATATTATAGGAAACACTGAAAATACATATTATAAAGTAGAACACCAATGAGTTAAGAACTACTGAGTGAGAGTTAATATATAGTCAGTGCGGTTTGTAGTGTTGTTTTTCTACATCATTCCCAGTCTTAGAAACTTAGTTGAATGCAGCTGAGTATAAGAGAAGCAAATGTGAATTTCCCAACTATGATTTTTGTGTCCCAAATCATCCTCACTGAAGCAATGTGGTGTTATTATGTCACTAAAATATGGCATCTAGTTCAATTTTCCACTCGTGAGTGGATACAACAAGAAACACAATCCCTCTGAGACCCAAACCATAGTGAATTTAGTGACAAATTGCTCAGTAAACAACTCTCTTGAATAGTCTCATTATTTGACAAAGCATTTGACCTACTGTTTCTCATGAGGAAATGTGTCTCCATTGGGGGTGAGAAAGGGGAGATGTATCATGAAAGATGTTTTGAACCAAAGTAAATGACTGGATTTTCCCAGGATGCAATAAAATGGACCCAGGTTCCATGTTTCCAGTGGCCAAAATTTACCATCAGCAGGTCCAATGCATTCCACCTTCAGAATTACTGTCAACACCACTCCTACATACTCCTTTTCTCTTCTGTTTATTTCAGTTAATGGCAGTCAATCTAAAGCAAAACTAAAACACATCAAAAAGTCTTAATTCTGCAAGAACAGAGAAATCATTTAGAATTGACTTTGGGCAAACTCATGGTAAAACTAAGAAGAAACAGACAAGTCTCCCTGGTGGACAGGTTCATAAACAAAAAACCCTCATAATCTGGTCATACAATCTGAAACATATGTTTATTTACTTCTGACATTAATTTTAGTCCATTATATAGTTTTCAAATGTACACCACTGAAAATCAACATCGATACCCCCATTTGTCTTAACTTACACTACCCCAGGCTTCCCCATTCCCTTCCTCCTGGTAACCACTAATTTGTCGTGTAATACAAGTGTTTCTTCTTATTTTATTTAGCCCATTTATTTTTCCCTATATACAATATTTGAGTAAAATCACACAGTGACAGTTCCTTGAATCATCCCTTTCACTTGCTTCCCAGGATCTACTGATTTTATTTTTGAGACATCTATTTATTTATTCCACCAGCACCTAGTTATCTAGCCAGCTTGATTAGCTGCAGCTTAACTAACTAGAAATTCAATTAAATGAAACTGTATTCTCTCAATTTACAGGAAAAGAGTCAACAACTTCAAGGCAAGCATAGGACATACCTGCTATGTTTAAGGAAAGGCACATGTTTCTGCTTCTTTGAGCCCAGTGCCTCCATTCCCCCCCCCCCCAGGGAATACATATCTCATTTTTCTTTCTTGGCTCAATCATGTGGTTTCAATAGTGTTGGCCTTACCCTGTAGCATAAAAGATGGTACACAATTTAGCTGACCTACCACAGGACTTGGAAAAGACAAAGGGGAGTCATAAAATTGAAGTCACACTGAGTCATTCCAAAGTGAGATTTAATCTGGGACATTGTTGGAAGAACCCAACTCCCACTACAAATGCTGAGTAAGACCTGTTGGAGTCCATTTGTTTCAAAAGGCAAAAATATTCCTTGAGAAGCAAAGGATGAGAGAAGAAGAGAATTTCCGGCAGCTGGAGTGGGGTTGAATACTGATGACACACTCTTTTCCCCCCCTTTATTGGGGGATTAATGTTTTACATTCAACAGTAAATACAATAGTTTGTACATACATAACATTTATCAGTTTTCCACACAATAACACAACCCCTACTAGGTCCTCTCTGATAACACAGTGTTAATAAATAACTCTCCAGAGAGTCTAGAAATTTTTATACTATTTTTTATCAGAACCAGTTAAAATTGGCTTTCATTTGCAACAAAAGAAAATGCAAACATTTTGAGGTTTTTTTTTTCTTATTTACTGAGTTTACTAAAAAGATTATTATAGCCATATCTACAAATCTTCTTAAAATCATAATGGTCTACAGTTAAGATTGATGTATACAGCAATGCATGTGCAATATCAAGACATACTAAAAAATAAATAATATGAGTGGTAAAATACAAAATTCTTATCAGTAAAATATGTGAACTAAATGCAAACTGTCTAAAGAGACCACTCTCAGAGAGTCTCCCTTGAGTAAAAATGTTCAGTGTGTGTGTGCGTGTGTGTGTGTGTGCGTGTGTGTGTGTGTGTGTGTGTGTGTGTGTGTGTGTGTGTATAAGGGGCATAATATTCCTTACTGAGAAAGACACAACATACCTTACCATTTTCAAAATTTTTTGAAGTATGACATTTAAGAGAACTGCTTTCCAGTAATCTTTCATCAGTTCGCATTCATTTGCTATCATAATTTTTATTTATTAACTTTTATTAAGATAGAAGGATTCAATTAGGGAAAAAATTGCACCAAGAGCCCACCAACTCCATCTGAAGCAAATTCATATCCTAGTTCCCACTAGTGTTGCTGCTATATTGATTAGAATGTTAGAACTTTGATTTACAAAATCTAACAATTCAAATTCCACTATCACACCACATCCCACAGTAATACACTTCCTGAACTTATACTGCAGCAGCACTCTGTTACATCTCTCAATTTACACTTGAGACTACTGTGGCTACTTGTGTTCACACATGCGCAAAAAGAAAGAGGTATATGTATGTGGACCGAAATAATTCCAGGAAGTAAGTGCTTACATTAATTTCAATTTGATTAGGTGCTCATAGCAAAGAAACTAAAAGCTTGCCTTATAAAACCAAACAACTATTATCAAGTCAAAGGCAAACTGCATTTCAGAATAGGATCAATTTGAGGCTGCACCCAATCATTCCAAAGTGGAAATGTAAGTCTTTGTGTTTGGGATTTAATTCCATGCCTTTAATACTACTTGAGCAGTAGTATTAGAGGAACAATGAAAAATAAAATTCAAAGAGTAAGCTCAATATCAGAATATTTGGTACAAACACAACTTTAAAGTCTTTCAACATCAGTCATTCATGCTTGCATGTATTTTTAAATGTTTTTATTTTTTTCTTCTTTTTTTAATATTTATTTTATTTATTCATTCCCTTTTGTTGCCCTTGTTGTTTTATTGTTGTAGTTATTATTGTTGTTGTCGTTGTTGGATAGGACAGAGAGAAATGGAGAAAGGAGGGGAAGACAGAGAGGGGGAGAGAAAGATAGACACCTGCAGACCTGCTTCACCGCCTGTGAAGAGACTCCCCTGCAGGTGGGGAGCCAGGGTTCGAACCGGGATCCTCATGCCGGTCCTTGCGCTTAGCGCCACCTGCGCTTAACCCGCTGCACTACAGCCCGACTCCCGCTTGCATGTATTTTAAAAAAATATTGTATTTATTTATTCATGAGAAATGATAGGAGAGAAAGAAGAACCAGACATCACTCTGGTACATGTGCTGCTGGGAATTGAACTCGGGACCTCATGCTTGAGAGTCCAATGCCCTATCAAGTGCGCCACCTCCTGGACCAACTTGCATATATTTTTAAAAATTCATTTAATACTTATCTGTTGGTGTTAAGAGGTGGGGATAGAGTGGTGAGAAAAATCAGAATTTTTCTCCCCTTCATGTTATTGACTTAGCTGTGTTTCCACTCCTTCCTCTACCAAATCCATGTTGAAGTCCTAATCCCCCAGTACCTCAAAATGTGATTATATTTGGAGGTAAGGCTTTTAAAGAGGTAATTAAGTTAAAATGAGGTTATTAGGGTGGGCCAGAATCCAATATGACTAGTGTCCTTTTACAAGGACACCAAGGAGGAAGTTAAGGTGGGGGGGACTTACAGTTACATTAGCTCAGCAGTTCTCTCTTCTCTCAGAAAGCCAATGCCAGCATATCTATAAAAACCTCCCAAATCTGGAGAGGTCATAATTTGAAAACTGCTGCTAGTTAGTTCCCTTCTTCTTCTTCTTCTCCTCCTCCTCCTGTATAAAATTTCATTTATTTTAATGAGAGAGACAAATACAGAAAGAAAGACCCAAGCACTGCTCAGCTCTGGCTTATGGTGGTGCTGGGGATTGAACCTGGGACCTCAGAGCTTCAGGCATGAAAGTCTTTTGCATAACCATTAAACCTTATCCCCAGGTTGCTAACTATCATTTAAAAGGATAATTGTGAAACTGGGAAAACCAGTAAGTGATACCAGCAGCGTCTAGTAAGCTGGAGGGTCATCTATTTCTCAATTTCTCTGCAAATTAACTTTCAGTAGGGATTTATCCATTTATTCAAAATGACCTATTTGAGAGATCATTCAGTGATAGGCACTGTTCTAGACACAGGGGATATAGCTGCATTTATCACCATTAAATTAAAACTATAGGAGGGGAGGGTGAGGTATAGAAACTCCATTGCTACTCTGACACACCCCAATCTCTCTTTTTGATGGGTATTGCATTAAATTTGTATATGGCTCTGGGGAGAATATTCATTTTGATGATATTTATTCTTCCAATCCATGAGCATGGGATATCTTTCCATTTCTTGGTATCAGTTTCTATTTCCTTGAGTAGCGACTCATAGTTTTCAGCATACAAGTCTTTCACTTCTTTGGTCAACTTTATTCCTAGGTATTTGATTGATTTTGCTGAAACAGTAAATGGGAGTGATTTCTGGATGTCTTCCTCTTCAGATTTAGTGTTTGCATAAAGAAATGCCACTGATTTCTGTACATTGATTTTGTAGCCTGATACCTTGCTATATTGCCTAATAACTTCCAGTAGTTTTCTGCTGGATTCTTTAGGTTTTTCAATGTATACTATCATATCATCTGCAAATAGTGAGAGCTTGACTTCTTCCCTTCCAATCTGTATTCCTTTTGATTTCTTTCTCTATGGAAAAGGAAAAAAAAAAAAGAAGGAAGAAAGAGAAGGGAAGGGAAGGGAAGGGAAGGGGGAACAGGAAGGAAAGGGGCAGAGAGGAGAGAAAAGAAAAGGAAAGGAAAGGAAAAGGAAAAGGGAAGGGGAAGGAGAGGGAGGGGAGGGGAGGGGGAGGAGAGGGGAGGGAGGGAGGAGAGGAGGGGAAGAGGATGAGGGGGAGGGAGGGGAGGAGGGGAAGAGGATGAGGGGGAGGGAGGGGAGGAGGGGAAGAGGATGAGGGGGAGGGAAGAGGGGGAGGGGAGGAGGGGAAAGGGAGGGGAGGAGGGAGAGGGAGGGGAAGGGGAGGGGGAGGGAGCGGAAGGGGAGGGGGAGGGAGGGGAAGGGGAGGGGGAGGAGGGTGAGAGGAGGGGAGGGGGGAGGGAGAGGAGGAGGGAGAGGGGAAGGGGGGAGGGGGTAGGGAGGGGAAGGGGAGGAGAGGGAGGGGAGAAAGAGGCGGGAAGAGAGGGGAAGGGGAGGGGGAGGAGGGTGAGAGGAGGGAGGGGGGAGGGAGAGGAGGAGGGAGAGGGGAAGGGGAGGAGAGGGAGGGGAGAAAGAGGCGGGAAGAGAGGGGAAGGGGAAGGGAAGGGGAAAGGAAGGGAAGGAAATTTGCTACAGGTAGCAGTGGAGTCATTAGTCAGGATATATCCACAATCATAATATCCTAGAGGATCTTTCCTTACACAGGTCCTTGCACTTTTGCGCCAGTGCTTACCCCGCTTAACCTGCTTAACCCGCTATGCTAATGTTACCACCCAACTCCCAAAAATGCAAATCCTTTTCTTTCTTTCTTTGCTTATTTATTTTGCCTACAGGGTTATTGCTGGGGCTCTGTGCCTGCATTAGGAATCCACTGCTTCTGGAGGCTTTTTTTTTTTTTTTTTACCATTTTGTAGCTCTTGTTGTCATTATTGTTATTGTTGCCATTGATGTTGTTGGATAGGACAGTGAAATTGAGAGAGGAGGGGAGACAGAGTGGGGAGACCCGGAGATCTGCTTCACCGCTTGTGGAGGGACCAGCCCCCCACCCCAGCGCAGGTGGGGAGCAGGGATCAAACTAGATCTTTAGGAAAATCCTAGCACTTAGCACCATGTGCGCTTAACCTGAGACGCTACTGCCCAACCCCCAGAAATGCAAATTCTTGGGCTACACCCCCAGATAGCCTTAATCAACTGCTAAGGTGGAGCCTGAGAAAGTCTCTGTTTTGACATGCCTGCTAAAGGATCCACAGGCACACTCAAGTTTGACAACTGCCACGAAAAAGTTGTAGATTTTAGACACTTAATTTCACTAACAGTAGTTTCACTGTTTTGGCTTGTACACACAAATGAATCCAATATTTAAAATTTTGTTTTAAAAATTAAACATTGTTGGGGGGATGTTAGATGGCACAATAGGTCTGCAAACATTATTGGCACAGTGGGTCAGATGGCATAGTTGACTCTCCTGCCAGAGGTTCCCAGGTCCCAGGTTCAATCCCTGTTCCATCATCAGCCAGAGCTGAGTAGGGCTCTGATCTCACTCTCTATATCTTTCCCTCTGAATTTCTCTTCCAATAAAATAATAATAAGCAAATAAAATAAAATAAAACATTGTTGTCCTGTTTCTACTTAAAACTGAGCAGCCACATTTAACTTCCTCCTAGTGTTGTGATAGTTTCAGGTAGCAGTTCTGTTCATTAGCAGGTATCAGGAAATTAAAATATGTAAAATGCCTTGTAAGAAACTCTCAAAGGATACAAAGTATGAATGTCTAACAGCTCTGCCATCCCAAACTTCACAAAATGTCTGTACCTGAAACTGTTTCTTTAATTGGCCCTAATGAAGTCAATACATGTGCTAATTAAGTATTAAGTGCAAATGTGAGCATTTATAAGCTGCAGACAGCTCTTCACTAAAGTGCTCTAGTCATTCCCAACCCTACAGACCAGGAAGGTTGAGATCTCTAAATGACTGAGTCAACAGCACTTCCCTAATACACAAGGGCCACTTATTATGCTTATAATATTGTGCTTATATTGTTAGGCTTACTATCAATTTTCAGAAATAACAGTTACACCCCTTGGGGGTTGGGCGGTAGCACAGAGGGTTAAGTCCACATAGTGTGAAGCACAAGGACCAGCTTAAGGATCTTGGTTTAAGGCCTTGGTTCCCCACCTGCAGGGGGGTTGCCTCAGAAGTGGAGAAGAAGGTCTGCAGGTGTCTAGCCTTTTCTCCCCCTCTGTCTTCTTCACCTCTTTTGATTTCTCTCTGTCCTATCCAATAATGACATCAATAACAACAATAGTAATAACCACAATAACGATAAAACAACAAGGACAACAAAAGGGAAAATAAATTTTAAAAAGTTACACCCCAAATGGTTTGAGGATAGCATACATAAACACGTTAGTAATATTAATAATACTGGGGTTCTGCTAAGCACTTCCTATGTATTGGTTAATTTTCACAATAGCCCTATGATATTTACATTTACCCCCAATTAAATGAGGAGAAACCTGAGGCTCCATTATATTAAGTAACTTATCTAAAATGGCACATTTATAAGAAGGTACATTGTACTTAAATCCAAGTAGCTTTCAATATTTAACTTTTTTCTCTCTCATAATATGGCTCCCTTGAGCTTCTAAACCAGGCCCCAAGTAAAGGTGTATCTACTATATAAAAGATGTGACTAGGAAAGAATCAGATACAAACTTCACTTGCCAAGAAATGGTCTCTGGAAGGTCCAGATTTCCCTCCTTTTTTATTGGTACTTTGCATTACAGCTATACATTTCTAACAAAAAAGACAGATGAATCACAGACAGTCAAAGAATAAAATAGAAGGGAAAATACTAAGAAATGGCTGCCCTGCTAGCGGTGATAAAATTTTAATTTGGGGCCGGGTGGTGGCGCACCTGGTTGAGTGACATTTTACAGTGCAATAGGACCCAGGTTTGAGTCCTTGGCCCCCACCTGCAGGTGGAAAGCTTTTTGAGTGAAGCAGGGCTGCAGGTGTCTCTCTGTCTATATCCTCCTTCCCTCTGGATTTCTGGCTATTTTTATCCAATAAATAAACATAATAAAAAAATTATTAAAAAATTTAATTTGAAACTTTTCAGAGACCAGATTTCAGCTTATCTAGCACTATGCAAATGATATGCAAATGCCATACAATAGCTGCATATTACTCACGCCTGTTACATATTTACTTATGCTCTCCTTAGAATATGACTCTAGGGAAGTCTAAGTAGAAACAATAGATCACTTACTGACCCCTTGGTTCAGTGTTCTGTAGGGAGATAAATCCAAGGGAAGCTCATGATTCAGTACATATGTTTACTAACAACTTCCACTGGCCTCCAATAATACTCGCATTAATCCAATAATCAAGAATAATATGTATACAAATATTTTTTTACACTTTAAAGGGCTTCAGCCTCATTATTATTATGATTATTTTGCCTTTAGCCACCTTGCTTCTTTAAAAATCAGTGCGCGCGCGCACGCAAACACACACACACACACACACATTTACCAAGTGGTACTTTCACAGTTGGGCACAATGCCTTTGAAATGAAGACTATGATGGACACAAAATAAAGTCGATGCCATTGAAGTTTTTTGGGTCACTATTATAAGTTGTATCAGAAAGCAGTTTGCAGACTGTCCCAGATAGCATCACTCACAAGGCACAGTCTTCAGTATAAGGATTACCCAGTCATCTGCTTGGTCTTTTCACTTATTCCTTAATTGATCTTGGTTCTCCTACATCTATCCCCTTTGTATCATTCACAGCTTATCTTAAATATCCTCTCCTCTGTGACCCCTTTCCTTGGTAAAGATGATGGTCCAATAATTTGTCTATCTGAGTAATTTGACCATTTTGTAATTATTTGATTTGTCTAACATATCCATCTTGAATCTCAACTCCTTGAAAATAGGGGCCTTGTTTGTGTTGGCTAGCAGGGAATCTTTAAAACCTTGGTATTTAATACATTATCTGTCAAATAGGTGAATAAATATGCTGTTTTAAAATTTTCATTGCTAGGGGACTGGGCAGTAGTGCATCCGGTTAAACACACATAGCACCAAGTAAAGAACCCACACAAGGACCTAGGTTCAAGCCCCCACTCCCCACCTGCAGCAGGAACACTTCACAAGTGGTTAAGCAGGTCTGTAGGTGTCTCTCTCTTTCCCCCATTCCCTTCTCAACTTTTCTCTGTCTTAGTGAATAACATGGGGGAGGGGGGAGAAAAGCCGTGGGGAGCTGTGGATTCCTAGTGCTGGCACTGAGCCCCACAGATGACCCTGAAAGCAATAAATAAATAAAATTTTCATTCCTAAAAGCTTGGGTTCAACACATAGTAGTGAGAAAATGCTTTCCTTACCACTCTGAGATCTAAGACTGCCTCTTGATAAGAATGATGGGAGGTATTTGTCCTGAGAGAAGGTAATTTTCAAGCAGAGCCTAAAGCAACTACACTAAGAGGAGGGATCTAGGAGAGGTGCCTCATCTTCCAAATTCATAAGTGCCAGGTTGCACTTAACAATCTGCTTCAAGACAAGATGTACTTCTCCCTACTGTTTGGACAGAGGGTGGCTGCCTTTTACTCTTTGCTGCTGAATGTGCATGTGCTGCTCAATGTGCTGCATGGCTACTGAACCAGAAGATGAACACATGTGACAGCTCCTGCAAAGTTGAGCGAGTTTAACCAAAGTAATGAACACCATGAGGACAAACAATGAACCCAGAACTTTGGTATAAGTGAGGATCCAAGACTAGTAAGTCAATTATCTATTCAAATGATAGCAAGGCTGCTCTTGATGGTTAGACTAAAGAGCTAATAAAAGTTCTCTAAGAAAATTTAAATTTGCTCTCAGTGCTGTTTTTTTATTTCATTAGGTGCATTGCCCTTAGGCTATTCTATCCAAGCCCAAAGCTTTAATTACTATCTCCATCCTGATAAGTCCTGCTGACATGACCTTTATCCTGAGTTCCTTCTAAGGTGGGAGCTGACCTCTGCTTGAAAACAACTACTTAGGTATGTAGATACAAATTCAAGATATTTGGATACCAATTTAAAATGTGCAAAACTTGCTTGAGTTTATATCAACAAGAAGTGGCACATTAATTTCAGATTTAAAAGACACCAAAGAATAGTATTTCCCCTCTGTGAGGTATGCAGGAGAATGGGAAGGAAGAAGCACAGGTAAATAAACCTGAGGGAAATGAGTTCTAGATTGGTATGACAGTGAAGACAGTCAATAAAATGCTACCCAACCTCTCATTAGCCTGGGAATTGTCAACTTTAGTGTTAGCTAGGGACTTCTTAGACACTGAAGAGTTTACAATTGCCTCCAGAAATTCATTTGCCATGTATTGTGTGTGTGTGTGTGTGTGTGTGTGTGTGTGTGTGTGTGTGTGTGTGTGTGTGTGTGTGTGTGTTTGGAAGCTGGTAGATCTGAAAGGGTTTTTGTTGCTTACTTTTTTTTTTTTTTTTTTACCAGAGCACTGCCCAGCTCTGGCTTATGGTGGTGTGAGGAATTGAACCTGGGACTTTGGAGCCTCAGGCATGAGAGTCTCTTTGCATAACCATTATGCTATCTACCCTCTGCCCGCTTACTTTTTTTTTTTTAATGAGTTTCAGTTAATGACTAATCTTTCAGCACAGGGGAGAAGAAGGGTGGAAGAAGGAAAAGATTCACCAATTCTCATGGAAAAATAGCATTTCTTGAGCAACATTATACCAGTCCAGCTAACTATGCATTCTGCATCAATTCCTTTAGTTCACCAATAAAACTAGGCTCAGCACCATTTCCAAATGCAGCTCTGTGGTCTTTGGAAGTCACAGTTCATTTGCAGTTTGTTTCCAAGCTCCAACTCTTTCTAATTTGCTTAGACACAGTTGTTACCATGTGAACAGCAGCCCTAGGTATCTATTCAGGCAACTCAACCTAGAAGGAGTATCCATCCTTCCGAGTGGAAGGCTCAAATCAAGACGGGTACTGTTCGGCACTGCCTCATTCCCACACACATCCTTGGGACTTCATGGACATTACCGTTCTCCTGCCCTTAATCTCTGTTTCCAATTATCTCTGTCCTGACAAATTAATTTGGAATGGACTTCTTTGTTCTCTTCTGTCTTTTCAACAATATCTTGCATACCTGATAAAGTAGTGTGTGGGGCTTATGTGGTTTTTAAATATAGAATGCTATTGTACATCAGTCTTTCTTTTTTAACATTTTAATCACTTCCTCTGAATTTCTGGACATCTGAAAGTGTGACTTCATAAAGATTCATTTTCTTAAAGGACACAAGTAGTCTTTTAGTAAGTATCAACACTACGTAGAAAAGCACCTATCTCTTCAGTGAACTTCTCCTTCAGGCTCTACAGCCCACTGCATTCCATTTGGCACAGCAAATGGCACAAACTCCTCAGAAGTGTTCTTAAATCTGTGATCACCTAAAATTGACTGACTTTTTGGAGACCCATGCTGTGATTAAGCACCATTCACAACTCATATTATTTTCACACAAAGACTGAGCAGGACATTTAAGCAAGGAATTTCAGATTTGATATTTAAAAATAAAAGAAAAATCTCATTTCCTTGGCATTAAATCCAGTGATGCCCTTTCTTATCAAAGTCTCTTTGCAGAGAAGATCATTTCTAAACTTGCATTTGAATAGCAATGTATTACTTTAAGTCATTCAATGTTTTTTTAGACTGTCTTGTTTTAATTGAATATACAATTTCACAATGAATTGGCATTTAGTGGTTTTTGGAATTTACCAAAATTCCAGTTGCAGCAATAATGTTATAAAGCGGGGAAAAAATCCGATACCCCTTAAAATACATCTTTGGCAAAGGTTAATTTCATGGGTGGGAAACTACAGAGTAGAGATTACCTGTAAAAGATAAGGACCTCTCCTTCTGAAGGTCCAATCTAAGTAGAAGGAATAACTTCAGTCTTCATGCTTCTGTTGTACTGTGTCCATTTTCAGATAACTTTCCTACCTTATCTCCCCTCTCTCCTTCCCCATGAATTCTGCTTCCCAAGGCTATTTAAAGAGGGAGTCATATACAAACTAGAGTGTTACTGAGTTTTGTTGGGTTTCTTCTATACTATGTTCAGGGGGTATACGTCTTATTAATTAATCATCATTTTTAAATTCCTTTTTTTTTTCTTTCATAGAAAAGAATTGAGAGAGGAAGAGGAGGAGACAGAGACAGAAAGCCACCTGAAGTACTTGCTCCACTGCTCATGGGTGACTTGAATCCAGGTCCTTGCACATGGTAATGTGTGTGCTTAACCAGATGTATCCATGTTTGATACTATGGGATTGATGCTATGGCACAAGGAAGCACTATGTAATTAATCTAATTATGCATCAAAATGGCAAAATCACCCATAGAGAAGAAAAAGTTACTAACTCACAAAAATAAAGGAAAGTTTTGCAGTCATAGATATCAGATTTTCCTCTCATGTTTCATGGTCTCAGTAAAGCCTTTAAGCTACATCAATATCTGAACCACGGAAAAGTAAGTCAATAAAATATCGACAACTGGAGTCCTGTAAAAACCCAAAGTTACAGCCATTCCAATCCAACTTGGGGCTTTGACTGTGTGGAGAATACATAAGTAAATGAGCACAAAGAAGTAAACACTTGATAGAGCATCAATGCATACATATAAAGAGCATTTTATCATCAAAGAGTAAGTAATTGGACACATCTACATCTGTCTTATCTACCAAAGTAACCAACCCTATGCATGTAACTCACTTTATTTTTTAAAAATTTTTATCTTTATTTATTATTGGATAGAGACAGCCAGAAATTGAGAGGGCAGGAGGAGATAGAGAAGGAGAGAGAAAGAGAGACACTTGTTTCACCACTCCTGAAACTTTCCCTCTGCAGGTGGGAACCAGGGGTTCGAACCCAGTTCCCTGTGAATTGTAACATGTGTGCTCAACCAGCTGCACCATCACAATGTAACCCACTTTCTATAAGTGAAAAACAATATCTGCAAAACCAGGCTTAATATAGTCTATGTCTCTCCTAACACTAAACTTTCACTAACATGAGAAAAAAAATCATCCCATTTATACCTGGTGGGAAAAAGAGCCAATGAAGGGAAGGTAGTGCGTGCCTGCAGAAGAGAAAGACTAGCTTTGGGAAATACTTTGGGAAAAGTATTATCTGGCTACATGCAATTAAAAGTAAGCAGCCTGAAAAAAATGTAAGGGGGTTATACATTTGTACACTTGATGGGATTGTAAATTGGTACAACCTCTATGGAAAATAGTATGGCTGTTTTACAAATTTAAATTACAACTACCATGTGATTCAGCAAATACACTCCTGGTTACTAATTGTAAGATTATAAAAAAACTAATTCAAAAATATATATGTGTCCTATTCACATAGCCAAGATATGAACATAACAAACCCTTCATTGGATAAGGAAAACTCTCTCTCTCTCTCTCTCTCTCTCTCTCTCTCACACACACACACACACACACACACAGGCAGGGGAATTCTACTTAGCTAGGGAAAAAATGGTGAATCTTGTCCTTGGTGGATGGACCTTGAGGGGATGGAAGGGGTTATACTAAATGGATAAACCAGAAAGTTAAACACAAAAATTTCATTTTATTCCCACATGGAATAAAAAAGAAGCAAAGCAAACCAACATAATGATATAAAAACACTTAGATTATGACAACAGAATCATAGTTACCAGAGGGAAGAGGGGAGGACGTTGTGGAATAAGTAGACATGCCTATTGTGGATAGTAGTGTTTAGTAACTAGGCCTTTAGTGGTGGATGTGATGCAAAATATACAGTTGTATGGAGCTTGAAGGAATCACATTGAGATGAGCCAGAAAGAGAAGGATGAATATGGAATGATCCCACTCATGGACATAAGTTGAGAAATAAGAACAGAAGGGAAACACAAAGCAGAACTTGGCCTGTGTTTGATGTATTGCCCCAAAGTAAAGGACTCTGGGAGATGGGGGTCTGGGAGAGGAATTCAGGTCCTGGTGCATGATGGTGGAGGTGGACCTACGCTGGGGGTGAGGAGTTTTTCAGAAAACAGATAAATTTTATATGTGCACTACCAACTGTGTTTACTGTAAACCATTAATCCCCCCAGTTGAAAAAAAAAAAGGAAAAAGTATATAGCTGTTGAGGGGTGTCACTATACACCTAAAACTTATCAATAAGTATGGCCCCACTTTCTATATGTCTTTGTATACATGCACAATGTATATATACATAAAATAAGGTTTGTGGAGAAAAAAGTAAGGAGTCTGGGTAGGGTTCTTCTGCCCCTTTGGAAACAGAGATGAAGTGTTCAGAGGAGTAGACACAGTGAGAGGGAAAGGTACACATAAGAAGGCAAGGGTACAATCACAGATGGAGGAGGTAAGGGGGCAGGCGGTGGTACATCTGGTAGAACACAGTGCAGAGACCCAGCTTCAAGGCCCTGGCACCACCTACAGGGCTAAGCTTCAGGAATAGTGGAAGAACACCATAGGTGAGTCTCCCGTCTCTTTCTCACTCTCACTCTTTCTCTATCTCTCATCTTCTGTCAAAAACAGAAAGAAAAAATTATGGCATCCAGGAATGGTGCAGTTGCACAGACATCTTGCACTGATGATAACCCTGAGGGCAAAAAAAAAAAAAAAAAGGAGGGATGACTGATTGAAAGATGCCATTTTCTCCTGAAGTCAAAGAAGACTTCTTAAACATGAAATTGAGAAGTGTTCTTATCTTTTCTAACAAAGACTTAAGTAAACAATAAAACTGGCAAGTGAAGTAAGAAAGGGATAAAAAAAAAGGGGGGAGGGGAGGTAAACTGAGAAAAAGGCAAGAGAGGGGAGAAAAGAAAAAGGCAAAGGAAAACATGAAGAAGAAAGGGAGGGAGGGAGGAAGGGAGGAAAGAAAGAAGGAAGGAATGGAGGTAGCGTTCAAATTCTCTGACAGCGTCCCCAAAAGACCTTACCATTTTTCTTATTTAACCCAACCCTTATTTTCTCTTCTTCTCCACCAAAAGGCAGAGCATATGAAGGATATGAGGAGTAAGGTGAACAGAGTAATCCAGCCAACCAAAGAAGAATTATTTCCTGTTCTCCCATCCTATTTCTCAATGTGCCATAGGTCCTATATGGTCTTAGAGTAGGAAATATGAGATTTCTTAAGAGTTAAATTGTTCTCATTTAACCAGAACACAGAGGATGGAAGAGAACCCTACATCCCAGTCTTGGTATGAGAGAAATTATAGTGAAACTAACCCATCATTTTCAAAGACAGTGATAGATATATACTGTATTATTTATATAATGAATCTCTGTTCCCATCTGTGTGATGGAAATGCACTCTGCAATCCCATCACCATCTCTCAGCTTTCTCTAAGTACAAAAAAGGGTAAGGAAGAAAATGTGCAGCCTGACATATTTCTTAAACCAATTTCAAAGGCAGAGGCGGTTAGTGACACACCAGAAATGAAAACCTTCTATCTCTTTGTTTCCAGTCTAATGCTTAGCACACTGGATTACAAAGCTCTCAAAAGTTTCAAGAAAACTTATCTTTGAAGCCATGTCTTTTTCTGATTCCTTATCATTAAAAATGAGTTGACTGGGCTTCCGGGTGGTGGTGCACCTGGATGGGCGCACATGTTACAGTGCACTAGGACCCAAGTCAGAGCCACCCTAGTCCCCATCTGCAGGAGGAAAGCTTCACAAGCAGTGAAGCAGGGCTGCAGATGTCTCTCTGTCTGTATCTCTATCACACCCTTCCCTCTTGATTTCTGGCTGTCTCTGTCCAATAAATAAAGATAATAATAAAAAAAAAACTTTTAAAAGTGAGTTGATTGTCCACCTCTATTTTACATATGAAGTCTCTATCGTTTTTTTATATTTATTTATTTATTTTCCCTTTTGTTGCCCTTGGGTTTTTTTATTGTTGTTGTAATTATTGTTTTTGTTATTGATGTTGTCATTGTTAGATAGGACAGAGAGAAATGGAGAGAGGAGGGGAAGACAGGAGGAGAGAAGATAGACACTTGCAAACCTGCTTCACTGCCCGTGAAGTGACTCCCCTGCAGGTGGGGAGCCAGGGGCCTGAACCAGGATCCTTATGCTGGTCCTTGCACTTTGCACCATGTGCACTTAACCCGCTATGCTACTGCCCGACTCTCTTAAGGTCTCTATCTTAAAGAGCCACTGCAAGAGTCAAACTGAAGGTTATAAAGAGGTTTTGGTAAAGTTAAATTAGAGACAAAATAATAGTAATAATAGTAGTAATCAATAGTTTCTTTGGACCGGGAGGTGGCGCAGTGGATAAAGCATTAGACCCTCAAGCATGAGGTCCTGAGTTATTCAATCCCTGGCAATATATGTACCAGAGTACATCTGGTTCTTTCTCTCCTCCTATCTTTCTCATGAATAAATAAATAAAACCTTAAAAAAAAGTTTCTTGGGAGTCGGGCTGTAGCACAGCGGGTTAAGCGCAGGTGGCGCTAAGCACAAGGACCCGCATAAGGATCCTGGTTCAAGCCCTGGCTCCCCACCTGCAGGTGTGTCGCTTCACAAGCAGTGAAACAGGTCTGCAGGTGTCTATCTTTCTCTCCCTCTCTCTGTCTTCCCCCTCCCCTCTCCATTTCTCTCTGTCCTATCCAACAACAATGACAACAATAATAACTACAACAATAAAACAACAAGGGCAACAAAAGGGAATAAATAAATAAAAATAAATATTAAAAAAATTTTTTTAAGTTTATTTTCCAACATGAGCTTTTATCAAGACCAAATACATTTACAATCTTCATAGGGTACTTCCTGTATCTTATACTCTAAAAAGGTGTTGAAATATGTTAGACCCAATTTTACCACCTCAATCAGTATTGAAGGGTACTCATATCATGTGCTGTTTGTAACAGGTTAAAAATTTAAGGTGTGCTAGTCAACAATTTGTTCTGCTTTATATCTTAACTCTTTTGTAGCCACCAGGCTCCAGATGCTAACATGATGCCAACCTGACTTCCCTGGGCAGATGACCCCACCAATGTGTCCTGGACCCCTGCCTCCCCAGATCCCTGCCCTACTAGGGAAAGAGAGAGATAGGCTGAGAGTATAGATCGACCTGCCAATGCCCATGTTCAGCGGGGAAGCAATTAGAGAAGCCAGACCTTCCACCTTCTACACCCCATAATGACCTTGTGTCCATACTCCCAGAGGGATAAGGAATAGGAAAGCTATCAAGGGAGGGGACTGGATAGGGAGTTCTAGTGGTGAGAATTGTGTGGAATTGTACTTCTCTTATCCAAAGGTCTTGCCAATATTTCCATTTAATAAATAAATTTTAAAAAATTCAAGACATGCCTTTCTCAAAACAATTCTGAAAGAATGTTAGTAGCTCCAATGTATTTAGGTCACTGGTTTACATATTAAATGAGACACAAAATGGAAGTGAGAGGGGCTGAGTAGTGGCATACCCAGAAGAACTCACACAGTACCATGGGCAAGGAAACTTTCAAGTCCTTTGTTTCCTACCTTCAGTGGGGTAAACTTCACTATTGGTGAAGTAATGCTACAGGTGTCTCTGTTTCTCTCTTCATCTATCTCCCTCACTCCTCTCACTTTTCTTCTACCTCTATCAAATAAATAAAAAAATTTTTTTAAAGAATTACTATAAACTCTTCAATGCCATGGCCATTTAGATATAACAGATTAAAAATTTTATTACCTTCATTTATTTATTGAATAGAGACAGCCAGAAATAGAGAGGGGAGGGTGTTATAGTGAGGGAGAGAGAAACAGAGACACCTGTAGCCCTGCTTCATCACTCGCAAAGCTTTCCTCCTGCAGGTGAGGACTGGGGACTTGAACTTGGGCCCTTGTGCATTGTAACCTGTGCGCTCAACCAGGTGCACCACTACCTGGCCCGATAGAACATATTTTTTGTATGTGTGAGTATATAGTTGGATCAATCCAGTTAATAGCTACCAAAAGAAATGAGGTTGAAGTTGGAGACCCCTGAATGCACTCAACTTTATAGAATTTGCTTTGAAATAATCTATATGTAAAAAAAAAGTTAAATGAAGAAGAAATCCATAGAATTTGCAATCATCCCATATAACTTAAAACGTGGTTACTTGGGAGTCAGGCGGCAGCACAGTGAGTTAAGCACACATGGCGCAAAGTGCAAGGACCAGTGTAAGGATCCCGGTTCGAACCCCTGGCTCCCCACCTGCAGAGTAGTCGCTTCACAGGCAGTGAAGCAGGTCTGCAATTGTCTATCTTTCTCTCCTCCTCTCTGTCTTCCCCTCATCTCTCCATTTCTCTCTGTCCTATTCAACAGAAACCACATCAGTAACAACAACAACAACAACAATAATAACTACAACCATAAAACAATGGCAATAAAAGGGAATAAACAAATATTAAAAAACTTGGTAACAAGTTTATATCCATATCAAGATGTGTCTAAAGACAAAGCAAACTGCAAAAAAACTTTAGTCTGATTGCTGTTAGTCAAATCCACATTATGAGTGCATTTATGTCCCTTCAGAATTCCTTTGTTGAAGTCCTAACTTTCAGTATCTCAGAATGTGACACTACTTGAAAATATAACCTTTAAAGAGGTAAAATGAAATGATTCCACACAGGTGGTCCCTAGCCCAATACCAGTGATGTTATAAAAAGAGGTTTAGAAAGAGGATGAACAAACATGAGAAAGGGAATAACAGCAAGTCAAAAAGAAAAGCCAGAGAAGAAACCAAACTCCCCAATAATTTAATCTTAAATGTTCAGTCTCCAGAACTATGAGAAAGTATGCCTTTCATTATTGGAGCACTTAGCCTGTAGCCATAAATGGTGGCAGGGCATGCAAGGTCAAGGAGCAGTGAGAACAAGCAAGCAGATGAGGTTAAGGAAACTAAATTTATTAGAATTTTGTCAACCAAGACATAGAGTGAACAGGGGTGTGTGTGTGTGTGGGGGGGAGATTTGACCATCAGCATGGCGTTAGAAGAGGAAAATTGTTTAGGAGTAGACACCAAACACAGAAAGATTTAAAGGAATGGGGGAGATAACATAATGGTTATGCAAACAGACTTTCATCCCTGAGGCTCTACCATAAGCTAGAGCTGAACAATGCTCTGGCTAAAATACGTGTGTGCCAAGGACCTTGGGTCCATACTCCCAGAGGGTTAAAGAATAGGAAAGCTATCAGGGGAGGAGATGGGATACAGAGTTCTGGTGGGGGGAATTGTGTCAAGTTGTACCCCTCTTATCCTACCGGTTAGCCAATGTTTCCTATTTATAAATAAAAAATTAAAGAAAAAAAAACACAATAAAATAAAATAAAATATGTGTGTGTTGACCAGTGGAATAGAATTGAGAGCCTGCAAGTAAGCCCCCATACCTATGGACATCTAATCTTTGACAAAGGTGCCCAGACTATTAAATGGGGGAAGGGGAGTCTCTTCAACAAATGGTGTTGGAAAAAATGGGTTGAAACATGCAGAAGAATGAAACTGAACCACTAGATTTCACCAAACACAAAAGTAAATTCCAAGTGGATCAAGGACTTGAATGTTAGACTAGAAACTATCAGATACTTAGAGGGAAATATTAGCAGAACTCTTTCCTGCATAAATTTTGAAGACATCTTCAACGAAACAAATCCAATTACAAAGAAGACTAAGGTAAATATAACACCTATAGGACTACATCAAAGTAAAAAGCTTCTGCACAGCAAAAGAAAATAATACCCAAACCAAGAGACCCCTCACAGGATGGGATGTTTACATGCCATACATCAGACAAGAGTTTAATAACCAAAATATATAAAGAGCTTGCCAAACTCAACCACAAGAAAACAAATGACCCCATCCAAAATTGGGAATAAGTCATGGACAGAATATTCACCACAGAAGAGATCCAAAAGACCGAGAAACACATGAAAAAAAATGCTCCAAGTCTTTGATTGTCAGAGAAATGCAAATAAAGACAACAATGAGATACCATTTTCACTCCTGTGAGAATGTCATACATCAACAAGTGCTGGAGAGGCTGTGGGGTCAAAGGAACCCTCCTGCACTGCTAGTGGGAATGTAAATGGGTTCAACCTCTGAGGAGAACAGTCTGGAGAACTCTCAGAAGGCTAGAAATGGACCTACCCTATGATCCTGCAATTCCTCTCCTGGGGATATAGCCTAAGGAACCCAACACATCCATCCAAAAAGATCCGTGTACACATATGTTCTTAGCAGAACAATTTGTAATAGCCAAAACCTGGACTCAACCCAGGTGCCCAACAACAGATGAGTGGCTGAGCAAGTTGTGGTCTATATACACAATGGAATGCTACTCAGCTATTTAAAATGGTGACTTCACTGTTTTCAAGCGATCTTGGATGGACCTTGAAAAAAATCATGTTAAGTGAAATAAGTCAGAAACAGAAGGATGAATATGGGATGATCTTACTTTCAGGCAGAAGTTGAAAAACAAGATCAGAAGAGAAAACACAAGTAGAATCTAAACTAGAATTGGCATATTGCACCAAAGTAAGACTCTGGGGTGGGTGGGTGGGGGGAGAATACAGGTCTAAAAAGGATGACAGAGGACCTAGTGGGGGTTGTATTATTATGTGGAAAACTGGGAAATTTTATGCAGGTACAAACTATTGTATTTACTGTCGAATGTAAAACATTTAATTACCCAATAAAGAAATTGAAAAAAAAAAAGTGTGTGTGAGTATGTGTGTGTGTGTAAAGGAATGGGGACAAAACACCTCACTATGTATTACATGGTCATACAAACTCAGCTAGACAGAAAAATGGAGGTGTTACTTTAAAGCCTTTGTAATTCATGCCCCAGTTACTCATAATTGGTCAAACCAGATTTGTAGAGCACTCTGTGCTTTACACATGTAAAGGTTAGTATCTGCTTTGTCAGACCATAGGTCATGTAGGGATTCCTGGGAAATGTAGTTATTAAATTACAGTTCTCAGACCCAAGTCATCAGTAAGACAATAACCAGATAGCTGTTTGTTTGTTTGTTTGTTTGTTTTCCTCCCCCACCCTCCTTTCTTTTTTTAATAGAGTAATGCTTAGCTCTGGCTTACACTCAACTAGGGATTGAACCTGGACTTTGGAGTCTCAAGCATGAAAGTCTTTTTGCATATTCACAGTTCTATCTTCCCAGACCTGAGATACTTTTCAATTTTATGCCATAGCATCTTACATTACTTTATTATGGCAGGCCAAAGTCTTAAAACAACTCCTATGTTATAAACTCAGAAAGTATCCCCTTCACAACTATTACCAGACATGACTTTTCCAAAAATCCAATATTAGTATGATTTCACATTGAAGATTTATCTTCCATGAAGATGAAAAGAAATGTGCTTCTCCAATGTGCCTAGCTTTTATGCAACACTACAATTTAAACATTCTATGAGGGATCAAAGTAATAGTTGACTAGGTAAGGCATGTATCCTATAAGTGTGGACTCAGGTTGCAACTACATAAGAGATATTATAGCACCAAGAAAGCACCGGTGCTGTGGTATCTCTTACATGTTTGAATTTTGCAAGTATTCTATAGCAATAAAATTACATATGTTTGAGACTCAAAATCCTCTCCCCAAAGATAATTTGACATTTCTTCCATTGTAAGATACAGTAGTATCCCCTCACTTTAAGTTTGGGTTCTTGGACAACCTAGCAAGCAAAATGTGACATGTGTAGTGCTAGGAGACTTCCAATTCCTCACTCAGTGGTGGCACCCACCCACCATACAGTGAGAGAGCCAGACCATGTGGAGAGGCCATGAGTACATGCTCTGGCTGACAGTCCTAAAAGAAGTCCATCTAAGAGCCAGTCTCAACTGCCAGACCTATGAGTGAGGAGGTCCTAGGGATGAACCAAATGCACTAGAATCCTATGAAAAAATTCCAAACAGGGTCAACCACCAAATTATGATAGATAGGGAAATGTTCTTGTTGTAAGTCATTACACTTTGGGATCCTTTGTCATATAGCACAATTATCTGAAGAGCATACTATAAATATTAATCCAGTGAAATGCTTCCTGCAATACTTCTACAAATAGTGTTTATATATGTTTTGGGTAACTCTAGGGACCTCAGCATGTGAGCATCATTCTGGATTTTTTATTGTCACTGGTAGATGTTTCAATTATTTTTGTTTGTTTGCTTGGTCTCTACTCACTGGGGCTCAGGGCTGGCCCTACAAATCCACTGCTCCTGGAGGCCCTCCCCCTGCCCCATCATTTTATTCAATATGACAGAGAGAAAATGAGGAGGAGAGATAAAGAGGGAAATAGAAAGAGAGACAGGAGCAGACAAGTGTCCCTGCTGCAGGTGGGGAGTGGGGAATTTGAACCTGGGTCCTTGTACTACGGGGGCTTGTGGATAGTACTATGTGAGCTTAAGTGAGTTTGCCTCTGCCCAGCCCCCTAGATGTTCTAATTAAATGTTCATTTAGACAAAAAATACAAAGAGAAATAATTCTTCTGTTAGGTCTTACCCCCAAGTACAGGAAAATCTCTCAGAATAATGCAATGCGAGAAAACGTCAGAGAAAAGGATAGCTTTTCAGGATGTGTTCCTTCCACTCCTGAGTCAGTCTGGGAACACTGTCATTGGCAGCATAACAATTGTTTGTGGCCATAAAGGATTTGTTACTTTATGATGCAACATCACCCTGTCTTCTGCTTCTTCTCCCTGTCACACCAGCCCTATAAAAGCTGCAGCCATCACCATGGAAACTAGCCTGGGAAGAAACTCAACATTCTTGGTCAAATGCTCTATTCTGTCACCCACAGGGAGCTCTGGAAAGAAAGACTGGTACATAAGTTCAAAATGACTATTCTTGATGATGACAGACACTATTGCTTTCCCATATTGTTTTCTTCCTGTCAGGTTGCAAGACAGAGTCAAAAATAAAATAAGTAAAATGCTTTCATTTCTAACTGACTTAAGAAAGATACTGATTGTTTACCTTGTGCAAAACAATGGCTAAAGGGCAAAAAGAAAGCTAGACAGATTCCTAAGTCTAGGGAATTTTTTAGTATGGGTTGATTTCACCACTAATTGAGAAGAGTGGAGATTAATAATCAAATATACAACTTGAGAGTCAGAGAGATACCAGCTAAAGACCTAGATCCATTATTCAGTATTCATTTAACAAATACTTAGTGGGCACCCCTAAATAGAAAACAGAATCCCAAAAAGATTTGCCTCCAAATCCAATAGACACCACCAAGCATTCATCAAGCTGCTGGAAAAAAAAAAATGAACAAACTAAAATCCTTGACATTAAGAGCTTTCATCCTGGTGGTAGAAACGAACAAAAATGATTATAGATAGGAGTCATAAAAGATCTTTAAGGATGGAACCAGTAGGTAATACAAAGAGCGTCATTGTAGGAAAATATTGTAGTAGGCAGTACTGTTTAAATTCTTCAGTCTTGGATCAGGGAGATAACTCAGCCTGTTAAGAGTACCAAGCTACCTTTGGTGGCCCCTGCAGCCACAAGTTCAATCCCCTGCACCACTTTCTTCTAGAGCTGAGCACTGTTCTGCCAACTGGTCTCTGAAGAAAGGAAGTGAAGGAAAAAAAAGGGGAAGAAAGGGAAGCTGGAAGGAAGAAACTACTTACGACTTAGCTTGCAGGCATACTACTACACTGTGTAGTGGCAAAGACTCGAATTTACACAGAAATATCATATGCACTGGGCTTTGTGTGCAGTGATGTTCAGTAAAGGATAGTTTGTGTTGTTATTAATGTGGCATATGGAAGTATCTTAGGGAACTCTTGGGAGTGGCAGTCTACAATGGGCCCTGAGTGCTGTGTATTTCTACAAAGCATGCTATGCCCTGGCTGTTCTTTGCAGGTCATGTCTTCCTCATGGGCACCAAGAAGTAGATAAAATAAGTGGATTACCCAAGCTCAGGGTTCCTCATCTACAAAGCTAACCCAGAGTACACTGTATCCACAAGGTCCCTTTGCAGCCCCTTTGGCATCTGAGGAGCAGGGGAAACTTATACAAACATGATGTTAATTTTACTTGCTATACTATGATTGAATAAGTCTTTCATAGTTATTCCAAGAGTTCTATATTTTCTGCTAGGATGAATAAAACAAGACTAGTAAACTGATTAGTGGGCAAGTACTGTAAAATCTCAGATCTTGGAAGTGCTTCACAAGAATGTAGTCATTTCATCTCTGACATGTCTTTTTTTTTTTTTTGCCTCCAGGGTTATTGCTGACCACTACTTGTGAAGTGATCCTCCCTGCAGGTGGGGAGACAGAGGCTTGAACCAGAATCCTTGCTCTTCTCACTATGTGCACTTAACCTGGTACACTACTGTCCAGCCCCCCATAACTGTCTTTTAATGACAGGTCACAGGTCTCATCATCATAAAAATGGCACAGACATACCCATAACATACAAGTTTCCCAAATTTTCTGTGTACCATTCAGTCTGGAAGGGTTTATTTGGTTTTACTTTTCAGCACTGAAGAACTATAGGAATCTATGATGGTGTTTTTCTTTTTCTCTCAGAAAGTCTGAAAAGGCAAGGACCATAGACACAGCTTTATAAATAGCACACAGGATGGTGACAAAGGCATAAGACAACACACAAAAGAAAGAACACACATGAAAATGTCAAAGAATCATAAAAAAACAAAGAAGGTGGCACTTTTGCAAATTTAGCGTAGCATACAGATTTGATTTCAAAACAGAGACCTATCAAGGAAGAAAAATGATCCTAAGACGAGTTTTAATCAGCAATACTTTACAAAAAGGCATTTTGTCAAGGGTATCTGGCTTTCATTAGATGGTAAAAATAGATAGCAATCTCTATATCCCAAATAAAAGTAAAAAGTACACAGGCAACAGTTCTAACTTTTCAGGGTCATGAAGGTTTTCCTGGTACTCTTATGACAGCTTATGACAAGTTTTAAAAGTAAAGGTGTATATTGAATTTGCTAACTCTTAGTACATATGGCAAAAGATGAAAATTTTTAAAAATATAGAAATTTGGGGGAGTCAGGCAATAGCACAGTAGGTTAAGCACAGGTGGTGCAAATCACAAGGACCTTAGGGATCCTGGTTCGAATCCCCAGCTCCCCACCTGCAGGGGAGTCACTTCACAAGCGATGAAGCAGGTCTGCAGGTGTCTATCTTTCTCTCCCCCTCTCTGTCTTCCCCTCTTCTCTCCATTTCTCTCTGTCCTATCCAACAATGACAACATCAATAACAACAAACACTACAACAATAAAACAACAAGGGCAACAAAAGGGAATAAAGATTATATATGTAAATTTTGACTAAGTATGCCATTGGGAGTTTGTAAATTCCAACTGGACTAGCATTTGTCTGTTTCATCTTGGCTGCAAACTAACTAACTAACTAAATAAATAAATCACTGCTTTCCTCTTTTATTACCACAGAGTTACATGCACATTCCAGGGAATTAAACAGCAGATAGAGAGACGCCTGCCTACCCATGAACCACACTTCAGACATGCATTTTGTTTGTTTCAAAAAGAAAGCACTTGAGGAAAGCAAGCGGATTTATCACTGCTCCTAGGCACTAGCCATGTTGTGGGATTACTTCATGACCCAGATAATTGTATCAATGAAATATTTATGTGCACTCATTATAGGAAAACATTGCATTTTATAACCAAGACTTTTGGGCTGTTTAAGCAAAAAGGCAGAAAGAGTTTAAATTATGGAACCTATCCTGTTAGTCAACTAAAGCCAGGGGAGCATTATTATTCTGCGAGATGTCCTTTGAGCAACCTTTAGTGTTAGAAGCATCGTGTTAAAAAGTGTTCTGAAAAACATATTATAAAACATGGAAAACACAAACAATGTACTGCAAGAGAGCATTTGTTAAGCTAAACCATCCAGGATCCCTTGAATTTTTTTTCCCCTTTTGACTAAAACACTGCTGGACTCAGACTTATGGTGGTGCTAGGGGTGAACCTGGGACCTCTGAATCTCAAGCATGAAAATCTATTGCATAAACTGCTGTGCTAGCTCCCTGGTCTCTTGAATAATTTCACTTATGATGATGATTACATCATAGCACTGCTCAGCTCTGGACTTTGGTGGTGCTGGGGACTAATGCTGAGACCTTGAAACCTCATGTAAGAATGTATTTTTGCCTGAGGCTACACTATCTCCCCAAATACTCTCAGATAAAAAAGACATCCTCTGGTCCTCAGCTTTGAGACTGATGTCTCACAAGCTATTTCCCTAGAAGTGCAGCACTACATCACTTGGAGGACTATCCTGAGAAACTGAGAGAATCTCTAAGGAAACAAAAGGCATTTTAGGGACTGCCAGATATGGTTTGAGCCAATAAATTGTGATCCTAGAGGAATTTTTTTAATTTCCCTCTTAGAAAACCCACAAGCTCCAGGACATACAAGGCTAAGAACACAAATATATTTCCTCTTGAAAAATGGCTCTGAAGAGGGAAATAAAAATAATAAATTTTCCTCTGCAATAGATAGGTTTATCAGTTACCTCAGTGTCCAACACACACACACACACACACATACACACTGAGGGGAGGCACAGTGAGAGAACAGCAATTAGACTAACACAAAGACAGCATATCCTATTTCACAGAGTAGTGGGAACAGTGGGAAGCTGTAGTGCTTTCCTTGCTACCTGACTCTGAAATCCCTAGCACTTTAAATTCACTTAATTGCTTATCTTTCTAGGGGATGTTTACTTCTCTGCATTCTCTCCCAGAGCCCTGCCTCCCAATTGAAGTAGTAGAATTTCTAATAACACTTCTTGCCAGGACCCAAGACAAATGAAAACAAGAAGCCCACGTTCGAAGAGTCCACACAGAAGGCCCCCTGTGTACAAGGCTTTGTGTTAAGTGCTGGGAGTAAAAAAAAAAAATCTGATTCTATAAACAGTGGCATGATTTAGGAAGAAATGTTTCATGCTAGGTCTCATTTCATTGTTAAGTTTTCACTACAGTAAATGTAAGCTAAACTAGTTCAAACAAAAAGAAACTAACAGTGCTGTTAAGCGCAGGTGGCGCAAAGCACAAGGACCAGCATAAGGATCCCGGTTCGAACCCCGGCTCCCCACCTTCAGGGGAGTCGCTTCACAGGCGGTGAAGCAGGTGTGCAGGTGTCTATCTTTCTCTCTGTCTTCCCCTCCTCTCTCCATTTCTCTCTGTCCAACAACGACAACAACAATAATAACTACAACAATAAAAACAACAAGAGCAACAAAAGGAATAAATAAATTAAATAAATATTAAAAAAAAAAGAAAGAAACTAACAGTGCAGTGGTAGGCAGAAGAAAGAACCCCCTCCCTACCAAAGATGTCTAAGCATTACTCCCTGAATGTGTGAATATGTCACTTTATATGGCAAAAGTATTTGTATTTCACAGAGGTGGTTAAATATGGTACCTCCAGAGAGGAAAACTATTCCCATTATCTGGATGGGCCAATCTAATTGCATGATTCCACAAAAGAGGAAGAGCCTTCCTAGTTGTAGTTCAAGACATATGATAACAGAAGCAAGATCACACACATGGCAGTAACAGTAATCTAATACAGTACAAATAACACAAAGTCAAAGAGCTGTCTTTAAACCCAGCCAGACCTAATTATTCCAACTAGTAGTTCTCTGCTGGAAACAATTTTGCCTTTCATAGGACATATGACGTATCTAGTTATCACAACTGGGTGGGGGTGGGGTGGGAATTATCCTGCTGGCATCTAGTTGGTGGAGACCAGATATACTGTTAAATATCCTATAATGCAAAGGACAATCCCTACTATAATTAGCCAACCTAAGACACTTTTCTCTTTCTTTTTCTTTCTTTCTCTTTCTTTCTTTCTTCTTTTCTTTCATCTTTCTTCACTACAGCTCTAAAGAATGAGCCCTTCAGCTGACATATGCACGGTATCACCAAGTGACCTCCCAAGCTTTTCATTCTTTATTAAAAGAGAGAGAGAACCCCCACACCTATGGACATCTAATCTTTGATAAGGGGGTCTGAAGTATTAAGTGGAGGAAGGAGGCTCTCTTCAATAAATGGTGCTGGGAAAACTGGGTTGAAACATGCAGAAGAATGAAACTGAACCACCTTATCTCACCAGAAACAAAAATCAACTCCAAATGGATCAAGGACATGGATGTGGACTAGAAAGTATCAAATACTTAGAGGAAAACATTGGTGGAACACTTTCCCACCTCAACCTCAAGGACATCTTTGATGAAACAAATAAAATTGCAAGGAAGATAAAAGCAGAAACAAACCAACAAGACTACATCAAATTGAAAAGTTTCTGCACAGCTAAAGAAACTATCACACAAAGAGACCCCTCACAGAATGGGAAAAGATCTTCACATGCCATACATCAGACAAGAGACTAATCACCAAAATATACAAAGAGCTCAACAAACTTAGCAACAAAAAAGCAAATGACTTCATCCAAAAACGGCCAGAGGATATGAACAGAACATTTCACTACAGAAGAGATCCAAGAGGCTAACAAACACATGAAAAATTGCTCCAGGTCGCTGATTGTCAGAGAAATGCAAATAAAGACAACATTGAGATACCATCTCAACCCTGTGAGAATGGCATACATCAAAAACGACAGCAGAAGCAAATGCTGGAGAGGTTGTGGGGACAGAGGAACCCTTCTGCACTGCTGGTGGGAATGCAAACTGGTCCAGCCTCTGTGGAGAGCAGTCTGGAGAACTCACACAAGGCTAGACATGGACATTCCGTATGACCCAGTAATCCCTCTCCTAGGGATATACCCCAAGGACTCCATAACACCCAACCAAAAAGAAATGTGTACACCTATGTTCATAGCAGCACAATTCATAATAGCTAAAACCTGGAAGCAATACAGGTGCCCAATAACAGATAAGTAGCTGAGAAAGTTGTGGTATATATACACAATGGAATACCAAGCAGCTATTAAGAACAATGAACCCACCTTCTCTGACCCATCTTGGATGAAGCTAGAAGGAATTATGTTAAGTGAGCTAAGTCAGAAAGATAAAGATAAGTATGAGATGATCCCACTCATCAACAGAAGCTGAGAAAGAAGAACAGAAAGGGAAACTCAAAGCAGGATTTGACTGAATTTGGAGTAGGGCACCAAAGTAAAAACCGTGGGGTGAGGGTGGATGTTCAACTTCACGGGGAGGGGAAGGGGGGGTGAGGGGGAATGGGATAGGACACAGCCTTTTCGTGGTGGGAATGGTGTTTATGTACACTCCTATCAATTTATAGTCATATAAATCACTATTTAATTAATATGAGAGGGGAAAATTGATTGAATGTCTCAAACTTTTTAAACCACAGACTGAGTCTTTTTAATACATAGGCTGAGTCTTTGATATGTTGACTCTCTTAAAAGCTTAGACCAGGGAGAACATAAGCAACCAATGGCACAGCTATATACAAATAATGTCAAAGGACATAAATTATGGTGATGTTGTGTATGATACATCGAATCCTAACAAAGGGATGTTTCAAAGTTAGCCCAATTGCCAAATAATGTGATTATAGCAACAACTATCTACTGTCTTCTTAAACCCTAAGATAGCAGGAAACTCCTGCTTCTTCTTTAGAGCCTATATTTCCCCCAGTCCTGGAACCTCTAGGATGGGGCACACTTTCCTGCATGCTTCTCTTAATTCATACCAAATGATATTGCATGCTCTGATCCCAACCTAATTAACACAAGGAATACCACCTCACCAGGCTTCACTTGAGACTGTCCAGAGATGTCAGGCATGGAATGTCAACCCTTCACCCTCATTACTCAGGTGAGCCCTTTCCTTTCATAGTAGTCTCAAATTACACTCCAGGAGATTCACTTCCTGACAAAATCCCAAAACCTAGATATAGACCAGGTCCCATAAGATAGAGCATATGTTCGTCACATGTATCCATAAATTAGGGCAAAATATATACCTGAAAGCAAAAGTACACAATAGTCTGTAGTGACTCAATATAAAGTTCCTAATGAAATAGTGTCTACTTAGACTTAGATACCCTCCTCACCTACTTCCTATCATAGTTTTCTCACTCACTCCAAAGCTAAGCTTAGCAAAGCAAGGACTGCAAAAGCTGAATAAGGGCAAGAGACTGGCATACTTTAACAATGACTCTTTAGTCACTATCAGGCCATCCCATCAGCTGGAGCCCTATTCAGGGAGTCCTGAGATTCCCAAATAGACATGATGGGTCTAGACCTCAAATAAATCCCTCTCTCCATTGTTACTGGTCATCTCTATCAGGAACAACACAATAGACCCTTTTGTGGGCCCCCATAGGACCTTGCCCTCAACTTGGATCAGCAATGATAGAGAATGTTTCATCCACTGAAGAGAGGCTGGACAACATACTCTATGCTATACCTGAGGAAGATGAGTCCTGATATGGGGGCAGCTTGGAGCGTTCCTACATATGACCACAGAATGTGAGCTCAGATCTACAGGGATGCAGAGGTCACATAGGCTCCTAAGCTGAATATGGGCCCCAGATCACAACAAATTGATGGGGTTTATAGTCAACAATATTTATACACCTTTCCCACATTTGGGAGCTACTCTTTTCCCTGATCCAGCTTTCTGATCCTTCTGCCAGCCATGACATTATCTCCCCAGACAATAATTAGGATCTACCTGCATATCAGATTCCAGGCTCAGGAAAAATAAATAAATAAGTAAATAAAATAAACACTAGTATAGCCACAGGCCCTTTGGAATATAACAAAAATATGCCTACTAGCTATCTACAAAATGAAACACCCCCCCCAACTCCTCATCTGCACTATTCCAGCCTTTAGGTCCATGATTGGTCAACAATTTGTTTGGCTTTGTTTGTTAACTCTCTTTTCAAATACCAGGTTCCAGATGCTAGCATGATGCCGACCAGACTTCCCTGGATAGACAACCCCATCAATGTGTCCTAGAGCTTGCTTCCCCAGAGCCCTTCCCCACTAGGGAAAGAGAGAGACAGGCTGGGAGTATGGATCGACCTGTCAACGCCCATGTTCAGCGGGGAAGCAATTACAGAAGTCAGACCTTCCACCTTCTGCATCCCACAATGACCTTGGATCCATACTCCCAGAGTGTTAAAGAATAGGAAAGCTATCAGGGGAGGGGATGGGATACAGAGTTCTGGTGGTGGGAACTGTGTGAAGTTGTACCCCTCTAAATTTATAGTGTTTCTCATAAACAGGAATAGAGTCTGTAGAAGTTACATTTGTAGGTAGCTCACTAGATAAATCACACAGGTTACTATGAATAACATCTGAGTCTCAGATACAGGTTTGAGTCCCAGATAATCACATGCCTGCAGGAAGCTTTACTCTCAGTGGAGCAGTGCTCTGGTGTCTCTTCATTCCGTATGTGTTTCTCCCTATCTCTATCTAGAGAAAAAAAAAGTCACTGGTGGAGTTATGCAGGCAATGAGCCCCATCATGATGTTGGTGGGGGGATTAAAAAGCTGTTAGTAATCATCATCATCATTATCTAAAGAAGCTATATTTGTAACACATCCAATAACTTCAGCCTTCATAGCAAACAAAGTAAATCCGTGCTCCTTTAACACAAACCCTCCTCTTTCAGCAGTGATTTCTCCTTAATGTTAGGAAGTCAACAACAACAAAAGATGACAAAGTTAGTAAGCCTGACCTATAGCATGCACACCATCATCACAGTGTTCGTGAAGAACTTATGCTAAAGTGAGAGTAATGAAAGCTTAATCGCCCAGGAGGGTCTCATTAGAGCCTCGAGTATTTCATCTTTAGTGACATGTTGTGAGTGTCAAAGAACTCTGTGTGAAAATTAGCATGTTTTTGAATTTGAAACAGTGAGAATTTTCTAGGTGTACCTGTAAACATATATATTTTAAATTTTTCATCACTTGCATACACACCAGCATCTCAAGCAAAGCAATTTGATACTCCAGGCAAAGAACTGACACTTATAAGCCTGCACAGGCAGGTTTAATTACCCTGAAAGCTGTATATCTTTTTTTTTAAAGGACATTGCACATATTAGAGTTTTCTTCCCACCAACCAGGCTTTATAAAAGCAAATGTGTTTGCACAGAAACTCACTCACATTGTCCTGTCAGGATTATGATGCAGAGGTGGAGAGGGATGCTAAGAGAAGTGGTGTTACCATAGCAACAAAAATCACCACTACACTGGAGACATCAGAAGAATCCTGTCTCATCTCTCTCAGATTCCTGCCAGAAGGACTTGCTTCTGTTATATTTCAGCATTCCAGAAGAAAATCTTCTAGGCATAGCGCCTGGACTGTTGTGAATCAGCTGGTCTGGCCAGAGCTACAAAGTCTTTAGGTAGGAATTTTCACACTATACTTGGATCAAAAGACCTATCAGTCCTGTCCACTAGAATGTAGAGTACTTGAGAGGAAGAAGTTTTTCCTTTGTGTGTTTTTTGCTAATTCTTCATTTCTTTGAACAATGTAAGTCTATAGTAAGTATTCAATATTTACTACATGGATAAAGGGTTGAATTACCACTGTAAATACAACAGTAATGAAAGCACAGATGATATATCCTCCATAGTTTGCTTTAAAGTTGCAAAGTCAGGGACCTGGGTAAAAAAAAATTTAGTTTTTAAAATTTTTATTAGTGATTTAATAATGATTAACAAAACTGTAGGATTAAAAAACTCATTTTTTATCTGCTCAAAAGAACTCCCTCCCCTCCAAAAAATCTAATGAAACATACTTTAATCCTTTATGCCTTTCAATTATCATATCTCATTCATCTGACACAGGATAATAAATTGGCTAAGTGAGAGAACTCGAATCATACTGTGTGGATTTAAATTATTACCATGGCTATGTGAAAGAATCACTTAACATGTATGCCCTAGTGATACCATATGAAAAATAGTAAAAGTAGGGAGTTGAACCATAGCCAGCGGGTTAGGCTCATATGGTACAAAGCACAAGGACCAGTCTAAGGATCCCGAGCCCCTGGCTCCCCACCTACAGTGGAGTCACTTCACAAGCGGTGAAGCAGGTCTGCAGGTGTCTTTCTTTCCTCCTCTCTGTCTTCCCCTCCTTTCTCCATTTCTCTCTGTCCTATCAAACAACAACATCAATAACAACAATAATAACTACAAAAATAAAACAAGGGCAACAAAAGGTAATAAACAAATAAATATTAAAAAAGAAAAATAGTAAAAGTAATAGAACCTATGCCAAATGTTAGCTTTGTGTACATAGGATGGATACAAGAGATGAATTAAACATCCTCAAGGTCTTACTACACCATTCATATGTATTAATATATCCTGGTATAAGTCAAATTCTTGCCATGAGGGAACAGAAAGATAATCATCATAAAATTTTTCATTGTCACAACTCAGCAAAGCCAGTGTACATTCTCCTACAGTTAAGAAGTAGATTAGAAACTACCAGTTAGGGTAAAGGATGTGTCTCTGTGGTAGAGTGCATGCTCTGTGTATATGAGGCTCTAGGTTCAATCACTGGGATTGTATAAAATGATGGATTGGTAAACTAGTATCAATGTCTCTCTCAGAAAAAAACACCTACCACTTCACTCCTGTGAGAATGTCAAACATTAGAAAAGGTAGCAGCACAAATGCTGGAGAGGTTGTGAGGTCAAAGGAATCCTCCCGCACTGCTAGTGGGAATGTAAATGGGTTCAACCTCTGAGGAGAGCAGTCTGGAGAACTCTCAGAAGGCTAGAAATGGACCTACCCTATGATCCTGCAATTCCTCTCCTGGGGATATATCCTAAGGAACCCAACGCACCCATCCAAAAAGATCCATGTACACATATGTTCTTAGCAGAACAATTTGTAATAGCCCAAACCTGGACTCAACCCAGGTGCCCAACAACAGACGAGTGGCTGAGCAAGTTGTGGTCTATATACATAATGGAATACTACTCAGCTATTAAAAATAGTGATTTCACCATTTTCAGCCCGTCTTCAGCCCCAGTATGGTTCCGTAGCCCCCATGTCCACTTGGTCGATTCCAAATTATATTCCTCCATGAGGATAATTTCTGGAACCATCCATTCCACCCCGGTTCCATGGCTGCCAGTTCTTAGCAACATCGCCCTGCCAGATATTTGTCGGGATGCGGCATCATCTAAGTTCATTTCCCATGTCTACGCTCGACCGCACCTGCCAATATACACAGATATCTTCGCCCACCCTGTCCAACGCTTGACGTCTCGTCACCCAATCTGGTCCCCTACACCTACACTGAACTTCTCTGCTCCAGTCTCTTGGAAACAGAGCTGGCAGTCAGCTGAGGTAAAGAACAAACACCTCATCACAGACCCCTGCAAGTGTCAACCCGGCTTTGACCTAGCACGTTATGATTGGGCCCTCCTCAATCGCTATCGAACAGGCCATGGCCGGTGCGCCGCTATGTTCCATCGCTGGGGAGCCAGAGACGACCCGAACTGCCCCTGCGGCTCCAGACAGACTATGACCCACATAGTCAACGACTGCCACCTCTCCAGATTCAAAGGAGGTCTCGAAACTTTACATCAGGCTCAATCTGATGCTGTTGACTGGCTACGGAAGAAGGGCAAACGCTAGAAGAAGAAGCCCATCTTGGATGGAGCCTGAAGAAATCATGTTAAGTGAAGTAAGTGAGAAACAGAAGGATGAATATGGGATGATCTTACTCACAGGCAGAAGGTGATAAAACAAGATCAGAAGAAAAAACACTGTGGTCCAGGAGGTGGTGCAGTGGTAAAGCTTTGGACTCTCAAGCATGAGGTCCTGAGTTTGATCCCCAGGATGACAGAGGACCTAGAGAGATTGTATTGTTATGTGGAAAACTGTGAAATGCTATGTATGTACAACCTATTGTATTTACTTTCAAATGTAAAACACTAATCCCCCAATAAAGGGGGAAAAAAGACCTAAAATGAGAGAGAGAGCGAGAGAGAGAGAGAGAAATTACAAAATTTATAAGCACCATATCACAATAATTACTCTATTCATAAACTAAGACTAGGAAGAAAATACATGCAGGGGGCAGAGCTGGGTGGTAGCACAACAGGTTAAGCACACAAATTTGGAAGTGCAAGGACCTGAACAAGGATCTTGGTTTGAGTCCCTGGCTCCCCAGTTGCAGGAGGGTCACAGTGAATCAGGTCTGCAGGTGTCTACCTTTCTTTCTCCCACTCTATCTTCCCCTCCCCTCTCAATTTCTCTCTGTCCTATCCAAAAAATGGCCACAGAAACAGTGGATTCAGAGTGCAGACACCAAGCCCCAGTGATAATCCCAGAGTTAGAAAAAAAAATATGTGAGCCCATGATCTTTTTCTGCACAGCACAGAAATGAAGGCATACAAAGAACTCTATAGACGCTACAGTAAAGATAGGCGTTGGTCAATCTCCTCCACCTCTTTGCTCAGATCTTTCAAAGCCTGGAAGCACATTTCTAGTTAATATAAAAATGAGAGCTGCACAGTCTGTGCCAATGATCATAGTCAACAGAGCTAGAGGCTAGAATTCGCAGACTTGGGGGGCTGGGCAGTAGTGCAGTGGGTTAAGCGCACATGGTGCAAATCATTTGGACCTGTGTGAGGATCGTGGTTTGAGCACCCGACTCCCCACCTGCAGGAGGGTCACTTCACAAGTAGTGAAGCAGGTCTGCAGCTGTCTATCTTCCCCCCTCTATGTCTTCCCCTCCTCTCTCGATTTCTCTCTGTCCTATCTAACAACAACAGCAGCAGCAAATGACAACAATAACAATGAATACAACAAGAGCAACAAAAATGGGAAAAAGTGGCCTCCAGGAGCAGTGGATTCGTAGTGCAGGCACTGAGCTCCAGTGATAACCCTGGGGGAGGGGAGGAAAAGAAAAAAAAAAAAAGAACTTCTTTGTGGATGGGTGGTGGCACCCCGTTGAACACACATTACCATGTGCAAGGAACGGGGTTCAAGCTCCTGCTCTCCACCTGCAGGGGGATGCTTCAAGAGTTCACTGGGTAGGCTGTCTTATTATCATTGACATAATCTAGATTCAAAAACTGGCACTACAAGGAAGGTGCTATGGCAAAGATGTTGTGGTGTCTCTCTCTGTCTAAAGGATAATGTGAACCACAGTAATGAAAATGCTCATGAATAAGGCCCAAGACCCTGACCTCTACCCACACACATACAAAGAAAAGTTTCTGCAGAAGGAAGAATAGAATGTGGAAATCTGAACTCCCAGAATTCCAAATATTTTTTTGTCTGTCATCATAAGAGATAGAAATGGACAAAAGAATCTGTTCTTTAAAGGGTTAATGGTCTAGCTGCTTTTCAAATATTTTCTGAAGTCATTTCAGCAAGGGAAAGTGATTTATATAGATGTATTTTTGGCAAAGAGATTATATAGAGAAATATAAAATTATGCAAAGACTTGTTGAGATGAAATGAATTATTGTTGCATATGAATCAGTCTTTTTAAAAGAAGCTCTACGGTATAAAATAGACATAGTCTTGATTAGATTTACTCTTCCATCTTATTTAAACTACACCACCTGGAGAATAAAGTAATTCAATGTTTTTTATAAAAAAATACTTTGACCTCACTTACTATTTCACAATGATAATCTTTGCTTTTGAGCTAAATTATGCTAAAGTGGGAATTTAGTCTCAAAGAACAGGGTATTCAGTGTATAGGATGCTAATCATTCAATGTGGTGAAAACACTGAGTCTGACATTAGTTGACTATGACAATGTACTTTTTCCTAGAATTGCTAAGTAGATTTCAAAACTATCAAATCTTTGATAATCATACCAAAATGCAGGTATCTACTGCCCTGTTTTCTTGTCAGTATAGAAAGTTTCTGTAGCATTTACAGAGCCCAGAAGTCTCCACATAAATGCATTCTTGGATGATATCAATTTATACATGGTATCTTAAAGAGAAGTGAAGCCTTCCATGCACACTAGTCTGAAAAAGGTTGTAAATTCTCCAGATGACCATCCATAAGTATATGAGGCACAGCTTCTCTGGAAAGGTTCCTGAACATTCTGATACCCTCAGCAGTTAGTGGTCCATGTAATGACTTGGGCAGCTAAGGGTCTGAGGTAGAGAAAGAAAGAGAAAGAGAGAGGGAGAGAGAGAGAGAGAGGTGGAGAGGTGTGTGTGTGTGTGTGTGTGTGTGTGTGTAAGAAAGAGAGAGAGGTGTGTGTGTGTGTGTAAGAAAGAGAGAGGGAGATATGAAGAGATGTGTGTGTGTGTGTGTGTGTGTAAGAAAGAGAGAGAGAGAAAGAGAGAGGGAGATATGGAGGTGTGTGTGTGTGTGTGTGTGTGTGTGTGTGTGTGTGTGTGTGTGTGTGTGTGTAAGAAAGAGAGAGGAACCACAGCACCAGAGTCTCCTTAAGTGTGATGGGTGCTGAAACTGGGTTACTGTATAGCAAAGCAGCAGCACACTATACATTTAAAAAATGTATCCAATTATTTTAAAGTTCTATAACTTAATAAATGGAGAGGCAAAGTTTAAAAGCAGCAAACTATATAGACATAGTCATATGTAGAATAAGCACTCAGGAGCCAGTTGGTGGCCTACCTTGTTGAGAACCCAGGTTTGAACTCAACCCTGTTCCTTAACTCCAGGGAGGAATTTTCACTAGTGGTGAATCAGGTCTGTAGGTGTTTCTCTTTCTCTCTCCCTGTTTGTCTCTCCCTCCCCTTTCCATTTCTCTCTATCCTATCAAATAAAAGAACAAAAAAAAATAAATAAAAACAAACAAAAAACACCTCAGAATGAGCATAATACTACTTGTTATAGCATGCTACCTAGAGATCTTTAATACCTGATTAGTCGATTTTGAGATTACTTGTACCTACATATTAGTAAACAATTGTTTTCCTTTTAAAATATTTCCTAATTGAAGTTTTTAGCAATTCTGGTATTCATATATTATTAGTACAAAAGTTTCCTTGAGGATGTCAAACTTGGATGCCTGAGTAGCACAGCAGATGTCATCGGCATAGATGAACTTCCTTGAAGAAGTTTCTGGAATGTCATTGATGTAAACATTAAATAGCATAGGAGCCAGAACAGAGCCCTGGGGGAGGCCACTTGAGACAAGTCTCCATCTGCTAGACTTGTCACCCAGATGCACCCAGAATCTTCTGTTTTGGAGAAGAAAGGATATAGTGTTGGCCACCCATGGAGGCAGGCATCTTGAGATCTTGACTAGGAGACCACAGTGCCAGACCGTGTCATAGGCTGCTGTGAGATCAACAAAGACAGCACCCGTCTTTAAATTCTTCTGGAATCCATTTTCAATGTAAGTTGAGAGGGCCAGGACTTGTTCGCAGGTAGATCTTCCTGGGCGGAAACCTGCTTGGGCAGGTGATAGGAATTTCTCTGTAAGAGGAGAAATACGTGACAGAAGCAGCCTCTCAAGGAGTTCGTAACACACGGAGAGGAGAGAAATTGGTCTATAGCTGGCGGCCAGTGTTGGGTCTTTCTTTGGTTTCAAAACTGCTATTATCTTCGCACGACGCCAAATTTTGGGCATAGATTTGGATTCCAAGATGTGGGACAGGATTTGGATTCCAAGATGTGAGCCACTTCTTTGCCGCGGGGCCCAAATTAAGAATGAGTTCTGGGGTGATGTTATCATAGCCAGCAGCCGTTCCCGGTTTAACCCTCTTCAAAGAGGTCTATAATACTATCCATTTAGGGTTTCTGCAATATCAGTTAATCCTTTCATTTTTTATCATATTAGTTTATTTGCCTCAGGGTTATTGCTGGCCCTCAGCACCTGCATTACAAATCCACTGCTCCTGGCCGCCATTCTTTTCCATTTTGTTGCCATTGTTGTTATTGATGTTGTTAATGTTTTTGGATAGAACACAGAGAAATCAAGAGAGGAGGGGAAGACAGAGAGGGGGACAGAAAGACACCTATAGACCTGCTTCAGCGCTTGTGAAGTGACCCCCCTGCAGGTGGGGAGCTGGGGCTCAAACCAGGATCCTTAAGGCAGGTCCTTGTGCTTCTCACCATGTGCACTGATATCTGATTACTGTAAAAAATGGCGACTAATCCCTAGCACTGCAAAAACGGTATCATCTGTTTTCCATCTACACCATGCCTCGGCCTCCCGTGAGCCTAATGTGCAGCTTGACGATACGAGAATCTGGCATGAAGCCCAGCCAGTCTATCTTGGTGTTACTCTCGATCGCACCCTGTCATTTCACGAACATCTCATAAAAACTGCAGCAAAGGTGGGCGCGAGGAATAACATCACTGCAAGACTGGCCAGCTCCTCATGGAGCGTGAGCGCTTCCACACTACGATCATCATCTCTGGCATTATGCTATTCCACTGCAGAATACTGTGCCCCAGTATGGTTCCGTAGCCCCCATGTCCACTTGGTCGATTCCAAATTATATTCCTCCATGAGGATAATTTCTGGAACCATCCATTCCACCCCGGTTCCATGGCTGCCAGTTCTTAGCAACATCGCCCTGCCAGATATTCGTCAGGATACGGCATCATCTTTCATTTCCCACGTCTATGCTCGACCGCACCTGCCAATATACGCGGATATCTTCGCCCACCCTGTCCAACGCTTGACGTCTCATCATCCAATCTGGTCCCCTATGCCTACACTGAACTTCTCTGTTCCAGACTCTTGGAAACAAAGCTGGCAGTCAGCTGAGGTAAAGAACAAACACCTCATCACAGACCCCTGCAAGTGTCAACCCGGCTTTGACCTAGCACGTTATGATTGGGCCCTCCTCAATCGCTATCGAACAGGCCATGGCCGGTGCGCCGCTATGTTCCATCGCTGGGGAGCCAGAGACGACCCGAACTGCCCCTGCGGCTACAGACAGACTATGACCCACATAATCAACGACTGCCACCTCTCCAGATTCAAAGGAGGTCTCGAAACTTGACATCAGGCTCAACCTGACGCTGTTGACTGGCTACAGAAGAAGGGCAAACGCCAGAAGAAGTACAAAAGTTTTAGGTGACAACACAAAATCAGCATGTTTCAACATTCGAGTCACAATGCTAAACAAAATAGCTTATATAAATCAGGCATATGCAACGAGTGCCACCCCAGCATGCTTCACTTCAGACTGTGTCCAGAGACTTCAGGTGTGGAACGACAGCCCTTCAGCTTCATCACTTGGTGAGACCTTCCCTTTCATAGTATTCTCTAATTCCATCCCAGGTGATTCACTTCCTAACAAAGTCCCAAAACCTAGATATACACCAGGTTCCAGGAGATAGAGCATATGTTCACATGTATCCATAAACTAGTGGAAAATATATACCTGAAAGCAGAAATACACTAGAGTTTGCAGTGAGTACCCCCCCAACACTTCAGCTCCACTATTCCAACTTTTGGGTCCATGATTCTTCAACAATTTGTTTGGCTTTGTATGTTAACTCTCTTTTCAGCCACCAGGTTCCAGATGCCATCAGGATGCCGGCCAGGCTTCCCTGGACTGAAGACCCCACCAATGTGTCCTGGAGCTCCGCTTCCCCAGAGACCCACCCTACTAGGGAAAGAGAGAGGCAGACTGGGAGTATGGATCGACCAGTCAACTCCCATGTTCAGCGGGAAGCAATTACAGAAGCCAGACCTCCCACTTTCTGCAACCCACAATAACCCTGGGTCCATGCTCCCAGAGGGATACAGAATGGGAAAGTCATTGGGGAGGGGATGGGATATGGAGATTGGGTGGCGGGAATTGTGTGGAGTTGTACTGCCCCATCCTAAGATTTTGTTAATGTCTCCTTTCTTAAATAAATAAATAAGAAGATACTACTAAATCAAAATAAATAAATAAGTAAATAAATAAATCAGGCATATGTTAGCCAATTACTTTTACATATGGTTTTACCTGAATTTATAAATGAATTAACCTTCATTCATTCAGGCTTAGAAATAGCGCAGGATGTAACTCAGAGAGGAGCCACCACTGCTAATCTTGCATTATGTAAATTTTATAATAACTACCAGCAAGGCCAAATTCCTTGAGCAAACCTGTGCTTGTACTTTATGAAACCCATCTTTGAAGCTCCTACTATAAGAGAAAGTGTATTCAACTTCCTGATATTTTCAGATGCTCTGGGAATCCAGCCATAACTGGAGTCTCTGGAGAGAACCTCTGAACCAGTCTACTGTAAATACAGTACTGCAGTCTAAGCAGCAGACTGGACTAGATTTTAAAACAAGCAGTTAAGAACAAAAGACAGCAACACTAAAATCACCATGTAATGCAACCCTTCGAGCTCTGATGTTTGGTTATACAGTAGTAAAGGACAATTTAATTAAATAAGAAATGCTGGATTATTTTCTTTCTGTTGCCAAACATTGTGGGGCCTCATGTTCAATTAAAAATTAAAACTTGGCCACATATACCAAGAGTCTAATTACATTTCGCAACATCTGTCTTTCATTCTAGGCCAAAAGAAAATAATATTTACAGAATCGCAGATTGAGACAAAATATACTGCTATCTTTTCATCTAGATGAACGGGCTAACTTCTCCTTTACATAACTTGCCTCTTAGATGAAATACCAGTCAGGAATGCTTTTGGCTGCAAATAAAAGACCAGTGGCTTAAATGATCAGTGATTTATGTTTCTCAGAGCAATCTCTAGTAAAGTGGTCCCTAAAGTTGATTCAACGATTCAAAAATGTTGTCAAAAAGAACAGCTCTGCTTTCCTTCTACGGATTGCAATCTTACAATCTTCTCCTTCAAGGCTATCACTTCACTGTTAGAAGATGGCTGCTATCTTCCAAGCAACAGATTCCCTATGCAAAGCACGAAATAAGAAAGGTAAAAGGATTCCTCACAAGGACAGCTGTTATTTTTATTCAGGAAGGGAATCTCTCCCACTTCTCTTGAGGTCTTACTGGGCATAACTGGGTCACATGAACAACTCTAGATCAATCATTGCTGACACAGAACAGAATGATCATCAGACTACCTTGAGACCAATCACGACTCATCATATACAACTGGAGACAGGACTGCGATGCCCAAGGCCAAGTAATTGTTCTAACTAAATACAAATCAGGGGGCAGGAACTTCTGAATAGATAAGGACTACAGTATATATTAAAAGTGTATCATGAAATGAAAGTATTATATCTGTGAATAAACAAATGACCATTTAAGAACAGCAATAGTACATTTTTTTTCATTGAGAGTCTGAAAAATATGAGAGGCTAGTTTTGTCAGAGCAATGGCACAAAATGAGCTATTTTTTAACTTTCCTCAGATTTTTTTTTTATAAGAGAAATGGTACAAATACATTATAAGTCAGTTATGCCTCAATGTTTAAAAACTGTAGGAAAAATAAATGGTCACCTCCATAGTGAGTTTTTACCATTTTCACTGACAGCAAATATGATTAATCAAGTCACTAACAGAAATAATGGATAACACAACAGGTAGCAAGAAATGTTTCAACAGCAGATTTCATCCAGCTTCCCTGAATGGTGACTTGACAATTTCTCTTAAATGGACAAGTTATCAGACTTGTACAAGTAATTGCCATGTTAAAATTAAGACATCACCATACAACCAACCTCAGCACTTGCATATAGGTGAAATTTGGACCCTGATAAACCATAAAATAATTTTCATCTTCATGCATAAATTATCAGTTTTCTGTGCTTTCAAAGGTGAATGACATATCTTCAAGTTCAGCCAATAAGTAAATTGTGAATATCTGCACAGACCATGGGATAGCAACACTAAGGAGAGGATTAAAATGTTTCTAGTAGCCAAAACTGGAACATGAGTTACATTCTCTACCATTACTAAGTTTACAAGCATAAAGCAGGAGTATTTAAATTTTACAAACTGCCAAATGTAATTATTGGGGACAATGGTTATTTGGGGCTCAAGTGTAATACTAAAATTATAATAAAATGTTATGATTAAACAATTGTACCATAGCTCTTGTGAAAATTTGTCCCTTTTAGGTTACATCACTTTCTGATAGGAACTTGAGAGTTTTGTTTTTGGAGGTTCTAGCAGGGGAGCACAACCACTTGTATACCCTCAACTGAAGACCCGCCTGTCTCTATTCAGGGAAGGCCGTCCTTTTCGACTGAGCGCGCAGCTTCTGGAGGGACACACAGAGCAGTGAGGCAGGAAGGGGACACCAGCCTAGCCAGCCAGATCAGCCAAATCAACCCTGGGGTGACAGGTCAGCCAGATCGCCTTCACATCCACATCACTTTCTGATAGGAAATGACCATGTAAATCAATAAGTAAATTATCTTTAGCTAACTAATCTGTCAAAAAAATTGAGTGAATTCAGGCTTGACCTAAAAAAAAAAAAAAAAAAAAGAGACAAGATTCTACAAAAGAAAAGGACCTACCTCTCTTCACAACAATGGTAGAGATTATAGTACAGCTGCTAACAAGCATTTAACAACTGAAAGAAAAAAAAAAAACACATACAAGCCAGATTTGGTTATTCTGATTAAGAAATAAAAACCTTGGTGAGGAGATAGCATAGTGGTTATGCAAAATACTTTGATGGCTGAGGTTCTAAGATCCTAGGTATAATCCTCAGCACCAGCTTAAGTCTATAAAAACAAAACAAAACAAACAAGCAAAAACTCACACATTTTTTGAGTACACATACTTTTTTATTTTAGACACACTAATACGCAGTACTAGCAGATAATACAAATTCCATTGCTCCTTCCATATCTTCCAGGAGCTTCCTGTGCCTCCCAGATTTGCCACAGAATGAAGACAGAAAAATAGGTTCTGAATTATTCCTTATCATTTTCTCTGCCCCGAACACTATATCAAGTTGCTCTTTATTGCCCTCTAGAGGATCTTAAGATTCTAAGAAAGAAAGAAAGAAAGTTTGCTCTCAAATTTTTGAAAGCTTTCAAATCTTTCCATAATTACTATTCACTTATTTCTTTTTCATTATTATTTTTTTAATTTCCACTAGGGTTACTGCTGGGGCTCAGGACCTGAATGACAGATCCACTGATCCTGGTAGCTTTCCACCACCACTGCCCTCCTACACACACACACACACACACACACACACACACACACACACACACACACACACACACACACACACCCATAGAACAGAGAGTAACAGAGAGGGAAAGGGGACAAAGAAGGACAGAGAGAGACAGACATCTGCAGTACTGCTTCACACCACTGTTGAAGCTTTCCCTCTGCAGGTGGGGAGAGGGAGCTTAAACCTGGGTCCTTGGGAGTCGGGCTGTAGCGCAGCGGGTTAAGCGCAGGTGGCGCAAAGCACAAGGACCAGCATAAGGATCCCGGTTCGAACCCCGGCTCCCCACCTGCAGGGGAGTCGCTTCACAGGCGGTGAAGCAGGTCTGCAGGTGTCTGTCTTTCTCTCCTCCTCTCTGTCTTCCCCTCCTCTCTCCATTTCTCTCTGTCCTATCCAAGAACGACAACAACAATAATAACTACAACAATAAAACAACAAGGACAACAAAAGGGAATAAATAAATAAAATAAATATTAAAAAATTAAAAAAAAAAAAAACCTGGGTCCTTGTACATGGTAACTTGTGCACTCAGCGGGGTGTGCCACTGCCAGGCCCTACTATTCATTTATTTCTGATGATTTATTGAACAGAAGTGAAATGGACTTAAAATAAATATTTCTTATATATAACATCGGTTGGAACTCACTTGAACTTTCTATTTCTGCATTCCAACCAGCATATGGAAACCATGCAAAACTCTTGGTACAGACTATATATTCCAATTTAGCATAATTTCCCCAGGTCTGATCTACTTACTGGAGATTACATATCCACAACCTGAAGTTGTTAGAGTGTGTGCTATATAACTTGTCTTTAAGTTCAAAAAACAAAACAAAACAAAACTGTAACTTGGCAATTCTTAAATTTATTGGTGAGAGATTCAAAAAGTAAGAATGAGCTAGGTGAGACAAATGGAATTGTGAGGACAATGGGAAAATAGAGACTTCACACCCCACTAAAAGAATGAGCATGGGGAGTCGGGCAATAGCACAGTGGGTTAAGCGCACATGATGTGAAACGCAAAGACCGGCGTAAGGATCCTGGTTTGAGCCCCCGGCTCCCCACCTGCAGGGGAGCAGCTTCACAGGTGGTAAAGCAGGTCTGCAGGTCTCTTTCTCTCCCCCTCTCTGTCTTCCCCTCCTCTCTCCATTTCTCTCTGTCCTATCCATCAATGACATCAAGAACATTAACAACCACAACTATAAAACAACAAGGGCAACAAAAGGGAATACATAAATATTTAAAAAATGAGCATGAATTCATGTAATACCTGGATGGCAAAAATCACCTGATTTGGGGGTCAGGTTAAGTGCACACAGTATGAAGCGCAAGGACCTCACAAGGACCCTGGTTTGAGGTCCTGGCTCCCCACCTGGAGGGGGGTCAGTTCACAAGCAGTGAAACAGGTCTGCGGGTATCAGTCTTCCTCTCTCCCTCTCTCCCTATCTTCCCCTCCTATCTTAATGTCTCTCTGTTCTAGCCAATAAAACACGGAGGAAAAAAAAAAAAAGAGGCCTCCAGGAGCACTGGATTGGTAGTGCAGGCACCAAGCTTCAGAGATAAGCCTGGGGGGGGGGGGGATTTTTTTTCTCCTTAAGAAAGAATCGAACAAAAAACAATGCATGAGCCCCACATTCTAGATGTCTAACTTCAACACACTACACTGTGTGTGTGTGTGTGTGTGTGTGTGTGTGTGTGTGTGTGTGTGTGTGTGTGTGTGTGTGGCGGGTTTACTAGGGGAGGGAATAGAGATCAGGACAATAGATTGGGTTTAGTCCACTAAACTAGACATCTCCACTTAAGATCATCTGACAATGGCAACAGCAAATCAAGAGAAAAATCACAGAAAGAACACTCATCCATCTCTCCTACAATGAGATTCATCCTATAAAAAAACATCTGCTTAATAGGGACAGATGTAGCAGATGTGGTAATTTGAAGACTGCTTAAATCTTCTGTTGGTCCTTTCGTTGGGTGTTCAATCTTAATTTTGAAACAAAGTAGTTTTATATGGCATATTAAAGCATAAATAAATCACTCCAACAGCCTAGGCTATTTCTTCCCTCATAGGCTCAGTCCAAAAGCCCAGAAGACAAATATTCACAGGACACTCCCAAGGAGAAAAATGGAAGCAATGGAACAGCTTTCACTTTTAGGCGACTAACTCACCACTGCTGTTATTGATCTACTCTCAGGGATGGGCAGTACAAGTTGCTTTGTTAGTTTTTCCTATCTTGGTTCAGATTTAAATTCCAATCTACTATTTCTGTAGGCATAATGGACTCTCCTTATATCCATTTATCTTTTCAAAAAAGTATATGCTCTCAGCCTATTTTCTGCATAACAGACTGGCCAAGGAACAGAGGATAGACAGACCAAAAGAGGATGAGCTGGCAATATTCCAACCCATTTTCATTTGCAGGTTAAACACACTGTCATATCTACATAACTTTTACTATCATTAGTCAAATCTCCATTTCAGCAGCATTGAAAATTTCTCAGTGACTATTCCCAACTCAAATCTATGACCTTTGAAGATTACTGAAAGAAGCAGGGCTTCTAAACTTTAATAAAAGGAACCAAACTTTGAATACATTTATATATTTGTTAGAACTGCCCAAGAAGCTGAATTCTTTATCAATACCTGCATTTATAACTTTGGAAAAGACACAAAAAGAGTGTGAAAGAGGACAAATCTTTAAAATATTCTCCTGATAATTGCCATTTACAATAGAGTTACTGTCTATATACATCAATAGAAAAAAATAGTATGTTGCTGTGTATATATATTTTTCCCTTTTCTTTTGCCTCCTGGGTTATCGCTGAGGCTCAGCACTTAGACTACAAATCCACCTCTCCTGGCGGCTTTTTTTCCATCTTTTATTTGATAGGATAGACATAAATTGAGAGATGGGAGGGGAAGATATGAAGAGAGGAAGATAGATAGATAGATGAAGACTTGCTTTGCCACTTGTGAAGAGTCCCCACTGCTAGTGGGGGGCAGGGGCTCGAACCTGGTCCTTGCGCAGGTCCTTGCACATCATTTGGTACTATGTGCGTGGAAGGCTGCACCATCTCTTGGCCCCCTATAATTATATCACTTCAAAATCTGACCAAATCGTATTATTTAGTGATAAATTATTCCTGGGCTGGGTGATCGCACACCTGGTTAAGTGTACATGTTAAAATGTACAAGGACCCAGGTTCAAGCGCCTGGTCCCCACCTACGGGGGAAAGCTTTGCAACTAGTGAAGCAGAATTGCAGGTATCTCTCTGTCTCCCTCCCTCTTGATTTCTGGTTGCCTCTATCAAATAGGTAAATAAAGATAATAAAAAAAAATTTAAAAGTATATACTATACACTTGTTTAAAAAAATATTCCTGAAGATACAAAGTGAAATTTAAAGACCTCTGCATGCCACTGAGTTTACAAAGATTTCTTCAGAATCCTAGTAGAAAAATAGCACTGAATGCTATATTTGCATAACATTTAATTTTTTCTTGCAAATGAATGACATTAAGGTTGTTTGATTTCCCCCATATCAAATGCAATACATATTAATAATAGAAAAATAGAAGCAGATCATGTGCTGTTTTGATCACATTTCAAAAGTGAATGAAATCTGGGGGCCTGGTGGTAGTGCAGCAGGTTAAGTGCACATGGTGTAAAGCACAAACACCAGCATAAGAATGCCGGTTTAAGCCCCCAGCTCCCCACCTGCAGGGGGGTCACTTCACAAGAAGTGAAGCAGGTCTGCAGGGGTCTATTTTTCTCTCCTCCTGTTTTCCCCTCTTCTCTCGATTTCTCTCTGTCCTATCCAATAACAACAATAACAATAATAACAATAACAAGGGCAGGAAAACATGGCCTCCAGGAGCAAGGGAAAGAAAGGGAAAGGAAGGGGAGGGAAGGGAAGGGGAGGGAAGGGAAGGGGAGGGGAGGGGAGGGGAGGGGAGGGGAGGGATTGGATTCGTAGTGCGTAGTGCAGGCACTGAGCCCCAGTGATAACCTTTAAATAAATAAATATAAACTTTAAAAAAAGGGAATAAAATTTATTCAAAAAATAGCAGGAGGACAATAAAAATGTAAATATTGGAAAAATGTCTATGGTAAGACGAGAATAGCATAGAAGTCAGTAGGATGGTCAACAATTTGTTTGGCTGTGTATGTTATCTCTCTTTTCAACTACCAGGTTCCAGATGCTAGCATGATGTCGACCAGACTTTCCTGGACAGAAAACCCCACCAATGTGTCCTGGAGCTCCGCTTCCCCAGAGCCCTTCCCCACTAGGGAAAGAGAGAGACAGGCTGGGGGTATGGATCCACCTGTCAACGCTCATGCTCAGCAGGGAAGCAATTACAGAAGCCAGACCTTCCACCTTCTGCATCCCACAATGACTTTGGGTCCACAGTCCCAGAGGGTCAAAGAATAGGAAAGCTATCAGGGGAGGGGATGGGATACAGAGTTCTAGTAGTAGGAATTGTGTGGAGTTGTACCCCTCTTATCCTATGGTTCAGTCAATGTTTCCTTTTTATAAATAAACAAATAAAAATAAATAAATAAGTCAATAGGAAATACAGAATAGGTGGGATTCTAAAGACAAGCAATATTACCTGGAAGTTATAAACTGGAGCCATAAGTAATGTTTCCAAAAGTCAAGAGCAATTTGAAGACTCCACAAAATGGCAGACAGCACTGAATTTGTTATCCACAAGTCTTGCCAGGGATCATTCCAACCTAGCAGATATTACCTAAGCCAGTATAAAAACACAACTCCCAGAGTAGCAAATTAATGGTAATTATTATTAACAGCCTGCTGAAGATTCCCGTTCACCCAAGGCAACAGTAGCTGACCAAGGAAGCTCTGCAATTAAAGATCTCTCCTCTGCTAATTCTCACTTACAACCAAAGAAATTAGATGCTTCATTACAAGAAGTATAGTAGTGACACCTTCTATTAAATGTCTAAAGTGTGTCAGGTCCTATGCCAAGCACTTTATAGGAACAATGTCAATAAATCCTCAAGGTGTGTCTTTTTGTGGCTTTGTTTATATCCCCACAGTCAGATTTCATGGAGGTCTGTTGGTATGTTTCTGGATTCTGCTTGTGAAGTCTTCTGTTTTTATCATCACATTGGGTTTGCTTGTGTTGCTTGCTATGTGTTCTGTTTGCACGTCCACTGTTGGCTGGGCACCTCCCTGCCTCCGGGATATTGGTTTGATCTTCCCCCTCCCTCTGCCTCTGAGACATTTGGTTTAGTTATCGCTGCTTCCCACTTCTTCCTTCTCCCCACCCCCTATCGTATGTATTCCCTTTGTTCCTGACTCTTTCGCTGGAGGAGAGAGATGAAGGACAGAACTGGGTTGTGATTAGATTAGATTAGTTTGTTGAACCGCATCCCCGCTCGTGAATAAAGATTGAACTGCATTCTCAGCTCAGCCATGAGTCTCTGGTCGTCTCTGTCTCCTGCCCGCGAAGCCAGCCCGGTAAAAACGACAGAGGTCCATAGAGATTAGAGAGTTGGATCAAGGTCACTCCACAAGTGAGGACTGAAGCTGCAACTCCAACCTAATCCTATTCTTTAGCTTTCAAACTACCGCTCTCACTTCAGACACTCCAACAAATAAAGCTTACACAGAGAGAACTTGGAATAATATTAGTATTCTTTTTTTCTTAATTTTTTCCAAAGGCAAGCTTTTCTTTTTTTTAATTAATTTTTTTATTTATAAAATGGAAACACTGACAAAAGCATAGCATAAGAGGGGTACAATTCCCACCACCAGAACTCCATATCCCATCCCCTCCCCTGATATTTTCCCTATTCTTTAACCCTCTGAAAGTTTGGACCCAGGGTCATTATGGGGTGCAGAAGGTGGAAGGTCTGACTTCTGTAATTGCTTCCCCGCTGAATGTGGGCATTGACAGGTCAATCCATATCCCCAGTCTATCAGTATTCTTTTCAAAAATTTTATTTATAAAATGGAAATATTGACAAGACTATAGGATAAGAGGGATACATTTCCATACAATTCCCACCCCCAGAGCTCCATATCCCATCTCCTTCCTTGATAGTTTCCCTATTCTTTATCCCTCTGGGAGTATGGACCCAGTATCATTGTGGGGTGCAGAAGGTGGAAGGTCTGGCTTCTGTAGAGTATCAGTATTCTTAAGTTACTTCAAAGAGGAGAAAACTGGCTGCCCATTTGCTTATCTTCTCTTTATATCTCCCAGGCTATGACTTGTCAGGCAGCCCCCCTGCTCCATCCTCCATTGCTGAAACTATGGTCTATTTACATAATCATTGTTTTGCCTGAAAGATACCCACCATGTTATCCCCTCAGGGTACTGAGAATTCCCACCAGTTAAAACCATCAACAGTTGCTAAGGACACTTCCACCTTTCCAGCATGCCTTTTGCCTCTCTCCATCCCCTTTCCTAGCCATTTCCGTTTCCGACTTGCCACTTCTGGTTTTTATCCCATAAAACCCTCTTCTGTTCCTGGTTTCGCTCTTTTTTCTCTCCCGTGTCCCCAGCTGGAGAAGGGCTGGTGTGTAGATCGGGAGGTGGCCATTGTAGTTTGGCACTACGTGGCCTAACCCGCTGTGCTCACCCCGGACTTGGGACCCCGCATCAATAAAGAATTGTATTACCACACTGCCACGAATCCCTGGATCCTCTCTCCCACCTGCAACGCTAGCCTGGCAATGACTATAAATGTCTGACCAAAAGAGAATTTTCATTTCTATCAATCTACCTCAAATTCACGAGAAAAGTTCCCAGGATCAACAGCAGTTTTACTTTCAGAAACTGCTGATAATGATTTTAAGATGAACAGAATTCCAGGTGATGAGAACAGAGTTTCTATTTCATAGATTATTAATTTCAAAGATAGCATCCTTCACTGGGTATTACAAACACCTGCATTCCTACCAGACAGAACTGACTGGTAATACTATTTTACTTTATTAAAATAATCTTTCTTTTTTGCAACTAGGGTTATCAATAGAACTTCATCTTACCCAACTTTATCAGCAGTCATTCCCCTTTCCTCTTGTTTAAACAGAGCATGAGGGACACAGGAGGAGCACTATTTATGAAGCTTCTCCCTACTGGGAGTTCCCATGTGGTGGCATGGTACTCGAAAGTGAGTTCGATATATGTATGATAACTTGTGTACTCTACTGATGAGCAACCTGCCAGCCCCTACTATTTTATTTGTAAGAATGCAGGAAGGCAAGGGAGAGGAACTGAGATGATGAGGATGATGATAAATAGATTTGCCATCTACGACCATACCACCCTGAACAGGCCTGATCTCGTCTGATCTCGGAAGATAAATAGATTTCCCACAGAATTAATAAAGCAACTTCTTCATGTAAGAGGCAGTCAACCTTTGGGACAAATTTATATATTTACCTTGAATGTTATGAGTTAGAAACGAACAATCTGCTAGTCACTGGAGAACCAGTAGGGAATAAGACACTTGTGTAATATCACTTGGATAACATAACCAATTTTATTGGGTAGGCAAGAAATGTTATGAGAAGACATCAATAATGACCTACAACTGTCCTGAATAGCTACAGGGAGAAGTGAACAACATCAATGAGCTGTGAGGTGTCTGTTACTCCTCATCCACCCCCACTGGCCTCACATGTCATCAGTCCTTTCAACTCTTCTCTGAGACAGGATGGAAGATAGTAGATGAGTAGGTGGCTAGAGTAAGAGTAGAAAGGCCCAGGCAGGAAATCTACAACCAACATTCATATTTCTGCTAGGAAACACCATGAATCAGCTTCCACTGGGGGTGACTTTAGATTCTTACAATGAACTGATAATGATGTTAAAAACTATAATACTAATGACATTTTATGAGAGCCAGGTATAAGGTATATTATTATGTACTTTACCTGAACATTTAATTTATTCCTTGTATGACTCTCAAGTGGTCAGTGGAATTAGGATTCCCCATTGTAAAGTTAGAAAATAATGCTTAAAGAATTTAATGAACTTGTCAGAGGTCACATACCTAAGATGCTCATGTCCGAACACAGAAAGCCTAACTTCTACCTCTCTGTTTCATTGAACTTAGCTCACTATTTCAAGAGCAAGAAGGATTGTTCTCCAAAGATTTCACTGTTGTGTCATGTACCAATTAAAAAAGTAATATTAATAGTAATAGTAGACATTATTAAGGAGTACTTAATGATGCATCAGGGACCATGCCAAATATTTTTTTATTTAATATTTATTTATTTATTTATTCCCTTTTGTTGCCTTTGTTTTATTGTTGTAGTTATTATTGATGATGTTGTTGTTGGACAGAACAGAGAGAAATGGAGGGAGGAGGGGAAGACAGAGAGGGGGAGAAAAAGACACCTGCAGACCTGCTTCACCACTTGTGAAGCAACTCCCTTGCAGGTGGGGAGCCAGGGGCTTGAACCAGAATCCTTACACGGGTCCTTGTGCTTTGCACCACGTGTGCGCTTAACCCGCTGCGCTACCACCCGACTCCCCATGCCAAATATTTTATATCCTCTCACTTAATTTTTAAATATAATTTTTAGGATTCTTGTACCTATGTTTAAGACAATGCACTATTTTTTTTTCTTTTATAGAAATCCTACACACCCCAGAACATACATTTCATTTTAATCACTCTCCTTTTCTTTTTTTTTTTAATTTTTTTTTCCCTCCAGGGTTATTGCTGGGTTCGGTGCCTGCACCATGAATTCCTTTTTTCCCCCCTTTTGTTGCCCTTGTTGTTGTAGCCTGGTTGTGGTTATTATTATTGCCATTGTTGACGCTATTCATTGTTGGATAGGACAGAGAGAAATGGAGAGAAGAGGGGAAGACAGAGAGGGGGAGAGAAAGATAGACACCTGCAGACCTGCTTCACCGCCTGTGAAGCGACGCCCCTGCAGGTGGGTAGCCGGGGGCTCGAACTGGGATCCTTACGCCGGTCCTTGCGCTTTGCCCCACATGCGCTTAACCCACTGCGCCACTGCCCGACCCCCCTTTTTTAATTTTTTAAAAATATTTATTTATTCCCTTTTGCTACCTTTTTTATTGTTGTAGTTATCGTTGTTGTTATTGATGTCATCGTTGTTAGATAGGACAGAGAAATGGAGAGAGGAGTGGAAGGCAGAGACGGGGAGAGAAAGATAGACACCTGCAGATCTACTTCACCGCCTGTGAAGCGACTCCCCGGCAGCTGGGGAGCCAGAGGCTCCAACTGGGATCCTTAAGCCGGTCCTTGCGCCACCTGCGCTTAACCCGCTGTGCCTACCGCCTGACTCCCATGAATCTCCTTTTCTATAGGCATTGTAGAAGGGTATGACTTGTAGTTGCATGATGAATTTGTTAAGTGGACTTGGTCATGTTCTGTGGTGCCTGAGTCACTCTGTCACCATCCAAATGATGAAGACTCAAGTTTCTTTATCCAGAACTCTTGAGAGCATCATATGAGATAGTACAGCACGTGTGAATGCATTGTCCAGTAGCTGGCATCATTATGTGTACAACAGCTGATCGTTCTCTTACTAGAGACGAGTTCTGTAACCAAAATGTTCTGTGCATTTTACCTTTTAAAGAATTTCATGGGGGGGCAGTAGTGGCAGACCTGATTGGGTGTACACATTACAGTGTACAAGGGCTTGGGTTCGAGCCCCTGCAGGGTGAAAGCTTTGTGACTGGTGAAACAGTGTTGCAGGTGTCTCTTTATCCATTCCCTCTTGATTTCTGGCTATCTCTATCAAATAAAGAAAAAAAATTTAAAAATAATAAAAAAAGAATTTCGGGGGTCAGGCGGTAGCAACGGGTTAAGTGCACGTGGCAAAAAGCACAACAAGGACCTGCGAAAGAATCCAGGTTCGAGTCCCGGCTCCCCACCTGCAGGGGAGTCACTTCACAGGCATTGAAGCAGGTCTGCAGGTGTATTTCTCTCCCGCTCTCTCCATTTCTCTGTCTTATCAAACAACAGCGATAGCAGTAACAACAATAATAATAACAACAACAACGATAAACAATAAAGGCAACAAAAGAACAACAAGGGCAACAAAAGGGAAAAAAAATAGCCTCCAGGAGCAGTGGATTCGTAGTGCAGGCATGGAGCCTCAGCGATAACCCTGGAGGCAAAAAAAAAAAAAAAGAATTTCATCTGGAGCCAAGTGGTGGCACACCTGGTTAAACGCACATACTACAGTGTCCAAGGACCCGTTCAAGCCCCTGGTCCCCACCTGCAGGGGAGAAGCTTCACAAGTGATAAAATAGGGCTGTCTCTCTGTTTCTTATCCTATCTCCCGCTCTCCTCTAAATTTCTGTCTCTATCCAATAACACACACACACACACACACACACACACACACACACACACACACACACACATACACACACGTGAATTTCATTTTATATGAATTGCCCCAAGATTCATCATCTTATTTCCATTAAATTCTTCTGGGTCTATGCCTTTATCAAATTATCCCTATGTCTGCAAAATCTATAGCATTTGTCATATAATCAGAATGCAGAAAACAGACTTGCCAAGCTGCTGTTACAGGAAGAAATCTGCTGATCAACAATATGTTTGGGAAATATTTGTAAACAAACTCTGAAACATCTGTCCACATAAAATTTCGATACATACAGAAAAAATAACTTTTGAAGAAAAGGGGTAAATGAAAAATAAGCCCAATTTTAGGTCTAGGAAGACAGCACAGTGATAGTACACTGGCTTGCAAATAGGAATCCCACGTTTGGTCTCACCACTACCAATAGCCAGAGCTGAGTGTTACTGGGTTTGAGCCCCTGGTCCCCACCTGCATGGGGAAAGCTTTGTGAGTGGTGAAGCCGTGCTGCAGATCTCTCTCTCTTCCTCTCTCTCTCTCTCTCTCTCTCTCTCCCTCTCTCTCTCTCTCTTTCTCCATTCGCTCTTGATTTCTGGCTGTCTCTAATAAAGAAAAGAAAAATTTAAAAAAAAATTTAAAAACGTTAAATTTTTAAAAAGTTAAAAAGAATTTCATTTGGAAAAAAGTTCTATCTTACCAATCACTGGAAAAAAAACCCCTACATTTAAAAATATATATTTATTGGATATAGACAGAGATAAATCAAGAAGAAAGAGATGGGGAGAGAAAGACAGAAAACAACAGCATTGCTTCACTACTTGTGAAGCTCCCCTCTGAAAGTAGGGGCAGGGTGCTTAATCCCAGACCTTGTGTACTATGATGTGTGCACTTAACCAGATGCACTACCACCTGCCTTCCCTACATGTGTATTATATGCAAAAAAAACTTGCATATATTCCTGGATGCTAAATATACACAGGCATATAAGTACGCCATTAATACTCTTCCAAGTTTCTTGCCATTACGTGTGAAAATAAATATATCTTAAGTTCCATGGAAATAATATTCATATCTGACCATAAAGAGTTTATTCTTTCAAAGTCTAGTCATCCACTCAATTACATATAAGGTTCCTACTATGTGCTTGGTATTGGATAATGAAGAGATTATCTATGAGACTCCTAGGAATTAGACCTTCTAGTTCTCTATATTATACCATCGTAAATTAACCAAGAAAAATATTATTGAGGGAGTTGGGCGGTAGCACAGCAGGTTAAGCACAGGTGGCGCAAAGCGCAAGGACTGGCATAAGGATCCCGGTTTGAGCCCATGGCTCCCCACCTGCAGGAGAGTTGCTTCACAGGCGGTGAAGCAGGTCTGCAGGTGTCTATCTTTCTCTCCCCCTCTCTGTCTTCCCCTCCTCTCTCCATTTCTCTCTGTCCTATCCAACAATGACAACAACAATAACTATAATAACTACAACAATAAAACAACAAGGGCAACAAAAGGGAATAAATATAATAATATATAAAAAAAGAAAAATGTTCTTGAAGCTGTACTACATTCTACCACAATTTGAAAAGTATATATGTATATATAAATACATACCGGTTTATTATGGTGCAGGGGATTGAACCTGGGACTTTGGAGCCTCAGACATGAGAGTTTCTTTATATAAAGACTATGCAATTTCCTCTGCCCCTAAAAATAATTTCTACCAGTCTCATTAAAGTATTTGCTAAACTAATTTTTTAAATACAGTGGTATATGTTCATTTCTTCATGGTATTAAAATGAATACCACTTAATTTTTGAGAAAAATAATAAAAAAAGAAAGTCTAGGGAGAATTTACATATAACAAAGTCATATATTTGTCAAGACAGTATTTTGTTGGGATAGTGTCCTCCTACTTAAAAAATTGAGACTTAATATTCCATCAGAATTATAATACAGGTATGCATTTAGGTTATGTTTTATGACTCCTTCAAATTTTTCATTACATTACAAATCAGTTTTTAAAGAGCAGTCAAAAGTATGTTGAGTGCCCACTAAGAAAGCAAAAGAGAATTGAATTTGGAAAATGATTACAGTAGTCTTACATGCCCAGCTGCCTTTCAGATGGTTTTCAAGTATCAAAATTAAATGCACTATGTAGAGAATTTTAGGGTCAGAGAAATGACATTGAATTACAGCTCACCAAGCCCAGTGTCTCCCTAAAGACATTCCACAAAGCCAGTTTATATAGGTCAAATGAAGTGACTCTGCTTCTCAAACCCCATTACTGGATTTCTCACTCACTCAGAGATCTGGAAGAGTAACTGATACATAGTTAATAATGCCATAGAGAAAAAGTATAGGGGCTAAGTACCTGGTGGTGTACCTAGTTGAACACACATTTAGCAATGTGCAAGGACCTGAGTATGAGCCCCTGGTCCCCACCTGCAAGGGGATGCTTTGCGAGTGGTGAAGCAGTGTTGCAAGTGTTTCTTTGTCTCTTTCCACTTTTTATTACTCCCTTCCCTCTCGATTTCTGGCTGCTTCTATCCAATAAATAAAGATTAAAAACATTTTTAAAAAGACAGCATAAACAGAAATCAGATGAGGAAGATCACAAGAGCTCTTGGTCTTTGATGAATGTGTATGATGGAAATAAATTATGTAGCTGATACTATTGATGCATAGGTTCAGATGGTATGGAAAAAGACTTATAGGGAGGCAGGTCAGTGGTAAAATATGTGCCTTTATAAGTACAATCCCTAGAACTGCATAATAAACAAGAAAGACAAAAATAAGCAAAAGCTCATAAATGTTTGACAGTACTTTGGTCTTTTTAATTCTTTCTGAAACAAACAAACACCTCAATGCAAAAATAGGTTTTCCTACACACACACACACACACATATACACTTATTGTTAAGCAAGCAAAATGGTTGGGGAAGTAGCTCTGTGGTCAGAATGTAAGACACAAAAGTAAGGAAAATGTGTCAAAGTGTGAACAGTAAAATCTCTAAGAGGTAGGATCTTACTAATTTGCTAATATTTAATTGTGGTAAGCATAGATCAGATATCATACAAAATTCAGTGGTGTTAATTAGACTCACAATATATGTAAAATTCTCCACTTTATTTCTTTTTTTTAAATTTATTTATCTTCCCTTTTATTGCCCTTGTTGTCTTTTTTTATTGTTGTTGTAGTTGATGTCGTCGTTGTTGGATAGGACAGAGAGAAATGGAGAGAGGAGGGGAAGACAGAGAGGAGGAGAGAAAGACAGACACCTGCAGATCTGCTTCACCGCCTGTGAAACAACTCCCCTGCAGGTGGGGAGCCGGGGGCTCGAACCGGGATCCTCATGCCGGTCCTTGCGCTTAGCGCCACCTGCGCTTAACCCGCTGCGCTACCGCCCGGCTCCCTCTCCACTTTATTTCTAAAAATTTTAATTATATCTCAATAAAAATGGAGGAAAATATTTTCTTCACCGCAAAGAGATTCACTATAACTATAGGCAATAATTTCACACTTACTTTCTCACTATAACCATAACTTGAAAACCATTAATTTGTTTTCTATCTTTGTAGATTTGCCAATTCTAGAGATTCCTGGTAAGTGGAATCATACAAACCTAGCTCCTTTGTATCTGGCTTATTTTTCTTAGTGTCCTGTATTCAAGGTTCATCTACAACCAAACTTGTAGAAAGACTTTTTACATACTTGATATTTTTTGATAGTGGAAACACCATACAGGAAATCATTAGATGCTGTGTTTCCAAATAAGGAGGAAGGTGTAGTGAGGCAGACGAGAGAAGGACAGTTATTCCTAGCAGAGATTCTAGATCAGGCAAAGGTGAGTGAATGGCATGTATTACAGCATCCACAATGGTGGGGGCAATTATGATAATGATGAAAGAACCGGAAATCAGACAGCTACTCTGAGTAGACACAGGCTGTACAGAACCCAACAGACTCACAGAGCTCCTACCTCAAGATCCATCTCCCTGACAAAAGCATATAGCATATTACTTACAAATGAAGCCCTGATTCTTACAGAAAAGCATATTTTTGCATGATTTGGAAGCTTACAAACCAACACTAGAAGACAGCATCTTGTCAAGTCCCTTGTGAAATCAGGCAGGACCAAATGTAATTTCTTACCTGCAAAACATAAACACATAATACATATTAAAATTCAACTGGCATAATGTTATGTCTTTCTTAGTAGTTTAAAATCACATAATTAACAAGTTATTCCTTCTGATGGGAGGCTGGTAGATATTGAATTTTTAATTAATGCATATTTTCTTCCTGGTTTAAGAATGTCGTGAGGTAAATGTTTCCAACTACAGTATATTTGATAACCATTCCTAATGTATTCATATAAAATTACTATATCATGAATACGGGTTGACAGCAATTATTAACAGCATAGTCAGTCATTTCTAGGACACAATAGTCACATAAACAAATAACTCTCAATTTTCATATGAAATGTTGTCCAGTCACTGAACCCACTCATCCATAGTTCTTTTTTTTTTTTTTACTTTCTTTATTGGGGCATTTACAGTTGAGAGTAAATACAATCGTTTGTATATGCATAACATTTCCCATTTTTCATTCATAGTTTAATATCTACTCATTCTCCCATCATTACATCTTCTTTAAGCATAGATTATGCCTGATAATAATACACAGAGGAAAAAAAACTATTTCATTCATCTAGGAATCTATAACCCAATGTAGAAATAAGTTATGTCAAAGCCTCTTTACTAGTAAATTACTGGAAAAAATATATAGGAGGTTTCCACTCATGCTTTGTCAGTTATTGATTTAATAAGTATCTTCAGAACATTTTTTTGCCAGTAACATGTAATATACCAGTGAACACAGCCCCCCAGCTGAAGCCCTCAGGAAACTTAGTCAAGTAACATGAAGCATATATAGACAGAGGTTCTCATATAAGCATATATGGTTGAGGGTAAAACAGAGCAATGTAGTCTAGAGCCACCTGAACCAGACACATCTAAAGTAATGATAAAAGGCAACAGGAGTTAAAGAAGTTGTCAGTCAGGTATATAGAAGTGGTTCTCCAAGTGTGATCAGGGGGCTCCCAAAGAGCCTTAAGTCACTTCTAGGGAATGCACAAATTTAAATATATTCCTTAATACTACTAGCATGTACATGGCTGCCAACTCCCAAAAATATAGTAGTGATGTCCAGAGGCTAAGACTACTAATAGCACAACAGAATGAGGGTGAAAGAATCTATGACAATACTGTAGTCTTCTATTAATCCAGATTACAAAGAGACTGGTAAAGATATATATTCACTATATATTGCAAATGTACATTTATATCTATCATTTGCATGATATATCATTACATATTCTTATTTATTACATATCATTTATCAACATATATACGTATATATTCACTTTCACCACTAAATCTTTGGAAAACATGTATTGTTTATATTATCACTGTTACTCTTTAAATGAATTAATTTTTTAAGAATTTTTCAATTGCAATTCCTAGATAGGTAAATATGGGGAATAAGAGTTTTTTGGCATTCTCAGATACATTTAAGAGTGTAAAAGACTAAATTATGATGTTAGATTGAGCATTGTCCTAGTACTGAAGCATCATTTATAACAAACGTGCACACTAATAAAATGTTACTATGAGATAAACTGTGGAATGAGGAGGGATAAAGAAAAATGGGAACTCGGAGTACTTTCTGTGCAGTTTTTCTATGAGTTTAAAACCACTCTAAAAACTGAAGCCTATTAAGAACATTAAGAGCTAGGCAGGGGTAGACAGCATAATGGTTATGCAAACAGACTCTCATGTCTGAGGTTCCAAAGTCCCAGGTTCAATCCCCCGTACCACCATAAGCCAGAGCCGAGCAGTGCTCTAGTAAAAAGAAAGAAAGAGAGAGAGAGAGAGAGAGAGAGAGAGAGAGAGGGAAAGAAAGAAAGAGAGAGAAAGAAAGAAAGAAAGAAAGAGGGCGTTGGGTGGTAGCACAGTGGGTTAAGTGCATGTGGTGCAATGTGCAAGGACCTGTGGAAGGATCCTGGTTTGAGCCTCTGGCTCCCCACCTGCAGGGGAGTCGCTTCACAGGCGGTGAAGCAGATCTGCAGGTGTCTGTCTTTCTCTCCCCCTCTGTCTTCCCCTCCTCTCTCCATTTCTCTCTGTCCTATCCAACAACAATGACATCAATAACAACAACAATGATAACTACAACAACAATAAAAACACAAAGGGCAACAAAAGGGAAAATAAATAAATATAAAAATTTTTTAAAAAAAGAAAGGAAGGAAGGGAGGGAAGGAGGGAAAACTAAGAGCTTGAAAGAGTGCTAAGATCAAAAAGTTTGAGAATCACTAAACTCTATGAAAGCAAAGGCAAATATAGTGAGGGGTGGAGAACAGAAAAAAAACAGTGAGCAGAACGTGGGCTAGCCTAGATAAGAGGAGATGAAAACTCAAGACTCAATATGGCTGAAAGCAACTTTTAGCAAGACAGTGATTTATAGCACAATTACAAGAAATAGAACTTTTCCTCTCTCCTAAAACATTGACAGCTAGGAGGGACAAAGAAAACATCTGTCTCAGAGACAATTAAACTATAAGCTCAGGCAGCATGCTTCTTTGAAGCAGAAATTTGATTTCAGGTGTGTTATTTATTTATTCATTCCCTTTCTGTTGCCTTATTTTATTGTTGTAGTTATTCCTTTTCGTCATTGTTGGATAGGACAGAGAAATGGAGAGCGGAGGGGAAGGCAGAGAGGGGGAGAGAAAGATAGACACCTGCAGACCTGCTTCACCGCTTGTGAAGTGACTCCCCTGCAGATGGGGATGCAGGGGCTCGAACAGGGATTCTTAAGCTGGTCCTTGCACTTTGCGCCATGTGCGCTTAACCCGCTATGCTCCCTCAAGTGTGTTCTTATAAAGATTAAGGGATTTTATTTTCTGAAATAGATTTGATATATCAGGTGACCCAAAATTATCTTCAAAAAAGTCACTGAGCAAAGTAATACTAAGCCAGTTGATGTCCACTAAAGTTACATTTTCCTGTGGCAAAGAGGAGGAAACTGAGTATAGAAACATTTCACTCCTCAAGTTCACATCTTCTGGAGATGACTAATACCAGGTATGAGTCTTTAGATCTGGCTCTATTCTCGGATAGGGTTTTTTAAAATTGAGCAGTAAATCCCAAAGAGTGCAGGACACATGGGAAAAGCAATTACATACCTTTTCAAACACAAAATGATTTAAGTTTGTAACTGCTACTTTGTATAGCTGCACACCAGAGGATAGGTCAGGGGCAGTTGTCTATTCATTTTTTCAAATGATATTTATTAAACAATTAACATCAAGAGCCTGGTGGGCCAGATGCAGGAACTGAAAACCAACAATCTTGACCACAATAACAAGTTTGATACATGTCCTGAGAAGGACAAAGAACACACTGTTAAGAGTGTTAAAGAAAGAAGGCTTTTTTTTTCTCCTCTCTCTTTTTGGAAGTGTTGTTGGACAAATAATATTTGGCCAGGTTAGAGTACAGGGATGGAATGCTGAGACTTGGGAACCACACATATAAAAGTAAGGCTGAAATGCAAAACAGCCTTGTGAAAGGGGGAAAAAACAGAGGCTGAAGAGCAGACTAGAGTAGCAATGGAGATCCAGGAAGCATCTCCAAGCAGTTCAGCAGCAGTGTGTTGAAAGAAGTAAGATCAGTTCAAATGTACTGTGGAATAATACTGATTGGGATCTGAGGATAACTGACTGCATAGGATGAAAGACAGAAAAGGTATAAAGAACAGGTTCTCATAGTCAGTGGGCTCTCTAAGACTTAGTCACATCAGAGTGGAAGCATTTGGAACAGCCAGCACACCCTCATGCCGGTGGCACTTAAGATTGCATGTAGGCCCATTGGTTTGTTTCTGCTTTAGTCTTCCTTGCAATTGGGTTTGATTCATCAAAGATGTCCTTGAGGTATATGTGGGAAAGTGTTTTACCAATGTTTTCTTCTAAGTATTTGATTGTTTCTGGTCTGACATCTAGGTCTTTGATCCATTTGGAGTTGATTTTTGTTTCTGGTGAGATAAAGTGGTTCAATTTCATTCTTCTGCATGTTTCAACCCAGTTTTCCCAGCACCATTTATTGAAGAGAGCCTCCTTTTTCCATTTAATCCTTTGGGCCCCCTTATCAAAGATTAGATGCCCATAGGTGTTGGGATTTACTTCTGGGCTTTCAATTCTGTTCCACTGGTCTGTGTGCCTATTTTTGTTCCAGTACCATGCTGTTTTGATGATGATGGCTTTATAATATAGTTTAAGGTCTGGGAGTGTGATGCCTCCATTTCTGTTTCTTTTCCTTAAGATGGTTTTGGCAATTCTAGGTGTTTTCAGGTTCCAGATAAATGACTGTAGTGTTTGTTCTATTCTCTTAAAGAAGCTTGGTGGAACTTTGATGGGTATTGCATTAAATTTGTATATGGCTCTGGAGAGAATATTCATTTTGATAATATTTATTCTTCCAATCCATGGGCATGGGATATCTTTCCATTTCTTGGTATCAGTTTCTATCTCCTTGAGTAGCGACTCATAGTTTTCAGTATACAAGTCTTTCACTTCTTTGGTCAACTTTATTCCTAGGTATTTGATTGATTTTGCTGAAACAGTAAATGGGAGTGATTTCTGGATGTCTTCTTCTTCAGATTTAGTGTTTGCATAAAGAAATGCCACTGATTGAAAAGCTTCTGCACATCCAAAGAAACTATTAAACAAACAGAGAGACCCCTCACAGAATGGGAGAAGATCTTCACATGCCAGACATCAGACAAGAAACTAATCACCAAAATATATAAAGAGCACAGCAAACTTAGCCGCAAAAAAGCAAATGACCCCATCCAAAAATGGGCAGAGGAAATGAACAAAACATTCACCACAGAGGAGATCCAAAAGGCTAACAAACATATGAAAAACTGCTCTAGGTCACTGATTGTCAGAGAAATGCAAATTAAGACAACACTAAGATACCACCTCACTCCTGTAAGAATGGCATACATCAAAAAGGACAGCAGCAACAAATGCTGGAGAGGATGTGGGGACAGAGGAACCCTTTTACATTGCTGGTGGGAATGTAAATTGGTACAGCTTCTGTGGAGAGCAGTCTGGAAAACTCTCAGAAGGCTAGACATATGACCCAGTAATCCCTCTCCTGGGGTTATACCCCAAGGACTCCATAACACCCAACCAAAAAGAGGTGTGTACTCCTATGTTCATAGCAGCACAATTCATAATAGCTAAAACCTGGAAGCAACCCAGGTGCCCAACAACAGATGAGTGGCTGAGAAAGCTGTGGTATATATACACAATGGAATACTATGCAGCTATCAAGAACAATGAACCCACCTTCTCTGACCCATCTTGGACAGAGCTAGAAGGAATTATGTTAAGTGAACTAAGTCAGAAAGATAAAGATGAGTATGGGATGATCCCACTCATCAACAGAAGCTGACTAAGAAGATCTGAAAGGGAAACTAAAAGCAGGACCTGATCAAATTGTAAGTAGGGCACCAAAGTAAAAACCCAGTGGTGAGGGATAGACATGTAGCTTCCTGGGCCAGTGGGGGGTGGGAGTGGGCGGGAGGGATGGGTCACAGTCCTTTGGTGGTGGGAATGGTGTTTATGTACACTTCTAGCAAAATGTAGACATATAAATCAGTAGTTAATTAATATGAGAGGGGGAAATCAATTGTATGTCTCAAAGTTTCTCAAAAGACAAACTGAATCTTTTTAATATATAGGCTATGTATTTGATATGCGGACTCTCTCAAAAGCCTAGACCAAGTAGATTAGAAGCATCCAATAGAACAGCTATATACAAGATACTGGATATTGTACAGCAAACCATAACAAAGGGACTTTTCAAAGTTAACCCAATTAACAAATAATGTGATGATAATATTAACTATCGATTGTCTTTTTGAACCCTAAGACAGCAGGAACCTCACATCTTCACTATAGAGCCCCTACTTCCCCCAGTCCTGGAAACCTTGGATAGGGCCCACTTTCCCGTATGCATCTCCCAATCCAAACCAAATAATATTGCATCCACCGATCACAACCTAACCAAAGCAACAATTGCCACCTCAACATACTTCACCTCAGGCTGTATCCAGAGACTTCACGTGTGGAATGACAACCCTTCAGCTTCATTACTCGGGTGAGACCTTTCCTTTTAGAGTACACTCTAATTTCATCTCAGGTAGTTCACTTTCTAACAAAGTCCCATAACCTAGATATACACCAGTTTCTGTGAGAGAGAGCTTATGTGCACACGTATCCATAAACTACTGCAAAATATATACCTGAAAGCAGAAGTACACTAGAGTTTGCAGTGAGTACCTCCCTAACACTTCCTCTCCACTATTCCAAGCTTGGGATCCATGATTGCTCAACAAATTCTTTGGCTTCATATGTTAACTCTCTTTTCAATCACCAGGTTCCAGATGCCACCAGGATGCTGGCTAGGCTTCCCTGGATTGAAGACCCCACCAATGTGTCCTGGAGCTCAGCTTCCCCAGAGACACACCTTACTAGGGAAAGAGAGAGGCAGACTGGAAGTATGGACCGACCAGTCAACGCCCATGTTCAGCGGGGAAGCAATTATAGAAGCCAGACCTTCTACCTTCTGCAACCCTCAACGACCCTGGGTCCATGATCCCAGAGGGCTAGAGAATGGGAAAGCTATCATGGGAGGGGGTGGGTTATGGGGATTGGGTGGTGGGAATTGTGTGGAGTTGTACCCCTCCTACCTTATGTTTTTGTTCATTAATCCTTTCTTAAATAAAAAATTAAAAAATTAAATAAATAAAAATAAAAAAAGATTGCATGTAGGGAGTCGGCGGTAGCGCAGCGGGTTAAGCGAAAGCGGCACAAAGCTCAAGGACCAGCGTAAGGACCGTGGCTCGAGCACCCCGCTCCCCACTTGCAGGGGCGTCGCTTCACAAGTGGTGAAGCAGGTCTGCAAGTGTCTTTCTCTCCCCCTCTGTCTTCCCCTCCTCTCTCCATTTCTCTCTGTCCTATCCAACAATGACGACATCAACAACAATAAAAACAAAGGAAACAAAAAGGACATAAAAAAAAAGATTGCATGTCAATAAGTGCCTAATAAATGCAATTAGTAACAAATGCTGTTACTACCATTATCATAAGTAAGCACCAAGTCACAGAAATAAGATAAATTGGATTCTATTCTACATAAAAACATGGCCTAAATCAGTTGTAAAACTGTGCTGTCAGCCAATCCCCTCTGAAGTCAGTGAGGTGGAAGGCTATAACCAGCCAAGAGCTGTTATTACTGACTCAAATGTTGGCCTCAAGTTAAGCCATATTCTGAAGTTCTTGTGAAAGAGATGTCTTCTTTTTGCATCCTCAGGGCAAGTCCAGGTAATATAAACACTGGGCAGGGTGGGGGAGGGGGCGGCTTTGACCAAATTTAAGTCAAAATGAGATACATACCAAGGCTTTGGCAGGAAGGGGGTAATTCAGCCTCCCTGAGCCCAAGCTTTACATTAAGGACGGGCACAACAGAATGGATTAAGAGTTACTGAAGCAGGGACACATGTCACAAATTAAAATTAGAAGGGTGCAGCTTGCCGGCAAACACCAAAACAAAGCGAGTATACAATCTGCAAAAGGATGAATTGGGATAGCAAAGCAACCAGCCTGTAATTTGGAACAATATGCTAATGGAGATATGGACTCAAAACTGGAGAACCTGAGAAGAACTCAAAAAAAGGAGCTACACATGCAACAAAGGGACTGGTACAATGAGGTTCTTTATTTCTTATTTAGTGAGATGTTTTATAAAATAGCTGAGCTGTAGTACCAGAGAAACAATCTTTCATCTCCCCCAAAATATGTGGCTGCACACCTTATCTGCCACCAAAATGTAATTTCCCTCCACCATAAGACACAGTAAAACAGTGGTCTGGGAGATGTCACAGTGGCTTAAGCACTAAACTTTCAAGCATAAAGTCCTGAGTTCAGTTCCCAGCAGCACATGTCCTAGATGTCTGGTTCTTTCTCTCTCCTCCTATCCCTCTCATTAAAAAAAAAAAAAAAAAAAAAAAAAAAGGACACAGTAAAACAGACTTTTATAGAAAGGATTGGGGCCAGGTGGTAGCACACATGTTACAATGTGCAAGGATCTGGGTTCGAGCCCCCAGTCTCCACCTGTAGGGGGAAAGCTTTGCTAGTGGTAAAGCAGTGCTGCAGGTGTCTCACTCTCTCCCTCTCTCTCTTCCATCCTCTTCCCTCTCAATTACTGGCAGTCTCTATCCAATAAATAATAGAATTTGGAAAAAAGAAGGGGCGAGGATCAAGAAACAAATATTTATAGAGAGGTGAGAGAGGGGTCATTAAGACTATTTTCACATAGAGACAAGCACATCTTTCTCTAAGACAGCAATTAACAAATCTACCACAGGTCTGCAGGTGTCTTTCTCTCTCCCTCTCTGTCTTCCCCACCTCTCTCGATTTCTCTCTGTTCTATCCAACAACAACAGCAATAACAACAATAATAACAAGGGCAACAACAACAACAAAAAAGGCCTCCAGGAGCAGTGGATTTGTAGTGCAGGCACTGAGCCCCAGCAATAACTCTGGAGGCAAAATAATAATAATAATAATACTTTAAAAAATTATAGCTGGATGAATTAAAGGACGAGTTCAAAAGAATTGTAAATGATCTTCTTTAAATTTTGATTTGTTTGGCAAATACTAGACTATACTCTTAGAGACGCCAACGAGTACTAAAACTTACAAGTAAAGAAACTTAAGCTCTAGGGCCCGGGTGATGGTGCATTGGGTTAAGCGTACATAGTATGAAGTGTAGTGATGGAAGCAAGAATCCTGGTTTGAGCCCCGGGTTCCCCACATGCAGGGGAACAGGCCTGCAGGTGTCTTACGCTCCCACTCTCTATCTTACACTTCCCTCTTAATTTCTTCCTGTCCTATACAACAACAGCAACAATAATAACAACAAAAATGAAAAAAAATAATGGCCACTAGGAGCAGTGGATTTGTAGTGTAGGCACCAAGCCCCAGCAATAACCCTGGAGGAAAAAAAAGGGGTGTGGGAGAGAAATAAAGAAACTCAAGCTCTAAGTCTATATAAGATATAGTGGGCAAGTTAGTTAGTTATCAGCTTTGCTTCTGATTAAAAATAATGCCATAAACCTATTGTGAGGATTAATCTGTTTACTATGTGCATAGTGTCAGGCATGAAAAAGAGCCTGATGAATATAAAACATCTGATTAAAATGGTATAACCAGTTCTGCATTCAAAAGAGAAGAATGTAAATTATATTTCTCTTCTTAACTCTGTCCTAACCCAGGGACCCTGAAATAGAAAGGCTCCTGCAACTGAAATCTTCACAAGAAGAGATGAACTGTTCTGCACCCTGCTGGACAATGAAGTATTTGCAGAAAGAAGATCAAAATGGCAATGGCATCAGAGAAGTGTTTTTAGTGTGTAGCAGGGTCAGCTTCATAAAGCAAACCGTGTCTACTTGGATGTCTCTTTTCAATCTAATATTATGTATTGCACTGACCTTCAGAGAAAAGGGCACTGTTCTACAACAGTCTAATAAGCTTTCTAAAAGAAAAAAAAAAAAAAAAAACCAACTTTCTGAATGCCAGCAGCACTTCTTACCAAGAGAACAAGAGGTAATTAGCATGCCATTTAATACTGGCTTTTAGAAAAATGACAGATAGCAAGTATCACATATTTGTGTGGAAAGTGTGTATACTTTGCATTTGTACATGTATGCCCATGTACTTTTCTCTCCCCTAACTGGAGTACATAAAAATTTTATGACTAAGTTCACTTAACACACTTTGCAGTTTAGATATATAACATTTAGGGTCAAAAGATTGGATAGCTAACAAATTTTTTAAATTTCCTTCTTTAGTCTGTTCAGTCATTTATAAATCATAATCCCACATGGAAGCATTTTAAGAGCCATTTATCTTTAAAGATACTATTCAATGCATATTTATCTTCAGAAAATATGAATGAAAATAAGTAAAGGTATTTTAAAGAGCTGGACACAGAACTCTGGTTTTGTTTTTGACATTAATCATGACATTTAACCTTTCTAGAATTCAATTTTCTTCTCTAAGAAGAAATGGGAACATGCCTACTTAGGTATCCTGTGGAAAGTAAATGAAATGATGCATGGATAAAGGTTTTTAAATGGTAACCAGCCACATTAATGTCATTTAAAGTCAAAATCAACCATATAATTAATCTACAAGGGTTCCTAACAACAACAACAACAAAAACAACTGGAACTCTAGAGATGTGATTATGAAGTATACAAGATCAAGCTACAAGGTGTCAAGGTTCTATTTTTGGCTGAGGATGAGTTCTGTGTGTTGACAAAGACTCTCCTTGAACAAACTATAGTTAGGCTCTTTTTTAAATCCTCTTTTTGACCAGTTTTACATCTTGGCTGTTGTCCTCTCTTTGATCTTCATAGTCCCATCTTAGCAAAAGATTCTACTGAACCACCCCCTACCCTCTCCCTTACTTGCTCTGATATGCCTTTGACAAGAATACTATTATGTTAATTTAATAGGAACCTCCCTCCTCATGAAGTCTTCTGGAAGTGATTTTCCAGTCATTACTTGAGCTGAGCTAATCCTTTCCCTCTGTAAATCCTCATTTGTCCTTGTTATACTCCATCTTGAGCTTGATCTTTCCCCCTGCTGTTGTACTCAAATGCAGTAGTCCTGAATGAAAAACTCCTTACCATTTTAAGAAATGTAAGAATATTTACCGTGTACAAAGGAGAAAAGAAGAGTGAATTCATGCTACAGGCCAGTTACAAAGATACAGACAGTCACGACACAAACAGAGAAAAACCAAGAGAAGCCCACATTTGCATATGTCATTGAATCTGTGTACCTAAGAATTATTGCAAACACACACACACACACACTGCAGAATTATAGGTTCATATACAATAAACTCTTAGTTAACCAGTTTGGACAATGTTCTGAAGATTAGACTCATTTGGACTGTGAATTCATTGTTATTTTCTCAATTTTAAAGAAAGAAAAAAAAAGGAGCATTTCCTTGTAAAGAGAGAGGGAAGAGGACCTGTTAAAACTGACTACACCTCAAAACAAAACGCATCTATGTCAATCATATCAATCTTTTTAAAAAATTTCTTTATACTACATCCCCCTCCCAACCTCTGGCAACCACAAACTGACTGCTTCTAAGTGCAGGTAGATAGGTCCAACATCTAAGTGAGATCACACAGTAATTATCTTTCTCTGATTTATTTCACTAAGCATACTGCTCACAAGACTATCCATTACTGTTCATCCTGGCAAGAATTGATTTATTTTAGGCCTGAAAAGTACTTCAGTGTCTGTGTCTGTGTCACAAATTCTTTGTAAACTCATCCACTGGTGGATTTAAGTTGTTCCCATGTCTTGACTACTGTAATTAATGCTGCAATGAAAATGTGAAGTGTACATGTCTCTTTGAGGTCATGTCTTTGCTTCCTTCAAATAAAAAGTGGAATTTCTGGATCATATTATAGGTTTTTTTTAAGGTACCTCTATACTGGTTCCCTTATTTTATATATTATTATTATTATCATCACCATCATCATTATCATCATTATTATTATTTAACATCAGAGCACTACTCACCTCTGATGATTTATTGTGGTGCTGGGATTAAACCTGGGATCTTCAGTGACTCAGGCATAAAAGGCTTTTTGTAGGGAACAGGCAGTAGTGCAATGGGTTAAGCGCATATGCTACATCCCTGTTTGAGCCCTCAGCTCCCCACCTGCAGGGGGGTCATTCACAAGTGGTGAAGAAGGTCTGCAGGTATCTATCTTTCTCTTCTATTCTCTGTCTTCTTTTCCTCTTTTGATTTCTCTCTGTCCTATCCAATAACAACAATAATAATAACAACAAGTGCATCTAAAAGAAAAAAATATCCTCCAGGAGCAGTGGATTTGTAGAGCAGGCACCGAGCCCCAGAAATAACCATGGAGGCAAAAAATAAATTAATAATAAAGGTTTTTTGCATAAACATTATGCTATCTCCCCCAGACCAATTTACAAATCTCCACTGACATGACAAACCACCCAGGGAAAGCCTTATCTACTTTTGACTGTTATTTGGCCATGCTTGTGGTCATAGATGACCAGGTCCAGCCCATAACCTAGTCTCTGCCCTACATCTGTGGTCTCTAATGCTACCATATTTGCATAAGCATGAGGGAGTCTACTTGAAATAAAAAACAATATTTATACACTTTTCCCATATTTGGGAGCTACTCTCTTCTCTGATCCAGCTTTCTAGGTCCCCCCTTCCCCCCCCCCCCCCGCCATGACATCATCTCCCCAGACAACAGCTAGGGTCCACCAGATGTCAGGCTCAGGTAAAAACTAGTAAAGTCATGGGTCCTTTGGAACATACCTAAAATAGACATACTAGCTATTTCCAAAACAGAGACCACAAATCTTCATCTTCAGTATTCCAGCCTTTAGGTTCATGATTAGTCAACAATTTGTTTATCAACTCTTTTTTCAGCCACCAGATTTCAGATGCTAGCATGATGCCAACCTGACTTCCATGGGCAGAAGATCCCACCAATGTGTCCTGGAGCTCTGCTTCCCGAGATCCTCGCCCCTCTAGGGAAAGAGAAACAGGCTGTCCCCACCTGTCACTGCCCACATTCAACGGAGAAGCAATTATAGAAGCCAGATCTTCCACCTTCTGCATCCCATAATGACCCTGGGTCCATACTCCCAGAGGGTTAAAGAATAGGAAAGCTATCGGGAAGGGGATTGGATATGGGGTTCTGGTGGTGGGGATTGTGTAGAATTGTACCCCTTTTATCCTATGGTCTTGTCAATGTTTCTATTTTATAAATAAAAATTTAAAAAATCAATCTTGCACAAAATAATACAGGAGACAGGGAGAATGTAGGTCATTTTAGAAGTAATTTTGTCTCTGGTCTATGATGGGATAATAGCATGAGGTAGGAATTTACATACAGTCACATAATGTTTTCTTTGGGCTTTACACTATATGAGCTTAACCTGGTGCACTACCGCCCAACCCCTGGTACTGTAGTTCCTTCCTTCCTTCCTTCCTTCCTTCCTTCCTTCCTTCCTTCCTTCCTTCCTTCCTTCCTTCCTTCCTTTTTTTGCCTCCAGAGTTATCACTGGGGCTCGGTGCCTGCACTATAAATCCATTACTCGTGTAGGCCTTTTTTTTTTATTTGTGTGTGTGTGGGGGGTAGGGTAGAAAGAAATTGAGAGAGGAGGGGGAGATAGAGAAGGAGATAGACACCTGCAGACCTGCTTCACTGTTTGTGAAGTGATCCCTCTGTAGTTGGAGAGTCAGAGGCTCAAACTGGGATTCTTGTGCGAGTCCTTGTGCTTCCTACTATGTAAGCTTAACCTGGTACACCACCGCCTGGCCTCCTAAATCAAATTTCTTTTTTTAAATATATTTTTATTTATCTTTTTTTTATTACTGGAGCTAGAGAGAAATAAAGAAGGGAGAGGGAGATAGAGAGACACAGAGAAACAGAGAGACACCTGCAGCCCTGCTTCACCACTTGTGAAGCTTTCCCCTGCAGGTGGGGACCAGGGCCTCAAACCTGGGTCCTTGTGCATTATAATGTGGGTGCTTAACCAGGTGTGCCACCGCCTGGCCCCCTAAATCAATTTTCTATAAATAAACCTTTTATACTCTCTTAATTGCTTAAACTACCTTTTCAAAAGCATTTCACATTATGCAGAGTCAACCTACTACTTCAGTCTTAGATTTCTCTGTCAGCTGATCCAGGAAAGGAATTCTTGTAGAAATCACTTTAGATACTAAAAACAGAGAAAAAGTAGAAAGAAAAAAATATACATCTACCTATTTCTATGCTGAGAGTTCTTCTTTTAATATAGAAAACAAGGCACACATGAATCTTAACTAAACATCACCTAATTTCCTTTGAGATACAGAGAGACATTCTGCTCAGGGAGATATTCCAGACCATTTCTTCTCTTGCTAGAAACTTCTCTCAGAAAGAGCTGACTTGAGAGGAGAATTTCTGTGATGTCTCAGTACCACCACACACACACACACACACACACACACACACACACCCTCTCAAAAGCATCTGAAATCCCAGAGTCTAATTAAGTGGATTCTGTCAAGAAATAAAGGACACTTGCTGACTTAAAGAGATATTGACTCGAGGACGTAGAATTCTTAGTTCCAGTCGAGTGTCTAACAAAGACACAGGAGAGAACCACCAGAAATAGAAATGCTGAGTCAGTCATCCTCCCAGGGCAAATACACAAAGCAGAGCATGGAGGGCAGGGGACAGAATAGAGCTTATAAATTCAACTAAGGGAAGAGAAAGAAAGACTATCCCTCCTTTTCAAAGATAGTTTCTGCTATTGATTTTCTCATATTCCAAACTCACTCTCTGAAGGGCGGCTGGGTCAGCTTATTCTGCCACTCCAGGAAGACTGGCAACTGGAATGAGTGTAGTCTACAGTGTTCCTAGCTGTGACCATGGACTGTAAGCTCAGACTGACAGGGACTAAAGAGGTGATACCAGCTCCTGTGCTAAATATAAATATATATGGGCCCTGGGTCAGATTGATGTGGTAAACAGTTAATTGTATTTATATATTTTCTTCAAGTATTTATATATATTTCTTCAAGAGAGTTATGCTCTCTCCTAATTCAGCTTTTTAGTTCTAGTCTCAAATCTGACTACATCTTCCCAGACAATATTTTTAGCCCACCTCTATGTTAGCTATCAAACTCAAGCAAAAATCACTAAACTCATGGGCCCCTAGGAATACATCTAAAATAGAATTCCTAGCTTCTTACCACCCTAAAGTCTTTATTCTCACCTGATCTATTTCTACTTTCTGGTTCTTGTTTATTAAATATTTTGTCTTGCCTCACAACTTACTGCCTTTCAGACACCATTCTATTCTGAACTCCATGGGCAGACAACCTCACCAATGTGTCCCAGAACCTCACCTCTCCAGAGCCCTATCCCACAGGGGAAAGACAGAAACAGGCTGGGAGTATGAGTCTACCCACCAATAGCCATGTCCAGTAGAAACAATTACAGAAACCAGACCCTTTCCTAACTTCTGCATCCCCTAAAGAATTTTGGTCCATATTCCTAGAGAGGGAGAAATGATAGGGGAAGATGATAGAGGATTCTGAAATTCAATTATATCAGGACCCAGAGAGAGAAGAGGTAAAAAGGAAGGACATATAAAAATAACAATAACCACAAGGGCAACAAAATAGAAAGAAATGGCCTCCAGGAGCAGTGGATTCGTAGTGCAGGCACTGAGCCCCAGAGATAACCCTGGAGGCAAAAAAAAAAGTCATTCAGAAGTAGTAGTAGGTGAAGCTGTGATTTAAAATAAAAAATAAAAGGGAGTCGGGCTGTAACGCAGCGGGTTAAGCGCAGGTGGCGCAAAGCACAAGGACCAGCATAAGGATCCCGGTTCGAACCCCGGCTCCCCACCTGCAGGGGAGTCGCTTCACAGGCGGTGAAGCAGGTCTGCAGGTGTCTTTCTCTCCTCCTCTGTCTTCCCCTCCTCTCTCCATTTCTCTCTGTCCTATCTAACAACGACAACAACAATAGTAACTACAACAATAAAACAACAAGGGCAACAAAAGGGAATAAATAAATAAAATAAATATTTTAAAATAAAATAAAATAAAAAATAAAAGAGAAAGCAGTTGGGGGGGAGGGGAGACTACATAGACATATAGTTGTACAAGTAATAGCTCTTATCTGTGACCTTGGGAGAGAGAACCACTACAGTTTCCGATGGAGGAAATGAGGACACAGAATTCTGGTGATGGGATGGTGTGGAATTGTACTTCTGTTATTTTGTAAATAACTAATAAAAATAAATTAAATTTGAAAAAAAGATGCAGCCTTAAAACCAGGAAAAGAAAGTTCATGTTTGAGCTAGTCCATCAGAGAAGAGTTATGGAAGCAATGCTTTGAAATAGGGAAAGAAGTAGATAGGAAAAGAGTTATGAGTTCAGTCTACTAGCCATTTTTGAGATATTTACTGACTGTAGAAAGATAAACTGAAGAAGACAATCAGGGAGCCCATCCCCTGAAATTGGCAGGACTGTGAGAATGACAAATGGAACAAAGTAAGATATGAGATTGAAAGAAACCCTGAACTCATCTTGACTTTCACTGTGCAAGTCCCATTTTCAGAGTGCCTAAGATGTAGAAGGCATAAGATGCTATATTTTGTGGAAAACAACTTTCAGACAACTCAACTTTACAGCCATACAGCTTCACCATCTGATCATAAACTAAATTACAGAAGGGTAATTATTAGATTTGAGATTGTAATAGAGACTACTGTACAGGAGGAGAGGCAAATGGAGTCAACATAAGGCCCATCTTAGACATGTTTATGAAGAATAAATCATGCTTCCAATAGAACCAGCAGTGGTCTTGTCAAGGGCTCTACAGAACAACAGCAAAATACCAAACTTCCTACAGTAATTACACGAGGTTTCATTTTCAGCCTCTCAGAGTGCTTTTATGCCCTCCACCTTTTTTTTTTTCTAGTGGCAGAGGCAGCAAGGTTAAGAGGAGAGAGCCATTCTGCTTCAAACAAGCCACAAGTCAAATGCACAATATAGCAACAGAAATATTCATGCCATCAGTCAGCCTACTCCTCATTAACTAGCAAGAATGAGCCTGGAATGCATAATTCTGTGGTAGTCACAGAAAGCAGATGACCATAATGGCTGTAGGGAAAACTGATTGTTCCTGCCTCTCAGTACCAGTACCACTTGGTAAGAATGTGATCAGGTGTTTTTTGTTTTGTTTTGTTTTGTTTTTTCCTTCCTCTTGGCTTGTGTTTGTTTTTTGTTTCGTTTTTGCTCTATCACTATTGCTTCCCTCAGGGATTGTTGGGCTTTCCGGCATTTGTGAAAACAAGCCAATTTCCCCCTGTTCTAACAAATACAGTTTTTTAAAAAAGTTAAAACAAAAAAGAAATTCATCTAAAAATATAAGTTCCATTTATTTTTCCATTCACACACTAAAATTCAATTAACAGGGGATGCTTCACAAGAGGTGAAATAGGTCTGCAGGTGTCCCTCTTCCTCTCTCCCTCCTCTCTAAATTTCTCACAGAAATCTTATCCAAATAAATAAACATATAAATGAAAAGGAACAAAATGGCCACTATGAAACCACAATGGTATAGTGCCAACACTGAGCCCTAGCAATAACCTTGGTGGCAGAAAAAAAAATTCAGTTTACCTTAAAGTTTTTTAAGAAGACCTGATTACTGAGGCTATAGGAAAGATGACCCAACTTGACAGAATGCTGAATGGGAATATGTAAAAGAAGTCTAACAATTGCAGACATCAACTATAAACCAGCTTTCCTTTGTCTTTACTTAAAACATCTTCAACACATGCTGAGGAGGAGTAAGGTGGTGATACACACGGCAGGGTGCACACATTACAGTGTCCAAGGACTGGGGTTTAAATCCTTGGGCCCCAACTGCAGGGGGAAGCTTATCAGTGGTGAAGCAGTGCTGCAACCATCTCTCTCTGTCTCTCTCTCTCTCTCTCTGTCTCTCTCTCTGTCTCTCTCTCTCTCCTCTTCTCTTCCTTCCTTCTCTCTCCCTCCCTCCTTCCTCCTGCCCTTTCAATTTCTTTGTCTATATCAAAAATAAATATTTTTTAAAGAATAAAATATTTTTTTAAATATGGAAGGGAAAAATGTGATACCAATATGATGTTCTGAAAGAAATTACAGAAATTAAAATCCAGGTATGCACACAGAGATTCAGAATTTGCCTATGACTTGCTAATGTCTATAATTTTTAAGAGCAACAGTTATTTTGTCCATTTTCAAGTTTTGTTTTTTTTTTTTAATTTGGTTCAAGGTGGCATGATAACGAGTCTTACATTGCAACAGTGTGCTTTTTCTCTAGGGATATCCCCACAGACTCTGGAGTATAGTAGAAAAAAATGGACACTTGGATGATCAAAGAAATTAATCGGTACTAGTTTAAATCAACCATAAAGCAGGGTTAATTTGTATAAATGTGCTGAGTCATTAGGTATATGATGGATACTTTCCATCAGGAAGATGACTAGACAGATTTCAATATGATGTTATCAGTTAGACAGAATTTAGTAACTAACATTATCTGACTTAGCAGTTTGCTTTAAAAAGTAGAATACATGAGGTCAATTATGGTAGAATAAAAATCTTTGGTAAATACAATGTACTGAGTTTATATTTGTGGTGACCAAAAATGATGCCAAAGAGAAAGACTGTCTACCTATATACCAGGGTTGTTATTAAGGTGTCTGATTTTTATGTGACAGTGTCAAGTATATGGTTTCATATTAGCAATTGTTGCTGGTGATGACAACTATAAACATACCAGTACTTAAATGCTCTTTAAGCACTATAGACATTTAAAGTGTTCTTCTTTGGAAGCATGCATTCCTAACTTGGTTTTATAGATAATAAATAAAGAAAATGTAATTTTAAATTGCATATGTAGTTTATCCAGTCATTCAACTAGAAAGTTGGAAGATACTGGGTTCAAACCAAAGACAGTCTAACATGAAGTTCATGAAGGTATAAAGAGTTTTCTCCATCTTTAAGTTATTTTGAAAAGTTGCTTGGAGAAGCTTTGAGCTCAGTCTTCAGGGATACTCAGCTAAAGGCTGCATAGCACATGAGAATTAATTTTCTAGAGAATTTATTCAGTGGTTTGGGAATGTTAGTATTCCTTTCCTATAAAGTCTTATTTCTCCAGGTGGGAGAGATAGCGTCATGGTTGTGTAAAAGACTTCTACATCTGCGGCTCCAAAGTTGCCATTTCAATCCCTAAATTACCATATGCTTGAGTTGAGCAGTGGTCTGGCAAGAAAAAAAAAAAAAGAAAGGGCGGGGGAGAAAGTGAGAGAGAGAGAGAGAGAGAGAGAGAAAGAAAGAATTTAAGTTATATGTGTTTTATTTTATTTATTTATTTATTTTGCCACCAGAGTTATCGCTGAGTGCCTGCACCACAAATCCACTGCTTCCGATGGCCATCTTTTCCATTTCTTTTCCCCTTTCTATTTTTATTTGACAGGACAGAGAGAAATTGAGAGGAGAGATAAAGAGTGAAAGACAGACACCTACAGATCTGCTTCATCACTTATCTACTTGTGAAGCAGACTCCCCACAGGTGGGGGAGCAGGGACTCCAACCCAGGTTCGTGCACATGGTGATAAGTGTGCTTAACCTGGTGCGCCACACTGCCAGGACCCTAAGTTGTGTTTCTCCATTATGTAAATCAGTGAACACTCCTGGTTGAAGGGTTGACATATTCAGACTTATCTGCCCTTCTTAACCTTATTTCTCACTCTAAACATTGTGATGCAATGTGGTGTTTCCTCCTACATTTTATTCACATTTTTGCAGAAGCTGCCTAAATAATAAAAATGTATATATGAATCATGCTAATATAACCAAAATATTGGTTAACCTTCCTAAATAATTTGATTTGACCATTCTAACCTTCTGTGCCATTTATGGTTTTATTCTTGCTACTTATTAAGCTGAAATGAATAGGCAGAACTGAACTATGCCTAACATTTTCCTGCTGTGTAATTAACAACCATGGGTATTTGCATTTGCTTCCCTAATATATTTAGTACTAATTAAAAAACTTACAGATTTAGCATAGCTTTTTCTACAGGGCACAAGTTAACAAAATTAATCCTCAGAATATTTCATCTGGGTAAATATAGGATGCCTGCTTCAAATAAGGAAAAGGACTTTAATCAAAATTCATTCATTATAGCATATTACCTAGAAGGCAGGAGTGTCCTGCTCTAGTGGGCAATATCAGAATACACCCAAAGTACTCATTCTGCATGCTACATTTTAAGAGAGACACATCAGAGATACGGATGGAAGAGACTCGAGTGGGAATTCGCAAAGTACCTCTCCTCTTGTGCTTTAAAATATATATATATTTAAACTAGCCCAAAACATGAGCATAATAGGACACATTAAAAGGGGTCTTATAATCATATAGCTGGAAACAATAAGGGATTTTAAAAATGAAGTGCTTATAAGTATTTTCAGGAAATAGATGCTAAAGGTTTTACCTTTTCTTTTTTTTAAAAGCATCTATCAATCACTGACAAGTTTCAAAACACCAGAAAATTACAAATTAAAGGGCCAAGAGATAACTCACCTAATAAAGTGACCTGAAGCCCTGGATTTAAGCCTTAGTAACACATGCAGGTGCCATGGATGGTACTGTGTTTTCCTGACTTTCTCCCTAAATAGTTTGTCTCTGTCTCTGTCTCTCTCTCTCTCTCCCTCCTCCTCTCCTCTCCTCTCCTCTCCTCTCCTCTCCTCTCCTCTCCTCTCCTCTCCTCTCCTCCCCTCCCCTCCCCTCCCCTCCCCTCCTTTCCTCTCCTCTCTTCTCCCTCTCTCCCATTCTCCCTCTGTTGTATCACATCCATAGTGCATAATGCCCTGAGTTTATTTCCAATAAAAAAAATGATGAGGAGTCAGGCGGTAGCACAAAGCGCAAGAGCCAGCTTAAAGATTCCAGTTTGAGTCCCCAGCTCCCCACCTGCAGGGGAGTCGCTTCACATGCTGTGAAGCAGGTCCGCAGGTGTCTTATCTTTCTCTCCCCGGCTGCCTTCCCCTCCTCTCTTCATTTCTCTCTGTCCTACCTAAGAGCGACGACATCAATAACAACAAGGGCAACAAAGGGGAAAATAAATAAATAAATATTTAAAAATTACACAAAAAAGAAAATCACAAACAGATTCCTTAACAAAATAGAAAGGATGAAGAATGTGGTCTACTGAAGGGCAAGAAAAATCACCAACACTTGTCATCACTTTGATGGAGTAGCCATGAAAGCAGATTAGCTTGGGGTTAAAGAAGACTGAGTTCTAGTGTTAATGTGGTTGGGAACAGATCACTACCTGGAGCAAGTCACAGCCCCCCTTGAGTTCCCATTTCCTCTCTCTTTTCACTTGTGAGTGTTTAATCTACATTACCTTGCAAGGTTGGCAGAATCTCCACACATATAGTCAAAAGGCACATATGTTCTGTTTTATCACCATGAACTCTCCAAATACAACTTTCCCATCACCCCCCATCCAAGTATTTACCTCTCCTACACTACCTAGCAACTGTGTGATCCTTATTTCTATGATATTTATTCCAGATGCAAAAATATGTGTTTTCTTTTTCTAGATCACACGTAGCTTTACTTTTTAAAATTTTTTAAAAATATTTATTTATTTATTTTTCCCTTTTGTTGCCCTTGTTGTTTAACATTATTGTTGTTATTATTGTTGTCGTTGTTAGGTAGGACAGAGAGAAATGGAGAGTGGAGGGGAAGACAGAGAGGGGGAGAGAGACAGAGAGACCTGCAGACCTGCTTCACCGCTTATGAAATGACTCTCCTACAGGTGGAGAGCCGGGGGGTTCGAACTGGAATCATTACACTGGTCCTTGCGCTTTGCACCATGTGCACTTAACCTGCTATGCCACCGCCTGACTCCCATAGCTTTACTTTTATTTAAAAATTTAGCTAAAAGAATTTATAACATTCTCATCATGCTCAATATTGTCATCATCCTAAATTTCAAGAACATGTTTGTGGCATTTAAGAAGCACCAAGTCATCCACTTCTACCAAGGAAAATACTCCCTGGATTTAGTCAATAGCAAATTTCATCTTCCTACTGGAAATCTTGTGGAAAAAAAAAAACTGCAGAAAAAAATTATATAAGGACGTTGGTTCCATCCACTGTATCAAGTTCAATAAATGTTTTTTAAAATGTCTCTTGCCTCAATAAAAAAAAATCATCAATTTTACTTTACTAAAGCACCCTTCCCCCCCCCCCCCCAAAAAAAAAGGCTATTGAAATAAACCAGCTGAAAGTTAGAATGTCTTCTGAGACTTCTAAGAAACTAATCGTTCCTGCAGGGTTCACATAATATAGCCAGCTGTGGGGATGAATGACTTTGTTCACATGTATTACATAAATGACAAAGATGAAATGCAGTGATAGAGTATTTTTTTTGTTTTGTTTTTACATTGAAGGTAATATACACAGGAGTCTAGGTCTGAACCTTCCCAGAGTTTAAATTTTAGTATCTCAACTTTAGACAACACTACAGAGGCATTTCTTTAAAGAAACAAGATATCATTATGTTTTTAGAAAATGGAAGAAACGTTTATTAAAAGCTAAAAGACTGCTCCATATAAAGGATGCTATTTTCCCTGTTAAACTCCAAGGGCAAGGCAGCATTCCAGAGCCATTTCACGGCAGCCCACTGGGATTCTAAGAAAACACTGTCACCCAACATTATGGCCGAAACAAAACTAGCAAAAGCCATTTCGTAGCTTAAACTAATGTATTTCAATGTTAAAACCAACAACTCCTTAACAAAAAAGCCATGCCTTGAAAAAGTATTGCAGAACTTGATTTCAATATTAGCATTACCATTGGTAAAAGCACAGTCAGTGGGACCTGGTGTTGGTGTGCAAGGATCCAGGTTCAATCACCCAGTGCCAGTCCTCCACCTGCAGGGGGGAAGCTTCATAAATGAAAGAGCAGTATTGCAGGTGTTTCCCCTGCTTCTCCCTCTCCATCAAAAATTACTGTCAGGAGCAATGGCGGAGTCATGCAGGCACTGAGTCTCAATAATCACACTGATGACAAAAACATTCAGATGGATGGATGGATGGATGGATGGATGGATGGATGGATGGATGGATGGATGGATGGATGGAAGGTGGAGGGAGGAAAGGAAGGAAGGAAGGGAGGGAGGGAGGGAGGAAGGAAGGAAGGAAGGAAGGAAGGTACTACATACTCTTTCAAAGTTGTGTCAGTTTGGGCTGGACATACAGCTCAGCAGATAGGGTGTATGCCTTGCCACACAGTACATAAAACCATATGGGACGTATTACTGAGGTGCAGAAAGCTCTTAGTGGTATGGTCTGTCTGTCTGTCTGTCTGTCTGTCTGTCTGTCTATCTATCTATCTATCTATCTATCTATCTATCTATCTTATTGAATGTGAAAGTGGCCAGGGATGGTGAAATCAAACAAGCTCAAAACCCTAACTCAGCAAAAATAAGTTTTTAGGTTGTTTTTTTCTTTCTTTCTTTCTTTCTTTCTTTTTTTTTTTTTGGATAGGAGAAATATAAACAAGCAAAGGCAAATGATTACATAGGTGCTTCTATCTAGTCCCAAAATAATGTACTGCACCATGACTTTTCTGTGTTTGAAAGCTGTCTATTGGGCCAAGGAGAATGAGCATAACAGGCTTCAAGGTCCCAGATTCAATTCATAAGCCAGAGCTGAGCAATGCTCTGATAAATAAATAAGAAAGGGAGAGAGGGAGGGAAGAAGGAAGGAACGAAGGAATGAAGTAACGAAGGAAGGAAAGACAAAAACCTGAGGGTTATCTGTTTTCTGGTGGTCACTTCACAAACAGGAACTCACACTGCATGTGCCATTGGTTCTACTACTCAAAGTGTGCTTAGTAAAAATATGGAGTCTCAGGTCCCACTCCAAGTATAACTGAATTTAAAGGGTATTTCAAGGCAAGTCATATGAATTTTGAAAATTAAATTCAAAGCCCTGTAAAACAATTATGACATGTCATTTCCTACCACCACTACCACCACCACTCTTTTTTTGGTGAGATAATGCTGACACTCATTTGAACACTAAGAAAATAAACGTGTACCTTGTTTTAAATATGTACGAACTGTTTCTATAGGACAGGTCTTTATATATATAGAAAAGATGCTTCCTGTAGGAAGGATGCTTCATGAATGATGATGATGGTCTGCAGGTGTCTATCTTTCTCTCTCTCTCTGTCTCACCCTCCCCCTTCAATTTCTCTCTGTCCTATCAAATGGAAAGGAAAATATGGCTGCTGGGACCAAAAGATTCAGAGTGTGGCACTGGGTACCAGAGATAACCCTGGTGGCAATAAATAAATACATACATAAGTAAATGAAATACTCAGTGTTAAATGTCAAGATATCTAGGGGGAAAGTACATTTTTGATGCAATGTCATGTAAGATCTTGATTAATGATGGTGATAATTTAAAATAATGTAAAATTCTAGACCCAATACCTTCCTTGTGTAGGGTCAAATGTCTCTTCCACTACCAAAATAGAGATTTTTATGACTCAATTATACCATCCCATATTAAAAGGTCTAGCTGTTAGTAATGTCAGAATACAGGCCATACTCATTCCTTGTTGTCAATTAAACCCAAACTCCATTGGACTCAAGTATATCTATCTGTCATTATTGTCACACGTAGATACTGGGGCCAGGAGGTCATGCAACCCTGACAAAAGCAAGGGCTCCTGACTGAGTCAAGGGAGTTCTACTCAGGGAATGGTAATGATGCTAAACTACAGGAGTGCCTCCTTCTCTGGGATCACTAGATGTCAGAGTGAAGTAAGCCAGAAGCGGTCATGTGAACACATTCCTGAGACTGACGCAAACACAGAGGATGTTAACAGGAAGGAGAAAAGATATTGATGGGTCCTGGAAAAAGTCTTACAAACCAGAAAACTAGCAAATGTCAGAGGGACAAGGGGTGACATTTGTAAATCTGTCTGTGTTAGGGAAGGAAGGACATGTTTTCAGACACAAATTGTGACCAAGTTCCTCCTTATTAAACTAACTGCTAAGAGTTTCTGGCCTTCAAAAATGAGATAACAGAGATACATACAACAGCTAAGAAAACCAGAATTTAGAGAAGGGAAGTGATGAGGTAGGACTTGAGAGGATGGGGTAAAAAAAAAAAACATGATATCTGTAGAGATCTAGATGGCCTCATCCCAGCCACTGCAGCCTTATTCTGAAAAGGTTGTATTGTTCAGGGTTTAACTTCCTCATCAATTAAATGCAGAAATTACCTGCAGGACAAAGCTGTGGTGAGAAATAAACAAACAAAAATCGCCTGAAGCTTCCAGTTAAGTACCTGACATTGAACAACTATTATATCTCCCCTGTAAAAAGTAAAGCTAAAATCAAAACAACAGCAAAAACTAACAAATCTGTATCAGGACAACTTCAAGGAATGATACACTAAAACAACAACCAACATTTTCAAAAGACTAAAAATTTAAAGGGATGGAGGGTAGGCCAAATACAGAAAAACTATGAACCTTCACCAATTCTAACAACTTCCTTCTGATTATTGAAAATCAGCAACTGCCTTGGAAAGTTCCATGGATTGTGGGACTAATATAATTTTCTCTTTGATCTACAAGTTCACTAAACAGCCTTCTGGAAACAGACTATGGTGATTTCAGAAGGAAAAGATCAGTGTATTCTAATTTGCCTTTCTCAGGTCTCAGATGTGTTGACTAAGCTGATTATGCTTTAATTATACTTAAGTCATTAATTTTAATGACATTTTTGTAATTAGATAAAAAAGATTAGCATTTTTATGTCTCATTGTATATTCCTTTTAATACGAATTACTTGTGGTTGCTGAACAAATTATAAATTAGAATGATTTCTCTCAAAGAACAATGAGGAAAAAATTCAAAGGAAGAATATAAATTCCAAAGGATAAGTAACTGTTATAAAAATTGTACACTGCAGAGTCCCATGTAATGTAACCAACCCAGTAATTAAGTGGCATGTCGACATTTGTTCTCATGGCCCTAGATTGTCTCATGAATAGACAAAAAAATAATAATAATAATAATGACCTTACAAAGTTTAATGACACTTTACATTGTTATGCGTTTTTAGTACCAACAGATAATTTCAGCTGAAGCAAGAATCTGTTTTTAACCAGAGTAGAAGTCCTAAGCAGGTGAAATGGCGATTATCATCATTTAAGTTGCTTCCTTTTTAAAAAATATTTTTATTTACTTATTATTGAATAGAGACAGAGAGAAATTAAGTGGGAAGGGGGGAAAATAGAGAGGGAAAGAGACAGAGAGACACCTGCAGCCTTGCTTCACTACTAGTGAAGCTTCCCCCCTTCAGGTGGGGACCAAGGGCTTGAACCCAGGTCCTTATGCACTGTAGTGTGTGTGCTTAACCAGGTGTACCACCGCCTGGCCCCTGAAGTTGCTTTCAAAAGCATGGAAGATACTTAACACAGTATTATTGTGGCCCCCAATCACCCACTTTTTCCCCACCCACTAACTAACTGAAAGTAGGCACCATTTTTCTTTTCTTGGCCCTTCAATGTTTCAGGAATATTTTGTTTACTACCTTTCTTCTATCTAGAGGGAGGCAGGGATACAGAGTGAAGGAAAGACAGAGACTAGACACTGTAGCTCCATCATCCATGGAGCTCTCAAAAGTGCTTCCATGTGGCTCCTTGGCTGGAACCCAGGGTTGCACACATGGTAAAGTACATATACATCCATTCTTTCTAGGCACATCAACCTGCTACACCAAGGGAAGCCGCATGTTTCCTTTTGATGATGAATAAATGTATCAAACTTAAATATCTTAAGTGATTGCAAGTAACAAATAGTCAAAAATTAAACTTGGACTAGATACCATCTGGTTCTTTTTTAAAAATTTTATTTATTTATTTATGAGAGGGCTAGGAGGAGAGAGAAAGAACCATATATCACTCTGGTACATGTGCTGCCAGGGACTGAACTCAGGACCCCATACTTGAGGGTCCAACCCTTTATCCACTGCACCACTTCCCGGACCACAATACCACCTGGTTCTTAACCTAGTAAGTATTCCTAAGATATAGCCACTTGACTTTTGGCAGAAGAGAGAAGATATTCAGAAGTCACTCTTTGGATCTAAATATACCAGGGTTTAATTGTTGATTCTGTTATTGATTAGCCAAATGAGTTAGTTATTCAGTCTTTCTTTTTTTATTGTTTCCTTTTGTTGCCCTTGTTTTATTGTTGTAGTGATTATTGTTGTTGTTATTGATGTCGTTGTTGTTGGACAGAAAGAAATGGAGAGAGGAGGGGAAGACAGAGAGGGGAAGAGAAAGATAGACACCTGTACACCAGTTTCACTGCTTGTGAGGTAACCCCCCTGCAGGTGGGAAGCCGGGGGCTCGAACCAGGATCCTTATGCTGGTCCTTGCACTTAGCGCCATGTGCGCTTAACCTGTTGCACCACTTGTGCTTAACCTGTTGCACTACCGCCCAACTCCCAGTCATTCAGTCTTTCTAAACTCCAGCTTAACTATATATAAAATTAGGGTAAAAATACTACAAACATCACAGCAGCAAAAATCTATTGGCACAATGTATATAATGTTTATATTGCCTAGCATGTAAGAGACCAATAATACTAGCTGCTATCATTCAGAGTCACATTAATAAACCATAGAGATTTGTTTATCTCAAATTCTAGATTTTCTTAAATGTTATAATGAAACTTTCCTTCTCCTTCACCAAAAAAATTGCTGTTTTCATGAAATGTAATAAGTATTAGAATACAATCTTGGGACCAGGTACAGTACTATGCACAAGGACTCAAGTTGAAGTCCTAGATCCCCACCTGCAGGGGGTAAACTCCACGAGTGGTGAAATAATGCTTTAGGTGTCTCTCTTCCTCACTCTCCCCCTTTGAATATATTTGTAGAAGGAAACAAACAAACAAACAAACAAACAACTAAATGAATGAAGGAGAAAAGAGGGTGGGGTGGGGGGAAAGGGAAAAGGAAAAAAACAAGGTTACCAGGAAACAGTGGATTCACCCTGCAGGCACCAAGTCCTAAGTGATAAACCTGGTGGCAAGTGTGTGTGTGTGTGTGTGTGTGTGTGTGTGTGTGTGTGTGTGTGTGTGTGTGTGTGTGTATAAAAAGTGCATATGTGAAAAATACACAGAGAAAGTCAACAACAATATACACCAAAGTGTTTGTTGTGATAGTGAATGGTCACTATATGCATGTCTATTTATCTTTACCAAAAGCACTGCTCAGCACTAGCTTTAAGTGACACCTGAGACTGGACCTGGGCTCTCAGAGAGCCTCTGGCAGGAAAGTCTTCTGTATAACCATTATGTTATCTCTCCTGCTTTATCACAATTCTTTTTTTTTAATTTTACTTATTTATTTTCCGTTTCGTTGCCCTTGTTGTTTTTATTATTGTTGTCGTCGTTGTTAGAACAAAGAAAAATGGAGGGAGGAGGGGAAGACAGAGAGGGCGAGAGAAAGATAGACACCTGCAGACCTGCTTCACCGCTTGTGAAGCGACTCCCCTGCGGGTGGGGTTTGGGAGCTTCAACCGGAATCATTCCGCCAGTCCTTGCGCTTCGCGCCACGTGCCCTTAACCCGCTGCGCTACCGCCCAACTCCCTATCACAGGTCTTTTAAGCAATATTTTTTATAACTGTTGATTAGAAAACACACATCACGTAAATCATTCATCAATTTAAACTGTGCACAAAAACCAGTTTGAATAAATATGGCAAAAGATACTTTGTCATCTTTACCTCCCAGTTTTTAATTTTTACCAGTTCCTTGAACTGAAACTGCCCATCCTTCCTGCTCTAGATAAGTGATCAAGAAAGAGTTAGAGAAACCAATGCAGCATTCTTTGCTACCTGTGCCATGAAACACCAATGACATTGGACAGCTGCTTTCTTTCTCTTTTTTTTTGGCTTGTTTATTTTAAAGATTTATTTATATATTGACCAGACCACCACTCTTAACACATGCATTGTCAGGGATTAAACTCAGGACCTCATGTCCAATACTTTATCTCCTATGCCACCACAGGGTACAGAGAGTTGGGTATTTTTATGGCTGCTCAAAGTTTTACTTACTTTAATAAAATCCAATAAAATAGGTAACACACTTGTCAATCATATTAAGTTATAAGCTGGACATTAGTTTCATAAAGACTGATTTTTAAAATTACAATAAAATACATCTGGGGTAATTTCCTGATTCTCTTTGAATACTTGATTTTCTTGGCAGCTACAGGAAATTTCTGGGCAGACATACAGTGCTACAGTAATTAACACCAGCTTTTAGGCTTCATAATGGGGAGGCAAAACTCATATGACAGAAACAAAAAATGGTACCCTCCCCCCAAAATAACCACAGACTTAATGTAAAACATGAATTCACAGGGTTGCTAGTATAAAGCAGCTAAAAGACATTTGGATGATTCCTGAACAAAGAGCCATTGGATCTCTTCCATTCAACCTCTTCTGCATTTCAGCCTCTTTGGTTAGGCCCACCCCCTGGCTGCTTCATTCATACAAAGGGAATGTCTATATTGAACACTGTTCCTTTCTCTCTCTCTCTCTCTCTTTTCTCTTTCTTCCTTCTTTCCTTACTTCTTTTCTCTTTTTAATCATCTTTATTGGTGATGGTGGGGTAATGGTTTACAGTACAGGTATTGACACATGGGTACAATTTTTCATCTCCCTGTGAAAGGACCCTACAGAACACTTTCACCCTCAACTTAGTCCTTTTACATCATTATGTACCAGAACTCCAAGGCACTCTCCACAATTTTCAAGAAAAATTGCTTTCTCTTGCTTCTCATCTTCCTAATGCAGGTCATATGGTATCTATAACAATGTTGATGCTTACCTGTGAGCCGTGGGGGTGTGTTTGGCCTGCCTGGAGGGTGAGTGAATGTTTGAATAGATGAGGAGTGTAGGAGTAAAAAGTTAATGTCAAAAACTAAAAGACTTCCGTGAATTTAAAATTGCTTCATCTAGAATGACAAAAAATTCTGGTTTAGGGACAAATACATTGGTAATACACTCACTAGCACTATGATTTTCTGAAATTAGAGAGGAGGAAGAGGAACTGCTTCAAGGAGTTTGTGGTGATGGTTGGTTAACTGTGAGGCAGTAAGGAGAGAGACTGGGGCAACATAAATGCTTCAAGTCAGAAAAAAAAAACCATAAAAGCAAATAAATATCAAGTTCATTATAATTTTAATATTAAAATACACCCTGGGTGACATAAAATAGCAAACAAACTTGAAAAATATATCCAGTACCCTAAAAGATGGGGAAACAAATGCATACTGCTGATTTTAAATCAGGTCAAAATGAGACTGGGGTATTTCACAATAACTGGGTCTCTCTGAAAAGTATTTTTTAATGGAGAAAATAATCATAACACCCATCTCATAGTTTTTGGGAAGATTCAATTAAATAATATATATCAGGAACACAGAAAGATGCTTATTTACATAGTAGACAATCATTAGTATAGCATATACTATATTAATATTTGAGGATTTAGTGGTGTTATGCTGAAATATAAACATGTAATCATTTATAGATTGTATACCATTTACTCATATACCTAATAATAAACTTACTAAGCATGTCAGAGTAGGGAATTTTTAGATAAGTAACCTACAAAGCTACACAACAGTCATGTGAAACACAGTTTAGAGTACTAACTATAATAAAACTTGAAAATCTTTTGAAAAGTGTAGGAGAGGGCAAAAGGTAACTAGTGTTGAATATTTATCACACCCCAGGGCCCAGACAGTGCCAGTTACACGTGTGATCTAATCGGTTCTTAAGATGTATCTACAGTGATAAAGTAGCGTAGCAGTTAAACTATTTGGAAAGATAACACAGGGAAGTCACAGAACTGGAATTCAAACTCTGATCTCCCCAACTATAAGTCAACTTCTTTAAAGTTTGATAAACATAAAATACAGATGCATAAAGCAGAGGAGTAAAAAGTTATCTTCATATTTGGCTTTCATTACAGCTAAAGTCACAATGAACAAATTCTCAAAGTTTATTCTAAAGTTTCTCTGCCAGGAGGCTATTATGGCCCAGGAGAACACTGTCAAAGTCGACAGGTGTTAATGGCTGTCACAAGGAGGAAGATACTACTGGCATCTAAGTGAGTAGGGCATAGCTCAGGACCCTACAAAGAATAGCCACAACAACAATCTAGTCCAAAAAGCTGATAGGACTGAGGTTAATTTTACTGTGTACTTTAATGAAATAAAAGAGAAATTCACTTTCCAGAAAGTTGTACTTTGCTAGTTAGTTATGCTCTAGGATTCCACAGCAATGAGGTTCATTCCACTTGGTGAGGTTCATTGTTTCCCTTCACTATTAGGTTTATGCTTCAACACACATTATTGCCAACATGACCTCTTCCATCACACCTAGGCTCCACCAGCATTAATGTCAGCACTCCTATTTTCTATGCAAATCTGAACAAATGGACCAGTGTTAGCTACAAGTTGACAGAAGAAAGTCCCCAATTAGCTTGTGTAAGAGCTCAGCATAGAGTAAGAAAGCTCAGGAGGGGACTCTTACAGATGCCACACACTGTCACATTTAACATTTTTTCAAGTATACTATCAATGCATCTTTGACCCAGCGGTGCAGTTTTCATTGCTTTCATTTTCTGGTACAAGGAACTGTGAGATGATTTAAATTTAAACTTTGAAAGGTAAAGTTGAATCTGCTTTCTAAGAGCAAGAAATGCACTTGATAGATTTATCTCCTAATCTGATAGCCTCAGCCCCTTCCCAGAAAAATTCAACTTCAGATTTATGAGTCTACTTGATGAGTTCTCCTGTGAGGACACCAGCCTTTTTTAGAGTCACAGTCTAATGAATTTTATTCTAGCCACGAAGGAAGAGATCTTCATTTCTTAATTTTCAAAACAAAGAAAAAGGTAATAGCAAGTAAATCTAACTTTGTTCTTAGTAGTTAGATCTGTCATTGATCACAGGTGAAGGAGTGTGAATTGTCATACTATTTATTTAAGAAGGGGGGAAATGACAACTCAGTCCAAAGTTTCCTTTCTTTAAACAAATGTGAAAAATGGGTGGTACTGTTAGAGACTATGCTGTCATAATTTGTCATAAGATGAGACAGCAAGAAGGAAATGAAGATTACTCAAAAATATACAACAAATATGTAAGCAGGAAGAAAAAATTATTCCTGTATCAAACATATACAGATTAATTGAAAGCAGTACTTGATTCTAAAATTAACTATTTCCTCTAAAAAAAAAAAAAAGAAAGAAAAGCAAACATGTAAAACAACTGAAATTAAAGCCAAAGTTCTATAACTACAATGTGGTGACAAAAAAAGATGAACAGTTAGATCTGAATCAACTAGAAGAAGCCCCCACACCTCTGGGAAACTAATTTTTGACAACAAGGTCCAAAACATTAAATGGAGAAAGGAGAGTCTCTTCAACAAATGGTTTTACAAAATTGGGTTATAACAAGCAAATGAATGAAACTGGTTCACCCCATACCACCATACACAAAAACCAATTCCAAAAGGAAAATAAATAAATAAATAACATGGACATTAAGCTAGAAATCATCAAATAGATAAGATGACTTTGGAAGAACATTTTACAACCTATGCTTCAGAAATGTCTTCAAAGACTCAAGTTCAACACAAAGAAAAACAAAGGCAGAAGCAAAAAAAAAAAAAAAAAAAACCAATGTGACTACATCAAACTGAAAAGCTTCTGCACAGAAGAGGGAACCATAACCAAAACATAAAAGATGAATACCAAAAAGATCATGTCACTCACAAGCAGAGCTTAAGAAACAAGGACAGAAAGGAAACCACAAAATGAAATTTGAACCTGCTGTGGTGTATTGTATTGCACCAAAGCAAAAGGCTCTGGGCTGGGAGAATGGTAGGGGCCGGTGTGCGCATGTGTGTGTATCCTGGCGGAAACACGACGGTGGGAAACAAACCAAGTTGGGAGTAAAGAATGTGTTGCAGACACTGGAGAAATAAGAAATAGCAATAGTAACTATGTGCCAACAACTGTACTGTGAACTACTGACACTCCACGTCCACTATAAAATTATTTTTAAAAAGAAAGAAACTGTGGGGGCTCTGAGCAATGGTGCACTCAGGTAACCGCACATAGCACCATACACAAGGACCCAGGCTCCAAACCCTGCTCCACCTCCAGGGGGATGCTTCAGTAGAAGTGAAGCAGGTCTTCAAGTGTCTGTATTTCTCTCTCCCTGTCTCCCCTCCCCTCTCAGTTTCTCTCTGTCCTACCCCATAAAATAGAAAGGAAAAAAATGACCACTGGGAGTGGTGGATTTATAGTGCCAGCACCGAGCTCCAGAAATAACCCTTGTGGCAATAAATAAATGAATAAATGAAAAAAAAACTTCCGGAAGAAGCATCTATAAATGATAATTTATGTATGTATTCACATAGGTTTTATTTCTCACACATGAGATAAGTGTTAACTGGATTTAAAGTTTCTTCTGAGAGAAAAAATCCATTTTTGAAAGATTCTAACATCTGAAAAAAATCAATAAATAAAGCCACTGTGTATTTGAAGAGCATGTATGAACTTGTTTGTACAGGACTATTTAGAAAAATTAAGAAAGGGTGAGTCTGGCTGTAGTGCAGCGGGTTAAGCGCACATGCCACAAAGCGCAATGATCTCGATTTGAGCCCCTGGCTCCCCACCTTCAGGGGTGGTCGCTTCACAAGCCATGAAGCAGGTCTGCAGGTGTTTATCTTTCTCTCCAGCTCTCTGTCTTCCTCTCCTCTCTCCATTTCTCTCTGTCCTATCCAACAACGATGACATCAATAACAACAATAATAATAACTACAACAATAAACAGCAAAGGCAACAAAAGGGAATAAATATTTAAAAAATAAAAATTAAGAAAGAATGGATACCTAATTATTAACAATGGTGTACAGAAAGGGCCTGGTGAGAGAACTTATCTGACATAGGACAGGAAAGGAATTTTCACTGCTTATTCCATCATTTTTAAGGTTAGTGGCTATGGCTGATTTTTTAAAAAAATGTTTCAATATATCTGTACATTACTGTAAACTGTTAACCAAGTTTGAAGATATAATACGCCTATAAACAGTATTGTCAAAACCTGATACTGTACATTATGAGTATTTCACAGTATTCACTGAGCAACTTTATGCGTTAACCTAAAAACATTTAATCATTTAATCATCTGAGCATTTGATTATTTCACCTACCTAGGTCAGGGGAGGAAGCAGATTTTGTTTTACTAGTATGCTTCACAAAAAATAGATTCATTAAAGGAATTACTGCACAAATTATTCAGCAATTGCCATTTTTCAAAGACCAAGGTTATAATGAAATTGACTTGACATTAAGTTCATTATTACAGATAATTCAGTTCCAACTCATGGCAGGATCATAATAGCTGCAGGGTGATAGTGGCAGCATTCCTAATAACAACTACCACAGTTACTTCTGACTCTTCTCCATCATCTGTCTCAACGAGGCTCAACACCATAGCTTCTACATTTTTCTAAAGTCACAGGGTCAGTAGGATATAAAACTTATTTGACTGATGAGTCCCTAACTGTAAGCATTAAGATGTTCCTTAAAAAGAAATACCTGGGGGAGTCCAGTGGTAGCACAGTGGGTTAAGCACACGTGGCGCAAAGCGCAAGGACCAATGTAAGGATCCTGGTTCAAGCCCCTGGTTCCCTGCCTGCAGGGGAGTAGCTTCACAAGCGGTGAAGCAGGTCTGCAGGTGTCTATCTTTCTCTCCTGCTCTCTGTCTTCCTCTCCTCTCTCCATTTCTCTCTGTCCTATCCAACAACAACGACACCAATAACAACAATAACTACAATAAAACAAGAGCAGCAAAAGGAAATAAAATAAAGTTAAAAAATAAAAAAGAAATACCTGGAAGGAGCAGTCTCCTCAAAGATCGACACATATCACTGCATTGGCATTTGGGACAGGACACATTATATTGTCATTTTTTTCATATGTCAAGACTAGAACAGATATCCAAGGGGAAATTTGCTGCCATTACAGTCAGCAAATATTGTATCAATAATACTGAAGTGTGGTAGGCAGAACAGTGGTCCTCAAAGCTGTTCACATACTAAGCCTCACAGCCTGTTAATGCTACGTGGCAAAAAAAAAGTAAGGGTGGGGAGGTGTCGGACAGGAGCTCAGTGGGTTAAGTGCACATGGTGCAAAGCACAAAGACTGGCTAAGGATCCTGGTTTGAGCCCTCGGCTCCCCACCTGCAGGGACTCCACTCTCTTTAAGAGCAGTGAAGTAGGTCTATCTTCCCTTCCCCTCTCCATTTTTCTCTGTCCTATCCAACAACAACAATAATAACCACAACAATGATAACACATCAAGTGTAACAAAAGGAAAAAACAATAGCCTCCAGGAGCAGTGGATTCATGGTGCAGGCACCAAGTCCCAGAAATAACCCTGGAGGCAAAAAAAAAAAAGGGTGATAATTTATTTAATTTATTTATTTGCTTTTTTCCCCTTTTGTTGCCCTTGCTGTTTTATTGTTGTTTTAGTTATTACTGTTGTTGTTATTGATGTTGTTGGATAGGACAGAGAGAAATGAAGAGAGAGGAAGACAGAAAGTGGGAGAGAAAGACACCTGCAGACCTGCTTCACTACTTGTGAAGAGACCCCTCCTGCAGGTTAAGCTTTGCAGCATATGTGCTTAACCCGCTGCACTACCGCCTAGCCCCGGTTGATGATTTTTGTAGCATTAAAATAGGAATATTATCAAGGTGGGTCAAGTTTTATCACCAAGGCCCTTAAGTGTGACTGATGAAAGCAAAGAAAGGAACAGCATGTGTCTCCATTCTTTTTTTTAATTTTTCTTTATTTCCTTTTGTTGCCCTTGTTGTTTTATTGTTGGAGTTATTATTGATGTTGTTACTGATGTCGTCGTTGTTGGATAGGACAGAGAGAAATAGAGAGAGGAGGGGAAGACAGAGGGGGGAGAGAAAGATAGACACCTGCAGACCTGCTTCATGGCTTGCAGCGACTTCCCTGCAGGTGGGGGGGGAAGGGGGGCTCGAAATGGGATTCTTATGCTGGTCCTTGCGCTTGCTTTGCACCATGTGCGCTTAACACACTGCGCTACGGCCCGACTCCCTGGTGTCTCAATTCTAGAAGACAGGTGTAGATAGGTTATTTATTATTCACTATGAAGACAGAAGAAAGAAAATGCCAGAAGCTGGAAAGAAGAATGGAAATGAGTTTCCCATTATCTTCAGAAAGGAATGTGGCTCTACTAACAACTTGTTTTAATTCTTGCGAGATGCATGTCAAGACAGAAATCTGTAAGTTAAAAATTTGTATATTGTAGGGTACTAAGTTTATGCTAATTCGTTACAAAAGTAAAAGAAAGACTAATATGAGTAACTACTGTTTTCCCTAAATATCTTGATCTACATGAAACTATAAGCCATTTTAAAAAGAATTATAAAAAATATAAAAATAAATAAAAATAATAATTAAAAAAAGAATTAGATATGTTGCAGGGGAGATGGTTCAGTGGACAGAGCACAAGACTTGTAATCCCCAACACCCAAACACAGGGGCCTGGTTGTATCCTTTCTCTCTCTATTAAAATAAACATGTCATATGAAAAGTTTACTCTGTTATGATTGCTTTCTTTTTTTTATTCATTTATAAAATAAGAAATACTGACAACACTGGAGCTCTGCTTCCTTAGAGCCCCGCCACACTAGGGAAAGAGAGAGACAGGCTGGGAGTAGGATTGACCTGTCAACGATCATGTTCAGCGGGGAAGCAATTACAGAAGTCAGACCTTCCACCTTCTGCATTCCAAAATGACCTTGGGTCCATACTCCCAGAGGGTTAAAGAATAAGAAAGCTATCAAGGGAGGGGATGGGATACAGAGTTCTGGTGGTGGGAATTGTGTGGAGTTGTACCCCTCTTATCCTATGGTTTAGTCAATGTTTCCTTTTTATAAATAAAATCTTTTAAAAAAAATTTTTAAACAGTGATTTTATGGATTGTAAAACTTAATGTAGAAACTTGCTCTTACAAAGAAATACAGAAGCAATTTCATAACCTTCAGTTAAGCAATGGTTCTGAATACGGGAAAAATTAGATTATATTAAAATTTAAAATTATTGTGCTACAAATGATACTATCATGGAAGTGAAAAGGTAGTCTACAATATATGGAAAAATATCTGCAAATAATGTAGGCACATTATCTGGAATATGTAAGACCTCTTATAATTCAACAATAGAAAGACAGTCTGACTGAAAATGGATGAAACAAATTAACAAAGATACATATTTAAGTATTTAAGATGATGTTCAACATTATTACTCATTATAGAAATACAAATACAAGTCAGAAGCACACTGAGATAACTCTTCTTCCAATTAGGATGACACTAATAAAAATGGCAGACAGTGTTAGCAAGTATATAAAGAAATAGATTCTTCTTGAGTTAACTACTTTAAAAAACAGCTGGTGGGGGGGGGGTGGGCAGTAGCTGCACAGGGTTAAGTGCACACAGCACCAAGCTCAAGGAACTGTGCAAGGATCTTGGTTCAAGTCCCTGGTTCACCACCTACAGGGTGGGGTCGCTTTGCAAGCAGTGAAGCAGGTCTACAGGTGTCTATCTTTCTCTCCCTCTCTGTCTTCCCCTCCTTTCTCAAATCTTCTATGTTCTATCCAACAACAAAAACAATTGGAAATTGTTCTATCCAAGCAACAACAATTGGAAAAAGATGGCCTCCAGGAGCAGTGGATTCATGGTGCAGGCACTGAGCCCCAGTAATAACCCTGAAGGCAAAAGAAAAAAAAGCCTAGGAATTTTTCAAAACTTCAAACATAAAAATCACCAGATTTTCCAGTAATTCAATTGGTAAATAACACACCCATGTGAAAACATGTGCACATGGAAACTTACAATAACATTCAAAATAGTGCTATTCATACTCGTCAAAAAAAATGAGAACAACTTGAATGTCCATCAAACCAATGAATGAACAAATATAATGTGGTATTGTCATACAATGGAAAGCCTTTGGCAATAAAAAGGACTGAAGTTCTGATACATGTTACAACACAGAGGAGCCTTAAAAACAAGTGAAAGTTGACAGTCACAAGGCCACATATTATATGATTTTGCTTATATGAAATGTTCAAAATAGGCAAACCTATACAGACAGAAAGTAGACTTATGGTTTATATGGGTTTAAGATGAAAGGGGGTTTGAGCAGGAAATAAAACTGAAGATTACACATGCTGTGACATTGTACAGTGGCTGAAGTGCCTTACTTGGAAGCATAAGGTCCTGAGTTCAATCACAGGCATCACATATGCCAGAGTAATGTTCTGGTTCTTTCTTTCTTTTCCCGCCTCTCATAAATAAACACACACACACGCACACGCACACGCACACGCACACACACATATTGCCTCCAGGGTTATTGCTGGGGCTCTGTGCCTGCACTCTGAATCCACTGCTCCTGGAGGCTATTTATTCCCTTTTGTTTAACGTTGTTGTTGTTATTGCTGTCGTTGTTGGATAGGACAAAGATAAATTGAGAGAGGAGGGGAAGACAGAGAGGGGGAGAGAAAGACACCTGCAGACCTGCTTCACGATTTGTGAAGTGAACCCCCCCTGCAGGTGGGGAGCTGGAGGCTTGAAGCGGGACCATTACTCTGGTCCTTGCCATTCGGGCTTAACCTGCAGTGCTACCACCCGACCCCCGTAAATATATATATATTTATGTATATATATATATGTACATAAATTTTAATTTCTTTATTGGAGGATTAATGTTTTACATTCAACATAACAATACAACTCCCACTAGGTCCTCTGTGATCCTTTTTGGACGTGTACTCTCCCCCCCACACACACCTACCCCAGAGTCATTTATTTTGGTACAATATACCAACTCCAGTTCTACTTATGTTTTCTCTTCTGATCTTGTTTTTCGACTTCTGCCTGAGAGTGAGTAAATAAATATTTTTAAAAAGCTAAATCATCACATCATTTAAAGACAAACTAATAAACATAACATTCCTTCTATAAAAGAGAAAAGCGGGAGGCGAGCGGTAGCAGCAGCTTTAGCTGGCGCAAAGCACAAGGACCCCGTTGGAGCCCCTGACTCCCCACCTGCAGGGGAGTTGCTTCACAGGCGGTGAAGCAGGTCTGCAGGTGTCTGTCTTTCTCTCCTTCTCTCTGTCTTCCCCTCCTCTCTCCATTTCTCTCTGTCCTATCCAACAACGACGACACCAATAACAACAACAATAATAATTACAACAATAATAAATAGACAACAGGGGCAACAAAAGGGAAAATAAATTTTAAAAAAGAGAAAAGCATTCTAAAATTAGATGTATATCAATGCATTAAAAACACTGTATTGTACGAGTTACATGAAATGAAGTTTTTATTATATTCAGTAAAGTTGTTTAAAGCACATTTGACTTTGTATTACATATACATTCATGAATTATTATCATGTAGCTTTAAGTATTGAAACAATAACTATAAAACAATCAACCACTAGAGGGCGTATTCTTTACAGATACAAAACAAGGAGGTTCCAAATTACCTGGGTAACATTTATCAGTTTAATCTCATTGCCTCTTTTTCTTGTGTGTGGAGTGGGTGAGGGACAGTGGAGATGGGGATAAGATTAGTATGCTACAACTAATACATTAAAGTCAACAATATGACCAAATTTGGTGGCTAACTGGGAAAATTATAACTTAGCCACAGCTTTTAAAAAGTATTTAAATCAAACTTCAATAATATGAACAATATTTTTTGTTCATCCCTCCCCCTTATGTTCATACAAAAACTTACATTAAGTTATCTAATCAGCATAAAATTTATTGTGATAAGTCATTACAAAAAATGAGATGTTAGAAATACTTGCTTCCTCTGGGACTTTACTCTCAATCTCTAGCCCCTGGAGCAATGGTGTAATTAGCACTTAAGAATATCTATTAAGTGAAGAAGATAAAATGAATGAATAAGTGATATGCACATTTCTTAAATTTCAGAGACAAAAAAAATCTAATGTACCTTAGAGACCAATTCAAAATATTTCTCTTCACTCATAGCTCTATTGAATAAAATATTATAGTTTGAATAAACACTCTCAAACAAGCTCATGGAAACATTCTGTTGTGCTAAATATAACTCCTTTGGCCAAAGAACCATTTAATCTTCACTAACACAACTCACAGTGATTTATCATTGATCTTCCATTTTAAATTCTTCAATCAATGCCCTTCTTAATAAACCATAAGCACTGAACATTTCATTAGAGGAAATCAGATTCCTCCCCATTCATCTCATATTTCAGATGGTCTTGAGATCCAAATAACATCTGGAATAATAATGGTACTAGATCTTTTTCCTTCCCAGAAGTCACCTTCAGCTACAAAAATTCTATTTTGCTTGAAGCTAACAGTCACAACAAGAACTAGATACAGTTTCTGACAATTTTTCACTCTGAATTAACAAATGGTAAAGGATAAGTTGTTTCAAAGAGGGGCCCCAATAATCTTTAAGGTACCTTGAGTTTAAGGTACGATTGAAATATTTTCACAGCGTCACACTCTGAGAAACTGGAGTACCAAAAGATAAACTCAACTTGAAAAGTTTTCCTCTGACATTTTTTTTTTTAGTGAACAGTCTACTGTCAAAACAAAGATGTTATGTTTAGCTGGCTCTAGGCAGCCCAGAAACTTTAAATAGAATTCCAAAACACACTGTATTTGAGTGACAAGGGAACTAACTCCCATACATCATTCATTTCTATGTCCTAAAATGTATTCCATATAACTAGACTATACTAGGTATCTGGAGATCTGACAGTAAAAAGGCACATTCCACGAGCTCTAGCATACAGCATAAAGAAGATAGACAGTAACAAAACAAAAAGTAGAATGTAAGGGCCAAGCATGGTGTTGGTCTAGGATAGTCAGCAATAACTATATATGAACTTGAAAATACAGCTAAAAGTTATGAGCAAGAGGAAGCCATCGAAATAAGTAGGAAAGAGAAGGGGGGAAAACAAAACAAAACTGGTGTAAAAGCATGGAAGCAGAATAGCTTAGCAAATTTAAGAAATAAAAGAAAGTTCAATATAGTTGAAACCAACTACACAAACACCAGCGAGACTTAATGAGGCAAGTGTAGACGAATCACACAGTGATTACTTTCAATCCTTAGAGAGTCATCACTGCCAAGGCCTGCATATCTAGAAGCAGCATTGCATTGTTCCATCTATTCCTCACCCCTCCCACAAAAAAACACATATAGTCTCTCCACCCTGTTAAATATTTTTTTTATTAAATAGTGGCTTATATGTTTACACTTTAATAGGATTGTACATAAACACCACTCCCACAACCAAAAGACTGTGTCCCATCCCCACCACCCCACATCCCCACCACCATCCCCCCCACCATGCTGGGAAGCCCAAGGCCACCCTCTCCTTTTAAGATCAAACCAGAAGCCTTAAAAAGCAATTAACACGGGGGTCTGGTGGTGGCGCAGCAGGTTAAGCGCACATGGTGCAAAGCGCAGGGACCGGCATAAGGATCCCAGTTCCAGCCCCCGGCTCCGCACCTACAGGGGCATCACAGGTGGTGAAGCAGGTCTGCAGGTGTCTGCCTTTCTCTCCCCCTCTGTCGTCCCCTCCTCTCTCCATTTCTCTCTGTCCTATCCAACAATGACGACATCAGCAACAACAATAATAACCACAGCAAGGCTACAACAAGGGCAACAAAATGGGAAGGAAAAAAAAAAAAGGCCTCCAGGAGCCGTGGATTCCTGGTGCAGGCACCGAGCCCCAGCAATAACCCTGGAGGCAAAAAATAAATAAACAAAAATAAAAAATAAAGCAATCAGTACACCTTGTCATTCCACTGTGCCCAAGTGACTCTACAGGAAATAACAAAAAAGGTCCATTTGGGCAGGATTCTCACAGTTCCCATGTGTGTGAGAATGCAATAAAGTTTTACATAGAGTTTTCAAAATAAATTTGTCCTGGCAGTCACACAACCCTATCCTGAAGTAGGAGCTCACATGCCAATTTTACAAATCATTCTAGTGAGTTTCAGAAAGGTGAATGGAAAAGCTAAGATCATACTCAGTAACAGGAGTAAGGAAAACGTGGCAGGTCTTATTCCACAAACTATGTGCTACTCTAACAGTTAATTCCCTCGAAAGCAAATAACTGTTATGTAAATAAGTCACCACTTTCCCCTATGCATTTTACATGGTTTATTTCATGCTACAATAGGGAGCCACTCTTGCAGTTTGCTATGCCTAAACTCAGTGCTAGTTAACCTTACTACCAGCTGCACAGAAGAGATCTTTGAATTACTAAGACAAGTTTTCATACTTGGCATGGACAAGACCCACTGCTATGATAAACTCAGCTGTGTTATAGTTCTCTCTCTACATTAATTCCACTTTGCGTTTTTCTTTGTGTTACTACCCACATTTAACAGAATATCAAAGTCAGTCAGTTTCACAGAAATGGGGTAACTTCAAAGGAAAATATCAGTAACCCAACAGGGCTTCTAAATTAGGTGTGGTAAACTACATAACAAGAAGAAAAAGAAAATTTTAGAATTAAGTTTCTTTATTCTAAATATTAACATTAAGGATAACTTGAAGGATCCAGAATAAAGACAGAGAAATAGAAGACAGATTTTTTAAAAATTAAATATTTATTTATTCCCTTTTGTTGCTCTTGTTTTATTGTTGTAGTTATTACTGTTGCCAAGTTAGTTCTGAACTTCTGGGTCCAGTAGCTCCCAACTTTTGCAAACATGCAGCGAAAATTATATGAGTAACTTTTGTCAAGCAGGGTATTATACATGTAAAATATATATGAGGGATAGCATACTAGGTTAAGTGCACATATTACCATGTGCAAGGACACTGGTTTGAACCCCCACCCCCCACCAATGGGGGTACACTCCATGAACTATGAAGCAGGTCTGTGTGTCTCTCTTTCTCTCTTCCTCTCAGTCTCCCCCTGCCCCTCTCAATTTCTCTCTGTCTTATCCAATTAAAAAAAATTGCATGCCTGAGGCCCCAGAAGTCTCATATTCAACCCCCCACCTCTGAAATATACTACAGTCAAGTAAAATTCTGATCTCTACTCTTTCTTTCTCTCTCATGGAAAAGAAATGCATTTTTTATAAATGAAATTATTCCTTAAAAAATAAGGATTCTGGGAGTTGGGCTGTAGCGCAGCGGGTTAAGTGCAGGTGGCGCAAAGCACAAGGACTGGCATAAAGATCCTGGTTCGAACCCCGGCTCCCCACCTGCAGGGGAGTCGCTTCACAAGCGGTGAAGCAGGTCTGCAGGAGTCTAGCTTTCTCTCCCCCTCTCTGTCTTCCCCTCCTCTCTCCATTTCTCTCTGTCCTATCCAACAACGACAACAACAATAATAACTACAACAATAAAACAACAAGGGCAACAAAAGGGAAATAAATAAAATAAAATAAATAAATAAATAAATAAATAAATAAATAAATAAGGATTCTTGGGGCCAAGCAGTGGTGCACCTGGTTAAGCACACACATTACAATGTGCAAGGTGCCAGGTTCAAGCCCCTGGTCCCCACCTGCAAGGGGAAAGCTTTACTAGTGGTGAGGGGCAGGGTTGTAGGTGCCTCTCTGTCTCTTTCCCTTCTTCTCTCCTCTAAATAAATAAAAATATAATTGAAAAAAGAAAAGTTTAAAAATAAAAAATTTAGGATTCATGATTATACATTTTCTTTCAATAGTGCACATAAAATTTAGGTACATGCTTACTGAATATAAAAGACACTAAGAAAATGTTTAGATGCAACATAATATACTCCTTCAAAATTTTCTTAATTTCTTTTTTTATGAAACCCATTTAAACTATTGCTTGAGAATGTCAGAAGGCAAAATAGTTTTTTAAGTGTATTTTGCAAAGGAAAAAACAATCAATGAAATCTCCTAAATAGGAATGACAATGTAAGTGCTTCTAAAACAGGTCTATAAAGAGCATTCAAACCTTTGTGGTGATAATGACAATTAACAAGAATCTAGTAGACAATATTTGAAGCCTCTCTAAAGCCCTCTCCATTTCCCTCTGGTACAACTCCAAAAACACACAAGTCTATTTATTATAACATTCAAGAATTGTGAAAAACAAACATTTATCTTATAGACGGGGACACCCAGAGAAGCATCATATCATTAACTCCTCAACCCAGCTTGACACAGAATTTGACACAGACTCTGCTTGAAACAGAACACAAATAAGAAAGTGAGAAAGTCCTTAGGAAAAAAAGTCATCATTTTACAAAACAGCATTTTTTCAAATCACTTTCATAAAGGGACACAGTATGGTGGTGGGGAGATAGCATAATGGTTATGCAAAAATGATTTGCATGTCTGAGGTTCAAATGTCCCAGGTTCAATCCCCAGTCCTGTCAAAATACCAGAATTAAGGTAGGTAGCCAGGCAGACACAGTAATGGCAGAACAGCAAAATGGAGGGGAATTTTCCAAATGACAATAACTGATCAGTATGGACAACTTATTTATATCAGATTTTCTCAACCTTGACACTATTAATGCTTAGGACTGAATATTCATCCTCTTCCTCTTCTTTTTAACTGGGGACAGAACTATATTTGTAGAGTTATTAGCATCACTGGGCTCAACCTACTGGATGCCAGCAGCGCATTTATCAAGCAGCAACAACCATAACACATCTCCAGACATTTCAAATCTTCTCAAGGATGACCACAAAATCTGGCTGAGAGCTTCAAATTTATAAGGACGATGGTAATTTACTGCTAATAGTAACAGCAGCAACAACAATAATCTAAAGCAAAATAATACTACCTATTCAGTATTCTCTATCAAATATTGCTCTAAAGACTTAATGCTGGTCCATAGTCATTCTACAATGAAAGGGCCAATCCTGTCTAAGGACTTAATTTTGTAAAAACAGCCCAGTATAACTCTACATCTTATAAATAAAGGATCCAAGGCTCAAGAGGACTTAAGTATCCTGTTTATATCACACGGTAAGAGGCTGACCAAGAGTCAGCACCTAGGTCTAATTAAAAAAAAAAATTAACAAGTTATTAATGAAGGAGAAGGGACTAAACTCAGGACCTCATGCTTAACAGTCCAACACATTATCCATTGTGGCACCTTTCAAGCCACAAAGTAAGTACAAAATTTTAAGTACCAAGCTACACATTGCATCTACATAACAGAGCACTACTAGGTGTTCTTTGAACACAATGTCCAGCTACTTCAAAACAAAGGAAATGCAGAACTTGGTAGCCAAATAATATATTAAAATAGATGAAGTACTGAAGCAGCAGAGCAAACTATGAATTTATAGGGAACTCTTGTGTGGTTTCTATTAATAACAATTTTCACATACACTTTCGAAAATCCTGAGAGCAATCTCAAGATAAATGCCAAGATTCCTATGTTACAGGTAGGAAAATTGAGTTTGAAAAGAGTAAATAAATCATTCTTGATCACAAAGTAGGCTTTCTCCATAGAACCAAGATTTAAAATGATATTTGTCTGACAAGTGAACCTGACTTCTTTGAAATACAATGATTTTATGGGTTGAAGAATTATAATAAAGCGGACAGCCAGCATATCACTGGTGGTAACTGACATGGTTAAAACCCTTAGGTCATGCTTCCTCATGAGACCGTCATAAGACCAACAGACCTCTAGCCTCTGGATTTTATCAACCCACAAATTGAGGACTGTTTTATCCTCCTGCCACTCAACTTACTCAGCTTTGAAATAGTCTTGGCTTTTTAAGAAGAACCAGATTTTTATCTCTTTGTAGGTGGACTCTCCCTTTACAAGAATATTGACTTCATAACTGAAACTCAACTGGTGACATGTGAGTTATGTGAACAATGTGTCTCATGGACAATCCAAGGAGGAAAAGAATGAAATAATGTGAGATTTATGCTGGGGAAATGGGAGCAAAACCCAGGGTAGGAGTAATCTTATATACAGATATTTAATCTGATAGAAATATTCAGACACTGGGAATTCCAAAGGAGAACTGAGCCCACTATTATGATCCAGTAGGGCTCATGGGCAAGTTACTAAGAAATGCTTTCACACTGAAATATGATGCTATATATACATACATATACACAGCAGAGTGGTGTAAAAATATTGAGGTTTTCACGCAGCAGCATTTCCATCACAGATGGTGATGATATGCTCTAATAGTTGGGATAATTGACCACACTGGGACTGTAAGCTTGTTTCTGGACACTTCAACAGCCCCAAAAAAGAAGAGACATTTTAATTTAAGACTATTAGGACATAATAACAATTGTAACTATTTCCATGGGGAGGCTGATAAATAGCTGAGAGAATTTTGTGTAAACATAGATTGCAGAAATTCAACTCTCTGACAGTTTTCATTTTCAGTGCTCTTGCAATATGGAAATAATAGAGCTTATGCAGATCAGATGATTGGAGGTGGCAAAGGAGACATCAATGGGTTGGGAAAGAACATTTTAAATAAGGTGTCTTTCAGAAATGTTTTGACAGGATTTTACTCATTTCTACCACTCTGGAGAAATTCTGCACAAAGAACCTTTAGTTATGACTAAAAAACCCCAACTCAGACTGAAGATGGGATATTGTCATTTGCAGGCCCAGTCCTAGAGCCCAAAGCAAAGCACAGACTAGCATAGAAAAGAACCAGTTGCCCAGAGAAAAAGTGGTACCCAGTTACCAAAGGGAAATGAATGGTATATTGATGGAGAGATCTGCTGGATGTCTAGGGCCGTGTGGCCATATAAATATTGGGTTCTCAGAAAAGTCATGACACATCAAAAAATATGTCATGACTTTTCCAACAACCCAATAGAATAGTGCATACTGCACATTCTTCATTCTAGAAGAACTCAGTCAACTTCTAAACTTAGCTGAGTTGCTTCTTCTCTAATGTCTCCTATATATAGCGATTTTGAAAGTTTGCACCCAATGCTCCTCCCACCTGTCCTCTGAGCACATCCACTTGTAATTCTTTTTATCTGTACCCCATCTACAGCACATACCCTATGATTTCCTTTTCCTTCATTTCAGAATCTTCTCTCTTCTTAAATATCTTGTGCTTCTATATACAGTAGAAACATGACCGTAGTCATTAAAAGGTGCTACCAACTGGAAAGCATGGATGTTAACAGTGAAATTTCAGATATTGCAACACTTTAAAGGACACTGAGAGAAAGTTTCATCTCAATGGCTTTCAAATCAGACTACAGAGATGGGTTGCTTCTATAACCAGTAGTGATGGAATCCACAGGCACTCTCTTTAATCCAGTCTCAACTCCACATACCTAAAAAAGCTAATTGGCATGTCAGTAAGGTCTCTACAAGGAAAGTAATAGTTCCAAAAGGTTATTTCAAGATAGACTGCTAAATGCAACATGAATAAATCCGTTAAGAGTCCTGAGTAGGAACACAAGTCAGAAACCACTCCATACAAGAAACTAGTAACCACAACAAGTGGAAAATGAACTTTAACTTTTCTCATTGGAGAGAATTGAATGAACTTTTTCCTTCTCTAATTTCCAAAGATTCAGCAAAAGTTCTATCCTTGTTGATGCTATTAGGAAGTCAGTCTTGGGCAAGATGACAGCAGTGCTCTGTTGGAACTGTGGCATTCCTCAGCCTGCCCAAGGTGGCTAGACCAATATCAACATATGGCAAGGAGTAGATTCTTTCACATCCATAAAATAGGGGCAAAAGAAGTTCAAATCCCACTACCCCCCTACTTATACAATGTATACATCCCAAAATACTAAAATACAATGTAATCAGACTATAAATAATGTTAAAACGGGGAAGACATTTACCTTCTTGGTAATTTTACTAGTTTTTGTTCAAGTTATTTTCCTGCAGTACACATATTTTCATTTGGTGCCTGAACTGTGAATCCATTGCTCCTGGAGGCCATTTTCCCCATTTTTTTGTCGCCCTGGTTATTGTTATTGCTGTTGATGTTGGATAGGACAGAGAGAGATCGAGAGAGGAGGGGGAAACAGCCATGAAGCAGGTCTGCAGATATCTATGTTACTCTCTCCCTCATCTCTGAATTTCTCTCAATCCTAGCTATTAAATATTAGAAACTAAGGGGGGAAAAAGGAAAAAAAAATGGATGCTGGGGGCAAGGGTAGATAGCATAATGGTTATGCAAAGAGACTCTCATGTCTGAGGTTCCAAAGTCCCAGGTTCAATCTCCCAAACCACCAAAAAACCAAAGCTGAGCAGTGCTCTGTTAAAAAAAAAAAAAAAACAACCCTGGGAGTAGTGGATTTTTAGTGCCAACTCTGAGCCCAGAAATAACCCTGGTGAAAAAAAAATCACCTCAGAGCTAAGCAAAGGGGAGGTGTGGTTGCATACATGTTACAAAGTGGAAGGACCCAAGTTTAAACCCCTAGCCCCTACCTGCAGGGAGAAGTTCCATGAGTGGTGAAGCAGTGCTTCAGGTGCCTCTCATCCTCTGTATCTCCCCACCCATCTCAATTTCTTTCTTTCTCTATCAAATAAATATATTTTTATTTTTTTAATTTTTATTTATTTTCCCTTTTGCTGCCCTTGTTGTTTATCGTTGTTGTCGTTATTGCTGTCATCATTGTTGGATAGGACAGAGAGAAATGGAAAGAGGAGGGGAAGACAGAGAGGAGGAGAGAAAAAGAGACACCTGCAGACTTGCTTCACCGCCTGTGAAGCGACTCCCCTGCAGGTGGGGAGTCAGGGAATCCTTACGCCAGTCCTTAACCCACTGTACGCCCGACTCCCAATAAATATATTTTTCTTAATAAAATATTCTTAAATAGCATTTCTTTGACCAAAGAACAGCTAAAATTCCAAGTTAACAGGTGTCAACAATGTCACTTGGCATTCTGTATTCCAAATAAACTTTAGATGACATAAAATAAATGACCCAAAATGAGTGGTAAAATTAGTTTACACTTCTAGAAGAAAATATGTAAGTTTATTAGAGAAGGAAAAATGCACAAAATCACAATGGCATTCAAGAAAATGAAATATCAAGGATGAAATATCAGGGACTACTACACAGCTGTAAGTAATGCCATACAAAAAAATAGGCCCAAGTAGAAAGGGAGCATCCTTATGTCTACTAATGCACATATTGATGCTTCTGAAGAAAAAAATAAATTAAAAGAAATCCAAGTAAGACAGGTGAGGACAGCGGTTGGTTATATGATAAAAATCCTTTTCCACCAAGATCTCTTATCTGCCTCTCACCAAGTCTTACAGCCCAGTCTTACCAGTTCTTTCACAGACCCAACATATGCTCAGTGAAACCTGTAAGCAACTGATGATTCTTTCACTGTTTACTATCCTACTGCTCCAAGAAATCTTACAGCACAACAAGACTTCACAAGAAAAAGCTGACAGAAGGCAACTGAGAGGAAAAAGTAGGTGAATTAAAAGAAGCAATGGGGATTTCATAATCAAGTTTGTCTGCCAATAATCAAATCAAAGAAAGCTACAGTACTTTGGTTTCTCCCCCCCCCCTTCCTGAAAAAGTCACTTCAGAGCAGGGAAGCCCCAGAGGTGACCAAAGAAATTATTTAACAATCAAATAGAAACAAATTCAAAAGCCTATCAAAATGTAACTTTTCAGAGAAGAATACATATATACATTTATAGTTGTATATGTACTAAGTAGGATAATGGACATGTAGAAAAACAGCAGATGCACACTGGACCAGTGCAAGGGTTACTTGTTTCAGCCTTTCTGGAGTTGTCTTGGAAATGTGTATGTATTTAAAATAAGCACCCTCTGTGGTTCAGCACAGAAATAGGAATTTATCTACAGAAATTATCTGAAATATATAGACTGCTGAGGGTACACAGGGATTTCACACAATGAATATCAGCCATAGTCTTACAGCAGAGAGAAAATGGTAGCACCATAAAGGTCACATAATAACGAGGGATCAAATATAGCAGAGGCATTTAGGTCCAGGGCTCTTCAAACTTGAGCTGTAAATCTCAAGGTGTTATTGCTGTGTATATAAAGGTGTCCTGTAACAGTAAGCAGGGAATTCCAGTGTGCGTGTGTGCGCGCACACATACACACAATAGGGAAGGGGACTCTTCCCTTTTTATCGCAGACTAATCCTATAGTACACATTAGACATCCTCCTAAAATTTCATGTAGAGAAGTGGTTACCAAGGACTACAACACAATTGTAAGTCATTTTATATAAAATATACATTCAGAGTAAAGTGGTAAGATCTTTATGCCTATTAGTATACAGTTGAGAACACTGGCTTCTCACTCTAATGAATTCTTTATAGCAGTGTAGCCTTCTTTCAATTTCATAAGCATTTTAAGATGATGATGACGAAGAGACAATGGAGATGATGTCTATAAAGGATTTTTTGTTTGTTTTTAATTGCCACCAGGGTTCTCAATAGCATGTCGTGCCTCCACAAGAAATCCACCATGCCCAGAGGCAATTTTTTCCTTTTTTTTTTTCTTTCTTTCTAGTTTTATTTGGTAGGATTAAGAGAGAAGGGGCTGATAGGGAAAAAGAAATATAGATACCTGCAGACCTGCTTTACTGCTCATGATGCTTCCCCCTGCAGGTGGGGAGCAGGGGCTCAAACCCAGGTCTGAAAGCATGGTGACATGTGTCTTCAACCAGGTACACCACCACCTAGCACCCATTAAGTTATTTTTTTTTTCTTAGTTGAGCAACTAATATACAAGACTCCACTAATGCAAGCTCTTATGATACTAGTCTAAAGTAAAAAAAGAAATCACATTTAGTCAGCTATCTATCCTTCAATTCACATTAAAGAAGTATCTGAAACCATCATTAGTCCAAAGCTCCTAGAAACCAAGTCTTCCCCCCTCCCCACCGTGGGAGTCACACTTTGAGGGCAATGGGCTAATCTGATTTTTTTTTCTTTTTATTTCTTTTCTTTTTTTTTTTTTTTTGTCATCACTGAAGCCTCACTGCAGGGTCGACGTTTTAAGCTAAAGCAACAGAGATAGACAGGGGGAGACACAGTGATGAAGCTTCTTTGAAGGTGCTGGCGGCCTGGCTCGAACCCGTGATTTGACTCCACCTTGAAAAGGCTGGTGCCTTAGAACTACACATAAAGGTGGTCCGGGAGGTGGCACAGTGGATAAAGCACTGGATTCTCAACCATGAGGTCCCGAGTTCAATCCCCGGCAGCGCATGTACCAGAGTGATGTCTGGTTCTTTCTCTCTCTGCCTATGTTTCTCATAAATAAATAAATTCTTTAAAAAAAAAAAAAAGAATCACGCATGAAGGCTTCACATGCCCTAGACCAGGAGTGATGTTCCTTCCTGTGAAGTAACTTCTTCAGGATATGGACCTTGCTCATCCAGTCACACTTGAGGCGGCCCCACAAGTATTAGGTGGAGCAATGTGAGGGTCACCATGGTATGCAGCCTGCATCCCAGGCAACGACGGGAAGGAAGTGGCTGGCAAGCTGCATGGAAACCCAGTCTTTTATATGACTAAAATTAGTTTTCTTGTCCAAAAGATGTTAGTCTTTTATCTTTCAGTCAGGTCTCTCCCCCATTCTTTTCTTTTCCTTTTTGCAGTTAAGGAAGTGAGCACTTCATTCTTAAGTAACTGTATAGTCTCACTTAGAGCTCCTCCGGGTCACCTTTCCCCATGGCCACAGGAAAATCAAAGAACAGTCAGAACATCACAAACTTTACAGAAGACTTTTATGGAGAAAGTATAGGGAATGGGGGAAGTGTGTTTTTTATGGCTATGAGAAATGGTGATAATTCAGGCTTCATTCCTATGGTAATTTTATTTGATCATTTTAAAACACAGACATAAAATGCTTCAATTATATAATCAGTTGCTAAGAGTCTTGGAATTTTAATAGGTGGCTTGTGAAAATATACCTTTTCAAAGAAAACATTAGTATCAGTGTCCACAGAGAGGAAAAGGACAGATGATAGTCATAAAAATTCTCAGCACTTTAGTCTTGATTTGGGAAAGCTGCACAATCAACCACTTGGGAACCCCCATCCACAGATCTACTGACATTTTACTAAGTCCTATCTGGTAAAATTTCCAACCAGCAGCTGCCTTGACAGCCCTTGTATACTGGCTTCCAGGAACCAAGAGTAAAGAGCCAAAATGGTGTCAGCTTCTAAATAATTCTCCTTTCCATCTCAGGAAAGTCTGAGTGATTCCAAGAATAGGAATTTCTCTTTCTTTAACTCTGAAAAGTCTAGGGTTAGTGGAGGAATGAGGCCTGACAAATCACTGTTGATTGCTGGAAAGAATGGAGAATGCCAGCCCTCTCACTGCTTTTCTTTTCCTTCCTCCTTTTTTTTTTTTTTTTTTTTTTTTAACCAGAGCACTTATCAATTCTGGAGTATTGAGGCTTCTGACTTGGAGCCTCAGACAACAGAGTCAATTTGCATAACCATTAAGCTATCTACCCCAATTTCCAGCCCTCATTTTCTCAGGAGATATCTGAATGCCTTCTAATGACATTCAAATTTAATAGTACTGAGCTATTAAAAAAAAAAAAAGTAGGGGGACCATGTGGTGGCACACCTGGCTAAGTGTGCACATTACAATGCATAAGAACCTGGGTTCAAGCCCGTGGTCCCCACCTGTAGGGGGAAAGTTTCATGAGTGGTGAAGCAAGGCTGCAGGAGTCTCTCTGTCTCTCTATCTCTTCCTTCTCAATTTCTCTCTGTCTCTATCCAACATAAATAAATAAATAAATAAATAAAGTAGAAGACAAGCAGCTTCTGGTAGGTAAAACAGACTCTATATAGAAACTTTTCGGCTCCCAAATATTCCATTCATTTAACAAATATAACTAAATTTCTACCTTGATTTGTCATTGGAAAGGGCATGGATACTATTCAGATATTTCCTGAATAAAGGATAAAATCCATGAAGAAAAATCACATAGTGGTCACACTGATCCTGGCAGATTTTTTTTTCTTTCTTTCTTTCTTTCTTTCTTTCTTTCTTTCTTTCTTTCTTTCTTTCTTTCTTTCTTTCTGTCTTCTTCTTCTCCTTTTTAAAATGATTTAATAATGATTGACAAGATTGTAGGATAAGATGAGTATAATTTCATACAATTCCCACTACCAGAGTTTCATATCCCATCCCCTCCATTGGAACCTGGCAAACTTTTAATATCAAACACATCGAGAAAGGAGAGAGATTCAGCGAGAAAGAGAGACCACAATACCACTCTTTTTTTTTCCCCCTGAGGCTTCCACTGGTGCCCTGTGAGATGCTCAGATGTAGGCCTAGGAGCTCAAATTCAGGACCTTCTGTATAGTAAAGTGTGCCCTCAATAGGATACGTGATTTTTCTGGCCCAATGGTAATTTTATATAGTAAAATTACACTAGAGAACCTATATTTTTAAATAGTCCTATAGTTTATAATGTATTTTTTAAATATATGGTACAAGAATAAAACAATCTGTGCCAGAAGCTGTCACAGGATTTTATTTTATTATTATTATTATTTTTAACCAGATCACTGCTCAGCTAGGGTTTATGGTGGTGCAGGGGATTGAATCTGGGATACCAGACGCTCAGGCATGAGAGAGTCTTTGCACATAACCATTGTGCTATCTACTTCCAACCAGGATTTTATATTCCTTAGGTCAAGTCAAAGTCACTAAGCTGAAGGGTAAAATCCAGATTGACTTGAATCCCAAACCTGAGCACCAGAATTATATTCTACCATCTCTATCAATGTAGGTTCCAAAGGAGCTTGGTCTGAGAAAGACAGCACTATCTGATTAACAGATTAAATGATAAATGCCCTTATGTAGACTACGTAAGTTGATGACTGGAATCACTGAGAAAAAAGCTTAGATTATTTCAGTTTTGTATATCACATTGACATATTTTATATCTGAATTTAATTTAGAAATAATGTGCAACAAATTGTACTTAGTTAATTGTATTGTGAATGTCACCATAGTTTGAAATGATTCACTCTATCTTGAAAGGAAAGCTTGCAAGAAGAAAACATCGACTGAGGCTCTACATTTGCCTTTTTGCATCATTCATGATGAGACTTTCCGGTAATACTGACGTAAAAGAACTTCCCCTGGTAAATGAAATGGTCTATAGATAAAAAAATCAGGAAACTTGTTGGTATGCTTCTCATTAAGTCAACAAAAAGCTTCAATTTTCAATTTCCAAAGAGAAGCCAGGTTAACAACTATGTAGCTGCTAGAAAAACAGTGATAAATGATACTGAAAAAATGTGTTAATTACACCTGGGTCAGCAGTTGGTTGGAGGATACAATTCTTCGGGTCCATTTCTATTCTACTCTACATCATTTAAATAAAAACTACTGGTCCAGCTTTGGTAAATATCATTTTTATAGCAGTAATGAAGTAAAAGCACTTGCCTGTGATTGTAAGCTTTTGACATAGCAAATGTAATAGAACAACACTCACTGGTCTAATAAAAAAGAAAAGCAAGTCCTAAAAGAAATTTGGCCTATGAGAATGGTCTACAACCCTGGAGGCAAAAAAAACCCAAAAACATAACATTCAGTATTATTCAGTCGTGTACTACTCTAGAAAATTATTAATAAGACCTCCATGGGTAATCATATACAGCTTTCTACCAAATCATTTAGAATACTAATTTGTAGATAGTTTATTTGTCTTATATATACACTGTTTAATTCAGCAAATACTGTGGAAGCTCCATTTGAAAGTCCCACCAGATGCTAGAGTGCAAACAACAAACTTGCTGAGTTTCCAGGTCTCATGGAGCAATGTACAGAAAAATATACCTATCTTTGAATATGCAAAGAGTGACAGATACCAGAAAGGAAGTTAAATGTAAGGTGACATCAGAATATACAGGTCTAATCTAGACAAACAGGTGAGGAGACATTTATCACAAAATATGAGCCAAAGAGTAAAATTAAGTTGGCAATAGGCAAGAATATAAAAGTAGTTAAAGCCATTGCTGACTCCACTTAATGGAGAAGCCAATGGCAAGGGCAAGAGGTTAAAGATGAAGCCAAACAATGTGCAGGAGGTAACTAACCAGTGATAGGCTTGTATATCTGGGGAAGGAGAATCAATTAATTTGTTTGTTTATTTTTCTATTTTTCATTTATTACTTAACTGCCACTGTGGTTATCACTGGGGGTCCAGTGATGATGATGATGATGATGATGATGATGATGAAGAAGAATCCACTGCTGCTGGCAGTCTTCCCCCCACCACTCCCTTCTTTTATTGAAAGACCTACTACCTACAGCACTGCTCATGAAGCTTCACCCCTGCAGATGAGGCCAGATTTGGAGCCCTGGTGCTTTCACATGGTGACATGTGTTCTCAACCTGGTATACCACTGCCCCATTTAAGAGTATCAACTTTTTTTTTTTTTTTTGCCTCCAGGTTTATCACTGGGGCTTGGTGCCTATACTACGAATCCACTACTCCTGGAGGCCTTTTTTCCCCCTTTTGTTGTCCTTGTTGTTTTATTGTTGTTGTTATTGTTGTTGCTGCCATTATTGCTATTGTTGTTGTTGGAAAGGACAGAGAGAAATTGAGCGAAGAGGGGAAGACAGAGAGGGGGAGAGAAAGGCAGACACCTGCAGACCTGCTTCACTGACTGTGAAGCGACTTCCCAGCAGGTGGGAAGCCAGGGGCTTAAACCAGGATCTTTACACCAGTCCATGCGCTTTGCACCATGTGCATTTAACCCACCGCGCTTCACGCCTGGCCCCCCAAGAGTATCAACTGTTATCCTGACAACATTGGGAAATCAGAGTTTACTTTCATTTTTTTGAAATATTTTTGTAATATTTATTTATTCCCTTTTGTTGCCCTTGTTTTATTGTTGTAGTTATTATTGGTGTCATTGTTGTTGGATATGACAGAGAGAAATGGAGAGAGGAGGGGAAGACAGAGAGGGGGAGAGAAAGACAGACACCTGCAGGCCTGCTTCATTGCCTGTGAAGCAACTCCCCTGCAGGTGGGGAACCAGGGGCTGGAAACCAGGATCCTTACGCTGGTCCTTGCGTTTTGTGCCACCTGCGCTTAACCCTCTGCACTACCGCCTGACTCCCCAGAGTTGACTTTTATAAGACAATTGTTCTGGCAGTTTTGGAAACAGAAGACCAGAGGGAGAGGGAAGCAAACTGCAAGGTACCTATATGTATCTCCCCAAAAGCTGTTTTGTTTGTATGTGTTTGTTTGTTAACCAGAGCCCTGCTCAGCTCTGACTTATGGTGAGGGGCAGTAAACCTGTGACTCTGGAGCCTCAGGCATGTGTATCTCTTTGCATAAATATTATGCTATCTACCCCGGCCCCCTAAAAGCTATTTTACTGACTCAGTGCAAGATCTTAACTATCCTGATTTAACTGAACTTTTGCTGGAAAGCTTTCTTTTACTTATTCACATACAAAAAGACATAGTTCCATCATTCTTTCTTAACAACTCATATATTTTTCCAATAACAGTATATGACATCCACACTATTACATAATTATTGAATTAGCACTAAATTCTACACCTTGTGACCTCCCATCAATACAATTGCTAAGAGGCATCTTCCCTTCAATCCACATCACTTTATAACAGTGCTTTTTTCTATTACAACCAACATTAAAACAACACAACTTGAGGAGTTTAAAAAAAGGGGGCCAGGTGGTGGTACACCTGGTTAAGCGCACACATTGTAGCACACAAGGTTGCATGTTCAAGCCCCTGGTCCTCACCTGTAAGGGGAAAGCTTCACGAGCAGTGGAGCAGGGCTGCAGATGTCTGTCTGTCTCTCTCTGTCTCCTCCTCCCCCTCTCAATTCCCCTCTGTCTCTATCCAATAATAAATAAGGAACAATATTAAAAAAGCAAAATTATTTACTCAGGAACTGAACTGAATTACATGTCTGTACAGTACATAAATGCACTGCATATACACAGGTATGTGTCTCCAAAAACCACTTCATTGAGCCACTATGAGCATCATCCCAGCTACACATAAATCAGTCAGACAGCCTTTAAACAAACTCCCTATGATATCACCACACTTGAAAGCAGTATTACCTATTGTAGTAATTCTTTGCCTTTCAGATTACCCTGCATAACACTACCATTTTCTGGGATATCCTTAGCATTGAGTCCTTGGTACTTCTGCCATAAAATGGAACTGTTTTAGAATCATGTTCATATCATTTGAGATTTCTCCAGGATTTTCTTGCTATACAGACAATCTGTGAGAATTCCATCTGTTTCCTGTTGCAACAGTAACCACATCTGCCCTGTCAATGGACTGATTGATAAAAGAGCAGAAATGGGGTAGTGGTGATCTTCTTTGTGGAAGCCAAGGAGTATTGCTTCCACTCTTAGAAACACCTATATCAAGAATCCTCAGTATTTTGGAGTCATGCCACCTCCTCCCATCCCCTCAAATCAAGAAACCTTCAATGAAATTTCAAAAGCATCTGGATCCCTTAGGATTCTTTTGGGTTGTAAGAAACAGGATAGTACAACTAATCTAGTCAGCCCACTCCCAATAACTGTTTTCTTATATAATTAATATAGCTAACATGTGATTTGATAACATGGCACAACAAAACTCCTTAGGTATAGTTTACATAACCAAGATGGTTTATGTTTCAATTCTGTGAGCCTACGTCTCAGAAAACATAGGATATAAGATTGTGACTATCCCAGGCCTTCTCCTAGGCTCAAGTCCGAACAAGAGGAGACAGTATCCTTTTTGTCTTCTTGTACCAACAAAGCTCACAGGATAAGATCTATTTGTTCTTGTTGGGTTATATACCCATCTTTTAATCAACTACTAGCCAAGGTGGTGTTATTCTCTGTTTGCCTCATCTTATGCCACATACTCAAGAGGTCAGAAGCCAGCTCAACTGGTGGTTCAAAGCAAAGCCTAACAACAAAGAAGTTATGGGACATATACTCTATGGAATACTACTCTGCAATGAAAAAAGACAATACTGTGCCCTTTGGGACAAAAATGGATGGAATCGAGGTGATTATGATTAGCAAGGTAGGTAAAGAGATGAAAGACAACTACTGAATGGTTTCACTCATATGTGGAGTCTAGAGAACCGATATATACATTTTCAAAAAGAAAACAAACAAAACAAAGTAGGAATAAACAAACTGTTTTTAAGACTTGTGAGAACTATGGTGGTTGTCTCTGAGACATGGAAGGATGACGACACAGAACTTTGATGGTAGGTGTGGTGTGAAACTATACCCTATAATATTACAATCTTGTAACCCCACATTAATCACAAATTTAAAAGTGATGGGAAAATTAAGCCTAAGAAGCATGGAAGAAGTGAATGTTGACTATGAACTCCTGATTATACACTGCATTTAAGTAGACAAAAATTTTGCAGTAGAATCACAGGGTCTCTCAACTCAAGGAGAGATAGTATAGAACTACACAAGAAGCTCTAATTGTACAGACAGAGACACTTGGAGGAGCTGTAACTTTCTGTGAACATGCCAAAACAATATCACTCCCCTGCACTATTTCACTGAAGGCTCCTGTAGTGTCAGTGTTTATCATGAGTATCTACTCTCATAACAGACTCCATTCGGGGAGCACCCACACTGGTGCCACTTCACACTGTTTATGCACACCTGGTATACTTCCTAGAAGTTAATAAAAAATTTGATAAATTACAAGGCCACTATTATATCTTGATATTTCCTTGCAAATGTGCCCCTTTTACAAAGTGCTCCTTTCACACTAAATGAATCACTGTGGCTTTTCTCAAAGAATTCTCAGAAGTCAAAGATATTGGAAAGTAACTAACCAGAGAGGCCTGCATCTTGGAACCATCATCATGGAGCTCACAGAAATAGGTCACAAAGAATGGAAGCACCCACAACCTACACGAAAAACCAAACCCAAAGAAACACTATAAACATAATACAACTGGTTATAAATTTTCATGGGGGGAAAAAAAAGGGTTTCTTGAGAATTTTCTGGTGACTTAACATATTCAAATAATGGCAGATTTTAAGAGTCTAAGACTTAACAAAGGAAAAAAAAGTTTGAAGATCCCTTCTTATAAGAATAGATTGATTTTTTAGAAAAAAAAAAAAACTACCAGAAAAATATTCCCTTTTGTTGCCCTTGTTTTTTATTGTTGTTGTAGTTATTATTGTTGCTGTTATTTATGTCATCATTGTTATATAGGACAGAGAGAAATGGAGAAAGGAGGGGAAGACAGGGAAGGAGAGAGAAAGACACGGGCAGACCTGTTTCACTGCCTGTGAAGTGACTCCCCTACACTTGGGGAGCCGGGGTCTAGAACCAGGATCCACGTGTGCTTAACCCGCTGCACTACCGCCTGACTCCCCGGAAAAATATTCTATGACACTTGGTAACTAATAATTTGAGCATCAACTGGAAATCTACCACTCATTATAAACTTTAATTTTATTACCTTTTTTTTAAAAAAAAAAAAATTCCTCTCTTGCAAGTACATATTGAAATAAATGTGGAATGATATATAACATCTACAAAATACTGCAAAATAAAAAAGGAAGGACAAGGTTAAAGAAAGTCCTTGGAGTGCCTGGTGGCACACTAGAACTCATCATGTTATTCTGTCTAATTTCTCTATGCTCAAATTATATTCTAGAGGAAAATCATTCCCAGGAAAGCTAGAATCTCAACCATTTTATTCTCAGTAGCCCCCATCTACTACATGGTTCCTAAGAAGAAGGGACTCAGTAAACATTTATTAAATGAGAAGAGAATGTTCCCATTAGTTCCTTTTATTCAGTTAGCTCATATTATTCACTCCACTAGTCTAAGGCTAAGTGGTATCAAGGTAGAATGCCATCAAAAGCTAAATGAAATCTTCCCCAACAGCTGTTGTCAATATCATCATTTTACTCTATGATCACAATTATACCTCTAGGTAGTTTCTCCTGCACTACTGACAGTTTAGTATGTAATCTTCATTTTTATTAGAACACAATCAAAGTGAGGAAAATCTAACCAACACAATCTATTTTTTAACAATGGATATTTACTGAGCCTATACCATATGCCAGAACTGTTCTAGATACTGATGTTTACATTTTAATCAATAGATATGTGCCTGGCATGTTTCTCTTCCAAATTCACCATAGAAGCAGCAGCATTGCACACTTGGCGCAGAATTTAAGAGACTTGTGTGAATCCTGGCTTATTGGAATATTTATTTAGTGGAATATATATTTAGTGGAATATTTGGTGAAGTGTTTATAAACTCTCTTTGCTTCCTTGTCTTCACTGGTGAAGTGGAGAACATTTACTAATTTACTTCCTACAGTTATTAAAATTAAAGAGCTTGTCAAAATGCCCAGTATAAAACAACCAACAAAATTTCTGGCATTTATACTCAGGAAATTTTTAAGAATTAATTTGCTTTAATTAAAAGAGGATCAGAAAGTATTTGGTTAAGCCACTCATGTACATCCTCGACCTCTGCGAAATTGAAACTTGACCTGATTTTGAGAATCCCTCCCCTCTTTCCTTATAGCCTTATGAGATCTTAAAGATGTATCATGATAACTGTCCCAGCTACAGATGTGCATATAATGAAACTTGTCTGCATATAATATCTGGACTTCTGGTCAAGAATTCTCCACAAGTTCCAAAGCAACACATCTAATTTGTGTAGTTACTCTGTGAGGTAAAAGAACATCACCTATTACATGGATGGTAGAAAATAAGATATCCAGCAGGTCTGGGTTTATCTCCAATCTTCAGACTGTTAAAACAATGTGTATAACACTGATGACCCTGAGTCTTGGTTTTTCAGTGGTCAATCAATAATTTAAGTTCTTGCTAAGTTCTAGAACATATCTGCTTGCTGAAAAATGCCATGTTACTTTCCATCTTAAACACTTTTACTCACAGACACAAAAGCATTTGTGGGATTTAATATATCTATGTTAAATGAACACTAAATATTTATATATGGCCCCTGACCCCAATTCCCAACTTCAAGCCACTAACCATACACACACATGCATGCCATAAGGTAAGATATTCATGAAATAAGGAAGAGAAGAAAGTTATGTATTCAAATAACACAAAGACAAAGAAAATGCATTAAACCGCTTTTGAAGAATATATCTTTTAAAAAATTATTTGTGAAACACTGAAGCCTGGATTTAAATTTTGGGAAATTATAAAAAATAGTGAAAAGAACTCACAGCTTATCAGTTAAACATTTTGGCCAAAGGTATGTCTTTTTCTAGCTGAGAGTCTCTGTATAGCATTTAAACAATACATCTATGAAAAAAAGCTACCCTTAAAATCAGTTAAAACAGGCTGGGGGTATGGATCGACCTGCCAATGATGGTACCATGTCCAGCAGAGAAGCTATTACAGAAGCCAATCCTTCCACCTTCTGCACCCCATAAAGATCTTTGGTCCATATTCCTAGGGGAATAAAGAATAGGGAAACTTCCAGTGGAGGGAGAGGATATGGAACTTTGGTGGTGGGGACTGTGTGGAAATGTAACCCTTTTATCCCATAATCTTATCAATAATTATTAAATCACTAATATATATTTTTTAATCAGTTGTTTAAAGACATTCATCTTAGCAGTGCTAGTGATTAAGTTGGTTTGTAATAGCTTACAATCATAGTCACCTCTTCCCCAAACCAGGTCACTGACTTTATGTTGGTATCTTGAAATCAGACATGGACGGCAAATCTACACAGTGGCAATTAGTGTGTGATACAAATCAGGTTTTTGTTTTTTTAAATCACCAAAGAGCCGGTTGTTAGATACTAGCAGAACACTGATGCTAATGTCCATCAAAAGAAATCTGATTAAATAAATTATGAATAATTAAACATAAGACTTCCTTAACACTTTGAAAGATAATATGGAACTGTATTTTTACCATTGAGGAAATAGATATCACTAATGGTTTAAGTTAAGTTCATATATAATTTTAAATTTATATAGCTAGCCTATATATGTTGAGGTGGTAGGAAATATATGGTTCACCCCTCTGGTTCAGTGACTTTCCAAGGTCTACTTACAGCACCATCACATACTTACACAAACACTTTTCACTGTATGTTCCCATTTTGGTATCTCAGAAAAATATATACCAAAATAGTAAAACTACAGTGAATGATAGAATTATGAGTAAGTCTTAGCCTCTTAATCTTACTTTTCTAAAGTTTCCATAGTTTGTTTCATAATGGTTCATAAATATTTCATACTGAGTTCATGAATATAACAAAGTTTTAAGTAAAAATGAATCATACAAATGCTAGTAATCTGTGAAAATGATAGAGGTTAAGAAGTATAGAGATGGGATGGGGGTCGGGCAGTAGCGCAGAGGGTTAAGTGCACATGGTGTGAAGCAACAAGGACCACTATAAGGATCCTGGTTCAAGCTCCCAGCTCCCCACCTGTAGGGGGGTCACCTCACAAGTGGTGAAGCAGGTCTGCAGGTGTCTATCCTTCTCTCCCCTGCCCTCACCCCCTCCTCTCTTGATTTCTCTCTGTCCTACCCAACAACATCAATAACAACAACAATAATAATAATCACAATGGTAAAACAACAACAGGGAAATTAAATAAATAAAATATTTTAAAAGGGTGCTGGGTATAGCATAATGGTTATGCAAAGAGACTTTCATGCCTGAAGCTCTGAAGTCATAGGTTCAATCCCCCATACTACCATAAGCCAGAGCTGAGCAGTGCTCTAGTAAAAAAAAATAAAATAAAATAATATATATATATATTAAAAAAGAAGTATAAAGACTTGCTTTTTTAGCATAATGACATAAGTAAGACACCACAGTTCTGTGTAATTTTTCAAAAATTGATTTGGCCTTGTTGATCCTTCAACCACTTCTGAAATAATCTGTTATACTCAATCTGCTGAAGCTTTGAAATAAATTACTTTAAAATTGAGAAGAATATTTCTCTTAATGACTTTTACTATTATTAATTCTCTGGTTTGCATCATTCAACACTTGGTACATTCTGTGACCAACTTAAAAGACCAGACTAACCTGACATTTATCACCATGCATTTTTTTTTGGTAAATTTCTCTCTCCAGTTACATTAAAGGTATTGTATTAAAACATCAACAGTTTTGCCACTAGGATGCTCTAATAAGGTCAGATCCTCTAGCAATCCTTTGTGCCAGATTTTGAAGTTAGGAAAAATGAAATTTCATTCCAGATAGGGTTTTTTCCCCTAGTGCTTTTAAATAAATCAGTGATAGCATTTGTAAAAGGAACCCAAAGTCTTTTAAAATAAAAAAAAAATGAGACAAATAAATTCTATTACCATTACCCTTAGCAACATTTCTCAGGTTTTATTTCCATCACCAGACTTGCTACAATGCCCCTTATCTCCTCTCCCTCACCCTACTTCATAACTTTCTGCTTCTCAAAGAGATCCAGCAACCCCCCTGGGGGTTCACTTCCATAATCCAGGGTACTCACAGGATTAAAGAGCTTTCAAAGTAAAGATTTTCTTTATTGACTCCCAAGAAAACCAGTATTGATTACAAGTTAGATCTTCAAGAATGACGACTGCATAGTGCTCCTCTTTTTTCTATCCTCTTTGTCCCTTTGTTCCCCCTGAAACAAGGGTCAAAAAAAAGCAGTATTTATAACCATATGCTTTGACTAGAATTTAGTTATATCCATGCATGGTAGATTTCTGCCTTTCAGAAACAGAAAATGAGGGGGGACCGGGCAGTAGTACAGCAGGTTATGCGCACATGTCACAAAGTGCAAGGACTGGTACAAGGATCCCGGTTCAAGCCCCCAGCTCCCCACCTTCAGGGGGGTTGCTTCACAAGCAGTAAAGCAGGTCTGCAGGTGTCTGTCTTTCTATCTTCCTCTCTGTCACCCTTCCTCTCTTGATTTCTCTCTGTCCTATCCAACAACGACAATAATAACAACAACGATGACGACAATAAACAACAGGCCCAACAAAATGGGAAAAAATGGCCTCTAGGAGCAGTGGATTTGTAGTGCAGGCACTGAGCCACAGCAATAACCCTGGAGGCAAAAAAAAAAGTAATAAGGCCTGAGAGATAACATAATGGTTACACAAAAGACCTTAAGTTCTAAGGTCCCTGGTTCAATCCCGAGCACCACCATAAACCAGAATTTAGTAGTATTCTGGCTAAAAGGAATGTAAAATTAATTTGTATTCCTTTGAATCACTGCATTTATACTAATCTGTTATAGCAGTAGGAGAAATCTAATCCATAACCTAAAGCAAAATTATCCTCTTTACTATACCAACATCTTATGTCTCCTAGCCTTTTAGATAGACAGGAACCAGTTACATAGCATACTCTTTACAAATATTCTTTAATGAATAATAATTACTGGGAACCACATTTGCAATGCTAAAGACAATTGCTAATGTTGGGTAAAATCTGAGGAATTACCATCAAAGATATAAACTAGCCCTGGTCTTATCTGAAAGACAGAGATAATTAACACTAATCAAGTCTTTTCAAGAATATGGGATGATTATAATGGGGGAAAAAAAGTGACTAGTGGCCAGAGATAGCTCACTACATAGGTAGGGCATGCTCCTTATTATGTGTTCAGCCCAGATTTGAGCGCCAACAGCACAAGAGTGGTGCCATGGCCACTGATTTATAGTGTTTCTCCATCTGAATGGGGGGAAAAATTAAGTGACCGGTTCAGTGAACATGAGCATGTGTGAGGTCCTAGCTATGCCTAAATAAATAAATAAATAAATAAAATAAATCTAACAAAAGAAAAAAGTCCACCTCCAAATAAAGATCAAGCATAATTGTATCTGGCAAAATATGAGATAAAACCAATAATGATTTAAGAGCAAGCTTTCATGCAAAGCATCAAATACATTTTGTTGTTGTTGCTTGTTTTTACTTTTTTCTGTTCTGTCATCCCTGGGCCAGCTTTTAGAGCTAGAGCTAGTAGTCTAGAATAGCCCAGCCTAGCTAGCACTGACTAGCCTAGCACATTAACCTAGCCTAGCACTGAGAGCTAGAGCTAGGGCTAGGGCTAGAACAAAGCACAAAAGCTTCCCCCAATCACTGGTGGCCAGGCTCAAACTTAATTCATATACATGACAAAGCAGGTGCATTATCTAGGTAAACTATCTTACAGGTTCTATAAAACAAACTTCAAAGGGAGTCAGGTGGTAGCGCAGGGGGTTAAGCACAGGTGGCGCAAAGCCCAAGGACTGGCATAAGGATCCTGGTTTGAGCCCCCAGCTTCCCACCTGCAGAGGAGTCACTTCACAAGTAGTGAAGCAGGTCTGCAGATGTCTATCTTTCTCTCCCCCTCTCTGTCTTCCCCTTCCTCTCTCCATTTCTCTCTGTCTTCTATCTCCATTTCTTTTTTTTTTTTTTTCCTCCAGGGTTATTGCTGGGCTCGGTGCCTGCACCATGAATCCACCGCTCCTGGAGGCCATTTTTCCCCCCTTTTGTTGCCCTTGTTGTTGTAGACTCGTTGTGGTTATTATTATTGCCCTTGTTGACGCTATTCGTTGTTGGATAGGACAGAGAGAAATGGAGAGAGGAGGGGAAGACAGAGAGGAGGAGAGAAAGATAGACACCTGCAGACCTGCTTCACTACTTGTGAAGTGACTCCCCTGCAGGTGGGGAGCCGGGGTTCGAACCGGGATCCTTATGCCGGTCCTTGCGCTTTGCGCCACATGCGCTTAACCCACTGCGCCACCGCCCGACCCCCACTATCTCCATTTCTCCCTGTCTTCTATCTCCATTTCTCTCTGTCCAACAACGATGACATCAATAACTACAACAATAAAACAACAAAGGCAACACAAGAGAATAAATAAATAAATATTAATTAGAAAACAAGCTTCAAAATTGGAAATGGATTCAATTGTCTTTCTAAATGTTAAACCACAGGTATCTTGTACTTGAGGTCTACACTGTCATATACATTTTTCCTAAGCAGACTCTGCTTCTCATCAATCAGACTTTCACACCCAAATCAGTTCTACAAAGCTGATTAACATTTACAATAATTTTCCTAAACAGTTCCTTACTAGCAGGATTATGTTATGCTATTTATTTAAAACAATCAGATGTGTCCATGTGATTAAAAAGTGGAACATGTAGTCTGGGAGATGGCAGAGTGGCTAAAGCACAGGACTCTCAAGCATGAGGTCTCAAGCTCAATTCCCAGCAGCACATGTACCAAAATGATACCTGTAGTTAATTAATATGAGAGGGGGAAAATTAATTGTATGTCTCGAAGTTTTTAAAACACAGACTGAGTCTTTTTAATATATAGACTGTGTATTTGATATGTGGACTCTCTCAAAAGCCTAGACCAAGTAGATCAGAAGCAACCAGTTCGGCTGTAGCGCAGCGGGTTAAGCGCAGGTGGCGCAAAGCACAATGACCGGCATAAGGATCACGGTTCGAACCCCGGCTCCCCACCTGCAGGGGAGTCGCTTCACAGGCGGTGAAGCAGGTCTGCAGGTGTCTATCTTTCTCTCCCCCTCTCTGTCTTCCCCTCCTCTCTCTGTTTCTCTCTGTCCTATCCAACAACGATGACAACAACAATAATAACTACAACAAAAAAAACAACAAGGGCAACAAAAGGGAATAAATAAATAAAATAAAATATTTTTTAAAAAAAATTTAAAAAAAAAAAAAGAAGCAACCAGTGGCACAGCTATATAAGATACTAGGTACCATAAAGCAAACCCTAACAAAAGGACTTTTCAAAGTTAAGCCAATTACCAAATAATGTGATGATAACATTAACTATCCATTGTCTTTTTGAACCCTAACACAGCAGGAACCTCACATTTCCACTATACAGCCTATATTTCCCCCAGTCCTAGAACCTTAGGATAGGGCCCACTTTCCCGCATGCCTCTCCCAATCCATATCAAATAATATTGTATCTGCCGATTGCAACTTAATCAACACAACGATTGCCACCTCAACAAGTTTCAGCTCAGACTGCATCCAGAGACTTCAGGTGTGGAACGACAACCCTTCAGCTTCATTACTTGGGTGAGACCTTTCCTTTCATAGTATTCTCTATTTCCATCCCAGGTGGATCACTTTCTAACAAAGTCCCAAAACCTAGATATACACCAGGTTCCAGGAGATAGAGCATATGTTCACACGTATCCATAAACTAGTGCAAAATATATACCTGAAAGCAGAAGTACACTAGAGTTTGCAGTGAGTACCCCCACCCCAACACTTCCTCTCCACTATTCCAACCATTGGGTCCATGATTGCTCAACAATTTGTTTGGCTTTGTATGTTAAACTCTCTTTTCAGCCACCAGGTTCCAGATGCCATCAGGATGCCGGCCAGGCTTCCCTGGACTGAAGACCCCACCAATGTGTCCTGGAGCTCAGCTTCCCCAGAGACCCACCCTACTAGGGAAAGAGAGAGGCAGACTGGGAGTATGGATTGACCAGTCAACTCCCATGTTCAGCGGGGAAGCAATTACAGAAGCCAGACCTTCCACCTTCTGCAACCCACAATGACCCTGGGTCCATGCTCCCAGAGGGATACAGAATGGGAAAGCTATCAGGGGAGGGGATGGGATATGGAGATTGGGTGATGGGACTTGTGTGGAGTTGTACCCCTCCTACCCTATGGTTTTGTTAATTTATCCTTTCTTAAATAAAAAATAAATTAAAAAAAAGAAATAACAAAACCAATTCATAGTGATCTTTGACATTTAAAAAGAAAAAAAAATTTTTTGGCAAGCAAACGTTTTAAAAGTACCTATTGGCGAAAACCTCCTTTCTTGATTTTTTTAAAAGATAAAATGCTTACGTGAACTTCACTGATGAAAGAAAAGGAAAAGAAATAAATAATGGAAGTGGAGAGGAGCAGGTGTTCAAAAACTTTGACAGATTTGAAACTGAAAAAGGCAAAACTCTATGTCATCATACATAGGAGACATAGGACTACAGTGAGAATACCATCAGAATTCTACTCACATACTTAGTGAATACTGAGTAATATGCATTTTTAAAAAATATTTTTAATTAATTTATTTTCCTTTTGTTGCCCTTGTTGTTTTTTATTGTTGTTGTTGTCGTTAGATAGGACAGAGAGAAATGGAGAGAGGAGGGGAAGACAGAGAGGGGGAGAGAGATAGACACCTGCAGACCTGCTTCACTGCCTATGAAGTGACTGCCCTGCAGGTGGGGGGTTGGCTGCTTGAACCAGGATCCTTACACTGGTCCTTGCACTTAGTGCCACCTGCACTTAACCCACTGTACTACTGCCCAACTCCCCTCCCCCTTTTTTTTTAATATTGTGCAAATGCTCTGAGAGACTTCATACTTATCAAGAAGCCTTTAACATTTTGTCATCATCACTCCACAGTGCCTTCTGGCCTCGGGTGTTCTCAATCATCCTTCTTTTTGAGAGCACAACTCTTGTTTGCCCATGGACAAATGTTCAGTCATGGCTGGAAAAAAAACAACCCCACAGCCATCAGCATAAATCACACTGCAGATCCAGCAACCACCATATTTAATTGTTAGAATTGATGTCTCCCAAATCAGTGCCTGCAAATGCAGATGTCTCTGCCCTGTTCTTGTGCCATTTAAATTAGTTGAGCCCGATACAAATTATGTCACATGAAGAGCTAAGATTCTCCAAAACAATGATTAAAAGCTTTTGGTGTGCTTCTAACAAATGTAAAAAAAAAAAAGTGTACACATTAAAAATAAAATGATTGCAAATGGGAAAATCACATACACACACACACAGAGCTAAAGGGAGTTATTTATAACTAGACTGCTAGCACTTCTCTAGATAAGGTATTCTTCCATTCCTTTTTTTTTCTTTTTATTTTCCTTATCGTTGTCCTTGTTTTTTATTGTCACAGTTATTATTGTTAATGATGTCGTTCGTTGTTGGATAGGACAGAGAGAAATGAAGAGAGATGGGGAAGACAGAGAGAGGGAGAGAAAGATAGACACCTGCAGACCTTCTTCACCGCCAGTGAAATGACTCTCCTACAGGTGGGGAGCCAGGGGCTCGAACCGGGTCCTTAAGCCTTAAGCGGTCCTTGCTTTATGCCAGGTGCACTTAATCCGCTCCTCTACCGCCCGACTCCTGTATTCTTCCATTCCTGTCTTGCCAGTACTCTACCACGTTGTTCCACTTTTATCAAGTAGTCACATTATCCCTCTCGAACTGCCACAAGAGCTTCTACTCCAGCTATTGCCATGCGTTTTGAACCATATGCTGACTAATCTGACCACTTCTCTCAAAAGACCTGTCCTTTTTGTCCATTTCCTTACCTCCACAGCCTAGCCTCACCACAAACATAGGAAAATACACTGTTTTATTTTTTACTGCAATGATTATCACTTAGGCAAAACATGTTATAAATGTAACCATGTAGTCTCTTATGTACTTTGAGAGAAATGACACATCCTTATGGATAATGTTGAGTTTTATTCTGATAATTATGCAATGTGAGGCAAGCTTAGACCCTACTCCCTACTGTCACCCAGTGTATGAATGTGACAAGGGAGCAGACTAAACTTGCCCTGTTATTTATTTACTGTTAAAATTATCACAGCAACTCTACAATGGAGCTAGTATTATTCTCATTCCTATGGGTGATGTAACTAGAATGGGAGGGCAAACTACATATCCCAACAACATATCTCTAACATATCCCAACAAGTAACTCAGTGACACAGCAAATACTGGAACCTGGATCTATCAAGTATCAAGGCTTTCTGACTTCTCTGACCTACCAAACAGCATTTGAATGACTCTAGTTCAAAAAAAAAGACTAAAACCCTTGAGGTTGACTTTTCACTTAATGTCCAACAATATATTCAAGTATCTATTCAGTAAGCTGACCAGTATTTGCTAATCATGTGCCTGTTTGTGAATCTACTATGTTATAGTAGTAAATAGAACATTCATTTTAAATTCCAGTCAATTTTAAAGTCTCTGGTTTTGTGAACTGGTATTTTATTCTGACAGTCAACTTTATAAGACTAGAAGTTTATTTCCATGAGCTAAATTGGTCAACTTTAGCATGCTTTTGAGTATACTGTATCCACTTCAATTCAGTCTCCTTAAATTCTCCTCAGTTGGGGAAACAAATACAGGAAACCACAGGTTAACTCAATAGAAAAGACTAGTTCTATTTGTCTCATTGTCACCTAGGAAAGAATTTACTCTTTTTAGTGACTTATTGTGGCTAAACATCTTGAAGTAACTAGTAAACAAATAGGAATCTACAGTCTAGTCAACGCATTTTGATTCAGTACTTACTACTGCTGTAGAGACTGAGGATACTCTGGTGAGCACATAAAATTCATACTTTTCTGGAACTAATATCCTTATGTGTAACACTAACTGATAGGTAAACAATAAAGGTGATTTCAGATATTAATAAGTGCTAGGAATAAAATGTTAGATATGAAATTTGGGGTCAAGATAGAAAAGGAAGATGAGACTAAGCACGTAGTAACAGCAAGGATAGTAACAGTTTCTGAAATGGTGTTGAATTTATTTTTTTAGTATTTTTTTTTATTGGAGGTTAACAGTTTATAGTATGGTTTTGACACATACTCATGTGTCAAATTCCTATCTCCCTAAGGTAGGTGATTGTAAAACATTCTCACTCCTCAATTTAGGTCTTTGTGGGAATACAGAGAGAAACATAGAGAGAGATGATTGATCAGCTTTTGTTTATGGTAGTGCTGGGGATTAAATCTAAGAGTTCAGAGCCTCAGGCCAGAAACCACTTGCATAATCATCAAACTGCTGATAACTCCCCAGCCCCTGAAATGGTGTTGAGCTCACAGTTTAGAATAGATTAATGCTGCTTCTATATATATATATATATATATATATATATATATATATATAGATTTATTTTTCCTTTTTGTTGCCCTTGTTGTTTTAGTTGTTGTTGTTGTTACTGATGTTGTTGTTGTTGGATAGGTTAACACAGGAAAAATTTGAGGAAAGATTCTAATTCACACCAAAAATAATATGTGGCTGGACCTATTATGTTTAAGAAAATAATATAGGGAGATGAAAGAATTGAAGCTATTTTTTATTATTTATTTTCCCTTTTGTTGCTCTTGTTTTATTGTTGTAGTTATTATTGTTGTTATTGATGTCGTCATTGTTGGATAGGGCAGAGAGAAATGGAGAGAAGAGGGGAAGACAGAGAGGGGGAGGGGAAAACAGAGAGGGGGAGAGAAAGACAGACCCCTGCAGACCTGCTTTGTGACTCCCCTGCAGGAGTCACTTCACGTGGGCTTAACCCACTGGGCCACACTACCGCCCCACCCCCTTGAAGCTTTTTTTTTTTTTCCTTATTGGCTTCTTCTGATTGCATTGTGGTTTAAGGATATGATTTCAGTTGTCTTAGATTAATAAAACTTGTTTTATAGCACAGAGAATGATCTATCTTGGTATACAATCTGTGGGCTCTTGAAAAGAAAATATTCTAATGTTGTTGGATGAAGCAGTCTACAAATGCCAAATAGATCCTGATGGTTTGATTATGTCCTTGCGTTCTTCACTATCATCTTTCTTTTCATTTAATTATTCAGAAACATTTTAAAGTTTCAAATTATACTTGTAGATTCATATACTTCTTTTGCATTTATCTAGTTCTGTGCACAGCTATGCAGAAGTCATATGTAAACTTAAGGGACCTTCTTAACATTGTAAAGTGTCCCTCTCTGTCTTTTTTATTTTCTCTTAAATCTACTTTATCTAACATTAATATGTGTGTAATCCCTTCCATTGGACTAATATTTCCATTATATATATATATATATATATATATATATATATATATATACATTGTTACTATCATTTTTTCACTGGACCTGATTGTTGTTTTACTTAAAGATTGTTGTTTTGCACCTGGGTATGTCTTCAATCCACTCTACAAATCTAAATTGATGGAACTAGAGCAGTTGCATCTAATGAAACTATTAGTGTATTAGGATTTATCTAGCATTTAAAAAAATTCTCTGTCCTGTATTTTTTATATTTTTGGTCTCTTTTCTTATAACTTGAACTTTTTTTCAATGACATTTTGATTTATTGACAGTATTTTTCATGTATCTTTTTGGTACAATATATATTTTATTTTAACCATGGATTTTACAGCTAAATTCTATATAATTACTATCATCAAAGAGACAAAAGACTTTACTATCATAAGGATATTAAAAATTCATTGAATCAGATGTGTCTGGTAGGAAATCAGAGTCAGAAAGGCTCTTAATAGCACTGACAAATGTAACAGCAAGTTAATTTATACCAAGTAATTGAAATAAAGATTGACTTTCAACCCCAAACCAGTCTAATTCCTAATTTCATGAGTCTGCATTTCCTGAGTGTCTTATTCTTGCTACTTTAACAAATAGAACTCATAAGTATGATAAAAGGCCGTTCATGGTAAGCAAATATTTGAAAATAGATGGTTGTGAACAAGAAATTAATAACTATGTCTGGTATATTTACATTCACTGCCAAATAATATTCACATTAATGTTACATTGTATAGTGAAATCTAAGGATTCTAAACTATTTAAATGTAAATGAGAACATTCTTATTTTACAAAAAATATTTATAGCCCATTATTTGGCAGACTTAATGATTTATATTTACAATTTTAGCACCCACTGCACCACATATATATAGAGACACCCCCGTCCTGTACTCGAAACCAGAATGCAACCCTTCTGTTCAATTGCCCTGTTTCTCCCTCACAGATTACATTAAGCTTCTTGTTTATTCCTGCTTTAATTATCCAATTGACTCGAAGAACAGATGAGAGCAGAACTTTTCACACACCACAAGCAAACTGGGTGTTTTCCCTTCAATCTGAGGCTCTGCTATCAGAATGTGATACAGTAGCAGCTTCTACACCACCACCTTGGGCACATAATGCAGAAGTATGTCAGCTCAACACTGCTTTGTGCAGGATACACAATACAGAAGAGAAGGGAGGCATGCCTAGTATGGCACATGGCACCCCAAAATTCAAGAAAAGTGGTTAGTTGGGCAATACCAAACCTTTGCTCCATGAACACTATCAGTAAATAGTTCTACTCCTCACTGGGCAGTGGCACACCTTGTTGAGCACACATGTTACCATGAGCGAGGATTCAGTTAAGCCCTCTGTATCCATTTGCAGGGGGAAAAGCTTTGAGAGCAATGAAGCAGTGCTACAGGTGTCTCTCTTTTCTCTCTCCCTCTATATCTATCCTTTCTCTCTCATTTTCTCTCAGTCTCTACCCAGTAAATAAATAAGTTTTTAAAAAATATATAGTTCTACTCATCAATAGGCTGAATGGTGATTAAAAATAACAAATTCGTGATCCAGGAGGTGGAGCAGTGGATAAAGCACTGGGCTCTCAAGCATGAGGTCCTGAGTTCAATCCCAGAACATGCAACAGAATGATGTCTGATTCTTTCTCACTCCTCCTATCTTTCTCATGAATCAATAAATAACTTCTTAAAAATGGATGTTTCTCCTTTATTCACTTTAAAAATGAATAACAAATTCTGGGCAGGCAAGATATTGTCACCTAATTTGCAAGACCAAGATTGAAGTCCAGTCCCCATCCCATTGAGGGAAGCATAAATCTGTTATGATGTCTTTCCTACTCTCCTAAGGCCTCTGATAAAAACTTGGCTCAGAGCAGTCTAATGTTCATTCAGTTGTTCTAGTTTCTCTAACACAAAGAAGATAAACATCACTATCAAACTGACAAAATATGGCAAAGAAAGGGCAAAGATATGGACATTAAGGGTGAAGGCCAAGTCATAGCCATTTTACTTCATGAGGAAAAGCACTATGATATCTCAACTCCAAAGAGAGGCTGCTGAGGTCACTTCTAGCTGCAAAAACCCCAGGCAAAATATGACTTCCTGGCCCAGCCCCCCTCATCCTGGGTCCTGTCTGTTGTCTCTGTAGCAACTGCTGAAACAGCTACAGAGGCCAAAATTCACTGTAGCTGCAGCACCTGATAAGGGAAGATGGGTGCAACATTGAAATAGAAAGACAGGGGGAGGAAAGTCAGCAGCTTCTAAGAAATAAGACAGAACTCCTAGGTTTCTTCCAGTCACATGCCCCAAAGTACACACACCTGTAAATTCAGATCAATATTCTGTCTATCCCCTCAGCTCTCCTCATGGGAGTACCACACCTTTGTCCTCTACCTTGATAAAATATGCAGCTGTTGCAACCAGCTGTTCACCCAGATGCAGCCAAGCTCCTGCTGCTTGGTAGCAGTGAACACCTTACCTGTGGCATAAAAACCACACATGGGTGTAAAGCATAAGTAACTCAAAATTGCCATTTATTTCTCGTGCTGTACCTTTTTATCCTAGAGTTACAAAGCTGTTTCTTATCAACATGTTAATCTATTTTGCTCATCTGTTTTGCTCACCTGTCATATCCTTTGTGATGTTATCTGGTTCCTTAAAGTCATGACCTCAAATCTCACTCCCTGCTGGGATTTCTAAAACGCAAGACTATTAATAATCTGAGCTGGATGATTCTCAATTATGGTAACTGTGATGTCACTAAAGGATGCTTAGCAGCATCCCTGGCTTCTACCAGTAGCATCAACACCATCTGTGACAATCAAAAACTTCTCCAGACATTATAAAATCTGTAAGGTAGAGTAAGAGTCCTCACAACTGGGTAACAGATATGACTGGTCTGAAATGAGCCAATCAAAGATGCCTGAGGGACATCATGATTCATCTCAAAAACAGTATCTTTATCTAGTTTGATGACACAGTCACAAAGAAAACCAACCCTACTAATGAAATGCTTAAATATCCACATATTTTAACCTCAGTATATTTTTATCATTCCTGCCTTTCCAGTTCCTGCTCAAGGCCTTTCCCACAGAAGTGTTTTGCCTAATCAAATTTTTATTGCTATTTCTCTAACATCAAAACAGATGTCACAACCCTGAGTTATGAAGCTGTTTCCTAGAGAGCAGGAAGCAGTTGATTTCTTCCTCCTGGGTATCTTAAGAGATAGCAAATAAACAATACCACCTTTTTACAACACCACAATTTATATTCCAGTATAGGAGGAAACGTAAGACTATTAAATCAAGTAAACAAATTCACACCTGCTTTCTCCTTTCTTGTTTTAGTTCCTGTCTTCCTTGAATTTCATAAATGTGTGGTTTTAACATGGTATTGCTTCCTGCTGTAAGAAATTTTTATGCTGTAGTAAAATGCTTCTATATAGCTCCTGCCTTCTTTCAAGCAAGCTTCATAGTCCACAGGGTTCTGCTGGGCAAAAGCATGATGACCAACTGATTCTGACTGAATTCCTCATTATCATACTTTTTTCTGCTTACTTTTGAACATGAAATACAATACTTGCAATGGGAGGAAGTAGGGGGTTTTGTTGTTGTCAAACTATTCTCTGTCTCAACACTACCCCAACTCTTCATGTGAACTATTCCAGCCTTTAGGTTCATGATTAGTCCACAACTTTATATATTAACTCTTTTTTCAGCCACCAGGTTCCAGATGCTACCATGATGCCAACCAGACTTCCCTGGACAGACAACCCCACCAATGTGTCCTGGAGCCCCACTTCCCCAAATCCCTGCCCCTCTAGGGTAACAGAGAGACAGGCTGGGAATATGGATCGACCTGTCAATGCCCATGTTCAGCGGGGAAGCAATTACAGAAGCCAGACCTTCCATCTTCTGCACCCCATAATGACCCTGGGTCCATAATCCCAGAGGGATAAAGAATAGGAAAGCTATCAGGGAAGGGGACATAATACAGAGTTCTAATAGTGGATATTGTGTGGAGTTGTACCCCTCTTATCCTATGGTTTTGTCAATGTTTCCTTTTTTTAATATTTTATTTTTATTTATTTATTCCCTTTTGTTGCCCTTGTTGTTTTATTGTTGTAGTTATTATTGTTGTTGTCATTGTTGTTGGATAGGACAGAGAGAAATGGAGAGAGGAGGGGAAGACAGAAAGGAGAGAAAGATAGACACCTGCAGACCTGCTTCACCGCCTGTGAAGCGACTCCCCTGCAGGTGGGGAGCTGGGGTTCGAACCGGGATCCTTATGCCGGTCCTTGTGCTTTGCGCCACCTGCGCTTAACCCGCTGTGCTACAGCCTGACTCCCCCAATGTTTCCTTTTTATAAATAAAAAAATTTTTGAAATGTATCTTTCCATCCAGAAAAAGTCATCCCTGTTAACACTTCAGTGGTAAGTGACCATGACAATGACTCTTGCTGATTACTATTTCCTCCCTTCATTGCAGTTCCTTGAATCATTCATTCCCCATCAGTGTGAAATTGGCTTACTGATTCTCTTCTTACCAGTAAGCTTAGGCAGACATGATGAGAAGTTGTTTCCAAGAGAAGATCATAAAAAGACCTTTCTACTGTGTTGGGTTCTCTCTCTTTCTCCTCTCTCTCTCTCTCTCTCTCTCTCACTTGCCCGATCTTAGAAGGAGAGTACCTGCCACCCTACTCAAATCTTAGAAGCTGTAGGCACAGTTCACAATTTGGTGGCAATCTCCTCTGAAGCCCTAGGTCACGGTATCAAGTTAAATCATGTTCAGAGAAAAGATCCACAGAAACAATGAAATATGAAATATATATTAGTGTAACCTCCTAAGTTGGGGGTAGCTAATTATACAACAGTATATATTAATGTACATTCCTAGCCAAAGATCTCCACTGCCAGTAAGACTTAGTCACCTGTCAACTCAATCTTCTCCAAAGAACCTCAGATTTCAGCCAAATTCTATTCATTAGGTTCTTGATAGAAGGAAATAAGTCATTACTACAATTTGTACTGTATGAACTGCTTTTCATTTTGAGGCAATCAAAACACAATCTTAGAGAAGTCTTGAGGAAACAGTGCTTAAAGATAATGAAACACTTGAGGAACATAGCTATGCCATGTTCATGGAGAACACTAAAGTTTCTTCACATATTGAAAACTCTGAGAAATACTAAAAAGAAAGGCTGCCTCACTTCAACTGACTCTCCTCAAACACTAGTATCTCCTATTAAGATCTCACTGAAGCATTGAGAGCATTATGCACACTATACAGGAGTCCAAAGAACAACTCTCAAAGCACAGTTTGAAAACAATTTATGTATGTCTTGGATTTTATTTATAGCAAGTGCATGAGCAGACCAGATCTTACTCTAAAAGCGAGAACATGAAATAATAAGTATCTTCCTCTAAAAGATGGGTAATGGATTAATAATCCATACTTAAGACTGGAAAGTTAAGAAAGGATTCTATGTGGCCATGTGTGAATTTGCTCAACCGTTTCTTTATTTTTTGCTAACTGAAATCCTTGGGAAAATACAGTACAGTAGTTACAGGGTGCTATGCAGTAATTTTGGACATGATTTCTGACTCCATCACTCAATGAAAATGGCAACTAATCCTATTGAACTATATTTATTAGGGAGTAGTAACAGTAATACCTACCTATCAGATAACATGAGGCAATTTATATGGAATTCTGGCACAATGTCTGGCACAGAATTGGTACCCAGTGACTACAAATGTCATCTACTGCTACTGTTATCCTCATTCAATGAAACAGAATTTAAATAATCAAAATTATCTCCTAAGGGAGTCCCAGCATCCATATCACAACACAAGTGAGCACGTTTCTTGTCCTTGCTATGCGTTTGCACTGTGAGACCGAGGAATGTGATGTTTTAATGTCACTCCATCATGGCAGCTCTTGGCTCTAAACCACCTGTTCCAATCACATCTGCCTCCAAGTGCAGATTGTGGCATTCTACTTCAACTTTTGGAAGTTTCATAGTCTTTCACAAAAGGTAAGCTTTGCTGTTTTGCTTCCAATACCACTCAATATGCCACCCAGTATTTCATTTTTATGTTCTATAGACAGATTAATTTGCAGAAACGACCAGGATGGTTTGTCCTTCTAAGCCAGCACAAAGATGAAAAGTAGGAAAATTGCCAGGTTTAAAAAAAAATTAAAAAGGACTAAAATTATTTCTCAAAAATAGTGTCCTACTAGGTTAAGTAATCCTCATGAAATATGTGGTCTCAGTCGAATAACTGTTCAAGAGGGACATTTAATCACATACCCTACAACACTGCTAATCTAGAGCATAGTTGAGAAGCTGGATGTAGTTTCAGCCTTTGGAGTCCTTGTAAATAACTTAATCTCTCTAAGCAACACTGCCTCATTAGTAAGATGATGGTCATAGTCTGGAACTTCTAGGTTATTAGAACTGAATGAAAAAAATAATAATTGAATGGTGCTCCCCCACTAAAGGCACAATAGGGCAGTGACTTTGGGATAGGATCTCAGACTCCAAGAGAAGCTGGTTCAAAGTATTAACATTCTTGGTCACCACGATGCTTCGAGCATTTATTGTGTAAAGGTGAGGTTTTAGTCTTGGAAAAACAAAAAAGATGGGATAACTAGGTCTGACAGTTTAAGCAACTTTATTCCAGCCAGCTAGGATATTGTAGACTAGCCTGCAAATTCAGGCAATCTTGACTTCAGAGACCAAGATCTTGCCACTATATCATAGTGTCTCCCTGAGGAAGCATTTAACATATTTATGAAAGAATGGGTGGGTTGACAAAGGTAATTATCTGCAATGTTCTTTCTCAGGGGCTTAAAAAGAGACACACACATAAGGAGAGAATACTGATTTTGTGTTTGCAGGCTACAAAGAGTAGTAGTTTTTTTTTTTACTGAAAACCAAGCACATTGGTTTATACTGATTTTAAGACAATTATTCCCTCAGCCAAATTTTTGCAACCCTGAGGCTATGTACTTATTTAAATACCAACACATACAGAAATGAGTATACAAAAAGCAACAGCTGATCATAACAATTTTTTTCTTTGTAAATACAAAAATCCCATCAGCTAAAAGAGTGCACCATGACAAATCACAAATCATAGACAGTCTTCTACATAAGGATTTAAAGCTCAAGAATTTCAATGTAGGGAGTCGGACAGTAGTGCAGCGGGTTAAGTGCACATGGCGCAAAGTGCAAGGACTGGCATAAGGATCCCGGTTCGATCCCCTGGCTCCCCACCTGCAGGGGAGTCACTTCACAAGCGGTGAAGCAGGTCTGCAGGTGTCTGTCTTTCTCTCCCCTTCTCTGTCTTCCCCTCCTCTCTCTATTTCTCTCTGTCCTATCTAACAATGATGACATCAGTAACAATAACAACAACAACAATAATAAAATTAACAAGGGCAACAAAAGGAAAAATAAATAAATAAATATAAAATAAAAGCATTTCAATGTACTTAATAACATTAAATCTGAGGCAGATGGCTGAATGATTAAAGAAATCCCAAATTGTTATGGGCATCCCAGATGGAAATTCCTTAGCTGGGTTTGAATTTCTTCTCTCTGGTTCAGAAAATAGCTGGCACCACCTGGTGGTTATTTTTTCTTTTAAAGTGTATGTCTTCGTGCACCATGAGGAACTAAGATCTGGATGATATTTCTGTTGCTGAAATTATTCAGGTAAGAGAGCAGACAACCTTTAATTTACATTTTATTCATATAATCCTAACTAAAGTAACAGACACATTTAGTTTTTATCCATATGAAGATTTTCTCATCTGTAGAGAATTCTCTTAGATATAAGTATTTTAGCAAAATATACTAATTAAAAATCATCAGACTCAATCACACCTGAGCTTATGAATAATCCTGAATTTTGAAGAAATGGGGAAAGCACATACCTCATTCATTCATTCACTCATTCAGTCAGTCAGTCTCAGCCAAAGGCTAGACCTAGGGCTGCATCTATGTTAAATATTCTTTTGATGATGGAGTTGCACTAAGTGCAATGTTCTTCATTATTACAGGTGTGGGCACTGAAATTCAGTCTGAATTACTAGCTTATGCCAGATCTAATAGGAACTAATTAAGCATCAGGACTGAGCTCAAAATGAAATTTATCCTGCTCTCATAGCTCTTTCTACTATGCTATAATATGCTCCACCTTGGTGACCATGATAATGATTGACCCTAATATATTTGCATAAAAAGAAGCATTCTAAGGAAATTTTAAACACCAATAATTAGTTACATGTGACAGCAATAGCTATGCTGGCAGTCACAATAAGCTGCAACTGTACTGTAAGATAACACATACGGAAGTACTTTATTATTATTTTTTAAATATTTATTTATTCCCTTTTGTTGCCCTTGTTATTTTATTGTTGTAGTTATTATTGTTGTTGTTATTGATGTCGTCGTTTTTGGATAGAACAGAGAGAAATGGAGAGAGGAGGGGAAGACAGTGAGGGGGAGAGAAAGATAGATACCTGCAGACCTGCTTCACCGCCTGTGAAGAGACTCCCCTGCAGGTGGGGAGCCGGGGGCTGGAACCAGGATCCTTATGCCAGTCCTTGAGTTTTGTGCCACGTGCGCTTAACCTGCTGCACTACCATCGGACTCCCGGAAGTACTTTACTTTTTTTATTCAAATTTTAGTTTAAAAGTTCAGCTGGGGGAGTCGGGCCAACTAGCCCCCAGATAATAGAAGGACAAAAGAGACAAAGGATTAGGCCTGGACACTTGGCAACTTTATGTCCCAACCAACAACAACAACAGCAATGGCAATAATAACAACAAGGGCAACAAATGGAGAAAATAGCCTCCAGGAGCAGAGGATTCATAGTGCAGGCACGGAGCCCCAGCGATAACCCAAAACAAAAGCAAAAAAAAAAAAAAATTGAATTGGTGGTAACCTCACCAGATCAGAGAATGACAGGCTTACCTTGGGCAAACTGCCTCGAGGCCTCCCATTTCATCTACCCTTATTTTCAGTCTAATCATAAGGAAGACATTATGGTCAAGGTATTTTTCCAGGTGGCTTCCTGATGTGCTACAGGAATTTCATAATAGGAACAGCATGTTCTAAGGGTGGGTCCCTGCCACCAGTGAGCATTAGATTTCAGCCAGATAGAATGATAGAATGAATATGATAATCACTTATTTCACTTTTTTTTTTTGCCTCAAGGGTTATTGCTCGGGCTCTGTGCCTCAACCACCGAGAATCCACTGCTCCTGGAGGCTTTTATTTTTTTCTTACCCTTTTGTTGCCCTTGCTTTTTTTTAATATTTATTTTATTTATTTATTCCCTTTTGTTGCCCTTGTTGTTTTATTGTTGTTGTCGTTGTTGGATAGGACAGAGAGAAATGGAGAGAGGAGGGGAAGACAGTGAGGGGGAGAGAAAGATAGATACCTGCAGACCTGCTTCACCGCCTATGAAGCGACTCCCCTGCAGGTGGGGAGCTGGGGTTCGAACCGGGATCCTTATGCCGGTCCTTGTGCTTTGCGCCACCTGTGCTTAACCCGCTGTGCTACAGCCCAACTCCCGCCCTTTTTTTTTTTTTTTTTTTTTTTATCATTGCTGTGGTTGTTATTATTAATGATGTCGTTGTTCTTGGATATGACAGAGAGAAATGGAGAGAGGAGGGGAAGATAGAGGGGGAGAGAAAGACAGACACCTGAAGACCTGCTTCACCGTTTGTGAAGCGATTACTTTGCAGTCGCAGAGACAGGGGCTTGAACTGGGATTCTTACGCTGGTCTTCGCGCCTTGCGCCACCCCCTTTCATCCAGCTCATGCTACAAATCTAGATATGTCAGCCTGTGCTTACTGACAGGGAACTCCAGTCTGGAAATCAAATATAGACCACCTCTATATAGCTATGATCACAATGCTCTAACTTACTACCTAGCTCAGCAAGCATTAGAAAGTAAGGCCAAGAGCTGGGCGGTGGCGAAGTGGGTTAAGCACACATGGCGCAAAGCACAAGGACCTGTGTAAGGATCCTGGTTCTAGCCCCAGCTCCCCACATGAAGGGGGGTTGCTTCACAGGAGGTAAAACAGATCTGTAGGTGTCTATCTTTCTCTCCCCCTCTCTGTCTTCCTCTCCTCTCGATTTCTCTCTGTCCTTTCCAACAACAACACAATAATAACAACGATAAACAACAAGGGCAAAAAAACAGGGGGGAGTTTCCAGGAGCAGTGGATTTGAAGTGCAGGCACCCAAGTCTCAGCCATCACTCTGAAAGCAAAAAAAGTAAATAAATAAATAAATAAATAAAAGAAAAGAGAGAAAGACCTTTATAAGGAAGCCTCTGGACCTCTTAGTCAAGCACAACCTGTATGTTGCCTCTTCTAATACTCCATAGAACTCACTGTTTTTAATTTCTTCAAAAAGGATCTCAAGGCATGTGAGACACAAAGTTAACCTAATTTATGTGTAGGTCTTCCTCGAATGAAGGAACTGACTGTTTTAGGTTTGACCTTAGTCACTATTTTATAGGCAAAAATGAAGAATAAGTGTATGGGGAGTCAGGTGGTAGCGCAACAGGTTAAGCACACATGGCGAGCGAAGTGCAAAGTACAGCTTAAGGACCCGAGTTTGAACCCCCAGCTCCCCACCTGCGGGGGGAGGGGGTTTGCGTCTCAGATGGTGAAGCAGGTCTGCAGGTGTCTATCTTTCTCTCCCCCCTCTCCATTTCTCTCTGTCCTATCCAACGACGACATCAATAACTACAACAATAAAAAACAATGGCAACAAACGTGAAAATAAATAAATATAAAATAAATAAATAAAATAAGGTGCATCCAAAAAAGCATAGTTACATGAGAAACAAAAGCAGTTCCATGTAGATAAGGTCATCTTTTATTAGATTCTTTTAAAATGCTTTACGTAAAAAAACAATTTTAAAGAATAGTTTTATAACTGTCCTAGGAAAAAAAGATCCAAATCAAAACTCCTCAGAAATGTTCCTGACAAAAAGAGGCTAATATTTGTGAGGAAATTTCAACCTTTCATTAAAAATATATTTATTTTCATTAAAAAATTATTGCTGCTATTCCAGTAACTTAGTGATTAGTACACCTAAAACATCTACTTTTAAATGATTGAGGAGCATCCATCTTTCCATCTTTAATCACTCAGAAATTCCACTATCAGCGGTTACACATCACCATCTAAACAGTCCACCACATAAATAAAAAGAACTTCAAAATACCTACTTGGAAGAACTGTCCTTTCTGCAAAACAAGTAACTTCAAAATATATACCTATGAAAGCTCAAAGATAATCATAATAACATCACTCCAGGAAGTGCTGTTGGGGGGGGGTTGCATACAAAGACTCACCAGAGATCACGCGGATATCTTCGCCCACCCTGTCCAACGCTTGATGTCTCGTCACCCAATCTGGTCCCCTACGCCTACACTGAACTTCTCCGTTCCAGACTCTTGGAAACAGAGTTGGCAGTCAGCTGAGGTAAAGAACAAACACCTCATCACAGACCCCTGCAAGCGTCAACCCGGCTTTGCCCTAGCACGTTCTGATTGGGCCCTCCTCAATCGCTATCGAACAGGCCATGGCCGGTGCGCCTCTATGTTCCATCACTGGGGAGACAGAGACGACCCGAACTGCCCCTGCGGCTACAGACAGACTATGACCCACATAGTCGAAGACTGCCACCTCTCCAGATTCAAAGGAGGTCTCGAAACTTTACATCAGGCTCAACCTGATGCTGTTGACTGGCTACGGAAGAAGGGCAAACGCTAGAAGAACTCAGCCCAGTAGGTTATGCAAATTAGGCACTTACCTAAAAACAAACCTAGTCTCTGCCAATGGGTGCTTTGTCACCTGGCTCACCTGCTCAGTCACAACCTGTTAGTCTGACTCCCACACATCTCAGGACTGACATGCAAATAGCTGCGTGTGGCTAATGGCTGCCACATCTGATGGTGATGACCTAGGTGGGTGTCAGAATGTAGCCTTCGAGTTGAATAGAAGAGAAGGAAAAGTCAGAGGAATAGGACACATACCCCCAACCCCGAGCAAATGGAGAAAAGTCATCTTATCACTTCCCTATATGCCACAACATTTATACCAATTTACAAAGCTATAGTTCCGATTTTTCACCCCTACCTCCCTCAACTTTAGAGCATCGCTTCCCTGGGCCAGACAGTGGTACACCTGGTTAAGTGTGCACATTACAGTGCACAAAGACCCAGGTTCAAGCCCTTAGTCCCCACCTCCAGAGGAAAAGCTTCACAAGTGCTGAAGCAGGACTGCAGGTGTCTCTCTTTCCTTCTCTATCTCTTACTCTCCCCTCTAAATAATATATATATGAACATCCCTTCCCAGGTGGGAAGTCACACACACAGCTATAAAACTGTGGAAAACAAGGTCTTTCTGAGACTACACCAGGTTTTGCTCCCCTCCATTCTCACATATTTCAGGTGAATAGGTGAGGATGGCATGTACTAGAACTCTGTCAACTGCACTGTTTCAAGAAGTATACCAGAGGTCCCTGTGGTACTGATGTATATGGCACAGAGGTTGGGAGCTGGTGGCTTCAATCCCTCTGGAAGGCTGGAGTGATTCTCCAGCTGCTAGCCAGCAATATGCACACATAGTTCCTTCTCTTTCTGTAGGTGTGTTGGTGAATATTCAAGTTCACAGAGTGACTGATGCAAGGGGTATTTAATCACCCACAGAGTCAGATTTCCTTCTCTTTAAGAGAGACATATTGGAAATTGTCAACAAAGCTTTCCAACACGCAGGAGTCTTGTCACATGAAAAACAGCACAACTTGACTGTTTTGTGCACTTGACAGGAGTCAGCCAGCCCAAACAGAGGTAATGAGGCTTAGTGAAGTTCATGGCCATGAATATGCACTGGGACAGGCTGTTTGAAAGGAAGCCCTAACTTCTCAATGGGAGTTGGCCTTATGCAAAGGGTCATTTGCTGAAGTCATGATGAGTAGCACTACAGACAGGAAATAGAATTGGTCTTCATGAGGACTGGCAAGCAATTTCCTGGAGGGAAGAAACATGAGAGCACTGCACAAAAATCTAAGACTGTTTCAGATTTTAGAAGTCATCCAAATACAAAAATGATGCCAAGTAATCTGTTTTTGGATATGTCCTACATTTTAACAACTTTAAAAAATTATGAGATTGTGTAATTATCACCATCTATTTGCAAATCAGAACACTTTTATAGTTATTCTCTAATTTACACTCACTTCACTCTAACCAGAGAAGTTAACTCTGGCCTTAATTCAGAGAGAAGAAAACAAAAAAGAAAGGGTTAAAGGTTCTGCCTGGCCAGACAGTTCAGGGCTGACTGGTTCTGACTTTCCGAGTAAGGGCATCTTTGTATTAATGTCCTAGGAAGATGGTCAGCAAGGCATATTTTTAGCTCTTTCTACAATGGTACCTTTCATGAAATCCTGCAAACTGCTATGCACTAGGAAGCTAGTTAGATGGTGCTATAGTCTGCCATCTACATAGATGGGAAGTACACAGGCAGGTCTGTCCTACCTGTTTTACCTGTATTCCACTTTTAGGAAGGGCATATTGAAAATGGCCCCTTCTGCACTGAAAAGGAAATAGAAAGAAAAGAGGGTAGGGATAAACTGGTCTAGCTACACAACACTTTGATGACTAAGTAAAATTTCATAAAATCCTAGTATTTACAATGACATGAATAATAAAATGGTGATAACAAGTACAATATTTTAGTAATAACCTAAGCATAAATACAAGCATTACCACAGAACATAAATTCAAACAAAACATGACTTGAGAAATAGCTCAGCCCTATATTGACAGTATATTAAGTGATGCTATAATTTAGAGAGCCAAACAAGTGGTTAAGAAAGAGAGTCATGCATCACATGGAGGCTACAAGCCAGATGTTATCGAAACAACCTATTAACGGATCTCTGTATCATTCATCAAATTTGTAAACTTAGAGATGTGTGCCTATTACCTGGCCTAATAAGTAAAAAAATATGAGAACTGGGATTTTCAAATGTTGATTATGAGATAATTATATCATTGCTTCTTTCCTTAAATGAATATTGAACATTCTTTCTCTTCAACTCTGTTGAAGAAGTTTTCTAACCTCAAACTTCCTGATACTTGTTATTAGAAATCCTGGGAGTCTGGCAGTAGCACAGCAGGTTAAGTGCAGGTGGCACAAAGCATAAGGATCCCAGTTCAAGCCCCCAGCTGCCCACCTACATGAGGTTCGCTTCACAAGTGGTGAAACAGGTCTACAGGTGTCTATCTTTTTCTCCCCCACTCTATCTTCCCCTCCTCTCTCCATTTCTCTCTGTCCTATCCAACAATAATAACAATAACAACAAGGGCAACAAAAGGGAATAAATAAATATTAAAAAATGTAAAAAAAAAAAAAAAAGGAATTCTACTGATTTCTACCTTTGCAACTATATTTGCAAAATATGTTTTGCTTGTTATTTTTCCACAAGGTGCATTCCTTTGACCTATATATATCATAAGGCCTGCATTTCAGGCTCTGTCCCATTATCACAAAAATCCTGCTCTAACGCTAAGCTTAGATATTTCACAGACTCCTCCCCACAAGCAGTAGAGGAGTTGCATTGCCACAGTGATTACCCATAAATCAGAATGTCTAGCTGCTACCCTGAGGGTCTGGAGATTGTGCATGGGATTACTAGAATAAAGTCAATATCTTATGGCATCAAAAGAATGTACCTGACATTATGGCATTTGGATAATGACAGTTTTAGGAGCCCTTACCCTGATGTTTTCTTCTTTAGAAATGTATTCTTATCTTTGTCTTTGTAATGTATAACCACTTGTTTTGTTTGAACAATGTTACGTAATATATAAGTTTTACAAATAAACAATCCTTGAAGCGTGGGATGGGTGGTATACACTTGACAGTGTCCTGGCTAGGGATGTCATATGTGTGTGTTCCTACCTGACCTCTTCTCATCAACTGTATGGCAACTGGCTGTGGTTGCTTTCTTTCTTTCTTATTTATTTATTTATTTATTTATTATTTATTTTCCCTTTTGTTGCCCTTGTTTTATTGTTGGATAGGACAGACAGGAATGGACAGAGGAGGGGAAGATAGAGAGAGGGGGAAAAGGAGAGACACCCGTAGACATGCTTCACCACCTGTGAAGCGACTCCCCTGCAGGTGGGGAGCCAGGGCTTGAATTGGGATCATTACACAGGTCCTTGTGCTTTGTGCCACCTGCACTTAACCCACTGCACTACCGCCCGGCTCCCCCCAACCCCCAGTTGCTTTCTTTCTACCTGGGAATCTAATGCATCTAATCTCAGGGCCTAGGCACTTGGCTAAAGGTTCTCCACCCAAGTAAACGCTATACAACTCTATTGTCCTCTTCCTCTTCCTCTTCCTGGGGGAGCCAAAAGGGGAGGTGACCAACATTATGACTCCAAACCTTTTAAAAGCACCAAGGTCTGGTCTGCTGATCTCTTTAATACATTCAACTACAGATGAATTCTTATCTGTGATGACATAGGGTAAAACAGTACGGCAATTTTCAAGCATTACTTCATGCAGATATATAATCTCCAACAGCATACAAATTGAAATAGTACTAAATCAAATCCTATTTTCTTATTGAGTGGTACTGTTATTTCACAGTTAAGCTCATCTTCATTTCTGAGTTAGCTAACACTAAGTTTCTCTGAAACTACCATAAATGCAGCTGGAGTCTTTCTTCAAACCTACAGAAATTTAGACAGTGAACAGAAAAGGGCAAGAAGATGGGATCAATTATATGTCAGTAGTCTGCTATGTGCCACTATTATGCAAGGTGCTATAAATATGTGGTTCTAGGGGCCAGGTGGTGGTGCATTTGGCAAAGTGCACACATTACAGTATACAAGGACCCAGGTTCAAGCCCCTGGTCCCTGCCTCCAGGGGGGATGCTTCATGAGTGGTAACGCAGGGCTGCAGGTATCTGTCTCTCTCCTTCTCTATCGCCTCTCAATTTCTCTCTGTCTCTATCCAATAATAAATAAATACACATATTTTTAAAATATGTGGTTTTACTTAGTCTTTATAGTAGAATTATAGAGTGGTGACAGAGGTCACTTTTATAAATGGAGATAAACTGACTTAGGGAAGAGCCAGAAGACTCAGTACTGGGCAGTTTCAGTGCTGTCATATCTGACTCTGCAGCCCACTGGCTTCTGCTTGCACGCTAACTTAAACAAGGCAAAAGCTTCAGGTATGCCGTAGGGATCTTTGAGAACATTTTTAATCTAACAGGAGCTATGGAGATTTACCATGGTGATGGCATCCTCAACTCAGAGACACAGAGGTGGTCCCTGCAGGATTGTGTTAGGAACCTGCCCTCCCTGGGGATACTACACTATGGAAAGGAATCCTCCAGGGGTAAAGAGCAGGATGTGTGGGGCAGGTTTAAAGTCAGTAATTTTCCCTCCTCTATTTTTGTCAGCTGCTTTGAGAAGGGAGACTGTCTTTGATCAATTTAAACTAAATTGGACAAGACAAATGTATTTTGTGGGGTGCTGCAAACTAACAAACAATCACTGCTTTCTCATCACTTTTAAAGTAACATAAGTAACATACAGATTTTATGCATGATTGTCCTTCAGTGAATCTCAGCAGCATTTGGAAAGATTTGAGAGGATCAGTCACAGCACCTATTTCCATGAGGATTGGGCTTGTGGGTGCACAACATTGCCCTCAAATTTAAGAAAGACAGAAAACAAGCCTTCCATGTTGTAGATTTCATCTGAGGGAAAGCCATTGCCATGTGAGTAGTTTTCAAAGATTTCTTCAATAGGGTATATTCTTTTTTTTTTTTTGTCTCCAGGGTTATTGCTGGGGCTCAGTGCCTGCACTATGAATCCACTGCTCTTGGAGGCCATTTTCCCCCTGTTTTTGTTGCCATTATTGTTGTTATTATTGTTATGCTGTTGGATAGGACAGATAGAAATTGAGAGAGGAGGGGAAGACAGAGAGGGAGAGAGAAAGTTAGACACCTGCAGACCTATTTCACCACTTGCGAAGCGACCCTCACTACACGTGGGATGTTGGGGAGCTCCAACCGGGATATTAGGTCAGTCCTTGTGCTTGCATCATGTGTGCTTAACCAGCTGTACTACCACCCGGCCCCCAAGGCTATATTCTTTACCAGAGTGCTGAACACAACCCTTATAAGTATTATATTTGACAACATTATTCTCATTGAGTTTGCAGTTTCTCTAAATAGACATGGACTCTCCTGTTTAGCCACCACCTCAATTCTGACCGTCTCACCTGCCTGTGCCAATCTTTGTTTGTTTGTTTGTTTTTAAGACAGAGGCAGACAGAATAAAAGAGACCACAGCACCAAAGGTTCCTCAATGCAGTGAAAGCCAGGCTCGAGTCTGGGTCATGAATATGGCAAAACAACACACTATAAAAGTCAACTTCATTGACTTAAGTGAATTCAATTCACCAAAAGCTATGTCATTGACCTGGGCAAGTATCATTCTTAGATCATCTCCCTAGTCCCCAGACACTGCATCGTTGTAACCCCAGTTTTGTATGCACAGAGGAAGAAATGACAAAATTCACCTGTGTAGAAATATTACCCCGACTCAGCAGGTATAGTAGTGGCTAGAGCACTGAAGTTAAAAGTATGAGGTTCTCGGTTCAGTCTCTGGCAATCATGTATCAGCATGATATGCTGATTCCCTCTGTCATGTTAATAACTAAATACATATTTAAAAAAGAAATATGCTCAGAGGGGCCAAGTGGTGGTGTGCCTGGTTAAGTACATACATTACCGTGCACACGGACCAGGTTCAAGCCCCTGTTCTCCACCTGCAGGGAGAAACCTTCACAAGTGGTAAAGCAGAGCTGCAGGTGTTTCTGTTTCCCTTCCTATCTCCCCCTCTCTTCTCAGTTTCTCTCTATCTCTATCCAACAATAAATCAATGAAATTTAGCGAAGGAAGGAAGATATCCCTACCTGATAAGCCCCTGAAACCAGCAGTATTAAAACTTTGGTAGAGGAAACCAGTTACAGAACAGATCATTATAAATAGAGTTGACATACAGCCTGAGCAGAAAAGTTGGATAGCTACAGGTCCTCAAGGAAATTAGGGAAAATGTCAAAGAGAAGAGTCTTGGTAGGAGCTTAAAAAGAGTACAGCCACCCTGAAATAAAAGATACATGCAACCAAGAGATAAATGACTCAATGGCTGAATTACAGGGACTGTGTCTCCATTGTTCCATCTAAAAATGTGCATCTAACTTTCCTTTAACAACCAACACAGAGTAACTAATAAAAACCCATATAAAGCAACTTGTTAAGATATAAACAAGGCATGCATAGACTGTGGTGCTAAGTCAGAGCCAGGCATTGTGAAATAAGATCTGGAACAACTGGTAAGTCCTCTTGCACACAAAGTCACACAGCACATGGCCTGTTTCCTTAATTGGCACTACCAGGTTCCCAAGCCTGACATCTTGTTCATTATGTCTAATGAGGGACTATCCACATCTCAGACACAGTTCCTCTGTTCATCTTCTCTATCCTTCTGAATTTCCTGAAAGACAGTACTGCTTACTGAAGAGGCGAGCAGCCAGTGAGGTTACAGGATCAGGCACTGGACACAGACCAGCCTGGGTCTCAACCCTGGTTCTTTCAGTACTCAGAAAATTGTCCCTTATGCTCACTCTTTTGCTAAAACAGAAAAGCAAAGGTAAAAACAGGGAGGTAGCAGCACCTACCTTGTAGGAGTGATACTGAGTAGCTCCCACCACACAGTGATCACTCAATGAATTTTAACACTGATCGCTTATGACTGACTCACCACAAACCCGTTTCCCTCCCTATCTTGTGTTTCTGCTTCTCCAGCTCATTCTCAATACCACACCCACTATAACTGTTAAAAGCAGGAGCTCACCACTTTCTCAGAGCCCTGCCCCACTAGGGAAAGAGAGAGACAGGCTAGGAGTATGGATTGACCTGTCAACACCCATTTTCAGTGGGGAAACAATTACAGAAGCCAGACCTTCCACCTTCTGTACCCCACTGGGGTTAAAGAGTAGGAAAGCTATCAAGGGAGGGGATGGGATACAGAGTTCTGGTGGTGGGAATTGTAGCCCTCTTATCCTATGGTCTTGTCAGTGTTTCCATTTTATAAATAAATAAAATTTTTTTAAAAAAGCAGGAGCTCAGCTGGTAGAGTATATGACTTGCATGGCTGAGGGTCCCAGTATGATCCCCAATGCTGCAAGTACTCAAGTGATATTTCTCACTTTCCTCTCACGTGAAACTCTCCATACCTCAAATGAAATAAATAAAAGGAACCAGGTATGAATGTAGATTCACTCCACTATTAGAATTGAGAAATCTGGGAGTCAGGCGGTAGCGCATAGGGTTAAGTGCACGTGGCACCAAGTGCAAGGACTGGCATAAGGATCCCAGTTCGAGCCCCCAGCTCTCCACCTGCAGGGGAGTCGCTTCACAGGTGGTAAAGCAGGTCTGCAGGTGTCTATCTTTCTCTCCCCCTCTCTGTCTTCCCCTTCTCTCTCCATTTCTCTCTGTCCTATCTAACAATGACATCAACAGCAACAATACATACTACAACAACAATAAAAAAAACAAGGGCAACAAAAGGGAAAATAAATAAATAAATTTAAAATTAAAATTAAAAAAAATTGAAAAACCTTTACTCCATCAAAATCTATGAACTATAAATGTGTATATAATAAACTAATAAAGCTGAAAAAATGACATTTTGGTTGGATAGGCCATGGCATACCCATCATAGGACACACACATTATCCTGTTCTACCCCCTAGTCTTCAAATGCAGAGGGGTAAGCTTCACAAGTGGAATAGTGCAGGTGTTTTCCTTTCTCTCTAACTCTCTTACCTTCCCTTATCCATTTCTATCTGTCTCTATAAGAAAAAGGAATAATAGTAATGATAATAAAATTAATCATAAAAGACACTGGGAGCAATGGAGTCATTGTGCAGGTACCAAGTCTGGTGGCACACAACTAAAAATGAAAAAATAAAAGCCCTCAAAACAATTTTACATAAACCATGACATATATACATAAAGAATATGGGCCAAGTGGTGGCTCACTTGGCTAAGCACTTATATCACAATGCACAAGGACCCAGGTTCAATCCCCCAGTCCCCACCTGCAGAGAGGAAGCTTCACAAGTGGTGAAGCAGTGCTTCCGGTGTCTCTCAAGGAAGGAAGGGAAGAAGGAATGAAGGAAGGAAGGGAAGAAGGAAGCGAAGAAGGAAAGAAGGAAGGAAGGAAGGAAGGAAGGAAGGAAGGAAGGAAGGAAGGAAGGAGAAGGAAAGGAAGGAAGGAAAGGAAGGAAGGAGGGAAAGGAAAAAGGAAGGAAGGAAGGAAGGAAGGAAGGAAGGAAGGAAGGAAGGAAGGGAGGGAGGGAGGAAGGAAGGAAAAGATGGTCCATTGTTAAGTGACAGATTCACTAGGCAGGCACAGAGCCCAGCAATAACCCTGGTAGAAGAGAGGAGGAGAAGAAAAGAAAGAGTGAGGTAGCTTGATTATGGGGTGATCATGACTCTAGTCAGAAGACCCCAGGCTTTTCTTTCTCACTGGTATAGTCCAGGCAGGTTCCACCTGAGTGAAAAATGTCACAAACAGCTTCTGTAAGCTGGTGGTCTGCCAACTACAAAAAAACAGCAGCTGTGATGGGAAAATGTGGACAGTCCAGGCCAATCCATAAGCCAGAATGAGACAACAGAAGCCGCACATGCCAAGTGACTGGGCCAGTCATAGCCAGCACTGCCCAGTCATCAGCACATCATGAATGGGGAAAATATCACTTCTGGGCTGGGGAGACATCATAGTGTTTCTCCAAAAGACTTTTATGCCTGAAGCTCTGAGGGGCCAGGTTCAATCCCCAGTCCCACTATAAACCAGAGCTGAGCAGTGCTCTAGTCTCTTTCTCTCTGGATCTCTCATTAAAATAAGATAAATAAGGGGGGGAGGAGGAGGGAACGGTGGAGGAGGAAAGAAAAAGAAAACATTACTTCTCATCTGAGACCCCCCCCCCCAGCAGGAGCTAGCTCAGTATGAGAGGAGAAGAAAGAAAGAACCCCAAATTGGAATTCAAACAGGCAGCTGAGAGTCTAGGCCATGACAGAATGGACTCTGGAACTAAAAGGCTCAAGAGCAGCAGTGTCTTGGTCACACATCTGTAGAACAGGATAGGATTCTCACTGTGGGCATTACCTATAAAAGATCTAAATGTCACTGCTTTCTAAAGTTGGAATGCTGCCATATTCAAGTAAACTAGAAGGGGGAAAATGTGTATGCATATGTATTTCAGAGTCATTCACCAAGAGCAGAAAAGACCAGGTACAGAGTCAAAATAAACAGAAGGGGGTGATTGAGGCATTGAAGAGCTATCTCTGGTGGGGACAGTGACCAACTAACAGGATAAGCAGTGATTCATCTGCTGTGACTGTCACTGGACAGGACTCATGTGACTTCAACGGTGGCCATCCATCTTTAGATTGTCTTAAAGGAGAGGCAGAAACCCAGATACTTGAGCTATCTCCTGATACTAGTAAGTGTCAAATATTATATATGTGAGCTCTTGAGTGAGTTAACCTCTATTTCTGGCTTAGATTCCTAAATCTGTATCACAGGTATTTAAATGAATGAAACCATAATAAAGCTAGAAAGCTACCTGACCCTCAGTGTTTATCATCACCATAAACAAACAGCATACATCATCACCATCCAAATACCACTTCCTCTGGGCTATCCCAAGAACCATTACCTGCTAATGGGAGTTTCACTGAGAGCAGGACCTGTGAGTCTGCTAGCTTTGTTCACCCAGCCCCTGGCAAACTGTTGGCAACAATGTTTTCTGTCACTGTCACTGAATAACAACTAGCGTGTCACAAGTGTAGACCTGGAATTGTTCCTGCAACCTTTCATCTGTCACCAGTCCAGTTTCACCTAATCTCAAAGGTGTGAGTGGGATACACAGAAAACAGCCACCCTGTATGGCTGCCACTCAGAGCTGCCGAAGGACCTGTGCCCTTGAAGTGTGTTCTCTGGAATCCACTCTAGGCTGGAGATAGGGTATGGCAAGTCTGGGGAGGGTGAGCGCAGATGGCAGTCTCAGGGGTGACTTCTTGTAACTGCTGATCTATCAGGAATGCACGAGCTACTCCTCTGTGCACCATCATTTGTTTATGAGTCTGCCTGCAGAGAAAAATCCCTATGAGCCCTTTTGGTCCATATGCTGTTCTGGAAGTTGGCCTTGTGTTGGAGGATGAAGTACACAGTGCCAGTGCCTCCTTACCACGGAGCCCTCCTGAACTGGCTTGTGTGCTTGTGATACATTATGATCTCAGCCATTTTCCCAGCAAGCACTGTCTGTCTTGGAACAAAACCCTGAATGGCCCTGTAGATGAAGATGAAGAATAAAGAACACTGTGGGGGTGGGGTGGGTGGGGGTGCACCTGGTTAAGCACATATAGCACTATGGGCAAGGACCAGTGCAAGGATCCGGGTTCAAGCCCTTGCTCCCCATCTGTGGTGGGGGGGGACACTTCACAAGCAGTGAAGCAGGTCTGCAGGTGTCTACCATTCTCTCTCTCTCCTTCTCTATCTCCTCTTCCCCCTCTCAGTTTCTCTCTGTCCTACTGAATAAAATGGGAGAAAAGAAAAAAAGGAAAAAAAATTGCCAGCAATCCTGGAAACAATATATATATGGAGAGAGAGAGAGAGAGAGAATAAAGATCACTATATGACAACATGTATCTCTTACCACCACTTGACACTATCAACAATCCTTAAGTCAGATGAGCTGAGTATTAAGGTTCCCATCTTATGCAGGAAGAAAACAAATTTCAAAGGGCTTAATAAACAATATCCAGTGTTTAATGGGATAGCTCGAACTCTGACGACAAGACCCTTAATCACTTCCATACAACCTCCAAGGGAAATTCTCAGTGTGCTAGAAAAATGTCTCAGCATCTTTGTGGTTCTGTCACAGAGCCTGCTACAAACTGTGTGCTCAGCATATATCTCCAAGTGGATGCTTACTGACTGACACTTAAATCTTTCTTCCTCTGAATACTTACACTGGAAATCTGTCTGTATCATTCTGTTGAGCACCTAATTATTTCCTCAGGGCCAACTGATCTTCCTCAAAGAACAATGAGCCACTAAGGACCCTGGGTGATAGGATGAACCAGTCCCCCAATACACAGCTCTGCAAAGACTTGTTAGACGAGTTCTTAAATTCTCTTCACTAGATTATCAAGCTGTCTATCCCACTTAGTACTATAATTTGATAAACTCAGTGCTGTAATTTGATAACCTCTGGAAAAACTTCCTTGACATCACTCTACTTTTTCTTTAGCATTTAGCAACTTTGTAATTTACCAATTGCTAGCTGGCTATCTGTTCTACCCCATTTGTCCATGCCCACAAGAATGTACAATACCACAAGTAAAGACTTTGTTATTGGGGTGGGAGTGAGGAGAAGAGAACCAGTACAAGATGATGGAGGAGGGTTTAAATGGGTGGTGAGAGTGGTGTGTAGACACCTATCACAGAGAGATAAGAAAGTGTACTCATGTGACAACCACTATCTTATAGGTAATCATTTCCCTAATAAAGTAATTTTTAAAAATTCTGATGTATCCCAGGTACCTACAACAGTCTGGCACTCAACAGCTGCAGTAGTGTCCCTGCCTCCTCCCCACTCCCAATCCACCAGGTACATGTTACAAGACCTCCAGTGTATGTAGACAGCACCACATTCTATAAGTACAGGCTATGCTTACTCCTTCACATACATACCTACAGTAAGGTTTAATTATAAATTAGGCACTGTAAGGAATTAACAAGGGTGGGAGTAGATAACATAATGGTTGTACAAAGAGACTCTCATACATGAGTTTCCAAAACCCCAGGTTCAATCCCCTGCACAAACATAAGCCAGAGCTGAGCAGTGCTCTAGTAAAATAATAATAATACAGAACTGTAACAATACACTGTAAATAAATTTAAGATAAAATGTAGTCTCTCAAATAAACTACTGTAGATAGTATTTTTGGACTAAAGTTGACTATAGCTAACTGAAAATACAGAAAACAAATCACAGATGAGGAATTACAGTGTTTCTTTTTAAAATTATTTTATTTATTTGCTTAATTAGGATAGTGAAGAGAAATTGAGAGGAATGGGGGATATAGGGAGTGAGAGAAAGAGACGCCTGCAGGAGAGCTTCACTTCTTATGAAGCTTCCCACTGCAGATGGGAACCGGGGGATTGAACTCAAGTCCTTACACAAAAACTGTAATATTTCCAACAGCTATCAAGTTGTTTCTGTGGCTGGGAAAGTCATTCTTCACTCGGTGAATTTTGTTAGAAAAAAACGATTTATTCTACCCATGAAGCTAAGAGTTTATTTCTACTTCAGACAGAAGCCTATAATGTTGACAAATATCTATAATGATTAGGAAACTAGCATGGGGAATGGAAGGGTGGGGACTGGTTTTAGTTTAATATGCTGTCTGAGCAGTAGAATACATTATTTTTATTCCCAAAGCCCATGGTCAATTCAATTCTGGAGCTGCAGGCCTGAGCCTCCAATGGCCCTTCAGCTTCATTCTAATGGGATAAAGTGAGCCATTCAAGTGATATGGAAAAGCTTGCAGCTATTAGCTATTCTATTTGCAGCACCTTAATCTTATGGGTAGAGGACACTGTATTTTAATGTATCTTTATAACCCCTGAGCTGCAGTACAACGACTAGATCAGAGTATCAGCTCACTGACATAAGGAATATAAGAGATAAAGAGGGAAGGATCAAGTAGATTAAAAACAAAAACAAAAAGAAAGAAAGAAAGAAAGAAAGAAAGAAAGAAAGAAAGAAAGAAAGAAAGGAAAAGAAAAGGAAAAAAAACAGTAGGGAGGAGAGAAGTTAGAGTGTGTGAATAGTAATGCTTAACCATTTTAGTAAAAACAAGAACAAAATACATGCAGAAGATTGAGGTCTTTGTGTTTATTTGTCTATTTTTTCAACTTATTCCCCAATAGGTGTGAAAAGATAATTAAGCTAATAACACCGAATACCTGGGATTGGAGCCAAAGGAGGGTTGAGACTGGAGGGGGGATGGAGTTGGCATTAATTCTTCCTTCGTGTACCTCTGTTTTGCTTGAGGTCTTGTGACTCCAGCAGAACTAACTAGCAGAGAGCACAGAACTGAAAGAAGAGAAGTTAGGGAAGTGCTAAATGAAAAAGGAAGAAAAATAATTGTGGGAATCTGGGTACTACTCAGGATGGAAGTACTACATCCTCAGGATCAAAAGGATCATCAGTCAAAGGGTGGTGACAACTCAGCACAACCCCAAACATGGCAGACAGATGGAGGCGGAGTGAAAGGGACAAGCAAGACATTCTTTCCTGGGATCACACTTTGCAACCACACTTCAGGAAAAAAAAAAAAAACTTAAAAGACTAAATTAAATGCAGGAATGTATGGGGGTGGGTTGGGGGTAGAGAAACTGGATACAGCTCAGGCAGTAGAGATCAGGATCAATATCCAGCAATGGATGTACCAGAATGGTGTAATGATGTTCTGGCTTTTCTCCTTCCTCTCTCTCTCTCTCTCTCTCTCTCTCTCTCTCTCTCTCTCTCTCTCTCACACACACACACACACACACACACACACACACACACTCATATCAAATAAATCTTAAAAAAAAAAAAAAACCTGAAAAGAGGCAAAAAAAAAAGGGGGGGGAGGGGTAGAGGGTGAAAGTTGCCTTGAATATCTAGTGTCACCTCAATGTAAAGTATTTTACTAAATGTTCACAAAGAAACTCAGAATTCTGTCCTCATCTCCACAAACTCACCAAGTTTTCTTTTTTCTTTTACTCCATAATTTTCTTTTTTCTTTTACTCCATAATCTCTGTACAAAGACATTGATTCAAGTTTTAACTCTACTGATTTACCAATGTGTGACAGAGAGAGGGAGAGAGAGAGAGAGACTATCTTGGGAAAATAAGACTATCTAATTTGCAGGGTTGTTGTAAAGATTAAATTAGAGGGGGCTGGGTAGTGGTGCACCCAGTTAATCACATATATCATCATGCATAAGCAAGGACCTAGGTTTAAGCCTCCACTCTCCACTTGCAGGGAGATACTTTTCAGGAGTGGTGAAGCAGATCTGCAGGTGTCTTTCTTTGCATCTTTATTAAAATCAAGTTTTCAGAAATTTTGATTTATCCTTTTCTTTCCCAAAAGTGTAGCTAAGTAAAGCAATAATGTGCTGGATACTAAAACAAATGGATTCCAGCACTCTGCTTTGTCTGATGCCTTTGTGACCAGAGGAATAAACATTTTGGAGTGGTGCACTTCAGGTCAGCAAGGGGGAAGATGAAGCACGAGAATGTCATAATGTTCGCAGCTAATCTTTAGGGTGACCAAAAGAACGAGATGTAGGGTAAGCACAAGTAGCACAGCTGTGAATGAGCTGTGCTTCAGCTTTTGCTGAAATACAGCTTCCCTGCCCAGCCGTTGTCTCCACGTCTCTGTTACCAGCCGTGAAGCAAGCCAGCCCGGCAAGAGCCTCCGAAATTTTAACAACAAAGGGGGGTCTTTTAAACATGGTGTTGGGACAAGTTCATATCCATACACAAAGGAATAAAATTGGATTCATTCTTCATAATATACATAAAAATTTATTCAAAGTGGATCACCAATAAAATAAAAGATCTAAAATTATAAAACAGGAATATCTTTCATGATATTTAATGAATTCAGATCTTATCTAAAGTCTTATTAGACACTATTATAAGCACATACATAATACAGAAGTTGAGTGATTTTAAAATGAAGGAAGCCACCTGAATACTTGTTGCTCCAAAGAAGAGATATGAAGAGATATGAACGACCAGTAAAGACCGTAAGAGATGACCAACAGGAAAAAAACAAGCCCAATCAACAATGAAATACTACTTCATAGACCTAAGATTATAGTACTATATGTGCTTGGGATGATAACATGAATTGGTGATGTTACGGAGTAAATATTGATGGGAGTGAAGAATAGTGTAACTACTTATGAATACAACCTTACACTTTCTCATAAAGTTGAGCACAGAGGTTTCATATGAACCAGCAATTTCACTCTCAGGTATCACTCTAAGAAAAATGAAAACAGGGGCCGGGTGGTGGCACATCTGGCTGAGCGCACATGTTACAGTGCACAGGACCCAAGTTCAAGCCTCCGGTCCCCACCTGCAGAGGGAAAGCTTTGCAAGAGGTGGAGGAGGGCTGCAAGTATCTCTCTGTCTCTCTGCCTCTCTATCTCCCCCTTCTCTCTCGGGTTCTGGCTGTCTCTATTCAATAAAGATAATAAAAAAAAGTGTTGTAAGAAAAAAAAAAAGAAAAAGAAAAATGAAAACAGAGACCAAGAGGTGGTCACACCTGGTTAAGTGTTAAGTGCACACATTACAGTGCACAAGGACCCAGGTTCAAGCCCCTGGTCCCCACCTGTAAAAAAAAAAAAGTTTCATGAGTAGTGAAACAGAGCTATGGGTATTTTTCTGTCTCTATCCATCTCTATTTCTCCCTCTCAATTTCTCTCTGTCTCTATACAATAATAAATAAAATTATTTTAAAAAATGAAAACATGTGTCCACACCAAAATTTAAACAATTATTCACAGAAACAGCAAATAGACCAAAAAAAGGGTATAACCACAATGTCCATCAACTATTTAAATAGAAAAACATAACATACACCTTATACAAAGAAATACTTAGCCATAATCAAGAATGAAAAACTGATACATGCTACCTCACAGATGAATTGCACAAATGTTAAGACGAATTAATAACAAAAGGTATCAAATCAGTACAAGAAGAAAGAATAGTAGTTTCATAGGGTTGGGGACTAGGGGCATGACAGAAACATGGGGAGGATTTCTGGTTGAACACACATATAACAGTCCACAAGGACCTGGGTTCGAGCCCCTGGCCCCCACCTGCAGGGGGAAAGCTTTGTGAGTGGTGAAGCAGTGCTATAGGTGTCTCTCTGCCTCTCTCCCTGTCTATCTCCCCTCCTCCTCTCAATTTCTGGCTGTCTCTATGCAATAAATAAATAAAGATATTTAAAAAGTTTAAAAAGTGTTATAATGTTCTGTGTAGCCCAATTGTGAGTACTTGTTAAAAAAATGTCAACATACATTGATAAAAAGATTTCAGGAAATAGTAAAGTGTGGATTTTAGAGAGAAGTAGAAAATTAAATCCTGAGTTTCCTTACTAGGGATAATAACAGATAACAATAAATAATATCTAGATATGAAATGGCAAGAAAAAAAACTACAAAAATATAAGATTTCTAAGTATCATGGAAAATACCAGAACAGCTGCAGAGGTCAAGTCCCTCTGAGGGACCCCACAGAAGGGTGAGAAACTATAAAGTGAACTTTTTTTTTTCGAAAGTCTCAAAGCAATTTCTGGGCTATGTGAGGGTTGGCAAGATATTTCACTTGGGTAGTGTGCTTGCTTTGCCATGGCTACAACCCTCGTTCAAGTTCAGTCCTCATCTCACTGAAGAAATATGGTGTTGTGGTGCCTTTCTCTTAGTCCCTCTACCTATAAATTATATAATTTATTTTCTAATGGAGGGGGGAAGAGGACACAAACCAGAGCATCACTTTAGCACATGCGATGTCAGGAACTGAACTTAAGATTCATGCTTGAGAGCCCTGCACTTTATCCACTGACCCACCTCCCAGGTCACTCTCTCTGTCTGTTCAACTGCAAAAGTCAGCCTAGAATGGAGAAGCCTCAAGACAACAACAATGACAACAATAAAATTATTGGTACAAAACACTTTTAAAAAATTGCTGTGAGGTTATTGTATGCTTGGTTCCTGCATAAGGAATACACTGCTCCTAGTGGTCATTTTTCCTTTATTTTTATTATTTCTTTATTTTTTATTAGATAGGATAGAGAGAAATTGAGAAAGAAGGGGAAAACAGAAAGGGAAAAAGAAAGAAAGACACCTAGAGACCTGCTTCACTGCTTATGAAGCTTCCCTGCTACAGAAGGGGAGTGGGGGCTCAAACCCAGCCTCAACATAAAATAGCTTAATTATTTAATAAAAATTAAGTTAAAACAAAAAAATTTTTTTGATCCAAGTTTGAGCTGAAATTCAAAATTTTTTCTTATGATCAATACTCAATGACTTAAACAATGGGAAAACTGCCCTCCATGGTGTATGTGTAAAAAATGTTTTTTGAAATGTCTCAGAAAACATCTTTATACAAAGCAAGTCATTTTTTTTTTTTACTTCACTACCATCAAGAGATCATTGCACAGAAGAGAGAACGAACCTTTGATGCTTCAAACCTCTACCAAACTTAACTAGACTAAGTAACACTAGAAATTAAGGTTGGGCTATGGACACTGGTAGAATAACTGTAAGCTGGGACCAGGTGGTGGTGCACCTGGCTAAGCGCTCACATCACAGTGCACAAGGATGCAGGTTCAAACCCCTGGTCCCCACCTATAGGGGGAAAGCTTTGGAAGTGGTGAAGCTGGGCTGCAGATGTCTCTCTGTCTCTCTCCAAATTCATCTTCCATACCCCTCTCAATTTCTCTCTGTCTCTATCCAACAATTTAAAATATTTTAAAAAACTAAATAACTGTAAGTATTAGCAGCTCTCAAAGGCATGCAGATACTTTAATGTGTTTTTCTCTGTTTCCACCCACGAGGCAGGTTCCCCAGAGATGACCTCAGCTTGCACGCAGCTGCAGAAAGCAGGCCTCCTATTCAAAGAAAGTACCTTAGCTCTAGGCACAGAATCAGAAAGTGAAAAGGTGGAAAAATATTTACACACACACACACACACACACACACACACACATCACCTGGACTTTCAGCTTGTTAACTAATATTAAAAAGCTTTCTGGTCATCAGAAAAGAATCTGACCATACTCCAAAATGCAACAATCCATATTTAAAGACAATAATGATACATAATGGAATGAACTGTGCATAAAATACCCATCTCAGTTACCCAAAGTTTAAAAAAAAAGCTATTATTCTCTCTGGTTATCAAATAAGCACTGCACTCCAAGATTAGAAGAGATAAAGGAACAAAACAAGAGACAAATGGATTGGTTTCTCAGGAGGATTGCAGATAACACTTGTGACAGTTTAAATATTGCACTTTGCTCCTGTGTTATCAACCTATTTAAAAAGACATTATAGCCCTGCTCCTGATCAAGGATGATTGGTTTAAAAACCAGTTTTGATTAAGATCTTGCACTCAATTTACATATGCAACAGGCTGGAGACAGAAATGTAAAGTATAATCTTTCTTTCTTCTCTCTCTCTCTCTCTTTTTTAAAAAGATTTTTAACAAGATTAAAATTTTATTCTTTTTAAAATATGTATATTTTAGGGGGCCAGGTAGTGGTACACCTGGTTAAGCACACATATTACAGTGCACATATTACAGTGGGGACCTGGGTTCAAACTCCTAGTCCTCACCTGCAGGAGGAAAGTTTCCTGAGTGGTGAAGCAGGGCTGGAGGTGTTTATCTCTCTCCTTCTCTATTTCTCCCTCCCTTCTCAATTTGCCTCTGTCTCTATTCAAAAATAAATAAATTAAGTAAAATTTTAAAAAGTTTTTTTCATTGTCTTTATTTATTTATTAGATAGAAACAACCAGAAATTGAGAAGAGAGTGAGAGATAGAGAGGGAGAGACAGAGAGACACCTGCAGCCCTGCTTCACCACTAGTGAAGCTTTCCCCATTCAGGTGGGGACTGGAGGCTCAAACTCAGCTCCGTGCACATTGTAACATGTGCACTCAACCAGGTAAGCCACTGTCCAACCCCCCCCCCAATTTTTTAACTTACATTTATTTATTTTGCATAGAGGTAGAGGATTTAAGAGAGGAGGGGGAGATGGAGGGAGAGAGACCACTACAGTACTGCTTTACCACTTGGGAAGCTTCTTCCCTGCAGGTGGGGGCCAGGGACTTGAACCAGGGTATTGTAGCATGTGCACTCTAGTAAGTGCACAACTAGTAAGTTGCACCATCTCCCAGGCCCAAATCTGTTTTTCTCATTGGACAGTTTTCTTCTCTACAGCATCATCCTTTCTCCCATATCCAAGCTGCTTCAATAGCCCCCATCAGCCCTACCCCTCAACATAGGAAGCAGAAGAAATCAAAGCTAATAGAGATCTAGCTTTGGGATAGCTTCCATGCCACCAGTTCACCTTTATTTAAGGGAGGGGGGGGGAAAAACTCCTCAGTAAACAAGAGTATCCCCAACAGGCAAACCAGCAGTCTAATTGGGGGGGGGGGGGGTGAGTCAGCTTATCAATGCACAGGAGACTGACTGAAACACTCCTTGAGCATTTTTCAACTTGTTGATGTAAAGCCAGAAATGAAGGTGGGAATGAAGAATGAATAAAACAATTTAAGTTCATTAGGAGTCTCAGGATCAATACACCCCTGAGAAGCAATGGTTCTGCATTCATTTGACAGCACAGTGGGGTTCCACACTCATCTCCAGAGGGGCCAGGCAGAACTTTGAAGTGGGCCTCATGATTTTGTGCAGAGAAAAGTCAGGGCAGGCTCCATCACTGAAGAAGCAGGTCTCTGAAGATTAAAGCCTTACAAAAAGCCTCCCTTGTATCAGAATGCTACACATGAACTAAGTGTTGCAGTGTACTGAGTAAAATCACACTCAAAGCTCCACATGTTAGAATAACCTTGGGAAAGCAGACCACCAGTGTTCCAACCCCAGCTCCCCTTTAAGCTGTTTTTCCATGAGCAAAATTCTTAACCTCTCTTTGCACTTAGATTTACAGAATCTTTAACACGGTTAAAACAAAACAAAACAAAGCCAGTACTTCCAGAAGCCAGGCAGTGGCCTGACTGGTTAAGCGCACACATTACAGTGGGCAAGGACCTGTGTTCAAGCCCTTGGTCCCCACCTGCAGGGGGAAGCTTTACAAGTAGTGAAGCAGGGCTGCATGTGTCTCTCTGTCCCTCTCCCTTTCTACCAACCCCCTCTCAACTTCTGGCTGCCTCTTTCCAATAAATAAATGAAGATAATAAAATTTAAAAAATATTTCTTTGTACAACCCAAGAGGGAGTTAAAGAGCTTGAAGTAGGGCAAAATGGCTGGTATCTAGTAAGAAGTCAACCTCAATTTATGGTTATTTTTATTATTACTTCCATTTTATAGATAAAGACATCAGTCTGAGAAGAGATCACAAAATTTTCTTAAGTTACAAAGCTCAGAATTTGGGAGTAATAGACTCCAGAGCTCAGGCTGGCAGTACTAACACTCTTAGTCTCTCAGGTAATTTCCCCCTTATCATTACCATGAAATACATTTGGTCAATTATTATCTTGGTTATATGATTTAAAAAACTTTAAAAAATATTTTAATTCCCATATGGGGAAACAGCATAATGGCTATACAAAAGACCCGTGTATAAGGCTCTGAGAGACCCGGTTCAATCCCCAGCACTACCATAAGCCAGAGTTGCACAATATTCTGTTCTCTTTCTCGTCAAAATGAAATATAAAAAGAAAAAATTAAATTCCCTTTAAAAATCACATTTAATAACAACAGTAAAAGCAGTGGTGGTTATAGTTGCAGTAGTAGGAAATGAACCATCATCTGACAATGTGAGCAGAGATGTTAAATACAATATCTCATTCCCTCTATTAGGAGAAATTCCACCTATGACAATTCATGAACGGCATCAAAAATTTGGAAGGAGGACTATGTGTTGGTAGAACAATAATAAATAATAAATAATTACTGACAGTACCAAAACACGTATCTTTATGACAGATGGGGTGGGAAGCTCAGCATAGCACATGTTCATGTAATAATGTGGGCATTACTACACAGCTCACATTTGAGAAACTAATGAATGGCTGGCAAGCAGATCACAGGGACAGGTCAAACTATCACAGCACTGAAGGTAGGGAAGAAAGGACCTTAATTTACATATACTTGGAATGTGTGTGTGTGGGGGGGAGATCACAGCAAAGTCACTACAATGAAGGTAAAACTCCAATAAAGGCAAAAATCATACTCTTCACAACCTAGAAGTTCATCCCTATTAATACCACTAACAACCAAAATGAAGTCTTTGTGAGCCAAAAGAAATTAAAGATGGGTTAAATGCACGTACTACAATGCATAATGACCTGAATTCAAGCCCCGGTCACCTCTACAGAGTAGAAGCTTTGCAAGTGGTGAAGTAGTGCTGCAGGTGTCTCTCTGTCTCTCTTCCTCTTTATATTCCCTGCCTCCTCAATTTCTGACTGTCTCCAATAAATAAAGATAATAAAAATTTTCCCTTTAGTTGCCCTTGTTTATTGTCATTGTTATTGTTGTTGTTAGATAGGACAGAGAGAAATCCAGAGAGGAGGGGACAACAGAGAGGGGAGAGAAACATAGACACCTGCAGACCTGCTTCACCACCTGTGAAGTGAACACCCTGCAGGTGGGGAGCCAGGGGCTCGAACTTGTGCTTCCCACCATGTGCGTTTAACCCGCTGAGCCACCACCCAGCTCTCAATAAAAAAATTTTTAGGGGGTCCGGTGGTAGCGCACCTGGTTGAGCGCATGTATTACAATGCTCAAGGACCCAGGTTCGAGGCCCCGATCCCCACCTGCAGAGGGAAAGCTTTACGAGTGGTGAAAGCAGGGCTGCAGGTGGCTCTCTGTCTCCAGGGTTATTGCTGGGGCTCGGTGCCTTCATTATGAATTGACTGCTCCTAGAGGCTATTTTTTCCCTTTTGTTGCCCTTGTTGTTTATCGTTGTTGGTATTATTATTGTTGTTGTTATTGGATAAGACAGAGAGATAACGAGATAGGAGGGGAGACAGAGAGGAAAGAAAGACAGACACCTGCAGACCTGCTTCACCGCTCCTGAAGCGAACTCCCTGCACGTGGGGAGCGGGAGACTCGAATTGGGATCCTTAAGCCCCTTGCGCTTTGTGCCATGTGCCCTTAACCTGCTGTGCTATCACCGGGCCTCCTCTTCACTCTTATAATGGAAGAGTTATGGCAAAGAATGATTCAGATAATACTGGTGTATTGTACGGAGTGATTGTAAGAAATAATGTATGGTATTTAAAAGGTTGGAGTAGAGTAATAGGTGGTGGCAAATCTCCAAAAGGCACACATTACTATGCATAAGGACTCAGGTTCAGGCCCCCAGTCTATATCAGGAAGGAGGAAGCTTCAAGAGTGGTGGAGCAGTGCTGTGGGTGTCTCTCCTCTCTGTCTCTCTTTCTTTTCCTCGCTTTTGCTGTCATTCACCCTTTATTAAAAAAAGAAAATGCTGGGAGTCGTCGGTAGCCCAGCGGGTTAAGCGCACGTGACACAAAGCACAAGGACCCGCGTAACCATGCCAGTTCGAGCCCCCAGCTCCCCACCTGCAGGGGGAGTTGTTTCACAGGCGGTGAAGCAGGTCTGCAGGTGTCTGTCCTTCTCTCCCTCTCCTCTCTCCATTTATCGCTGTCTTATCCAACAACGACGACATCAACAACAATAAAAACAACAAGGGCAATAAAAAGGAAATAAGTAAATATTTAAAAATCTTAAAAAGAAAATAAAATGCCATTGGGAATAGTAGAATAAATCAGGAACTGAACCCTAACCATAACACTGGTGACAAGAAAATAAACAAATAGATAAATCAAAATAAATGGTTAGCATTAAATGGTAGGCCAAATAAATTATCCTTGTGAAAGAAAGTTAATGAACATTTCTATCTCTCTCTCTCTCCCTCTCTCTACCAGAGTTCTAGTTTATGATGGTGCAGGGGGTTGAACCTGGGACTTTGGAGCCTCAGGCATGAGAGTCTCTTTGCATAACAGTTATGCTATCTACACCTACCTGTTTTTTTTTTTTTTTTTTTTAATCAGAGCACTGCCCAGCTCTGGCTTATGGTGGTTGCTGATAATTTAACTTGGGACCTTTAAGTCTGAATCATAAGAATATTTTTGCATAATCATTATGCTCTCTTCCCCCAGCCTAATCAGAAGATTTTTTTTTTGCCTCCAGGGTTATTGCTGGGGCTCAGTGCCAGCACTAGAAATCCACTGCTCCTGGAGGCTATTTTCCCCTTCTTGTTGCCCTTGTTGTTTATCATTGTTGTTGTTACTATTATTGTTGTTGCTGTCATTGATGTTGGATAGGACAGAGAAATCGAGAGAGAAGGGAAAGACAGAGAAGAGGAGAGAAAGACACCTGCTGGGGGCTCGATTCAGGATCCTTACACCAGTCCTTGGCTTCGCACCTTATACTCTTAACCCTCTGCACTGCCGCCTCACCCCGATCAGAAGATTTTTATAAGGGGATTCTGCTTCACAAGCAGTGAAACAGGTCTGCAGGTGTCTAACTCTCTCTCCCTCTCTATCCTATATAGTAAAAACTAGGGGGGGGGGAGGCAAAAATGGCCACTAGGAGTGGTGGATTTGTAGATCCTGGCACTGGAGACAAAAAAAAAAAGATATGTTCTAAACTACAGCTAATAAAAGGTAGGTGGCGTGAGGAAGATGAGAACCAGAAAATGGGTTGTTCTTCCAGATGGAAGGAACAGCAGGTTTATGTCAAACCTAAAGTCAAGACTGGGAATTATCAGCACACTGAGAGTATTCAATAGTTGTAATTTTTAGCATACTATATATCCTCTTCTTCTACCACTACAATTCACATATAGCAGCCTGATGCTTCCTTGCAAATGTGTCAATTCAAACAAGTTTAGTTTCCCAGGAAGCTTCACACATAAATTTAAAAATCACTCTCTTGTCTTACAGGATAAGATGGTCTAGGGGTGGAAATTGCACAGAAGGAATTGGAAAACTTGGGTTTGGGTGCCAGTTTTACTGTTAATCTACCAGGTGGCCTTTGGCAAATTAATAATTAAAAAAAAAAACTTCTGTCTTCAGCTGTCTGATCATAAAATAACTATCCAGAATGACCCTGCTTAAAAAAAATGAAATTTTATGTGAACTAACAGGATGTATCACTGAAACCACTTCAAATGATTCTGTAATATAGTTCATTTTTTGAAGTTATTGAAAGTTTTGAAAAGTTGTTTAATCTTTTGATGTAGAAGTTTTATTACAAGAGATTATCTCTTTCCCAAGAAGTTTAAAACATTGATATCTTCTATAATTCACATTATATATTAATTTATATACATTAATAATTTACATTGTCTAGAAAAACATAGCATGACTTATAGTAGCAGCATGGAGGAGGCCAACTTTTTTCATTGGTTCACCAGATAAGGAGGAACATGACTTTAGGGCCCAAACTTTCCAAGCTTTTCCTCATATGGAAAATGTAATCCAAGATTACCTTCCCTGGCAGCTGTCATGGAGAGTCAATATCATAATACTAAAACTCAGCATAAAACCTGGCACATACTAAATACTCAACAAATAGTACTCAATCTCAGAAAATAGAGCTAGAAAGGCCACTTTGATCAACATATGACCAATGATTAAATATCCAACACCCATAAGGTTCTCACTCTGCCAGGCATGATAGTCAAAACAATGAGTAATATTTTTTAAAAAGCACTCTCATGTTGTATTAATTAAATTCTCCCAATAGTCATTTAAATTATTATTAAGTATCATTATCTCTCATCTTATATTTCAGGAAATTGTGGTGTTGATAGGTTAATTTACCCAAGAAAATTGGAGCTAGTGCTCAAAAACAAAGGGGGGGGGGAGGTTACTCTACATTCTTTGGCATGGCAATGCCAACAACAAAGTAATTTCTTAGGAAAATTATTATGAGCATTTTAATAAATTGTATGAAAGAGATAGACTAAAATCAGAGTAGCAGGTAAACCCATTAAAGTAATAAGAGGAAGGGGAAGGTAATAGCAAAGGATGTGTTAAACACCCATGTCCACCAATACCCACTCCCATAAAACCCACCTTACATATATTCAAGCATAATATGTAAAACACATGGGGAAATCAAGTTTGTCTATCTTTCTAGCAAAGCTGCGTCCAATGACCAACCTCTATTTATTTAGAGTGTCTGACTATCAGATATCCTCCAAGATTTGGCGATGGGGAAAATAGTAGGGAGAGGAAACAGTTGCTCCTCTTGGGCAACAGCTGTGAATAATCATTCATTACACAGGATGACTATGAAATGGATCTTATGTGTGGTGACTATTTCATAAATACACAAAATCCAACCCAGAAGACCTGGTTGTGATACTGACATAGCACAACCAACATGTGGGCTTAATAAGCTCATTATATATTTGTTTTATTTTTTAATTAATTAATTAATTATTTTTTGCCTCCAAGGTTATTGGTGGGGCTTGGCGCCTGCACTAAGAATCCACTGCTCCTGGAGGCCATTTTTCCCCCTTTTGTTGCCCTTGTTGTTACTGTTATTATTATTGTCATTGTCATTGCTGTTGCTGGATAGGTCAGAGAGAAATTGAGAGAGGAGGGTAAGACAGAGAGGGGGAGAGAAAGATAGACCCCTGCAGAACTGCTAAACCACCTGTGAAACAAACTCCCCCGCTGATGGGGAGCCGGGGGCTCGAACCAGGATCCTTACTCCTGTCCTTGCATTTCACACCATGTGCTCTTAACCCAATGCTATCGCCTGACCTCCACTCATTATATATTTGTAGTATGGTCATAAGATGACTGTATTTGTTCTTAGGGCTTTCAGGTCCTGGTATATGATAATAAAAAAGGACGTAAGTCAGGGATGAGAGTGGTTTGCAGACACTTATCATGATGAGATGGGAAATTATACATCTATACTGTAAACCATTAATCTCCCAATAAATAAATAAGCCATAGAAATGAGTCACATAGCAAGTAAAAGAAAGAAGAAGAGGAGAAAGTCTAAGTATACATATATCTCAAATATATGGTACAAGGCCTCGACTTCTAGTATCTTTCTGAATTAATCCATATATATATATATTTTTTAGAGATTTTATTTATTTATTCATGAGCAATGATAGGAGAGAGATAAATAACCAAATGTCACTCTGGTACATGTGCTGCCGGGGATTGAACTTGGGACCTCATGCTTAAGAGTCCAAAGCCTTGTCCACTGTGCCACCTCCTGGATCACAATATATATATATTTCCAGTAGGTGCTCTGTGTGAGAGCAAGGTCAAAACTATTTTCTTTACCTAAGAAGGCTCTAATTAAAAGGCATAATAGCCTCTAGAAATTTAGCAGAGGAAAAGCCCCAAGGGTGATGGTTATCTTATTGTCAAAAGGAGATCAGGTTCCTATGGGATCATATAATTAACACATCCTATTCACCAAGCCATCTTCTATTTGATAAACTTCACACTTCTACATATCTTGCTAGTAGGAGACAAATGTAATAAAATGTAAAATAAGCATTCTATCCTGATGGATGATTTTCTTTTTATGAATTCATGGATGACCATTCTAACTTGTTTATCATTCTCTGTGAGGTGAATTAATGAGTGTTTGTGCTTGGCAGCTGGGTAAATTTCACTTATGAGGTTCCCCCAGTCTACAGGGGGAGAATGCAAACTTACCCTGAATTACCATGAAATTTATATTTCCGATAGCCTTTTTTATTAGCAATAGAAGCCAACTCTGATAAATTTCAAAGACCACAAGAAGTTAACTTTATGAACACAAAATAAAAGGTTGAAGAAAATGGCAAAGAAAAGACAAGCAGCAAAACCATTCTAAACATCTAGGCAGCAGGAGCTGTTAGTGTCTTCTCAGATCTGAGAAAATAGTTCTCAACATTGGCATGACCAGGCAGTGACACAACTGGTTAAGTGCACACATCATAATGTGCAAGGACTCAGGTTCAAGCCCCTGGTCCCACATGCAGGGGGAAAGCTTCACCAATGATGAGGCAAGTCTGCAATCTCCCTCTCTATCTCCCTTCCCCAGCCCTCTCAATTTCCCTCTGTCTCTATCCAATAATGAATAAATAATAATATTTAAAAAAAAAATAGTTCTCATCACTTTGTCTCATATTTGACTTTAGGAAGAGTACCTGACTGGCTCAGTTTAGCTCACATGCTCTCCTAATGAAAGGCAGAGAATATGGGTGAACATTCCACTAAGACAGAAGGGGTAGGAGCAAGTGGTGGCACACTTAATTGAGCGCACACACTACCATGTGCAAGGACCCAGGTTCAAATCTCAGGTGCCTACTTGCAGGGGGAAAGTTTCACAAGCGACTAAGCAGGTGACAAGCGCCCCCCCCCCCCATCATCTTCCTCTTCCCTCTAAATTTCTCTGTCCTATCAAACAAAATAATGAAGTTAAACAAAAAATAAATCATTGTAGTCTGGGAGGTGGTGCAGATGATTAAACACTGGACTCATGAGGTCCCAAGTTCAACCCTTGGTAGCACATGTAAGAATGATATGGTGTGTATTCTCTCTGTCTCTCCCTCTCCCTATCTTTCTCACTAATAAAAAAATAAATAAAATCTTCAGAAAAATAAATAAGACAGAAGGATAATCTCCCCAATTTGGAGAGTGGGGAGAAAAGGAGAGGAAAAGAGAAAGATAAAAGAAATTTAAAAATGTGCACTGAACTCCTCCACGCAGGAAATTCAGAAGTTGATCTCCCAAGCAGTCAGGTCATTCAAAAACTGTTATTCCAATTTCTTTAGCGTCCCAATTAGTGATTCAAGCTACATTACAAGGTTGAAGTTCAGGTATGGAAATATAATAGGTTCTCATGAGAAAAAGCATACTTTAAAAATAGCTTAAAAGAAGTAAGAGTTATAGTAGAAGATAAAGCATTCTATTTGTGTAATCTTTATTGTACAATGTTTACTAAAGATGAATTTCTAAGCAAATGAAAATGTTTTAGCAAATATACTCATGAAGGAGTTGTACTAGCAACTTCTCTAAAATAAGTAAAATGAAATTATTCTGACATGAACTAGTATATCTTTTAGAAGCCGGGTGGGTCACAGCAAGAAAGAATTTAATACTTCTTAGAAAAATAACTCTCTGCAACTATTATAACAAAAACTTATTTTTGGAATTCCGCTGAAACTGGCAACTTGCACTGAGATTCTAATGCTAGAAGACCACCCAGTTTAAATGGAATGTGTCAATTACTAAGTTACTAATACTCACACAAAAGATACTCTTAGAAGGAGATGTGTCACTTTAAACATTGGCATAAGGATATAAACTTGAGGCTGGGGAAATAGTTCAGCTGTATATGTCCTACCTTACATGTGTGAGACTCTGGATCCAATCCCAACACCACATGGGAACAGCAAGAACAGTAAGAGCACATGGAACGGTGTTTTGCGTTTTCTCTCTTTCACTCACTCAATAGCAGGAAAACACTGGGGCAGGTAGGCAGCTCAATGTTAATGCATATTGCCTGAGGTACAACATTCAATCTCCAGCACCACATTCGGAAAGAAAACCAGAGGGGGCCAGGTGGTGGCACAGCAGAGGGTTAAGTGCACATGGTGCAAAACACAAGGACTGCCATAAGGATCCAGGTTCGAGCCCCTGGCTCCCCACCTGATGGGACACTTTGCAAGCAGTGAAGCAGGTCTGTAGGTGTCTGTCTTCCTTTCTCTCTCTTTTTCTCTGTCCTAGCCAATAACAACAACAACAATAAGCTACAAGGGTAACAAAAGGGAAAAAATAGCCTCCAGGAGCAGTGGATTTGTAGTGCAGGTACTGAGCACCAGCAATAATCCTGGAGAAAAACAAACAAACAAACAAACAAAAACAGAGAAAAGGAAGAAGGGAGAAAGGGAGGAGAGAGTGGCATAAAACAAGTATCCAGAAAGAATATCAAGAATACAAATTATACATTTTAGGATGGCCCTTGTTCTAACCCTCTCAACTTTTGTTTTGATTTTTGCCCAGTCTCCTACCATGAGGCAGAGAAAAGAACTAGTGTACAAAATCAGTGGTTTATCTTGGAATCTGTGTATACATGAATTGCCTGTGGACATTTGGCAAAATGTGACTCCCTCCAAATAAACTACTGGGGTCAGTATATTTCCTGTTCATCAAGAAGAAATAAGCATTTCAGTCTTAATTCCCTAATCCACCACAAAGAAGAAAGGAATTCTTTCAAAGTCATTTAAAGGAAAACAAAAAGAAAAAGAAAGAGAGAGAGAAAGGAGAAAAGAAAGAGAGAAAGAAAGAAAGAAAGGGAAGTTAAAATGAGATTCAGGCAGAAGTGCAAGATAAAAAATAAAGCAAAAATAAAAAGGAGCAAAAAAGACATTAGCCAGATTAAAGGGGTTCTAAAAGTGATTAATAATTTGGATTCCTAAATGTCCTAAACATCACAGGGTGGTAAAAACCATGTATAAGAAAGCTTATCAGAATCCTTTCCACATTACCCCTGACACATGCTGCCAAAATTTGGATAAACAGGAATATACTGACAGAACACATAGGACATGAGCTATCTAAGTAAAGAGTCATTACTCATATAAAAGAATCAATTGCACTACATGGAGAGGAAAAATAAAGAGAGGAGTTAACTACGTAATCATCCAAAGGCATACAAGGTGCTTCCTCTAAGTATAAAAGAAAATTTTAAAATGTAAAATAAAATTAAGAAAAGGAAATATAGAACAACTTGAATCAATTTCTTGCTTACTAAATATGGAACTGATTTTACCATCAGGTGAAAAAGTGTTTAATAAAAGATAAAACTCTTATTAGAGTGACACATAAAGGAACAAAAAAATTATAAAGTTTATATATAATATTTATCTTAGTGAAATACCCAACAAATATATGAATTCAATGGTTATGATCACATGTAATATTTAGCTAAATGAAATACTCAAATACATACAAAGTTCCTGGTCCCCACCTGTGAGGATTGGGGAAGGTGGGAAGAGCTTCATAAGCAGTGAAACAGTGCTGCAGGTGTCTCTCTCTTCTCCTCTGCCTCCCATTTCCTTCTCAATTTTATCAAATGCAGAATCCAACAAACTGTAAACTACAGTCTTCTTCAGAGTGGTCTTTCAATGGACCTAGCTAATATTATGTTTGGTAGATGAAGAGAGTAACTAAGTTAACCCTAGGTCCGAGTGAGATGGCTGAATCAATTAAGCAGAGAAAATAACTATCTGACATATAGTAAGAAATATATGAAGAAATAAGAGAAATATCCATCAATTTAAAAAGACAAAAATGAGCTGGGGCTGTCTGGCAGCCCCTCTGCTCCATCCTCCATTGCTAATACTATGGTCTATTTACATAATCATTGTTTTGCCTGAAACCCTGCCCTGCCCACAGGGTATTAATTAATCCCACCAGTTAAAACCATCACAACAGTTGCTAAGGATGCTTCCACCTTCCCAGCATGCCTTTTGCCTCTCTCCACCCCGTTTCCTAGCCATCTCCATTCCCGACTTGCCACTTCCAGTTTTATCCCATAAAACCCACTTCTGTTTCTGGTTTCGCTCTGCTTCCTGACCTACAGAAGGGTTGGCATGCAGAGCGGAAGGCAGCCATTGCGCTTTGGTGCCACGTGACCTAACCTGCTGTGCTCACACCCAACTCTGGGGCCTGGCATCAATAAAGAATTGTATTACCACACCACCACGAGTCCCTGGATCCTCTCTGCTGCCCGGCATGGGGCGAACAGACTAGAGGTTATGCAAAAGCCTCTCATGCTTGAGACTCTGAGGTCGAATGTTCAGTCCCCAGTATGACCATCATTAGTCAGAGCTGAGCAGTACTATAGTCTTTCTCATTCTCATTCTCTCTCTCTCTGTTTCTCTGTCTTTTATTCATTAAAATTAAATAAATAAATACATTAAAAATTAAGTTAAACTAAAAAGGGGAAAAATAGCTCTTTTCATTAGGAATCTTTTTAGAGGCTCAGTTGTATGAATTTTAGTACCAGCAGACATCTTTCTCTTCTGAGCTTAGCAATAAACTCTAGAATTTCAGGACATAATCATCATTCTCTGTCCTTTCAGCTATACAACTACATAATGAGCCATACTGATTACTATTCTTGAATATCCTTAGTCACTTGAAACAAATTCTAAGCTTATGCTAACCAGTTTTTAAACATATGTGAAGCAGAGGGAAAACATTCACCAGGGAGATAAAATTTGAAACAAGATTCCATATTTCAATGTCAGGACAACACAAAAGCTTAACTTGAATGTTTTTAAAATAACAGTAACTTTAAAAAACCAGTAAATAAATAAATAAACACAAAAGATGAATTTATAGTTCTTGAGTATATGCCAAAAAATATCCTTTAAACAAAAACTAAAAAAAAAGATTAATATAGGTCATAATAAGGCAAAAATAAAATAACAGCCATCACCATCAATTGAGAGTTACCATGTTGACTAAATTCATGCAGATAATGCTGTGAGGCAAAACCTGCATATTAACAACAGCACCAGAGACTTTAAATGCCAAGAAAACTAACTCCCCCAAAATGTGCCCTGCATTTTTAACAACTGTCACAGAATCGGTAGAACAGGACATATTTTATTTCCCATGCAAACAGAAAGAAACAAGGAAAAGATAAAAATTGTTTGCCAGTAATTTTCAGTTACAATCATTCCAAATTTCATCATGCTTAAAACAAGCATTAAGATGAATTTATAGTGGTCTGGAAGGTGGCACAGTGGATAAGGCATCAAACTCTCAGCATGAGGTCCTGAGTTCAATCCCTGGCGGGACATGTACCAGGGTAATGTCTTGTTCTTTCACTCTCTTCTCCTATCTTTCTCATAAATAAATAAATACAAAAGATGAATTTATAGTTCTTGAGTATATGCCAAAAGAATATCCTTTAAACAGCTGATTAGGTTGCTCAATGGTAGAGCACAGAACTTGTGTACCTGAGGTCCTGACTGCTACTCTTTGTACTAGCAAAGACAACATCAGAATTTCCCAGGATGCTCAATGTCTGCCCCTTTGTTTCTTGTTAACAAAGAAATGGCTAATTGAATGTCAGATTTAAAAAATAAAGTAAAAAGTCAAACAAAATTTAAAGTGGTCCCTGAGGTGGTGCAATGGATAAAGCATTAGACTCACAAGCATGAGGTCTTGAGTTCATTTCCTCGCAGCACACGTACAGTTATATCTGGTTCTTTCTCTCTCTTTCTCATTAATAAATAAATAAAATCTTTTTTGAAAAAAAGTAAGACTTAAATATATCATGAGTATTCTAGTATGTGGATAAACTAGATATTAGTAACAGTGATCAATGATACAGGACTTAAAATATCAAACTGAGAAGCATCTATTTACTGAGAGAACATCAATAAATTCTAACACACATTTGATATATGGTGGCAATGAAGATTATAAGGCATAAGAAAATAACTGAGGGGCTGGGTGGTGGCGCACTGGTTGAGCACACATGTTGCAATGTACAAGGACCCAGGTTCAAGCCCCCAGTCCCCACCTGCATGGGGAAAGTTTTCTGAGTGGTGAAGCAAGGTTGCAGGTGTCTCTGTCTCTCGCTTTCTCTATCACCCCCTTTCATCTTGATTTCTGGCTGTCTCTATCCAATAAATGAATAAAGATTTTAAAAAAATAAAAAGAATTGAGATTTGTGTTCCACAATTTCAGTTCACAAAAATTTTTGAGAATTTAAGATTTTCAACAACCAGGGATTAGTTGATCAGTTAAACACATTACAAAATAATTCAGAGTGTCCTTCACAACTACTGGAATCAATATTGTATATTAAAGATTAACTGGAAGAAGGTCACAAATTATGAAATAGGAATGCAAGCTATATCACAGTAGCTACGGAATAATTCCACTTTACATTAAAATGAATATGTTTCTGAGTGTCCATTAAACATACTTTCAGAGATACTTTAGAAGTCTGAAAAATGGGTTGTCATTCATGAAAGTCAACAATACTTTCCTAGTATTCCAGTAAGACTGAAAGTGAGATATTCCCAGGTCAAATACTGTGCATTCATGTTTTCTTGAGTATATATAATTTTTTTCCAAAACTGTTTACCAGTAGACTACTTTGAACAACTTGATAGGATAATAATAATAATTTAAAAAAACATGATTTCTTAAACCTGTTCACCATATTTACTGAGTGCTAGAATATGAGGTAAGTAGTTTTGTCAATCAATATTTAACACTTCTGTAATAACAGAATAAGTCATTGTATTTTAAGTGACTATAGCAACATCTGAACTGTTAGAAAAATTAAACTGAGGGGGTCAGGCGGTAGAGCAGTGGGTTAAGCACACATGGCGCAAAACGCAAGGACCAGAATAGAGATCCTTGTTCCAGCCCCCGACTACCACCTGCAGTGGAGTCACTTCACAGGTGGTGAAGCAGGCCTGCAAGTATCTTTCTCTCCTCCCTCTCTGTCTCCCTTCCTCTCTTGATTTCTCTCTGTCCTATCCAACAAGCGCAATGACAACAATATAATAATGACAACAACAAAGTTAACAATAAGGGCAACAAAAAAATGGGGAAAATGGCCCCCAGGAGCAGTGGATTCATAGTGCAGGCACCAAGCCCCAACAATAACCCTGGAGGCAAAAAAAAAAAATTAAAATGACTGGGGCTCCGGCAGTGGCACACCGAGTTAAGCACACATAGTATGAAACACAAGGACCTGCACAAGGACCCCCATTCCAGCCCCTGGCAACCCACCTCTGGCGGGGGTGGGAGGGAGTTTGCTTCACAAGCGGTGAAGCAGGTCTGCAGATACCTGTCTTTCGCTCTTCCTCTCTGTCTTCCCCATCTCTCTCAATTTCTAGCTGTCCTATACAATAAAAGGGGCATCCCCCAGGAGCAGTGGACTAGTAGTAGTAGTGCAGGCACAGAGTCCCAGCAATAACCCTGGAGGCAGAAATAAACTGACTAATAATTGACTTTCAATGAAAGTTTACTAGAATAAGTAACGTTGAACAAAACTGTAAAAGGAGTTAATAAATTCAAACTGGTAGTAAAGAATCTAATACTAATTTGCCTATTTAAACAATGCCAGTAAAACAAGTTTTGAATAATTGAAACCATGATATTTATATTTTCTGATAACTTTGTAAAAAGATCTAAGAATTCCTCCTTAAATTTCAACCAACAAGTTAAGAAAAAACTAAGTCAGAGAAATAAAAATCTCAGGATGAAAACTATTCATATCCTGAACAGATTCTGCGTTGTGTAGAAGAAGGATCAGGAGGCAAAATCAGTTGAGAAGACCAAGTTTTAGAAAATGTCAATTAACCTACCCATCAAATCACTCAAGAAATAAATGTTATGACTATTTATGATGCTATGTGGTAAAAATATGAAAGAAGTGGTAACAACACTCAGAGGATTCCTAATCTGAAGCTAGGAGAAAAAAATAAGACATTTTTAATTTTTATTTATTTATTTATTCCCTATTATTGCCCTTGTTGTTTTATTGTTGTAGTTATTATTATTGTTGCTGTCATTGTTTTATAGGACAGAGAAAAATGGAGAGAGGAGGGGAAAACAGAGAGGGAGAGAGAAAGACAGACACCTGCAGACCTGCTTCACGGTTTGTGAAGCAACTTCCCTGCAGGTAGGGAGCCAAGGGCTCAAACCTGGATCCTTATGCCGGTCCTTGCACTTTGTGTCACATGCACTTAACCCGCTGCACTACCGCCTGATAATAGACATATTTTAATAGAGATATGTATGTTGAAGGGGGTTTGGTAGTTGTGCACCTGGTTAAATGCATGTGTTACCATGTACAATCACCCAGATTCAAACCCCTTGCTTAGGGATGGAGTGTTTCATGTACATTGAAGCAGTGCTGCAGGCCTGTCTCTCTCCCTCTCAATAGTCTGTCTCTCTCAATTTCTCAATTTCTCTCTGTTCTGTCAAATAAAATAAATAAATAAAAATTAAAAATATACATTTTAACATTTTTGATATTTATTTATTTTCCCTTTTGTTGCCCTTGTTTTTTTATTGTTGTTGTAGTTATTATTGTTGTTATTGATGTCATCATTGTTGTTGGATAGGACAGAGAGAAATGGAGAGAGGAGGGGAAGACAGAGAGGAGGAGAGGAAGACAGACACTTGCAGACCTGCTTCACCACCTGTGAAGGGACTGCCCTGAAGGTGGGAGCCAGGGGCTCGAACCAGGATCCTTGTGCCAGTCCTTGGGCTTTAACCTGCACTTAACCTGCTGTACTGCCGCTTGACTCCCAAAAAAATAGATGTTTTTAGATACATGTGTTGCACAATAGGAGCATGAAAATAAGCATCCCAAATTGCGCAAAGAGAATGTGGGAAGATTTGGAGCAGATTATCAGGTAAAGGCTTCCTGAGCTGACACTAAAGCCATGAATGTAAAATGTAAATAAATTAATTTGCATACGCATATGTTCAGAAGGGTCATGTAAATACAACAGCATTATTGGTAAAGGCTAAAATGAGGATTTATCTTTTAAAGCTTTCATTGAGTTGTAAACTCAATGCTTCCTTTATGTTATTAGTAGGTAAATGTTTAGACTGGCAACTTGGAATCATTGCTGAGTCCCTGTTGACATCTAAAGTCTCTAGATTCTCCCTGAAACACACATGACCATCTGCATCTGTATGACCTGTACATTCAACTTCAATAATTCATATCTGAACAAGACACAGTCCAAATTCAAGGGTTAATATTTAAGAAATAACTTCCCAAAGGATGTGCAAGATTATTTTTCCCAATCAGAACACTCTATCAGGCCAAACACTTTTTAAAAATAGACCAGAACCACAGGGTAGAAATGTAAATGAAAGAATCAGAAGATATCACAACATCACATTATGCATGTACATCTATCAGAGGAACACCATAAGCACAGAATTCACCCAGCATCACTCACACAGCTAGGACCGCAAACTCAGAACCTAGTTTTAGAACTATCCAAATAAGCTACACTAATTGGACTCAACTCATTGTATTTGTTATCAGGTAGCTAGCTATTAACATAAGAACTTAGAATGAAAATACAATATATATTACCTTGTTTGTTTGATCAGATTTGTAATTATAATGCATATGCAATTATTGTACATTGATTTTTGTTCTGTGAAAACAGAAGCAAGTAATTGCAATGGCAACTAATAATCTATTATGTTCCACTTTAAATCTAGCAACATAATATCCACCATCGGTCAACCATTTTACTAGCCCTTAGATAAGTAACAATCAACAACATCATTCCAGCACTAGAGCATGAAAACAATAAATTGAAAGGTTAGGGATAGAAGTATGAAGTGTTTTATAATAAAGTTAATTATGTATGATACCAAAGTTAGTTCTCCTCATCATGTAGCAGATAGTATGATACACAAAGCAACAAAAGATGGCCAAACTAAGTGACCAAACTGCATTCAGCACCATGCCTTATAAACAAAATTGCATGCACACAACCCTATCAGGATGTAAGATTTTTTGTGACCAGTGTCCAGTTGTAAAACAAGTATTCTGAGCAATGAGATATACACTATTCTAACATAGAAAACCCATAAAAGAGGGGGTCGGGTGGTGGTGCACCGAGTTAAGTGAACAAACTATGAAGCCCAAAGACCCTTGCGATAATCCAGGTTCCAGTCCCTGGCTCCCCACCTGCAGGGGCTCACTTCATAAGCGATGAAGCAGGTCTTCAGGTATCTTTCTCTCTCCCTCTCTGTTTTCCTCTCCCTTTCAATTTCTCTCTGACCTATACAAAAAAAAAAAAATGAAAAAATGACCACAGGTGCAGTGGATTTGTAGTTCAGGCACTGAGCCCAGCAATAACCCTGGAGGCATAAATAAATAAATTCTATAAAAAATCCACATAGATATTCTATACAGACAGCACTGTCTTTAATTAGTCACCAAGAGCATCATTCCTACTCTAACTATGTTTCTACATCTCAAAAGGAACTGTATTAATACAGTTGGTAGGAACTGTATTAACTTGGTTACTGTGTGATATCCAAAAAGGAAAGAAAAAGGAAAAAATATATATATATCATATATATATCTTCTCAATGAATCTAAAATATAAACAGAAAGATATAATTTAATTGATTTCACATTTGAAGGCAATCTTTGCTTTATTTTTCAGAGGTTGTCAAGATCTATAAAAGCAAATAGAAAGAATACAATAACAGGGGTAAATAGCATAATGGTTATGCAGAGAGACTCTTGTGACTGAGGCTCCAAAGTCCCAAATTCAGTCCCCCACACCACCATAAACCAGAGCTGAGCAGTGCTCTGGTAAAAAAAAAAAAAAAAAAAAGGGAGTAAGGCGGTATCACAGCAAGTTAAGCACACGTGGGCCAAAGCGCAAGGATGGGCCTAAGGATCTCTGTTCGAGCCCCTGGCTCCCCACCTGCATGAGGGTCGCTTCACAAGCAGTGAAGCAGGTCTGCAGTTGTCTATCTTTCTCTCCTCCTCTTCGTCTTCCCCTCTTCTCTCCATTTCTCTCTGTCCTAACAATGAAGACATCAATAACAACAACAATTAACAATGACAAAAAACAAGGGCAACAAAAGGGAAAATAAATAAATATTTAAAAGCAAATAAATAAGAACACAGTAGCATAAAAGAACTTTCCTGAGACATTAATTATACTATAATATTATTGTTGTTGTTATTATTATTTTTAACCACAACACTGGTCAGCTCAGGCTACTGTGGTTCCAAAGACTGAACTCTGGAACCTCTTCCATGTAATTGCTGTGTGCATAGCTCCTCAGTCCTGAGCAATCACATTTATTTACTAAGTAATAACTAACCAGCTTTGCATGCCTTGTCTTAGTTTCTCCTAGTAAGTCTAATTGTAAGGCCGACCTGGGGCACAAATTTAAATTTAAAAATAAATAAATAAATAAACATAGTATCCATGGAAATTCTAATTCTATAATTCTGGAACAGATACCAGTACTGTAACAAATGCTTTGGAATGATTCTTATCATCATTTATAAATTTGAAAAACTGGCTAGAATCCTCTCAGCAAGCCTAGGAAGGAAGTGTCACATTTAGTTCATTTGGACTAAAGGATAGTTCAAGAAATTAAGACATTTAGGGAGTCAGGTGATGGCACATCAGGTTAAACTCACGTGGCACCAAGCGCAAGGACCGTGTAAAGATCCCAATTCGAGCCCACCTGCAGGGGAGTCGCTTCACAGGTGGTGAAGCAGGTCTGCAGGTCTCTATCTTTCTCTCCCCCTCTCTGTCTTCCCCTCCTCTCTCAATTTCTCTCTGTCCTATCCAACAATGATGACATCAATTAACTACAACAACAAGGTCAACAAAAGGGAATAAATAATTTCTTTTTTAAAAAAGAAAGAAATTAAGGCATACACAAGTCACAAAGCTACTCCATGATCAAAGAGAGAAATAAACACAGACGTGAGCTCGGAGTAGCAGATTTTAGCCTGGAAGCAAAACTGCAATAGCCAAGTTCCTCTTTCTCCATGCATGTAACATAAGAGAGAAGGATATTAAACCCAGTTTCAGGGACAGTGAAGATTTAATAACAGAAAATCTTTTTCTTTTTTATTTTAATTTTTTATATTTATTTATTTTCCCTTTTGTTGCCCTTGTTGTTTTTCATTGTTGTAGTGGTTATTATTGTTGATGTCCTCATTGTTAGATAGGACAGAGAGAAATGGAGAGAGAAGGGGAAGACAGAGAGGGGGAGAGAAAGATAGACACCTGCAGACCTATTTCACCACCTGTGAAGCGACTCTCCTGCAGGTGGGGAGCCGGGGGCTCCAACCGGGATCCTTAAGCCACAGTCCTTGCACTTTGCACCACCTGAGCTTAACCCGCTATGCTACTCCTGGATCCTTTTCTTCTTATGGAACTCTCTTTGCATTTAGTTCTCTTTTGATGCACTCATTCTTAATTAAAAGCAAGCAAATTCTTATCACTGATAGGCTTAAAAATGCTTTGTAATAGGACTTCCAGTTGCTTACTTTAGAAAATTTTGTGATTCATATTTAGATGCTCTTTAAGCATATTTTTATGGGATGGTATACTTTATATTTACAAAACATACACATGCATCCTAGCTATCGTCAAAGAACAACACATGTTTTGTAAGTATGGTGTCAAGAAAATTATAAAGGATTTGTGGTCACATACTCATTTTAATATCTTAGTATCATTTATTTTACTGAGTTTTTTATTGTTTTATTTATTTATTTGATAGAGACAGTCAGAAATTGAGAGGGAATGGGGGAGATAGAGAAGGAGAGAGACAGAGAGATACCTGCAGCACTCCTTCACTACTTGTGAAGCTTTCTCTCTGCAGGCGGGGACTAGGGGCTTGAACCTGGGTCCCTGTGCATTGTAACAGGTGTGCTTAATCAGGTGCACCACCACCGGACCCCTTTATTCAGTTTTTAAGTTATGTGTACTTAGGGAGGAGAGAAAGAGAAAAGAGAGGAAGAAACAGACATAGAGCTGAGAGAGGGACACCAAAGCACTGGTCTACCATCCCTGGAGTTTCCTTTAGTGCTGTCCATCTTCCTATGTGGTAGCAGGAGTTGAATCCAGAGTTCCATCTATTACAAGCTGTATGTTCTGTTCGCTGAATTATCTCCTAGCTCCCTGTGATGCTAGGAAAGTCACATGACCTCTCTGAAACTAGTAGGAATTATAAAGTTCATTGTTCCTTAGGGATTGTGGCAGAAGTTGCAGTGAGTTCGTCTATTCCACATACTGTTCTTCTATCTTGACCTCATCATTGCTAACCTGCGGCAGTAGGGAGTGGTGGTGTCTGTGTTCTTTGTTTTGAATCTTAAAGTATGATTATGGAAGTAGTGCTATGATTGATAATTTCAAGACAGTATCACAAAAAGCAGTCTAGCTTCCACATGACTCTCAGTACAATTGGATTGTAAGCAGCAGGCTGTGAGATACTGAAGCAATGATGGGAGCCATCACTGTAGGTGTTCCAGAGCACAGCTACCACTGAGGCACCAGTGATCAGCTACCTTAGTCTTCCTGGTAGAAGCTACAGGTATCAAAAGGATTATGAATAAGACATCTCTACTGTACTCTGTACAAAATCCCAACTCACAGAAATTTTAATGATGATAAAATATATCTATTCACTCCTTTTTTTATTATATTCATTTATTGGATAGAGACAGCCAGAAATCAAGAGGGAAAGGGAAGGAGGGAGAGAGAGGGAGAGGGAGAGGAGAGGGAGAGGGAGAGGGAGAGGGAGAGAGAAAGAGACCTGCAGCACTACTTCACTACTCACAGGCTTTCCCCCTGCAGGTGGGGAAATTTTTTTTGTTTTTATTTATTTATTAATTTATTTATTTTATACCAGAACACTGCTCAGCTCTGGTTTATGATAGTTTAGGGGATTGAACCTGGGCCTTTGGAGCCTCAGGCATGAAAGTCTGTTTTGCATAACCATTATGCTATATACCCCTGCCCCCTTGTGCCATCTACCCCTACCCGTGTTTTTTGTTTGTTTGTTTGTTTTTAAAGATTTTATTTATTTATTCATGAAGAGAGAAGGAGAGAGAGAGAGAGAGAGAGAAAGAACCAGACATTACTCTGGTACATGTGCTGCCAGGGATTGAACTCAGGACCTCATGCTTCAGAGTCTGATGCTTTATCCACTGCGCCACCTCCTGGACCACGTGTTTTTGTTTTTTAAAGCAACAAATGGGAATAACAGCATCTCCTCAAAGACTTATAATAATTGATGAAGTGATGCTTGAGCGATGTCCTTTTTTTTTTTTTTGCTAATAACAATTATAGTAATTTCTTTTTTTTAAACATGTATTTATTCCCTTTTGTTGCCCTTGTTTTATTGTTATAGTTATTGTTGGGTAGGGCAGAGAGAAATGGAGAGAGGCAGGGAAGACAAAGAGGGGGAAAGAAAGACACCTACAGACCTGCTTCACCACTTGTGAAGCGACTCCCTTGCAGGTAGGAAGCCAGGGGCTTGAACCGGGATCCTTAGGCTGGTCCTTGACGCTTTATGTCACGTGAGCTTAACCCGCGGCGCTACCGCCTGACTCCCAATTATAGTAATTTCTAAGTAAACTATATTGTTGAAGTTTGAAAGTAAAGAGTTTTATTAAATCTATTATGATTTTAAAAAGAAGTTATACTTACTTTATTCAAGTGCTTTTCTCTAGGCAAGAAACCAGTGTCCCTTTGAATGTCAAACATTCAATATTATTTTCATGAAATGAAAAAAGAACAAAACTGAAAATAATTGGCACTTGTATCTACTGAAGATTTATTTTATACCCTTTGCTACATTCTGTGGGTGTTTGGGAGACTTGGGCTTTAGTTGACAGAAGAAGGCAGAAGTATTCTAGTCTTTGACTAGAAATATTATCACAAGTAGATAATAAGAAAAAGATTTTCTGGGAGTCGGGAGGTAGCGCAGCGGGTTAAGCACACATGGCACAAAGCACAAGGACCAGAATAAGGATCCCAATTCGAGCCCCTGGCTACCCACCTGCAGGGGAGTCGCTTCACAGGTGGTGAAGCAGGTCTGCAGGTGTCTTATCTTTCTCTCTGTCCTATCTAACAACAACGGCATCAATAACAACAATAAAACAACAACAACAATAATAATAACTACAACAACAATAAAAAGACAACAAGGGCAACAAAAGGGAAAATAAAGAAATAAAATTAAATAAAAAGAAAAAGAACCACCCAGGTTAGTGATGCAAGCTATCCAGTGGCACCTAAATAAGACATGATGTACTGAGAAAGCACAAATTTAAAGTCAAGTTCAAATGGGGAGTTCTCAGTCATCACCACCAACAGCCTCCAATGTGCCAGTTTCAGCAATGAGTCTCTTCTAGCATAGGAAATTTCACAACACATCTTTATTGCAGGCAGAGACTGCTTCTATCATCCAGATTTACTACCTTATGAAAACTTACAATGTGAATGTTTACTGTTGTCATGGAACCTTCACATGACATCCAAATAACACACCCATTACTGTGGCACTCCCAAATGGGACTAAATAATAATAAGGATTAGAAATAAGAACATTGCATAATATTTCAAAATATAATTTCCTAAATTTCTAATACATTTTTAAAGATGTTTCATTTTTCTTTTTAAAATATATTTATTTATTATTGGATAGAGACAGAGAGACATTGAGAGAGACGAGATAATGAGGGAGAGAGACAGAGAGGCAGAGACACCTGCATCCCTGCTTCACCACTCCTGAAGCTTTCCCCCTGCAGGTGGGGACCAGGCACTTGAACCTGGACCCTTGCGCACTGTAATGTGTGTGCTTAACCAGGTGTGCCACCACCTGGCCCCTTATATTTTTCCCCCTTTTGTTGCCCTTGTTTTTTTTATTGTTGTTGTAGTTACCACTGTTGTTGTTATTGATGTCGTCGTCATTGTTAGATAGGAAAGAGAGAAATAGAGAGAGGAGGGGAAGACAGAGATTCTGCCAGCTGAACTCTCTCTCTAGTCACCATAATGTTTTCTAAGCTTTTATCTCTCTCTCCCTTTTTTTTTTTGGGGGGGTAGAACTAGGCCTCAAATATATATAATTTCAATACCCGGGGTTATTGTTTTTTTTTTTCATTCAGCTAGAGAGACAGACAGAAACACACCCAGAGGAAGAGAAAGGGAGTGACATCACAGCACTGAAGCGTCTCCTATTGCCATATTATCTCTCATGTGGTGTCAGGGCTTAAACATAGGTAGTTAGGTAATAAAGCCTCATCCAAAAGTAATGCCTATTTCTGCCATTGACATGTACTTCTAAAGGCATGTACCTCTAAAAGGATTCTTCCCTAATGAGACCATAAAAGGCACTAAACCCAAAAGAATACCCAACTATAGCAATTAATATCTCCCTGGAAACCAGTTAATTATTCAGCATTGCCTAGCTGCATAAATGCCCAGAGATACCTGGTTCCTCTAGAAAATACTTTTTTTTTTTTACCAGAATGGAACAGAACACAGACTTGATTATTTAACCTTATAATTCATTTAATCTTATAATTCTCTTATAATTTCTTCTGAAAGACAGTAGTCAAAAGCTAGTGTTGTGTGGCTCAGGAAGTGGCACAGTGGATTGAGTGCTCGATTTACAAGTTTGAGGTCCTGAGTTTGATTCCTGACATCAAACATGCCAGAGTAATGGTCTGGTTCGCTCTCTCTCTCTCTCTCCTTCCTCTATCCCATTAACAAATATGACTTTAAAAAAAAAAAAATCTATGACCCAGATTCAAATGTGACACTCACCCATGTTAGAAGAAGAAGCACTGGTGCTATGATATCATTCCTGATCTCTCTCTCTCTCTGAAAAACTCAACACAGGGCCAGGAAGTGGTGCACCTGGTTGAGCACACACATTACCATGTGCAAATCCCAGGTTTGAGACCTCACTTCCCACATGCAGAGGGGATGCTTCATGAGTGGTGAAGCAGATCTGTCTGTCTTTCTTTCTCTCTTTCCCCTTTCCCCTCTCAATTTCTTTCTGTCTAATAAAAAAAGAAAGGGGGAGGGGATGACCACCAGGAGCAATGGATTTTCAGTGTTGTCATTGAGGCCCAGCAGTAACCCTGGTGGCAAGAAAAGAGGAAGGAAGGAAGGAAGGAAGGAAGGAAGGAAGGAAGGAAGGGAGGGAGGGAGGGAGGAAGGAAGGGAGGAGGGAAGGAAGGAAAATTGATGTAGACCCAAATGGTGAGATCTTGGTAATGACAAAAAATAAAATGAAATAATAAGCTTATGTTGCAACAGACCTCAAGTTCAATCACAAGTAGCAGATCTGTATAAGGTAGAAAATTTAGTTTCTAGTCAAAACCAAAACCTGTAGATGTCGAATAATAGATGATAACAATACACAGTTTTATTTTTAAAATTCAAATTGTGGATAATTATATACAACATAAATAAGTTGATGGGGAGTCAGGTGATAGCACAGCGGGTTAAGCACACGTGGCACAAAGCGCAAAGACCAGCCTAAGGATCCCAGTTCGAGCCCCCGGCTCCCCACCTGCAGGGGGTCGCTTCACAGACAGTATAGCAGGTCTGCAGGTGTCTATTTTTCTCTCCCCTCTCTGTCTTCCCCTCCTCTTTCCATTTCTCTCTGTCCTATCCAATAACAATGACATCAACAACAACAATGATAACTATAATAATAAAACAATAAGGGCAACAAAGGGGAATAAATAAATAAATATTTAATAAATAAATAAGTTGATGACTCACTCATCTGCACAGTTCATTTCAGCAAAGGGCTCTATCTCGATTCATAAACGCTTATTATTAAAAGTCATGCAAAGCATAATGAGCAAGGACAACAAATAAAAAAAAACTGCAGCCAATGATCAAGCATATATTGCAAGTGAATGATTTTCAGGAACAGAAAATGCATTCACACTGTGAAATTCTTCCCAGTGGAATTCAGCTTCCTGAGGCAGGAAGTTCAATTTTGTAGGTCCATTTTCTTTGCTATAATTCCTTCTAACAACAGGTAACTTTATTATAATCCATCTGAAGAAATCAGGCATATCAAGAAATGAAAACAGCACAGAAAAGCAGAAGAGAAATGTCAGCCTCAGCTGAAAACCTTTCAGAAGTGCTAAAAGATGGTAGAAATGTCACCTGTCCTGAAAACTGCTATCTCTTGACATGGGTGGGTTAAGACTCCACATAGACAATAGCAGGAGGAGTTAGAGAACTGAAAACAGAAAGAATAATTATGAGCTAGCCTCATTTTTATGCTGGAAAACTAATTTATAGTAAGAATCTTGGCATCAATGATAATTCGCCAAACATATAGCAAAGAGTCTACAGAGATTTTAATACAATTTCTAATATACTTCATCTAACTTGCTTACATTCTGAAATAGAACTACAAAGGGGAATTATAGTTAAAACAGGATTAAGTATGCAAATGAAAACACAGCCTCTCTGATGCATTAATTTCCCAGATATCAAAAAAGTCTTGGTCAAGTCCAAAGCAAGTATTTAAAAAATGTCCCTTACAACAAGGGTAACAACAACAAGGGCAACAAAATGGGAAAAACGGCCTCCAGGAGCAGTGAATTCATAGTGCAGGCACTGAGCCCCAGCGATAATCCTGGAGACCAAAAAAAAAAAAAAAAAATGTCCTTAACTCTATGGAAATCCACATCTCATTCCAAAAGGAAAAAGAGAATTTTTTTTCACATCTTGAAGTTAATTTCTTGCATGCATAGATCAGAGAGAATAATTAAATTCTGAAAGTATTTCAGACTGGCTTTCACATAGTGTCACATGACTACAACTACCTTGGCAAAAAATATATAATGAGTTCTGTCCTACAGGAAAAGTATATCTTCTTTGCATTTCTTTGGAGTGAGTGATGGGCAGTGAGTCTATTTTTGTTGTTGTTGTTGTTAATTTGTTATTTTTTAAAAATTTTTTACCAGGGCACTGCTCAGCTCTGATTTATGGTGGCATAAGGGATTGAACCTGGGATTTTGGAGCCTCAGGGATGAAAATCCCTTTGCATAACCATTATGCTATGTACCCCCACTCACAGTCAGTCTATACTCAATTATTATACCTTAGTTACTATTGTAGATTACATGCAGTTTCTTACATCACTTATCTCCTGGATGTCAAGCTTTTTTGATTCACTATTTAAAATCACATCTACCACCCAGAACACAATACAAACTAATCAACAATGTCAGCCAAGCTTTACAATATTTTTTTAAAAGAAGGGTAAAGTGTTGGAGGGAAAATTATACATGAGAAGAGGTAATAAAGATATGAATGAAAATTAAATGAGCAATGTGTACTTAGTAATGAGCATTAGGCTAAAAACAAGGCCTAGCAAACCGTGCACACTCAATAAATGCTTGCCTATCAATAAAATATAGAAGGAAACACACGAAAGTACATGAGAGGATACTTGTTTTGTCATGTACATGAGCCAGGTTCTTGCTGGCCCCCAGTGTACAGGAATAAGCTTTGATGCTGTGCTATCTTTCCCTCTCCTCTTATGTCTCCTTTTTTATTTGAAAAAGCTATGGTCTAGGGGCACAGGAGGGGGCACTCCCCATTAAGCACATATCTTATGAAGCTCAAGGATCTGAATTTGACCCCCTGGCTTCCCACCTGCAGTGGGAAGTCCCTTTGCAAGTGGTGAAGCAGGTCTGCCAGGTGTCTTTCTCTCTCGCTCTCTATCTTCCCCTCCCCTCTCAATTTCTCTCTATCCTGTTCAAAATAAATAAATAAATAAATAATATGGTTAACAGAAGCAGTGAATTGGTAGTGCCAGCACGGAGTCCTAGTGATAAACCTGGAGGTGCTATGGCCTGCTGGGTGGTGCAGTGATAGAGCTCTGGACTTAAGGGTGAGATTCTGAGTTCAATCACTGGCACCATATATCCTAGAGTGCTGCTCTGATCTCTCTCTCTCTCTCCTCCCCTCCCCTCCCCTCAATTCTCTCTTGCACATAAAATAAAATCTTTTATTTTTAAAAAATATTTCAAAATAGTGGTCTGGGAGGTGGCACAGTGAATAAAGTATTGAACTCTCTCTGAGTTCAATCCCCAGCAGTATATGGACCAGAGTGATGTCTGGTTCCTTCTCTCTCTCCTATCTTTCTCATTAGTAAATAAGTAAAATCTTTTTTCAAATAAAAATAAATAAAGTAAATAAATAAATATTTCAAAATAAAAAGACATCAGTAAAGCTGGATAAGGGCAAGAGACCGGCACACTTTAATGACAGCTCTTTGGTCACTACCAGGCCACCACATCACCTGGGGCCCTAATCAGGGAGTCCTGGGAGTCCCACACAGACATGATAGGCCTAGACCTCTAACAGATCCCACTTTCCACTACCACTGGTCATCTCCATCAGGAACAACATAATGGACCCCTCTGTGGAACACTGTAGGACCTTGACCTCAATGTGAATCAACAATGGTATAGACTGTGTCCCATTCTCCGAATGGAGGTTGGACAACATACTCAACCTACCACCTGAGGAAGATGGGTCCTGAGATCAGTGCAGCCTAGAATGTTCCTATCCATGACCACAGGATGCAAGCTCAGACCTAAAGGAATGCAGAGGTCACACAGGTTTCTGTGTGGAATATGGGCCGAGATCAAATCAATGGAGTTTACAGTTAACAATATTTATATACTTTCCCATATTTGGGAGCTACTCTCTTCCCTGATCCAGCTTTCTAGTTCTTTTTCCAAGTATGGCATCACCTTCCCAGACAATACCTTGGGTCCACCAGCATGTTAGCTGTTAAGCTTAGGCAAAAACTAGTAAAGTCATAGGCCCCTATTTTAATACCTAAAATAGACCTACTAGCTTTTTCCAAAATGGAAACCTCAGATCTCATCTGCAATATTCCTACCTTTAGGTTCCTGATTAGTCAACAACTTGTTCTGCTTTATATATTAATTCTTTTTCAGCCACGAGGTTCCAGATGTTACCATAATGCCAACTTGACTTCCCTGGGCAGATAACCCCACCAATGTGTCCTGGAGCCCCACATCCCCAGAGCCCTGCCCCACTAGGAAAAGAGAGAGACAGGCTAGGAATATGGATCGACCTGCCAATGCCCATGTTCAACGGGGAAGCAATTATAGAAGCCAGACCTTCCACCTTGTGCACCCCACAATGATCCTGGTCCATGCTCCCAGAGAGACTAAAAAAAAAAAAAATAGAAGAGCTGTCAAGGGTAGGGATGGGATAGGGAATTCTGGTGGTGGGAATTGTGTGGAGTTGTACCCCTTTTATTCTATGGTCTTGTCAATATTTCCATTAAATAAAGAAAGAATGAATGAAAGATTAAGCGCATGTGGTGCTAAGCCCAAGGACCAGCATAAAGATCCCCGTTCAAGTGCCCCTAGCTCCCACCTGCAGGGGAGTCGCTTCACAGGTGGTGAAGCAGATCTGCAGGTGTTTTTCTTTTCTCATCTGTCTTCCCCTCCTCTCTCCATTTCTCTCTGTCCTATCTAACAACAACAACATCAATAAGAACAACAATAATAACTATAATAGAAAACAAGGGCAACAAAAGGGAAAATAAATAAATCTTTAAAAAAAGATTTAAAAAGAAAGGAAGAGAGAAAGAAAGAAAGAAAGAAAGAAAGAAAGAAAGAAAGAAAGAAAGAAAGAAGTCATTATTAAAAATGCATTAGCAATTTAAGCCCAGGGCCAGGCAGTGGCACATCTGGTTAAGCGCACACATTGCAATGTGTGCAAATTCAAGCTCTTGGTCCCCACCTGCAGGGGGAAAGCTTCATGAGTGAAGCAGGGCTGCAGGTGTCTCTATCTCTTTCCCTCTCTATGTCCACCTCCTCTCAATTTTTGTCTTTACCCAATAATAAACAAATAATTTTTTTAAAATTTAAGCCCAGGAAGTCGAGTGGTAGCACAGCGGGTTAAACTCAGGTAGTGCAATGCACAAGGACTGGCGTAAGGATCTCAGTTTGAACCCTGGCTCCTTCACAGGTGATAAAGCATCTATCTTTCTCTCCCCTTCTCTGTCTTCCCCTCCTCTCTCCATTTCTCTCTGTCCTCTCCAACAACAATGACATCAATAACAACAACAATAACAACTACAACAATAAAACAACAAGGGCAGCAAAAGGGAATAAATAAATAAATGCATATTTAAAAAAATTTAATCTGTGTTAAAATTTAGTCAAGTTAATAATTTGAAGTCTTTAGTGCTTAGATTGAAGGATATATACTCAGAACTGAGGTAGTATGCATTAAAAAGTTCAAAACATTCAATCTATTTCCCCCTCTCATAATGATAAAACAGGGATTTATAGGACTACAAGCTAATAGGAGTGTATATTAACACCATTCCCGCCTCCAAAGGTTTGTGTCCCCCACCCATCCCCCTATAAGTGAAGCTGAAAATACTCCCTCCCACTCCCCCCAGAGTTTTTTTTTACTTTTGCGCCCTACTCCAAACTCTGTCAAATTCTGCTTTACATTTCCCTTTCTGTTATTCTTTGTCAACTTCTGCTTATGAGTGGGCTCATGCCATACTCGTCTTTCTCTTTCTGACTTATCTCACTTAACACAATTCCTTCTAGCTCCATCCAAGAAAATCTTTTATTTTTAAAATTTAAAAAAAATATTTATGTATTCCCTTTTGTTGCCCTTGTTGTTTTATTGTTGTAGTTATTATTGTTGTTGTTATTGTTGTCGTCATTGTTGGATAGGACAGAGAGAAATGGAGAGAGGAGGGGAAAAAAGAGAGGGGGAGAGAAAGACAGACATCTGCAGACCTGCTTCACCACTTATGAAGCGAGTCCTCTGCAAGTGGGGAGCTGGGGGCTCGAACCGGGATCCTTATGCTGGTCCTTGTGCTTTGCACCACCTGTGCTTAACCTGCTGTGCTACCGCCTGACTCCCTGAGTCTTATTTTTAATGTCAGTTTGGTAGGCCAGTGAAGTAGCTCACTTGGGTACTGTAGCTGCTTTTCTCTCTTCCTTTTGTGTATATATAACATAGATACATGCATATATTAATTTTATTGGGGGCTAATGATTTATAGTATAACTTTCACACATAGACACAGCCTCTCATCTCCCATGAATAGGTGCCGAGGAGACATTCCAGGACCCCAGTGTCCATTCATCCTATTCCTTTCCTTGCTTTTCCAGAGTCCTTTGCTTTGGTGCAATATGCCACACCCAGTCCAAGTTCCAACTTATATTTCCCTTACTGTTTTTACCCTCAATTTCCACCTATAAGTGAGATCATTCAGTATTGGTCTTTCTCTTTCTGGCTTGTCTCACTCAATATGTTGCTTTCAAGTTTTGACCATGATATTGCAAAGGAGATTGCCCCATCATTTTTGACAGCTGCCTAGTACTCCACTGTGTAGCTGCTTTTCCATGTGTGTGGCCCAAGTTCAACCTTGGCCCCCTACCACATTAACAGAAGCTCTAGTGTTATGGTCTTTTTCACACTTTCTCTGCCTGTCTGCCTTTCTGTCGCTATCTAAAAAAAAAAATCCCAAAGTCCCAGTGATGACAATAATAATAACAGTAATAATATATTAGACACAATTACTTTGTTATATCTATCCATCTCACATCATGCATATAAATACATATCACTATGTGAGTAGGTTCTAAAACTGAGATGAACAGGAGTTAGAAATGGGTTTAATGAAAAGTATAAAACTCAACTGTAGTGAATACTATTGAGAAGCTCGGGGATTCAGGCATTGAGGGGTTTGATACTTCCAATTGTCTACCATTGTTACACCAGTCACAACTGATTATTGCAAATACACTTTCAGCCACTATATTTGAATGGGACTTCAATACACAGGCTATAGTTTATTAACCCAGGCACTCTGAGCCAATCTGAATTATTCCCCCTGTTAAATACAAGGCCTGAGGGATTACTTTCACAGTTTAAGAGAGGAAGAAATGCATGTGAGAAGCTGCAGGCAGCCAGGCTCTAAACTGTGGACCCGGGGGTGGGGGTGGGGGTGGGGGTGGGGGTGGGGTGGGGAGGGGGCAGCAAGGACACATGGTACATGAATGGGAAAATGTCTAGGAAAGAAACCCCACATGGTTCCAAGACTTAAGATCCAGGATGTTTCTAAGGCTTAACTACATCCCTTATCTTGCTTATCCCTCAGAAACCTTGTTATACCAGTACAATACACATTCTAGTTTTGCTCAAGGACATTGTATAATCCTTGCAACTAAAAGTCTTTGCATGAGAATCAACATACCGGAAAGGCAAAGATGTTACAGGGAGAAGTGGGTATATAAACCAGGGTGGCCATGAGAAAAGGGAAGAGTACTATCCGGCAGGGTCCAAATGGGGATATTGGCGCTCAGAGCAAGCATATGAATGACAGAGTTGTTTGTCATCTGGGCAGTAAAGAGTAAAATTGTGACTGAACTGGCAAGAAATGGCAACTAGCATTGTTTTTATAATGTTTCAGTATCTGTGAATATTACATTCTCTCCCTTTCTTTCTTTCTTTCTTTCTTCCTTCCTTCCTTCCTTTCTTTCTTTTTTTCTTGTACAGTCTTGTCTGGATTGGCAAAATGCTGCAGAGAGAAAGCAACTGAAAGTTGGCTTGAGATGAAGTTCTGTGATGTCAATTAACAACATTCTCTCACTTGCTGTTTGCTACTGCTATGGAGAATAAAGAGCTGCAATGGTAAGGGGTCCCCCCCCCCCATTGAGAAATATTTCTGTTTAGGTTCAGAATAGAAAAATAATCATTTATCTACATACACAAATAACTCTGTTCAAGCTATACTAGGGCTCTGGTCCAATCTCTAGTGTCTGGGAAAAACAGCAAAATTTGTATAGACTAATTTTACTGTTCTCATTTCCTAAGCAACCTCCACAAATTTGCATTCCTATAACCAAGAATATCTACAAACACCCCACAAATGCCTGCTACCCAACAGAGTTCTGACAATTACCTCTTTTACCACTGCATGCTTATTCTGCTTCAGAAGGTACCTACCAGGTTTCAAAATTCATAATTATTAGAAAACATCACTTCCACCTTACCAAAAGAACTACCAGAATTGTTCTCTCCAAAAAAGACAACATACTTTCTAACCTTCCTCCATGATACTAAACACTAAAATATATAACAGTGACCCCCTTGTGAAAGTCCTCTTATGTAAATTAATGATAATGTCTAACAACAATCGAAAGAGTAAATACTGGGTTTGCTTCTGCTTACTAAACAATCTTAAAGGTTGGTATGTTAGTACTCTTAGAACAAAGAGGGAGGCAAACAAGTAAAACTAAAGGAGAGAGAAGCCTCCCATGTCTCTCAGCTTTTTCTCAAGAGCTGGTGTCCCTTCATCACTCCTACAGGCAGTCAACAGACTTGATGGAAGGCCAACATCAAGATGGAATAGATATGAAAAGAGCCAAAATGGCTTCTAACTAATGAAACAGCAGACAACACGGGAAGACAGGTTACTCAGATAGCAGGGACAGTCCCAATTCCTTAAACATGTAAAAGTAACACCACACTACCACCACCACCACACACACTCTTATCATGCTTTCCTGAAGGAAACATGCAGGCCCTTGCTGGAGTGACAAGCGGAAGAGTTGAGTTTTAGGTGTGAAGAAACAAACAGTGATCCAGCTCTCTTACCTGTACCACCAGCCTGCAGTTCCCTCCCCCTTATTGCAATTTGGGAGAGGCAGCCCAGGTTCTCCCAGCAATTCTGAGAAAGGGGCGGGACCTCATGCTGCACCTCAGCACAGGAACCAAGAGAGCTTCACCAGTAGGGAGAAGTGCCAGGTAGGACACACACACCCACATCTGGAGTTTAAGAGACTAGCCCAGCAATGTCAGTCTGTCAACATGACTACTAATCTCAAGAAACATGGAAGAAAACTAACATTTCCCTAAGTGCTTTAACAAAATCAGATATGAAAGCTCCAAGCAAAAGAAGGAAACAGGTTCTGGTATAACTGAGTGGCTGGAAAGAGACCACAGGAAGTCACTACAGTACAAAGAAGTAGTGACTGGGAGTATGGATCGACCTGCCAATGTCCATATTCAGTAGAAAGGCAATTACAGAAGCCTGACCTTCCACCTTCTGCACCTCACAATGATCCTGGGTCCATGCTCCCAGAGGGATAAAGAATAGGGATGCTATCAAGGGAGGGATTGAATATGGAGCTCTGGGGGTAGGCACTGTGTGGAAATGTACCCTTCTTTTGTTCTATTTAAAAAATTTTTAAAAATCTTTATTTATTGGATAGAGACAGCCAGAAATCAAGAGGAAAGGGGATATTAGAAAGGGAAAGACAGACAGATCCCTGCAGCACTACTTCACCACTCGTAAAGCTTTCCCCCTGCAGGTATGGACCAGGGGCTCGAACCTGGGTCCTTGGACATTGTAAGACATGCACGCAACCAGGTGTGCCACCACCCGCCCCCTGGAAATGTACCCTTCTTATCCAATAGTCTTGTCAATATTTCCATTTTTTAAATAAAAAACAAAACAAAAACTCAGCCATGAGACCTGCATATCCTGACCTGGCCATTTCCTAGTTGGCCATTTCCTAGTTGGGTGTTACCCTGAACATGTCATTTCTCCTCTCTAGGGTAGTTAGCTCATCTATAGAACAAAGATAAAATTCACAGAGTGGAGTGTAAATTAACTCCCTAGCACATTCATGAAATCATTCATGAAATGTAACACAATCCAGGAGAGTCTATACTTGTATGCAAATACACACACTCACATACAGTAATCATTTTCATTTCTTTTAATATTTTTAAATTTTATTTATGAGAAAGATAGGAGGAGAGAAAGAACCAGTGGTACATGTGCTACCAGGGATTGAACTCAGAACCTCATTCTTGAGATTCTAATGCTTTATCCACGGTACCACCTCCCCCAGACTACCAGAGATCAATTTCTTTAGAGAGAAGAAAGAAGGTACTTCCTGTAAGACTTGTGTTGTATTCCTTCCAGTTGATTTACTTTATTTTTTTAATATTTATTTATTTTCTCTTCTGTTGCCCTTGTTCTTTTTATTGTTGTGGTTTTTATTGTTGTTATTGATATCATTGTTGTTGGATAGGACAGAGAGAAATGGAGAGGAGGGGAAGACAGAGGGGGGAGAGAAAGATAGACACCTGCAGACCTGCTTCATGGCTTGTGAAGCAACTCCCCTGCAGGCAGGGAGCAGGGGCTCCAGCCAGGATCCTGATGCCAGTCCTTGAGCTTTGAACCACGTGGGCTTAACCTGCTGCGCTACCACCCAATCCCCTCACTATATATACTCAGTTCAAACAGTACAAAAAACCTGTCACCTGATAGCATGACAGCTGTACAAAATATGATGAAAGAGAGCCAAAAATGGCCAGAGTGACCTGATCCAATTAGGTAGCTTCACCTGCCTTCCCAGAAATCAGTGATAAAGGAGTGATAAAACCAGTCAACCTTAAGGTTTATCTCATATGCCTCATTTGCAAAAATTGTTTAGTCTCTGAGATATCAGAAGCTGGCTACAAACCATGGAGGGGAGAAGGAGGAACTAACCCCTTTTCCATGGCATTAAAGGCCTGTGCTGCCCAAGCCATTTGCAAAGGTTTGGGATATCTCATTATGAGATTGCTAAAAATGCTGACAATTTTATTTCTTAGCTACCTTTACTTTCAAATGTGACAAGATAAAATTTTATGAAAACAAGTCTGGGGACCAGGTGGTGGCATACCTGGTTAAGTGCACATAGTGCGGAGCACAATGATCTTGCAAGGATCCAGGTTCAGGCCTGAGGTTCCCTACCTGCAGGGTGGACGCTTCTTCACAGGTAGTGACACAGGTCAGCAAGTGTCTCTCCCTTTTTACCTCCCCCTTCCCTCTCAAGTTCTTTCTATCCTATCCAATAAAATGGAAAAAATGGTCACCAGGAGCAATGGATTCACAGTGCCAGCACCGAGCCCCAAGATAACCCTGGAGGGAAATTTTAAAAAAGAAGGAAAAGAAAGAAAGACAGAGAGAGAGAAAGAGAGAGAAAAGGGAGGTGGTTAGCAGGTAAAAGGCAGGACTTTGTATGCTTGAGGCCCTGGTTAGGATTCTTGGTAGGTGAAAATAATGTTCTAATCTGTCTCTCCCATTAAACATTTTTTTTAATGTGCTACTTTTAAAATATACACTTTATGGGGGTCAGGTGGTAGCATAGCTGGTTAAGTGCACATGGCGCGAAGCACAAAGGACCAGTGTAAGGATCCTGGTTCGAGCCCCCCAGCTCCCCACCTACAGGGTGGTTGCTTCACAAGCAGTGAAGCAGGTCTGCAGGTATCTATCTTTCTCTACCCCTCTCTGTCTCCCCTCCTGTCTCCATTTCTCTCTGTCCTATCCAACAACATCAATGGCAACAATAACAACAACAACAAGGGCACAAAATGCGAAAAAATAGCCTCCAGGAGTAGTGGATTTGTAGTACTGGCACCAAACCATAGTGATAATCCTTGAAGAAAAAAAAATACACTTTATGTATGTCAACCCAACAATGCTTAAGATAATTCTAGTGGGTAGATATCAGTATCTTTTAAGACTGATGAGGTGAAGTTATACCAAAATCCTACAACTTAAAGTAGGACAAACTGAGCTTTTTGTTGCCAAATCCTTTGAATATCACCAACTGCAAAGGGATTTCATTCCCAGAGTCTTGTTAGGTCATATGACAACTCAGCTGGTCAATTTGGCTAGTGAAATACAAGCAAATTTGAAAACAAAGACACATCAAATGCAAAAGCACAGACAGGTTTAAAATCTTGAACACTTTTGCTCTCTGCAAATGATCAATCCAAAGATTTGATATTTTTCAAGCTGAAATCTTTCAATAGAGCTGATATTTCATGTTGTCCCATCCTAATACCTTCATTTTAAATCATGAGTAATTCTTCAGCGTTTCCTTTACTTAGGCTTATTGAATCAATTTCAAGGTATTTCTCCTCAATGCAACTGCCTTCCTCAAACATTTTTTTTCTTTTTTTCCATTTTCTCCAGACTTGTTCCTGTCCCAGGACCATTTTCTCTGCAGGGAACACTCCTGTCCACAATATCCATACACCTGACATGACTCAATATTGATGTCTTAACTGAAATATTACCTCTTTTAAGAAAGTACCAAGAATAAATTGTCCCAAGTCACTCTAACCTTATTGCCCTCTACTGGGCTCCACTAGTATATATCTTCCCTAGGGCTTATCACTCTCTGAGATTACTCAATAAGCATGCAAACTTTCCATAAGCACAACTTTTTTTTAAGAATTTTTTTTTGCATTATCTTTATTTATTTACTGGGTAGAGACAGTCAGAAATCAAGAGGGAAGGGGGTGATAGAGAGGGAGAGAGACACCTGTGGCACTGCTTCACCACTTGCAAAGCTTTCCCCTGCAGGTGGGGACCAGGGGCTCGAACCTGGGTCTTGAGCACTATAACTTGTATGCCCAACCTGGTGTGCCATCACCCGGCCCCTCATAAGCACAACTTAAAATAGGAAAAAGAATCAAAGTTAATACAGTATATAAACCAGATGTCACATGTATCATAAATACACATACCCTGAAGGAAACAAAGGAAACATTCTTATAAATAAATTCAAAGTAACAGAAGAAAGCAGAAATTGATTATTTTGCTAACTCTGACATAGCACATTTAAAAGGAACACACAAAGGTTAGATATATAGGAAATTTCTACCAAACAACAAAAACCATCAACCTTCCTGCTACTTCATACTTTATCCTTCAGCAATATGGTCTACTACAACAGTGTTTCTTACATGGAGAACTTTTAAACTGTGGATATAAATTATCTCCTGTATTTTTCCCCTTTATGAAACATAATAGGGCACTATCAGGCTGGGAAAGAACAGATATCTGAACAGTGTGATGTAAAGTATATTAGGACTTTCTAGCCAGCTTCTTCTTCTTCATCATCATCATCATCATCATCATCTTTTCTTCTTTTAATAGAAACAGAGAGAAAAGTTAAAGAGCACTGAAACTTCTTCCAGTGGAGACTGGGCTCAAACCTGGGTTACACACATGACAAAGCAGTGTACTATCAAAGTATGCTATTTTACCAACCCAAGAGTATTGCTTTTTTAAAGCACTATTTATTTTAATTATACAGTTTTGTTTTTATTAAAGCAGTCACCCTCAGTTTTCATCAAAATCTCCTAACAGCTTCCCATTACTGTTAGGATATAGTCCTAAACTAACTCGCTAACAACTTCTCAACAGCCCCCAACACAAAAATCTTGATCTAGCTAGGTCAGTGATCATCATTTATGCAAAATCATGAGTGGATTTATGTCTTAGGACTCTTTCTCATGTAATGAACTTTGTTATTCAGCACCCTCATTTCGTATAGGATTAGTACAACGTGTTTGAAGCAAACTTCCCACTTACCACTATCTATGGTTCAGTGGGACTTTTTGTAAACATACTACCCAAATTGGGTGATTGGGATGCTTTCGCATGGAACTTGAATCTCCAGCAGAAAAAGATGAGAAATGGTTGAAGTTGACTCATCCTTCAGGGGATAGCAGACAGAGGCAAAACATCCACTTCTACCCAGCAACACAGGAGCTGTCCAATTCCTATCCTGATGACCCTATTTTTTTAGGTGTTCCTTAAGTCCTATGAGCAATTCCTATTTTTATTGCTTGTTCTTAATGATTTTCCTTTCTGCTTAAATTCTGGGCAGACTTTCTAATGCAATTAATCAAAGTATCCTAACTTGCATGGTTGGCAAATTTATTCTTAAACATTGGTGTCAAAGTCCAGTCCCTGATTATTTTCAACTCAGTCAAAGCTATCAACCCAACATGAAGACTCTTTCATCATCTATCATACTATTTCCTCAGCTACCATATTATTTCTTATTTACCCTATTTTCCCAAAGAAAATGTAAATGCACACTGTTATAGCTCAATGACTTGTAGTATTTGAGTATCATTTGCTAGTCATAAAATGGTTAAATCTATATATCATTAGAAAGTGCTCACCAGGTCTAAGGCACTGTTAGGATAAGTAGATTCCTATTCATTGCAAAATGTAATGCCCACAGGATAATGTTACCCTGTTTACAGATAAGCACACCTAGGCTGAGATAAGCACACCTAGGCTGAGATAAGCACACCTAGGCTGACATAAAATTATCCACTAAATGAATGAAGCAGGATCAAAATCCAATTATATTTCAAAAACTAAATTCCTAACCAATGATGAGGATAATAAATGGAGGGTTAAATATATCTTGGAATGTTTTTTATTTTGCTGACTACTGATGACCAAACTTTTATTTTCTTTTGAGTCTGCATATAACATCTATATAGTTGAGTGTCCATTAGCTCAGTATTGAAAACCAATCTATTACTTTAACTAAATGGAGAAAAAAAAAACTTTACTTTTTAAAATTTTTCTTTATTTGTTTTGGATAGAGACAAAGCGAAGTTGACAAGCGAGGGGTTAATAAAGATGGAGAAAAAGAGAGACACCAGCAGCACTGCTTCAACACTCATGAAGCTTCTCCTCTGCAGGTGGGGACCAGAGGTTTGAACCCAGGTCTTTGTACACTATGAAGTATGAGCTCAGCTAGGTGTGCCACCACCTGACCCCCTCATTTTTAATTGTTCTAAAGGTGCCCCTTTCTGCTTCCTAAGTCATATGCCTGGTTTCCTTAGACTTTGGGTTTGGTGTCTAACCTGCTCAGATAAAGCCAAGGTAGTGTTACAGTTACTGACTAGCCAGCCAAGAGACTGGGAAGAGCTCAAGATTAAACTCAAGATTAAAAATTAGCTTCAAGTGGATAATTCACATTTGGATCATTAAGATTTGGGCACAGTTAAAAACAGCTCACATCTGGTTTTATTTGGGCTCCCTGTTTTGCCTAGTAAATAGGTGCCAAAAAGTGAAAACTTCAGACTTGGCTTTCAAAAATTGGGTTGCAGGAAGGTATTTTTCAAATCACGTACAAAATAGTTTGAGTAATGGAGAGCTGCCACTAGAAAGCCTGCTTCAGGGGCCAGGTGGTGTTGTACCTGGTTAAGTGCTGACATTACAGCATGCAAGGACCCAGGTTCAAGCCCACCTGCAGGGGGAAAACTTCACAATTGGTGAAGCAGGGTTGCAAGTGTCCTCTATTTCCCTCCCTATCTCCCCCTCCTCATTTTCTCTCTGTCTCTATCCAATAATAAAATAAGTATATTTAAAAAGAGAAAGAAAGAAAGGGAGGGAGGGAGGGAGGGAGGAAGGAAGGAAGGAAGGAAGGAAGGAAGGAAGGAAGGAAGGGTAAACATAATTCAATGAATAATAACAGGATCCTATGCAAGTGACTTCATCTCTTAGGGCCAAACTCCTAACTAACACAGTGATGGAGCCAGCAAAATAACTCACCAAGACAGTGTGCCTGTTTTTCCATGTGCATAAACCAGATCTGAGCTGGGCCACCACTGCATTAGAGGAAGCTTTCATCTGGTGATTATCTTTCCTTTTTTCTCTACTACTCTCTCTTCTGTCTATTTAAAAAGTCAGCCTGAACAGTGAAGCCACAGTGATGACTAAATAATAAGTAAACATAAACAAGGTCATTTTAAAATACATTTATTTATTTATTTATTCCCTTCTGTTGCCCTTCTTTTTTATTGTTGTTGTTATTGATGTCATCATTGTTGGATAGGACAGAGAGAAATGGAGAGAGGAGGGGAAGACAGAGGGGGAGAGAAAGATAGACACCTGCAGATCTGCTTCATGTGAAGGGACTCCCCTTTAAGTGGTAAGCCAGGGGCTGGAACTGGAATCCTTACGCTGGTCCTTGCACTTTGCACCACCTGCACTTAACCCGCTGCAATACCACCCAACTCCCAACAAAGTTTTTTTTTGTAGGTAATTCATAGGATTCTTTTAAAAAATTTTTTTGAATTTTTTATTACTTTAATTTACTTATTGGATAGAGACAGTCAGAAATTGAGAGGAAGGGGGAAGTAGAGAGAGAGAGACAGAGAGACACCTACAGCCCTGCTTCACTACTCACAAAGCTTTCCCCCTGCAGATGGGAGTCGAGATCTCGAACCTGGGTCCTTGTGCATTGTTAACATGTTCATTCAACCAGGTGCGCTACCACCCAGCCCCTACTCACAAGATTCTTTTATTTAGTTAAGAAAGGAGACATTAACAAAACCATAGGATAGGAGGGGTACAACTCCACACAATTCCCACCACCCGATCTCCATATCCCATCCCTTCCCCATTCTCTATCCCTCTGGGAGCATGGACCCAGGGTCATTGTGGGTTGCAGAAGGTGGAAGGTCTGGCTTCTGTAATTGCTTCCCCGCTGAACATGGACATTGACTGGTTGATCCATACTCCCAGTCTGGCTCTCTCTTTCCCTAGTAGGGTGGGTACTCACAGGATTCAAATGAAACCATTTCTGTGGAAAAGATCATGACAAATATTACTATTAACAAATATCCTCAGTGGAAGCAGAACAGGTATACCTGAGACTAAATTTAGCATGTTTTTCAAACATACTATAAAATATAGGATCAGCTATAAGTCACCAAAATAGAAGCAGAGATCTAGGTCACCAAGTAGTCCCCTGGAAATGAAACAAAGAATTTTATGCAGGTTGGGGGTAGATAGCATAATGATTATGCAAAGAGACTCTCAAGCCTGAGGCTTCAAAGACTCAGGTATTTTTTTTTCCCATGGGGGTCAAAAGTATATAATTGCAAGTGGGAAACATGGGACAGAAATCAGGTATTGGTAGTTTTTTCCTTTTTCATTTGTGAGTGGATTTTTTTTTTTAATTTTCCCTATTGTTGCCCTTGTTGTTTATATCATTGTTATGGCTATTATTGTTGTTGTTGTTATTGATGTCGTTGTTGCCAGATAGGACAGAGAGAAATGGAGAGAGGAGGGGAAGACAAATGGGGGAGAGAAAGATAGACACCTGTAGACCTGATTCACCCCCTGTGAAGGGACTCCCCTGCAGGTGGGGAGCCCAGCTCGAACTGGGATCCTCACTCCAGTCCTTGGGCTTTGAGCCACATGGCTTACTTAACCTGCTGCGCTACCGCCCTACTCTGTGTGTGGATTTTTACTATAAATGTGAGAACATATAAAGCATTACTGCAAGTCAAAATGTTTCAGTGAACAAGATTCACCGGCTCAACTTTATAATAACAATTATAAATAAACCAGCATTTGGATTTTTTTAAAAACAAGTAAATTTCTTACTGATGGCAACTAAATTGTGTTTGTGGCACCTATTTTTTTTGTTGTTGTTGTCTTCAGGGTTATCACAGGAGCTCGGTGCCTGCACTATGAATCCACTGCTCCTGAAGGCCATTTTTCCCCTTTTGTTGCCCTTGTTGTTTATCGTTGTTGTTATTGCTGCAATTGTTGTTGGATAGGGCAGAGAGAAATGGAGAGAGATAGGGAAGACAGAGAGGGGGAGAGAAAGACAGACACCTGCAGACCTGCTTCGCCGCTTGTGAAGCGACTCCCCTGTAAGTGAGGAGCCGGGGGCTCAAACCCGGATCCTTATGCTGGTCCTTGGCGCTTTGTGCCATGTATGCTTAACCTGCTGCGCTTCTGCCCGGCTCCCGTTTGTAGCATTTTTATCATACAGTTGATTCCATCCATTCATTATACTTTTTTTTATCTGAGTTGTCCTACATGCAAGTACATGTTTATAATGTCTGTCTGTTGTGCTGTTTCTGTAAGTTTGCTATTAAAATACATTAAACTGTCAAAAAAAGAAGAAAAAGAGGGGATTCTGTGATCAAGTCTGAGAAATGTGTTAGGCAAGACGATATCTGTTTCTTCAGAGTACTCCTTAAAGTCTTTTTTTTAAGTACTTATTTACTCCCTTCTGTTGTCCTTGTTTTTTTATTGTTATTGATGTCATCATTGTTAGATAGGACAGAGAAATGGAGAGAGAAGGGGAAGACAATGAGGAGGAGAGAAAGACAGACACCTGCAGACCTGCTTCACCGCCTGTGAAGCGACTCCTCTGTAAGTGAGGAGCCGGGGGCTCAAACCAGGATCCTTACTCCGGTCCTTGTGCTTTGCACCACCTGCACTTAACCCACTGCGCTACTGGCTGACTCCCTGCTTAAAGTCTTTTTAATATGGCATGTGTTTCAAATTCCTAAGTAGAAAAAAGAAAATAAAACATTCCCCAATTTTCTTTGTAAAGAACATCCTACAGGGCAAGTGTTCCATGAAAATCACACTGAAAATATCACAGAAACTATGTAAACGTGTAAATATGTAGAGCAGAAATCACTTTAGAATATACTACATTTGGGCTGGAGAGACAACATAATGGTTATGCAAATGAATTTCATGCCTGAACCTTTGGGGTTCCAGATTCAATCCCCAGCACCACCACAAGCCAGAGTTAAACAGTGCTCTGGAAAATAAATAAATCTAAATAAACATATAGAGCATATTACATTTTGAGAAGGCAATGTATAAAAATAGTAGTGTGGGAGAACTTTTGCACTGATCCAGTGGCCCAGCTTCTCTGCATCCTAATTCAAGAAGTCCTAGAGCTCTTCAATAACAACGGTAATTTAGAAGACACTTACATGGGGTCTGAATGCAAAGCATTGCAGTGTTCAGGTGAGTTATTTCACTGACCCTTGGGGTCTGAATGCAATTTGTCTAAAGCTGGAGATTTCTGGAGAAAAAGAAAAAAGAAAGGAGGGAAGGAGGAGGAAGCAGAGAGACAGGCTGAGGTGAAAGTGGGGGCAATCACAGACTCTCCTATGAACACGGAGTTTGTTTTTCTCTTTTTTTCATCAATAGACTGTGCCTTAATGAAAAACATCACCTCTGGGCATGTTATCACAACCTAACTTCATTCAGTCTTAAGGAGATGCAGCATATGACTCTAGTCACAGGTCAGCAGATAGATATGCAGCAGACTGTAAGTAAGCTGGGAAAATTCTCCCAACAACAGGCCTTCTATGAAAAATGTTAAAAGTGAATTGGTAATAAAGTCAACTCATTGTTTTGTACTGAGTAATGTAAATACCCACAAGTGAACACATCCTATGGGGCATACTTCCTGGTTTAATGGTTGCTACAATCACAAATTCAGATGCCATCAGGGGCCATGCAGATAACCTTAATGAGTGAAGCAGGCAGGGTCTAAGAAAAAGTTTGGAGACTCAGGGAACTTGAGAGTGCATACAAACCTCAGGCATTTATGCTCAGCTCAATTAAAATACAGTGCAGACTGCTCCCTCTTCCCTCCCCCTCCTCCAAAAGCAACCCTCCACCAAACAGGTGCAGTCCAAAATTCAGCCCAGAGGCTGCAAGTCTGAAACCTCTGGGAAAGCTCTCACCTTGGAGGATATGAATCTCCTATTCTACAAATGCCCTATGAGCACATTAAACTTACAAATCACAGAGTTGAGAAATTGAGAATTGAACCCAGATGTGTCAAATAAATTTGTCCACAGTAGATGAATATTTGCAAAGTACATGTATATATATAATAGGCTTTCAACACTACACAACTGAAATGCAGCCTTACAGAAGCCTGCCAACCTCTGTCACATCTCTGAACCTGTGTCCCCATCTAGAAAGAGAAGATGATGACACCAAGATACTGAAGAAGCTTACAGAGGATAACATTTGTAACATTCTTGAAAAGCATATTTGGATTACTGTTGCATTGTCTGCAGAAATCCATGTGAGGATGGAGTGAATCACATAGGTAAACTATTAGGTAAATAATGCTGGACATTTCTTGGAAGCCATAACAGTCTCTTTCAGGAAGTCATGAAAAGATACAGGTACATCACAGAAATGCTCAGAGCCCAGAAGAAAGGGGGAAAAAACAAAAAGAAAACAAACAAACAAAAAAAACACTGGTATCATTCAATTTGAACAACAGCTTGTACACAAATAATTCTTTTTTCTTTTATTTCTTTCTTTTCTTTAACTTTTTTTTTTTTTTTTGCCTACAGGGTTATTGCCTGGGCTCAGTGCCTGCACCATGAATCCAGGGCTCCTGGAGGCCATTTTTCCCCCTTTTGTTGTCCTTGTTGTTGTAGCCTTATTGTGGTTATTATTGTTGTTATTGATGTCGTTTGTTGTTGGATAGCACAGAGAGAAATCAAGAGAAGAGGGGAAGACAGAGAGGGGGAGAGAAAGATAGACACTTGCAGACCTGCTTCACCACCTGTAAAGCAACTCCCCTGCAGGTGGGGAGCCTGGGGCTGGAACCAGGATCCTTGAGCCAGTCCTTGCGCTTTGTGCCACGTGTGCTTAACCCGCTGCACTACCGGGACCCCCTATACACAAATAATTCTATTAACTATTTTAAACACTCAAACCAAAATGCAAATCTAAACACACAGGACACCCTTTGCCAAATAACTTGTAATATGTAGTTATTTTTCTCCACAACTCCCATGAACTTGACTATGGTCACCTCATCTTCAAGTCTAAATGCCTGTACTTTTTAAGACACTGAACACTCTCTCCTACAGAAAATTTAAATTCTAACTTTGGATTTTGTTCCCACCCCACCCCCCAGAGAAACTGGACCAAGAAGAGACCAAAAATGGTAAAGTAATAACATACAGGTGCTTCCTACCTAATTAAAAGAGAAGTTTACAGCTGCACTGGTAGTGAACATCCCTGTGGGTTACACACATGTATCCTTCCAGTGGCACGTAGCTCCATCAAGAGCCATATTCCATATGCTTTCCTGTAAACTGCCTTCTCTTAGTTTGGTAAGATGACGACTATCATGTAAACTAATGGCATCTTCTGTTTCCTGGTTTTCCTTCCTATGGACATCCTAGTTTATTTGTGTTTCCTTAATTCTAAAAATAATTAAGTAACCTTGAAGCAAAAGGCACAGAGCTTAGTAAACCAAGCAAATTGTTCCGTGAAAAGTATGTACAATATGTTACCATTACGTAGGAAAAATATGCACAAATTTCTAAAGAGAGAGAGAGAGAGCAAGGAGAGTTTTTCACTGATTCCAGGGAAGTCAGTGGTATGGAGGCAAAGAAAAGCAAGCTCAGAGGTGAAGATCCACTTTTCATTGTATACCATACCTTTCAGCTTTCAAAATTGAACATTTGATGAATATACTAATGATTCTTTACAAATCTACCTTATGTGAACACCCTGGAATTTTCTAAATTTTTTAAATATTTATTTATTTATTTACCAGAGCACTGTTCAGTTCTGGCTGATGGTGCTGCCAGGGGTTGAACTTGGGACCATGGAGCCTCAGGCATGAGGATGTTTGCATAACCATTATGGACCCTGCCCATTTTCTAAGATTTTAAATGTCTAATACTGAAGGAGTTTACAATAATCTGTTTACTTTCTTAGACTTGTCCATGGCCACTTCAAGCCCCCCCCCCCCCCCCCGTTTTTCTTTACCTGTCACTAGGGTTATCACTGGGGCTTGATGCTGGCCCTAGGAATTCACTGCTACTGGTGCTCACTCCCCTCTTTATTTGATAGGACAGAGAAAAATAGGGATTTGGGGGGGCCTGAATACTTGCTTTACCACACATGAAGCTTATCTCCTGCAGGTGGAGAGCAGGGGCTAAAATCCAGGTCCCTGCACTCAACCAGGTGCATCACTGCCCAGCCCTGAATATTTCATTTTTAATAAATAAAAAGGAATTATTAGAAGTCTAGACATCAGATTCAAGGTCTAGAGGTATGCTTTTCTCTCCCCTATATTGTTCTGAATTATTAGAATCACTTGTAAAACTTAAAAAATTAAAAAGTACATGTGGGGCTGGGGAGATAGCATAATGGTTATGCAAACAATTTTCATGCCTGAGACTCCTGCAGTCCCAGGTTCAATTTCCAGCACCTTAAGCCAGAGCTGAGCAGTACTCTGGTTTCTCTATCTCTGTATCTCTCTCATTAAAAATAAATAAAACTTTAAAAAAGACTACATGGAAAAACAGTGAGATATACATCTGTTGAATAGCCAAATGTCAAAATAAAAAAACACCACCAAATTCTGCCAAAAACATAGATCAGCATGAATGCTCATTCATTTTGCTGAGGAAAAACAAAAACAAACAAACAACAACAACAACAACAAAAAACGGTAGGTAGAGCAGCTACCTTAAGACATTTTGGCAGTTGTTTACAAAGCCAAACAAACAGCCTTGCCACACAACCCAGCAGCTGGGTACCGTTATACTCACCCAATAAGAGTGAAAAATTTATAACCACACAAAACCCCACACTCTTATGTTTAAAGCAGCTTTATTAAAAAATAACCAAAACCTGAAAGCAACCAAGATGCTCTGCAATAAATGATTGAATTCATAAACTGTGAGACACCTACAACAATGAAATATTACTCAGTGATAAAAGGAAATGAACTATGAAAACATGGGAAAAACATTAAGCGCAGGAGTCGGGCGGAAGCGCAGGAGTCGGGAGGTAGCGCAGCGCGTTAAGCCCAAGTGGTGCAAAGCACAAGACCCAGCAAAAGGTTCCGGGTTGGAGCCCCCGGATTATCCCCCTACCCCCCGGGGTGGGGTGTCACTTCACAAGTGGCGAAGCAGGTCTGCAGGTGTCTGTCTTTCTCTCCCCCTCTCTGTCTTCCCCTCCTCTCTCCATTTCTCTCTGTCCTATCCAACAATGATGACATCAATAACAACAACAACAATAATAACTACAACAATGAAAAACAAGGGCAACAAAAGGGAAAATAAATATAATAAAAAATTTAAAAAGGGAATAAATATTAAAGACATTAAATGCATATTACTACGTAAAAGAAAGAATCAGAAAAGTGTGATCACACACTATAGTTTTAACTATATAATATTAAGAAAAGACAAAACTAGTGAGATAGGAAAAAAAGATCTGTGGTTGTCAGAGGAGGAGGGGGTAGATAAAGTGGAGCATGGAAACTATTCAGGGCAGTGAAAATACTCTGTATGACACTATATAGTGGATGTATGTCATTGTATATCTGTTGTAACACATAAAATGTGCAATACCAAGAGTGAGTCCTAATGTAGGCAATGGAGTGTGGGTGATGATGATGATGATGATGTGGTGTCACTACAGGCTCATGGATGGTACCATTCTGTACCATTCTGACAGGTTGTCAATAATGGGGAGAAGTTATGCATGGGATGAGTGGAGGACACACAAGAGTTTCATGGGAGGGATTTCTCCATCTCTCTTAATTTTGCTGTAAACCAAAAACTACTCTAAAAAAATTCCTTATCTAGGAGTCAGGTGGTAGCGCAGCGGGTAAAGTGCAGGTGGCACAAAGCACAAGGACCAGCATAAGGATCCAGGTTCCAGCCTCCGCCTCCCCACCTGTAGGGGAATCGCTCCACAAGTGGTGAGCTGGTCTGCAGGTGTCTACCTTTCTCTTCCCCTCCTCTTTCCATTTCTCTCTGTTCTATCCAACAACGACGATAATAATAACTATAACAATAAAACAACAAGGGCAACAAAAGGGAATAGATATTTTTAAAAAACAAGACTTTTAAAACAATACAGGTTGATTAACTAGTCAATTTTGAAATGAGTTTTGAAATTCTGAATTTGAATTTTAAAAGATTCTGAAGAAAAATCTTTCTGTCCTAGCCAACAACAACAACATCAATAACAACATCAATAATAACTACAACAATAAAACAACAAGGGCTACAAAAGGGAATAAATAAATAAATAGGGCAACAAAAGAAAAATAAAGATAAAAAAGAAAAAAGTATTTATTCATGTCCACATTTCATAAGAAAGTGAAGTTTAGTTTTAGATTGAATTATCCCTTGTGATTATTTATACATGTGTTTTAATTGATATGATGACACTGAGATTTACTAAATGCAAAATGAAATTGGGCAGTGATTTTATACTTATTATTTACTCCACTGCCAAACTAAATTTGATTCAAAGTTCAGTAGAAAAATGTGAACATGTGATTGTCACTTTTTTTTGTTTGCTTTTCACTGTTAGTTTATTCACAGTAAAGCCTCACTCAATGTGCAATTCCACAGCTCCTAGTGAACTTTTTTTTTCCTTTTAAGATAGAGATTGGGAGAGATGAAGACAAAAGGAGAGAGATCACAGCACTAATCTATCATTCATGAAGCTTCACTGAATGGCATGTATGTTGCTCCCATATGGTGCCAAGAGCTTAAACTCAGGTCCTCATGCTTGGTAAGTATGTGCTCTACTGGGTGAACTATCTCCTGACCCCAGTATTTCCACTTTCATTACCATTCAGCTGAGTGCAAAAATGATTTGAAATGATATTTCCAAATTGAAAGAAATTTTACTATAGGATGATATTTCTTTTTTCTTTCTTTTTTTTTTTTTTTTTTTTTTACTGTTGGCAAGACAGGAAGTCTCTGCATAATGCCTTTAATTGTTGCCATTCATTGGGGTCCCTCAGTGGTTTCTAACTGATGAACAGCAACTACAGAAATTCAGCATCAGTTTTCCACTACCCCAAACTGATGATATTTTCTTCAAGCCAATGTGCAATCAGAAAATTCTAATTTGAAAAGAAAATTTGCTTAAGTAAGGCTATGTTTACTTTATTTTTAAAAATGCTATCAAAATCATCTCCAATTAATGCAGAAACTCTTACCATTCTTGGATTTCATCCTGTCTCATGAGGTGATCACTATGCCCACTCAATCAGAGAAAAAAAACTAAAAACAATCAGAATGACTGATAATTGGCTATAATGTGCTAATAAATGTTAAAGTAACACAGAAAAAAATCATAAAAATCATAACTGATTTGGAAAATACATATAAAGATTTAGATTACGTATAAAGAGAAGTTGTAATAAGAAAGTGTACTAAATACTTCTAATATGTAATAGCTATGTATTACACTATTTATCTGCATTGCATCACTCAATCCTGAATAAAGTGCTTCCTCTCCTAAAATTCATGTCCACCTAACATCTCAGGCAACTCTGTGTAGAAACAGAATTTCTTTTTTTTTTTTAATTTTTACTTATGTACTTCCTTTTTGTTGTCTTTGTTGTTTTTATTGTTGTTATTATTATTGGTATTGATGTTGTCATTGATGGATAGGACAGAGAGAAATGGAGAGAAGAGGGGAAGACAGAGAAGGAGAGAGAAAGATAGACACCTGCAGACCTGCTTCACCACCTGTGAAGCGATTCCCCTGCAGGTGGGGAGCTGGGGGGCTTGAACCGGATCCTTATGCGGGTCCTTGCGCTTTGTGCCATGTGCGCTTAACCCGCAGCGCTACTACCCGACTCCCAGAAACAGGATTTCTACAGATGCTGTTACTATAAGGTCACACTGGATTAGAGTGGGTCATTAACCCAGTATAAATGCTGATCTTATAAGGAGAGAACACTTAGTGACAAAAATAGAAAGAAAGCAACTATATCGTGATAATACAAAAACGGGAGTGAATAGACTATACATTAAGGAACACCAATGACTCCCCAGATGCAGCAATAGCCAAGAAACAGAAAAGGTACTCTCCTACCCCCAATCATTAGAGAAAACATGGTTATGCCATCAGACTTCTAACTTCTAGAACTATGAGAGAAGAAATTTTGGTCATCATGAGTGCCTCAGTTTGTGGTACCTTTGGTAATGGTAGCCCTAGAAAATTACATTTGGGAAGGAACTATAATAATTACATGTGGTTTTACATCTCAAAGAAAATCTGTGACTAGAGAAGCACTTTGAGAAAACAACCAGCCAGGAGAACATCAGGACAATGTCAAGCATCAGCTGGTGTATTTCCAGCCTCCTCACATAGCTACTGGAAACCCCAACTTGCAGTTGTGTCTGTGATGATCTTTGGTGGCACTGCACAAAATAGGAAAACATAACAGCTTTTCCTTGATAGCAGGGACATCTGGTTGTGCTGAACACAAGGCATTCACAACAGAGGAGATTTGCAAATTATAGCCTCCCTAGGGGCTGAGAGGTGCTTAGATGAAATTTGATTATTCCATACCAGCCTGTAAGTTTGATTTCAAGATGCCAGTTCATGCACCTCAGGCAAAAGATTTCTTATTCTTCCATGTAAGACCTGTGCTTGTTCTATTCATTCCATATGTATCCACCCGTCACCCACATGTGCATTCAATAAACATTATAAACAATAACATCATAAAGAACCTACTAGGAACAGGCCATTTCCCTCATTTTTAGAGATGCTCACAAGTTTAGGCCTATCTCTTAGGGAATTTGCCATCAGGCAAGAATGACAGATATTCAATAAGTCATTTTCTGTTATGGAAATCATCAAGGAATCAGGAAGGATGTTAGAAGGATATGAGATGAGGCTGTCCAGTCATGGGCAGCTATACAGGCTATGCACTGAACAAGAACACCTAGCCAAGGAATATGTAGGAGATATAGGAGTTAAAACAATATGACTTGAACAGTGCCATCTTCTGATTACCACAAAGAAGCAATTTGAACTAGCATTCTCTTTACAACTATAGAGGCTAGGGGCCAGATTTTATAGGCAGAGTCAATGAATCTGGACTTTATATTAAGAGTAATGGGAAGTAATTGAAGAGGTTTTAAAGTATTAAACTCAGCTCTCCAGGGGAGCAGAGACAGTAATTTACCCAACATGATTTCATCACTTGCGTAATACTGAAATAATTCAAGGAAATGTATAAATAATTGACGTTCAGACCATCTGTAAAAATGCCATTTTGGATCTTTACCAATTGCCATGCATTTAAGACTCTGATGGGAAATGTAGCTCTTTTTTTTCCCATTCTTTTAACTTTAGAAAGATTTAGAAGATTTATTCATCACACACTTTGTTATTTGACTAAAGTAGGATCACAGTTCTTATTCAAACAGTTTCCCAGCAGCACACAGTAGATTATCCCAGTGGAGTCTCAAGCATAAGGTCTCATATTCAAGTTGCAGAGTGATGCACTGGTCTCTCATTCTCACTCTCTCCCAAAGCCCTCCTTCTCTCTCTCACTAACAAATAGATATTAAAAAAACTTGTCTCCCCAAGTTATCACCTTCAAAAGAAGCTACTAAAATGCTCAAAAGAACATTAGTGGGGGGGAGGCAGTGACACACCTAGTTAAGTGTACAAAGACCTACAAGGACCCAGGTTCAAGCCCCCCTGGTCCCTACCTGTAGGGGGAAGGCTTCAGGAGTGATGAAGCCGAACTATAGGTGTATCTTTTTCCCTCTCTACCTCCCTTCCCCTGTCAATATCTCTCTGTCTCTATCCAATAATAAACAAATAAATTTAAAAAGATAAGTAGATCTGCACATCCAAGAGACTGTAAACTCAGAAAGTTAATTTTGCCACTTAAAGATTTATGAGTTTCACCTCAAATTTTTCTAGCATGGGGAGTCGGGCATTAGTGCAATGGGTTAAGCGAACGTGGCACAAAGCACAAGGATGGGCATATGGATCCCAGTTTGAGCCCCTGGCTCTACACATGTAGGGGAGTCACTTTCGAGGCGATGAAGCAGGTCTGCAGGTGTCTATCTTTCTCTCCCCATCTCTGTCTTCTCCTCTCTCTATCCTATATAACAACGACGACATCAATAAAAAAACAAGGGCAACAAAAGGGAAAATAAACATAAAATTTTTTTTAAAAATTCTAGCATCAAATCAAGCAAAAATATTATTGGGACACAAATATAGACAACATGGGGACTCCTGGGAATAAATCAAGAAATCTCATCAGAGTGGATCAAAATGAGACCATCCTACATCCAAAATTAACTACATGGGAATCATCTAACTTAGTGCTAGGTTTCCCGTGACTCTCATCTCACATGCTACAAACAAAACCTCTGATCAGGAAGCTTAGGAAACCCCACATCTATACTCTCCCCCCCTGCTTCAGACTTTGGTTTCCTCACACACCATACAATTAATAAATAGAAGTGCTGTGCTCATAGGACCAAGCTGAAGACTTCAAAGTCATTACAGGTAGTCCTCACTTCATGACTGGATTGTTCTGAAACCAAGTCAGTAAATGAATTTGTCTATAAACAATAATTGCCTCTTACCAGAATTTCAGGCATAACATGCTGTGTTATTAATGGGTTTGTCAATTACCTTAAGATAACTTAACATCACCTTTGCATCATCATAACATTTCTAATATATTTTAAATGTTTATTAGATAGTGCACTGTAATAAAAATAAGGTAAATTAATTTTCTATGGGGTGCACACAGAGGACAAAGACATAGACAAAAACTCTAGTATAATGTATACTGACCAACTGCAAAAATGCAGCTGAAATCCCTGCCCCACTAGGGAAAGAGAGAGGCTGGGAGTATGGATCCATCTGCCAACACCCATGTTCAGCAGAGAAGCAATTACAGAAGCCAGACCTTCCCCATAATGACCCTGGGTCCATACTCCCAAAGAGATAAAGAACAGGGAAGCTACCAAGGGAGGGGTTGGATACAGAGTTCTGAGGGTGGGCACTGTATGGAAATGTACCCCTTTTATCCTATAATCTAGTCAATATTTCCATTTTATAAATAAAAGAATTTTTTTAATGCAGCTGAAATAGACAAGCGATGGGGTGGTCTGGGAGGTGAAAGCACTGGAATCTTAAGCATGAGGCTCTGACTTAAATCCCCAGTAGCACATGTGCCAGAGTGATGTCTGGTTCTTTTCTTCCTTTCTTTCTTTTTTTCTTTCTTTCTTTTTTTTTTAAGATTTTATTTATTAGAAAGATAGGAGGAGAGAGAGAGAAAGGGGATTGAACTTAGGACCTTATGCTTGAAAGTCCAATGCTTTATCCACTGCATCACCTCCCGGACCACTCTCCTATCTTTCTCATTAATAAATAAATAAAATCTTTTTTAAAAAGAGAGAAAGAGGGAGTCGGGTGGTAGTGCAGCGGGTTAAGCGCACATGACGCAAAGCACAAGGACCAGCGTAAGGATCCTGGTTCGAGTCCCCGGCTCCCCACTTGCAGGGGGGTTGCTTCACAGGTGGTGAAGCAGGTCTGCAGGTGTCTTTCTCTCCCCCTCTCTGTCTTCTCCTCCTCTCTCCATTTCTCTCTGTCCTATCCAACATCGACGACATCAACAACAATAATAACTACAACAATAAAACAACAAGGGCAACAAAAGGGAATAAATAAATAAATAAATATTTAAAGAGAGAGAGAGGTGATGGGCAGTGGTACACTCAGTTAAGTGCACATAGCACCGTGCACAAGGACTGGGTTTGAGACCCTGCTCCCCACCTACAGACAGGATGCTTCATGAGTGGTGAAGCAGGTCCACAGATGTCTGTCTTTGTCTCTCTCTCCCTCTCTATCTCCCCTCCCCTCGTCAAATAAAAATTAAGAAGCAGAAAGGAAAAAATGGAAAAAATGGCCAGGAGCCATAGATTCATAGTACCAGCACCAAGCCCCAACGATAACCCTGGTGTGGAGAGCCATGTGCTGCGCCCCAAGATGGCGCCAGCCTCCTCTACCCTCCAGACCACAGGGAGAAGTAAACAATTCCATAAATGGTCTGAGACTGAGAGCGCGCTTGCTTCCCCGATCGTGTGCCTATGAGCAGCTGCCACGTATGCCCTTGGGATTGGCTGACCCATGAGTATATAAGTTGGAGGTTAGGTTATAGCGGGGCTTTTTGCTGTTCAAGGTTCCCGAATAAACTGCTTGAAGAAGAAGTCGGCGTTGCGTGATCCTTGCAGGCAAGGGTGGACGCGACACCCTGGTGGCAATAAAATAAGAACAACAAGAAAGAAAGAAAGAAAGAAAGAAAGAAAGAAAGAAAGAAAGAAAGAAAGAAAGAAAGAAAGAAAGAAAGGAAGGAAGGAAGGAAGGAAGGAAGGAAAGAAAGAAAGAAGTGATGCAAGATGAAATGCTTGACTCTAAATGGCTGGACTGTTTTTCACACGTTGTCACAACACCAAATATATCACTGCAATACTGTCTCATCAGAGAGATGGTTGTAACTCTGGGTGTTTGATAAGCAAGTAGCTAACTAAATGAGGACTGCTTGCACATGTCAAGTGCCTGGGCAGTGCCTGACATACAGTAAGTGCTAAGTAAGTTACAAAGAGTAGTTATTATTTTTTATTTTAAAGCATCAGGATGAAGCTCATACATACGTACATACAACTCTCTGTTTCTGGGGAAAGGAGCAAATAGATAATAAACCTGTTGTGTTTTATGTATTCTGGTGTCTGGAATACTTTCATCACCCCAGAAAACACCATCTCACTAGGGGAACCCAAGTCCTATAAATCTCTACTTGGGATGTTCTACTTTGTGCTTTGTGTCTCTCTCTACCTGTAGTTAATCTAGGAACCCAGAAGAAATTTTTACTTATATTTTCAGTCAGGAGATAGTAGACAAAAGAAAAAGCAGACCCATGCTTAAGCCACCCTTAAATTTCTGGTTCCTTGCCTAGTGAATTGTCCTTGATATTTCCTTTGGGATTCAATTCCAAGGTAATAAAAGGCCTCACTCCAGGTGGTGTTTTTATGTATTATTTTTATATAAGAAATTGGCTGAAAGGACAAATGAAATGACAATAAAAGGCATCTTGCCCAGACTTACTATAAAAAAAGCCCACCTTGACCCAACAAGTATAATTATAAACAACCTAGGCCAGTGAAAACATCAGACCCAAATGAGAAACTGGGAGAAAGACAATGGGAACCTTGTTCATAATATTAACACAATACAGCTTATTCCTTTTTCTGTTTACATAACCTAGACCACTAAGCAACATTCCTTTCACAACTAGGACATACTGGTTAGATTGAGAAAAGTGAGAACTCTGTCCTCTTCAAAAATACTACCAACAGAACTCTGTCCTCTTCAAAAATAATACTACCAACAATAATTCACACTTATATGATCACAGCTATCCTTAACTATTAACTCATTTAATTTAACTCATTTAATTGCTACACTTAGAGGTAAATACCTTCATTCCCATTTTTTAGATGAGCAAAATGAAAACCCAAGCATCCAATATGATATACAACATCATACAACTAACAAAAGAGGAATTCAAGTCAAGCGTTAACTATTATTTCCATATAAGATTACTAATAGTTGTAAGACATTGTCAATTCTTTTTTTTTTTGCCTCCAGAGTTATTGTTGGGGCTCAGTGCCTGCACCATGAAGGCCACTGCTCCTGGAGGCCATTTTTCCCCCTTTTGTTGCCCTTGTTGTGGTTATTATTGTTATTGTTGATGTCGTTCGTTGTTGGATAGGACAGAGAGAAATCGAGAGAGGAGGGGAAGACAGGGGGAGAGAAAGACAGACACCTGCAGACCTGCTTCACCTCCTGTGAAGCGACTCCCTTGCAGGTGGGGAGCCAGGGCTGGAACCCGGATCCTTGAACCAGTCCTTGCGCTTTGTGCCACGTGCGCTTAACCCGCTGCGCTACCGCCTAACCCCCAGACATAGTCACTTCTGGGGCCAAGTTGTGGCACACTTGGCTAAACACACACATCACAGTGCACAGAACGCAGGTTAAAGCACCCGGTCCCCACCTACATGGAGAAAGTTTCACAAGTGGTGAAGCAGGGCTGCAGGTGTCTCTCTCCCTCTCTATCTTCCCTCTCAATTTGTCTCCATTTAATAATAAATAAATAAAATATTTGGGAGTCAGGCTGTAGCGCAGCGGGTTAAGCGCAGGTGGTGCAAAGCACGAGGACCAGCATTAAGGATGCCTTTTCAAGCCCCTGTTTCCCCACCTGCAGGGGAGTGGCTTCACAAGCGGTGAAGCAGGTCTGCAGGTCTCTGTCTTTCTCTCCCCCTCTCTGTCTTCCCCTCCTCTCTCCATTTCTCTGTCCTATCCAACAACAACGACAACAATAATAACTACAACAATAAAACAACAAGGGCAACAAAAGGGAATAAATAAAATAAATACTTAAAAATAAATTTAAAAAGGCATTGTCACTTCTTTTTTTATATTTATTTATTTATTCCCTTTTGTTGCTCTTGTTGTTGCCCTTGTAGTGCTATCACCTGACTCCCCAGCATTGTCACTTCTATTATAAAAGGGGCACTTAAAAGGATTTGTCTACTACTATCCCTGTAGGATTATAAAGGCAATTATTTAAAAATATTTTTATTTTATTTTAATGAGAGACAGAGAAAGACCAGAGTATTACTCAGCTCTGGTTTAAGGTGGTACTGGTGACTGAACCTGGGAGCTCAGAGCCTGGGGCATAAAAAGTCTTTTGCATAAAGATTATGCTGTCTCCCCATCTTGAAATGCAAATATTAGCCAAACTTTAGTCCTTGAAGAGTGGTCTTCATGACTTTTATGCTGAGAATCATCCGTTATTAATGTTATGTCTCCTCAAACATTGTTTTTTAGCTTAAATAGATTTAATTTGACTGAAAAAATTGTTTCATTATTGTGAAAGTAAAACCAGTATCACCGATTCTAAACAACTTAGTCTTTAAGATAAATACAACAGAAAAAGCTAAAGCTATTAATCGCTCCAATAAACAAACATAAAAGGATATTGCTAATTTCTTATTTATTTATTTATTCCCTTTTGTTGCCCTTGTTGTTTTATTGTTGTAGTTATTATTGTTGTTATTGATGTAGTTGTTGTTGGGTAGGACAGAGAGAAATGAAGAGAGGAGGGGAAAGACATCTTCAGACCTGCTTCACCAGTTGTGAAGCGACGCCCCTGCAGCCCCTGCAGGTGGGGAGCTGGGGGCTCGAACCTGGATCCTTATGCCAGTCCTTGTGCTTTGTGCCACGTGCGCTTAACCCTCTACGCTACCGCCCGACTCCCCTATATTGCTCATTTCTACCCTGAACGTTTCCCCTATCGTTTTCTAACCTCCCCTTTCCTTCTTTTCTGAAAATGTAGATTGACAGGTGCTTAAAAAAAAAAAAAAAAACTGAAGGTTCATTGGCTTCAACATGAGCCAGTCTCCTGAACATCCTCCCATATCTGCAAGTGAGGGTGGAGGGAAGGGGAGATTCAATGTCATTACTGCCACAGTGTGGATCCCTGCCAGTCCCTTCATGTATCATGGGTGGTCCCATGCTGGAAAACACTGCTTTAAGGAGCATTAAGAATGAAAGATGTCACAAATGTGAATTTATTTGCCAATAATGCCCCTGTAGGATTTTCACATAATGAGAAACCACAGAGATAAATGTGAAGTACTGCTTCCAGCCTTAATCAATCAATGGTAAAATGATATGAGGAGAAAAACCAGGCTTGGCTGGCAGGTGTTCCTGTGGAAAGGGACTTGTGGTTTAAGTAGACCACAAGATCAACACCCGCCAAGAATGTGACAGGGGTCCAAGGAGAAGGAGGGGCCTCTTAATGCTGCATTCCTAACCTGTTAGGAACCAAATTGAGGGAAGGAAGGGGAGCCCTGTCTTCACTGTGGGCCAGGCAGACCACACCTGGTGCTCAGGAAACACAACTACTTAGCACAGCATGTCCTTTCAGAAAAGGCAATCAACAATGGTCAAAGGTCGGAAAATGAAGCCATTAGAGTAATATAATCACCCTAGTTAAAAGCACAACCCAAACCTCTACAGTAAACATAATTCCCCTTGCTGTGCTCTATTTTATTCCCAGAGTACAATTCTTCGTTTTTACCTAACTTTATTTTGTATCTTCCTCTATCAGGATGCGGCTATTTTACTGCTTTGTTCACTGATGCACCTTAACTAATAGAACAATGCCTAGTGCATAGTGGATGATCAGTAAGTTATATCAGTTAGTTATGTGAACTATGAATATTTAAAAATAGAAAACAGAAAGCTAAGACAAAAAAAGACACCTAAGCTAAAAACTTTTGAACAAGGCCAGCAAGATAGCTTACTTGGATAGTGACTATTTGGATAACCTATTTTCCAGTCCAGCCTACCATCATACTTGAAGGGAATTTCAATGTTGTGGTCTCTCTCTGTCTCTGTCTTTCTCTCTGGAAAAATCCCTGGAGCAAAGAAGACCTAGTGACCCCACCCAAAACAACAACAACAAAAATATACTATTTGAAGAATAATAATATTAAATAGGGATTGCAAACATACACTGGAATCAAAAGATAAATATTTTAATCTCACACCTGACACTTCTAAATAGCACTAATTTGCATATACAGAAGCTCAATTTTCACAGACATACCCAAAGAGATGGAGACGACAAGTACTTGGGAATGAAAACAAATGACATAAAAATGACAATGGCAGCACTCATTTCCCAAAGTTATCACTGTTCTAAGAGGATAAAGCCTACAAAACAGTTTTTTAAACTCCTGATTCCAACAAACCATTACCTATCTTCATTTAAGGTTGTTACAATATCAGTCATGATAGTTTCCTGTTTATGGAATAAGTGGTGGCAAAGAGACTGTACCCAACACTTGTGTTCAGTCACTTTACACTAGTCACTTAATATTTACACAGTGGATACTGGTCAACACTACAAATCAGTGCTCCCTGCAGGCTAGTTATTCATTAACTTGTACATCACTAATTACACTTAAGAGCATAAGGATGATCTTACAAGTAAAAAAAAAAAAGGTGTTTCAAATTGAAACCAGCACTGTTCAAACAGAAACTGAGCATCATTTGTCAGGAATATATGAAACATAATCAATACACTGTTTTCTCAGTGAACTCAACTCTCCTGTGGGGGGCAGGCATCTTTACACCCACATCTCTGCTTCTGCCATCACTGCCATAGTGGCAAATTTACTGCAAACTGGGACAATACCCAATAGTTTCCTTTCACCTTGGGATTCTAAAATTCCATAATACCACTCAGTCCATAGCAGGTCTAACTTCCATGGTTTTAATCTCTAAAGAAACGAGGTCGTAAGTAGGGCATCAAAGTAAAAACCCAGTGGTGAGGGGTAAACATGCAGCTTCCTGGGACATCACATGTGGAATGACAACCCTTCAGCTTCATTACTCGGGTGAGACCTCTCCTTTCATAGTATACTCTAATTCCATCTCAGGTGGTTCACTTTCTAACAAAGTCCCAAAACCTAGATATACACCAGTTTCTGTGAGAGAGAGCATATGTTCACACGTATCCGTAAACTACTGCAAAATATATACCTGAAAGCAGAAGTACACTAGAGTTTGCAGTGAGTACCCCCCTAACACTTCCTCTCCACTATTCCAACCTTTGGGTCCATGATTGCTCAATAATTTGTTTGGCTTCGTATGTTAACTCTCTTTTCAGTCACCAGGTTCCAGATGTCATCAGAATGCCGGCCAGGCTTCCCTAGACTGAAGACCCCACCAATGTGTCCTGGAGCTCAGCTTCCCCAGAGACCCACCCTACTAGAGAAAAAGAGAGGCAGACTGGGAGTATGGACCGACCAGTCAACGCCCATGTTCAGTGGGGAAGCTATTACAGAAGCCAGACCTTCTACTTTCTGCAACCCACAATGACCCTGGGTCCATGCTCCCAGAGGGATAGAGAATGGGAAAGCTATCAGGGGAGGGGGTGGGATATGGAAATTGGGTGGTGGGAATTGTGTGGAATTGTACCCCTCCTCCCTTATGGTTTTGCTAATTAATCCTTTCTTAAATAAAAGAAAAAAGAAACGAGGTCAATGCCTATTTTAAATATGAAAGGTATAGTTTATCCTTTTAAATCTACCTTTAAAAAAATGCAACAATAGGAGTTGTTATATAAAGAAAACCACACCTTGATTGTTATCATTCCAGCCTCCAAGCACAATAATGAAATCAGTTTAGTTCTTCAAAAGCACTCTGAAAATGAATGAAATAATTTTAATTAATGATATAATTAGCATGAGTTTTTCAAGAATACAAAGACGATGGTTAGGAGAGACTATATACCCCATTACTACTGGTATCTTTCAAAGTATTCAATGAGGAATGATGTTGAAACTGCAAATACTTCAGCAAATTGTCCCTAGATAATTTTATTAATCTTATCTCCTCATTCTAACTCTCACTTATTTCATACAGTATCAATTTCCAAAAGGACAGAAACCTAACTAGTCACACACAAAAAACAAGGATGGAATCAAAAGACAAGAATTCAATCTAATCTTTCTATGAAACTGGACAATTCTGTCTCAAATAACAGATCCTTTCTACTACACAAGCTATGATAATGAAAAATTAAAACAAAATCCCCACAAACAAGACAACACACTTCATAAGGGAGGCTTCAGTGCAAACCAATTCAAGATTAACAACTCAGACTAGATGGTGAGGGATAGCAAGGGGGTAAGCAATGGAAAGAGTACCAGGCAGAAATCTTGGGTTGTTCCTGGAAGGCCCTTTGGCCCTTCCAATGCTAAAACATGATTGTCTCAGGAACAGACATCTAATTAAAATTCTACCCATCAAATTCTCTCTTTGGGGGATTTGGGGTGGGGAATAGCGATGTGCTTAGGTGTCTGTAACTAAAACAGTGACATAGTTAATTAGGAAGTTGAAGGACTTCCAAATTCCACCTTGCAGATGAAATTACAGAAAGGCCATCTGGAGAAAAAGGCATTCCTAAAAAGAAACGATGAAGTAAGAGTCTGTTTCCGGCAGATCCTTCTTGTGGTCCTATTCCATCTTTATTCTTGGGTTGAATGAGACTTTTTTTTTCCAATACACAGTTATAGGGGCACCACTGATTCTGTGCTCGGAGAAACTAAGATGGAACTTTCGGAAAGCAAACTGGCGTCTGTTCAGTGATCTTACCAACAAATCTATTCCTGCAATTCCAATTAACTCTATCCCCTCTGAAGATTCCTACAGGCGCTTCCGCCAAGCCATCTTCAAAGCAGCTTCCCAAGCCATTCCTCCTGGGAGACGTGCTAACTATACGCCTTGTCTTGATGCTGAATGCGAGCAACTACTGAAGCAGTATGATGAGTCGGGCGACCCAGATGTGGCTGACCATCTCATTGCCTCCCTGGATGCAGCACGCCAAGCCCGCTGGCAACAACTCACAGAAAGTCTGAACTTCACCCACTCAAGTAGGAAGGCCTGGAAGCTTCTTCACAGTCTGGGTGCCGGTAGCCAACCCCCTCCCGTCTCCCATCCTCCTGTATCTCCAAACTCAGTGGCCAGTCACCTAACTCAAGTTGGTCGTGCTAAGATCGACCCAGTCTGGAAAAGAGAAATTTCCCATGAGTGGTCATCCCACCTCCGTTTATCTTGTCCATCTCCAAAACTCTCTCTCTTTACACTGTCTGAACTGGAAGACGCTTTGAAGAGGGTTAAACCGGGAACGGCTGCTGGCTATGATAACATCACCCCAGAACTCATTCTTAACTTGGGCCCCGCGGCAAAGAAGTGGCTTACTTCATTCCTGTCCCACATCTTGGAATCTGAATCTATGCCCAAAATTTGGCGTCGTGCAAAGATAATTGCAGTTTTGAAACCAAAGAAAGACCCAACACTGGCCGCCAGCTATAGACCAATTTCTCTCCTCTCCGTGTGTTACAAACTCCTTGAGAGGCTGCTTCTGTCACGTATTTCTCATCTTACAGAGAAATTCCTATCACCCGCCCAAGCTGGTTTCCGCCCAGGAAGATCTACCTGTGAACAAGCCCTGGCCCTCTCAACTTACATTGAAAATGGATTCCAGAAGAATTTAAAGATGGGTGCTGTCTTTGTTGATCTCACAGCAGCCTATGACACGGTCTGGCACCATGGTCTCCTAGTCAAGATCTCAAGATGCCTGCCTCCATGGGTGGCCAACACTATATCGTTTCTTCTCCAAAACAGAAGATTCCGGGTGCATCTGGGTGACAAGTCTAGCAGATGGAGACTTGTCTCAAGTGGCCTCCCCCAGGGCTCTGTTCTGGCTCCTATGCTATTTAATATTTACATCAATGACCTCCCAGAAACTTCTTCAAGGAAGTTCATCTACGCCGATGACATCTGCTGTGCAACTCAGGCATCCAAGTTCGACATCCACGAGGAAACACTCACGAAAAACATGTCTCTGATATCTGATTACTGTAAAAAATGGCGACTAATCCCTAGCACTGCAAAAACGGTATCACCTGTTTTCCATCTACACCATGCCTTGGCCTCGCGTGAGCTTAATGTGCAGCCTGGTGATACGAGAATCCGGCATGAAGCTCACTCATTCAGTCTATCTATCTTGGCGTTACTCTCGATCACAGTCTGTCATTTCACGAATATCTCATAAAAACTGCAGCAAAGGTGGGCGCGAGGAATAACATCATTGCAGACTGACCAGCTCCTCATGGGGCGCGAGCGCTTCCACACTACGATCATCATCTCTGGAATTATGCTATTCCACTGCAGAATACTGTGCCCCAGTATGGTTCCGTAGCCCCCATGTCCACTTGGTCGATTCCAAATTATATTCCTCCATGAGGATAATTTCTGGAACCATCCGTTCCACCCCGGTTCCATGGCTGCCAGTTCTTAGCAACATCGCCCTGCCAGATATTCGTCGGGATGCGGCATCATCTAAGTTCATTTCCCATGTCTACGCTCGACCGCACCTGCCAATATATGCGGATATCTTCGCCCACCCTGTCCAACACTTGACGTCTCGTCACCCAATCTGGTCCCCTACGCCTACACTGAACTTCTCCGTTCCAGACTCTTGGAAACAGAGTTGGCAGTCAGCTGAGGTAAAGAACAAACACCTCATCACAATCGCTATCGAACAGGCCATGGCCAGTGCGCCGCTATGTTCCATCGCTGGGGAGCCAGAGACGACCTGAACTGCCCCTGTGGCTCCAGACAGACTATGACCCACATAGTCAACGACTGCCACCTCTCCAGATTCAAAGGAGGTCTCGAAACTTTACATCAGGCTCAACCTGACGCTGTTGACTGGCTACGAAAGAAGGGCAAACGCTAGAAGAAGAAGAAGAAGGAGAAGGAGAAGGAGAAGGAGAAGGAGAAGGAGAAGGAGAAGGAGAAGGAGAAGGAGAAGGAGAAGGAGAAGGAGAAGGAGAAGGAGAAGAAGTAGAAGTAGAAGAAGAAGAAGAAGAAGAAGAAGAAGAAGAAGAAGAAGAAGAAGGGGCAGCAAAACTCTGCCATATCCCATCCCAAATTACGTCTTTCAGAAAACATTAATGTCATAGGAGAAACCCAGAAAACAGAATAAAGATCAGTTTTGAGACATGTAAGAGGATCTGTTAACGATGAAGTATGAATGTGGGCCTGAATGTTTATGCTTTACTGCAGCTCCTTTTTAAGTAATCTTTGAGATAGACGATATTCTTTCTTCTTCCCAATATCCTCTAAAATCTATAGGCTCCTGGTGGACGCCCACTTATACATTCCAGCATTTGAGTGGTGGGCTCTAATCATAGCCAACCTGCTCTCACCTTTATTGTCAGCCCCTCGATGGACATTGTTTCTAACCAATCAGCTTGTGCCGCGCCCAGTTTGAAACTGATAAAAGCTAGCTACTGCGGGAGGAGCCCGCGTGTGCAGGTCTGGTAGGAATCCGCCTGTAACCATTAATGTCAAAATAAAAGTAACTCTCTGCCCTCCATGTGGCCTCAGGTCTCGTTCTTTGGTTGCTTTTGAGATATACTATGGCAATTTTTATTACATAATAATTGCATTATTTACAGAGATAATATAATATCACAAGGTAAGTTAAAGAAATTTTATTTATTAATGACAAAGATAGAACAAGAGAGAGAGAAAGAACCAGACATCATTCTGGTACATGTGCTGCCAGAGATCGAACTCAGGACCTCATGCTTGAGAGTCCAATGCTTTATCCACTGCGCCACTTCCCGGACCACAATTTTATTTTATTATGATTTTTCCCCCTCCAGGTTTATCTCTGGGGCTCCGTGCCTGCACTATGAATCCACTGCTCCTGGCGGCCATTTAAAAAAATTTTTTCATTTATTTATTTATTATTGAATAGAAACATTGAAAAGGGGAGAGGGAGATAGAGAAAGAGACAGACCTGCAACCCTGCTTTACCACTTGTGAAGCTTCCCTCCTGTAAGTGGGGACCAGGAGCTTGAACCTGGGTTCTTGCGCACTGTAATGTGAGTGCTTAATAAGGTGCGTCATCGCCTGGCCCTACCTAGGGGCCATTTTTGTTGTTGTTATTGGATAAGACAGAGAGAAATTGAGAGAGGAGGGAAGACAGAGAGGGGGAGAGAATGATGGACACCTGCAGACCTGCTTCACTGCTTGCGAATCGACCTGCCCCTGAAGGTGGAGACCCCTGCGCTAGAACTAGTATCCTTGGGCGGGTCCTTGCGCTACCTGCTGGCCCCCTCTTCCAAAATTTTGATCTCATAAAATACTAAAGTTAAGAGCTGGGGAGACAGCATAATGGTTGTGCAAAATACTTTCATGCCTGAGGCTCTGAAGCCCCAAGGTCCCAGGTTCAATGCCCAGAGCCACCATAAGCCCGCGCTAAGCAATGCTCTAGTCTTTCTCGGTGTGATTTTTCTCTCTGTATCTATCGCTCATTAAAATAAAATAAATAAACAATAGTTTTAAAGATATGAAAGATGAGACAATCATACCTGTAGCATCTAACTTAAAATTCCACAAAAATTCACAGATCGGGGCTGGGTGGTGGTACAACTGGTTGAGTACACGTTACAATACGCAAAGACCCGAGTTCAAACCCCCAGTCCCCGTCTGTAAGGTGAAAACTTGAAGATTGCTGTAACAGGTGTGTAGGGGGTCTCTCTTCTTCTCTAATACCCCTCCCCTCTCAATATCTGGCTACCTCTATCAAATAAATAAAGATATTTTTTTAAAAATCACAAGTCTTATTATCGACTATAAACCTATTAACCCCCTCCCATAGAGAAAAAGTAAAATAAATCACAAGTCGGGAGTCCACCGATAGCGCAGTGGGTTACATACAGGTGGCACAAAGCGCAAGGACCGGCTTAAGGAACCCGGTTCGAGCCCCCAGCTCCCCACCTGCAGGAGCGTCCCTTTATAGGCGGTCTGCAGGTCTGCAGGTGTCTATCTTTCTCAACCCCTCTCTGTCTTCCCCTCCTCTCTCCATTTCTCTCTGTCCTATCCGACAACAATAATAACTACAACAATAAAACAACAAGGGCAACAAAAGGGAATGAATAAATAAATATAAAATTTTAAAAAGTTTAAAAAATAAATAAAAATAAATCACAAGTCATGGAGCAGTAACTGCAGGTGTCTTGCCTCTTTCTGTCTCTCCTCTATCTCTCCCCCTCTACCAAAAAAAAAAAAAGACCTGGGAAGTGATGCAGTGGATGAAATGGTGGATTCTCAAGCATGGTCTGTGGAGTTTAGTCTCGGTTATCTTGTGTGCCAGAGTGATGCTTTTTCTTTCTTTTTTTTCCCCCTCTCTCATTAATGAATAAATAAATTAAAAACCATATGTAAATAAATAAAGAAAATAATTTAAGTAGTTAACCTAAAAAAAATAATAAAATGGGCATCCAGAAAATGCTATTGTTGTTCTTCTCACTGTAACTATTTATATTGTGGCTAGGATACATTTTTTTCCCCCAGGTTAAGGTGAGTCAAATCCAATTCAGAAAAAGGCCATGCTGTTTTCCTGCACTTGAGAGGAAACGCAAAATAGTTCCTGTGTTCATTGTCTATTGCTGTATGAAATTATTCTAAGGTGTTGAAACTTGAAACAGTAAGTATAAACTGTCAAGACTAAATAATAAATTCCCATACATCAGAAGTTTGGGAGTACTTTAGTTAGATGATTCTAACTCCAAATCTCTCATTTGCTTACAATTAAGAAGATGTTGGCTAGAGTGATCGTTATCTGAAGGCTTGACTGGGGCTGGCCAGTCAGCTTCTAAGGTGACCACTCATTTGGCTATTAGGTTGCTCATTATGTGGAACTTACCTAAAGGCTGTTTTCATATCTTTGTGCTATGGCATGGCAGATGGCTTACCCAAAAGCAAAAAAAAAAAAAAAAAAAAAGGCAAGGTAGAAGTCACAATGCCTTTAGCGACCTAATGTAGGAATGTCATATATATTCAGCATGAGAGGGGGTTATATAAGGGTAGGAATACAAGCCGGTAGGAATTTGGAGGTAAGATACAAGGAGTCTTAGAGGTGGGGCCAGGTGGTGGTGCACCTGGTTGAGTGAACATGTTACAGTGCAATAAGGACCCAGGTTTGAGCCTCCATCCCACCTGCAGGGCAAAGTTTTGCAAGTGGTGACACAGTGTTGTAGGTTTCTCTCTTTCTCTCTCCCTCTCATCCCTTCCCTCTTGATTTCTGGCTGTCTCTATCCAATAAATAAATAAAGATAATAAAATATGCTCCACTTCCTTCAGAAAGTCGAATCTAGGTAAGAGACTGAAACTACCACATGGAATAATTAGAGAGCAATTAGGAAGACAAATTAAGTCTAAGGCAAATGGAAGTTCAGAGAAGAAAGTATTAATAGGGTAGGTAAACTGGGGAGGGGGGAAGGTTCTCCTTTTCAACTGAAGATCTAGCTTAAATTAGCACCTTTAACTACCTATTTTGCAGACTCTAGGTCGGACATTCTCCAAACCCTCATTTAATATCAACAAGTAATTTAACAACAATTTAATTTAATGACTTAGAAAGTCTAAGGAAAGACCTTTCAATCTGATTATAAAACCAAGTCTCTCCTCTTCTACTGGGCAATTTCTCTGACCACTAATTGCTGGATTAAGAAGGAGGTGAGACACACAGCTGCTTATCTCAAAAAAGAAGGTCAAAAACCCACAGTCTAGTGACAATCACCAGTAAGAAATATGGAATCTGCGGAGCTGGGCGGTAGTGCAGCGTGTTAAGTGCATATGACGAAAAGCGCAAGGGCCAGGTTAAAGATCCCGGTTCGAGCCCCGGGCTCTCCACCTGCAGCGGGGTCGCTTCACAAGTGGTGAAGCAGGTCTGCAGATGTCTGTCTTTCTCTCTCCCTCTCTTGTCTTCCCCTTCTCTCTCGATTTCTCTCTGGCCTGACAACAATGACAACAATAACAATCACAACAATGATAAACAACAAGGGGAACAAAAGGGGAAAAACAGCCTCCGGGAGCAGTGGATTCCTGGTGCAGGCACCCATTGATAACTCTGGAGGCAGAAAGAAAGAAAGAAAGAAAGAAAGGAAGGAAGGAAGGAAGGAAGGAAGAGAAAGAGAATGAAAGAAAGGAAGAAAGGTGGAATCTGGACCAATTTGGTCTGCATTCCACATATATTTATTCAAATACAGCTATTATAAGCCAGTCACAGTGCTGGCTACTAGACATTCAATAAAAACAAACCAAGCACTACTGCAGAAAAGGCAAAACTAAAAACTATACAATTCTAATAAAGGAATGAGTATTACAGTAATAAGGAAAATCAAAAGAACAATTTGATGATTCAGAAAGTATCAAATATAATTTCCTAAAGCAAGGGTATTGTCAAGGAAGGATACCCTTATGAAATGTAATGAAGCTAAAATCTTATTTATGCAAAGGAGTTAGCTACAAAAAGTAGACATGGAAGGATATTCCAGTTGGAGTGTTATACATTGTTTTTAGGCCAAAGGCCTAAACTTATGAGACTGAAAGAAGTTTGATGACTAGAACTTATGAGACCGAAAGAAGTCTGATGACTAGAAAAATATAGTGAGGGGGTCTGGTGGTAGCACAGCGGGTTAAGTGCACGTAGTTCAAAGCTCAAGGACCAGCATCAGGATCCGGGTTGGAGCCCCCAGCTCCCCACCTGCAGGGGAGTCGCTTCACTAGTGGTGAAGCAGGTCTGCAGGTGTTTATCTTTCTCTCCCCTTCTCTGTCTTCCCCTCCTCTCTCCATTTCTCTCTGTCCTACCCAACAATGACAACAACAATAAAATAACAAGGGCAACAAAAGGGAAAATAAAATAAATATATAAAAAAGAAAAATGCATAGTAAACGGGGTAAATGGAAAGAATACAGACCACTGTCTGGCAAAACTAAATTATCTGCAGTAAATCCTAACAAGAAGTGGATTTTGTTTTCTAAACCTTTGAATTATGGCTGGCTTTGCACTTACTCGAGCCAACAGAAAACAGGGAAGATGCTAGTACAAAAGATTAGACACATAAAGGAGACCAATATGCACCTTCTTACCCTGTCATCAATTCAGTGGAACAGAGCAGGTGTATGAACTTGGGTGAAACTGCCCAAGAACTATCTGCCCCCCCCAAAAAAAAGGACAAGAAATTACAAATACTGTTTTTGTTTATTTATTTAATTTCTTTTTTATTTTTATTTATTTACTTATTTTCCCTTTTATTGCCCTTGTTGTTTTTTATTGTTGTAGTTATTGTTGTTATTAATGTCGTCATTGTTAGATAGGACAGAGAGAAATGGTGAGAGGAGGGGAAGACAGAGAGGGGGAGAGAAAGACAGATACCTGCAGACCTGCTTTACCACCTGTGAAGTTAATCCCCTGCAGATGGTGAACTAGGGGCTTGAACCAGGATCTTTAAGCCAGTCCTTGCACTTTGTGCCACATGCGCTTATCCCACTGAGCTACAACCTGACTCCCTATTTATTTAATTTCTACCAGAGCACTGCTCAGCTCTGGCTTATGGTGGTGTGGACTATTGAACTTGAGACTTTGAGGCTTCGAGCACAATAGTCTCTGCAAAACCATTATGCTGTCTCTCTTGCCCTGCTTCTTTGTTTTTAAGTCACTATCCTTTGAATGAAGTCTTTGTGAGCTGAAAACAGAAAGAAGCCAGATCAGATACTGCACAAGCTGATTAAGGACTTTGATCTTTACTTTGAAATCAATAAGGAGCCATGAGAGTTTTAAGAAGGAAAAATCAGGGCTGATGAAATAAATACCTTACTTGAATAGTGCACTGCTTTGTCACGTAAATGGCCAAGGGTCAAGCCCTCACAGCACTGAAGGAAGCTTCAGTGCAATGATCTCTCTCTCTCTCTCTCTGTCTATGACTCTTATTGACTCTATCTAGAAAAGGGAGAAGTAAAGGGAAAGGAGGGGAGGGAGGGAAAGATTGACTAATAACCCATTATTACCACAGACACAGGGCCTAGGCCAACAGGCTTTCCCAGAGACTAAAAATCTCAAAAATGTATGTGGCTGGAAGCCGAGGATTGATTATAAAATGTAAGAAGAATATAACAGATTCAAAATTCATTCAATTTTAATTAGATGTTTATAATCCATAGGTCACTAGCATATCAATGTTTATGTTTTTTTATATAACATACATTGTTCATCTGAAAGATGGGTTAATTTTATTTAGTTTTATTAGTCATGGAATATCATGACTAATTTGTTGTATCAAAAGTACCTTGTATCTGGGTCATCCTTAAATGGTCAAGCTGGGAACTGAGAAGGGCATAGGAGAGAGGGTACCGATCCTCAACACAGTAAAAATTTAAAAAAATCACACTTCCTAGGTAAGAAAAAGAAAGGACACTCAACAAAACTGGAATCAAACCAATATATATATATATATGTTTGTGTACAGAGTACGTGTCACGTGTCACCCTGATAGTAAGCAAGCCTGCACAGCATGCCAAAAGCAAAGCCTATGTCACTATGCTTACACCAGAGAATTTCCTCTGAAAGTATGTTCACAAAGGAGAGAAAGTCCTACATTCTGGAATCTGAATCTAAAGAATATCAAGTGATTACTACCTGAGATTTCAAAGAATTGTTAAAATAATAGAAAGCGATCAAGGGTCCAGGTCAACAAAATAAGAGATGAGAGTTGTTGGCTAGGGGATGGAGAGAAAGGAATCCTGATACACTGCTGGTGCAGGCCCTGTTTTAGACAAATAAATCATTCCTAGGCATATGTCCAAAGGTCATGAAAACACTCTTCTTTAAAAATTTTTTTTATATTTATTTATTTCCTTTCCCTTTTGTCGCTTTTGTTTTTTATTGTTGTTGTAGTTATTGTTATTATTGATGTCATCATTAGATAGGACAGAGAGAAATGAAGAGAGGAGGGAAAGACAGAGAAGGGGAAAGACAGATACGTGCAGATCGGCTTCACTGCCTATGAAGTGACTCCCCTGCAGGTGGGGAGCCAAGGGCTGGAACCAGATCCTTCTGCCAGTCCTTGTGCTTTGAGCCACCTGTGCTTAACCAGCTGAGTCACTGCCTGACTCCCACTAATTCCACTCTTATGGTCACTGCTGCACTATTTACAGTTACCAAAATAAGTAAGCAACTCAAATGCCCAAGAACAGGTAACTAGATAAAAAAAAAATATATGAAATATATATCCAAATAATCAAATAATGGTTTTACTCAAATGTGGAATATAAATGACTAAAATAAATGAACTTGCAAAAAAAAAAAAAAAAACTCTCTTTTAAACCTTGTAAGAACTATGATACTGGTGGTGGGGGGCGGACCTTTGGCCAAGGATATGGCGATTTATATAATCATATATGGATGTGAAATAATGCCTAAGAAATCTTATCACTTTGTAAAGTAGTAATAAAAATAATGGCAGTCAGACAATACCTTGAAAATGTTGGGGGTGAGGGGTGAGGGGAAGAGACAGACTTTCAGGTCCTAGTGAACAATGATGGAGGAAGACCTAGGCTGCGGAAGAGTGTTTTTCAGAAAAGTGAGAAATTTTATTTTATAATTTAATTTTCAAAATTATAATTATTTATTATTGGACTGAAACAGCCAGAATTTGAGAGGGAAGGGGGTGAGAGAGAGGGAGAGAGAGACAGAGAGACCTGCAACATTGCTTCACCACTTGTGAAGCTTTCCCTGCAGGTGGGGACCTGAGACTAGAACCCAGGTCCTTGCCCATTATAACATATGTGCTTAACCAGGTATGCCACCACCCAGCCCCCAAAATGGAGAAATTTCACATATGTATCAACAACTGTATTAACTGTAAACTATTAATCCTCCCAAGAAAAATATTTTTTTAATTTTTATTTTTTTAAATCTGAGCACTGCTAAACTCTAGTTTATGGTGATGTGGGGGATTGAACCTAGGACTTTGGAGTCTCAGGGATGAGAGTCTCTTTGTATAACCATTATGCAACCTAACCCCAACCAAAGAAAATGTTTTCAACCAGTCTGCAGACTGACCTCAGCCTGTTCTCCCTGTCACATCTCCCTTGCCCTTTCCCCTTTAATTTCCAAGACTCTCGGGATTTTTCTGTTTTGAATGGCAGCATATATTATTCTGCTAAGAAACCCACATCCTTCCCTAGCTGGCTGACTGGGAAATTGTTTGGAAATTGGCTTTTTCCAGAAGGGGCCCTCACTACCTACAAGAAGTGAGCCCGTTCCTGTCCAGTCAGCTCCTGGATGATGGGCTGAAAATGTGACCACAGGAGTACATGGCTCGCTTGGACAGCCCAACTCATGGCTTGCTAGCCCTCGCCTGGTAAATAGAATTTTGCTGGAGATGTATTTTTGAGACTGGGCAGTGGCAGAGACAGTAGAGCACACACATTATCATGTGCAAGGACCTAGATTCAAACCCAGATCCTACCTGCAGGTAGGGGAGTTTTGCAAGAGGATAGCAGTGCTGCAGATGTCTTTCTTTTTCTCTGTCTCCCCCTTCCCTATCAACTTCTTTGTCTCTATAAAAAGGGAAGAAGCAAGGAAGAAAGGAAGGAAGGGAGGGAGGAAGGGAGAAAGAGACGGAGGAAGGGAGGGAAGAAGGAAGGAGAGAAGGGAACTTGCATGGGGTGGGTGGGTACACACAGAGAGCACTGCTCAGCTATGGCATATGATGGTGCCAGGGATTGAACCTGGGACCTCTGGGGCCTCAGTAATAGCACACTGCTATGCTATCTCCCCAGCCCCAAAGAGGATTTGTAAACTAGACCTATTATTTCTTTGTTCATTTCCATTGTAATCAATTTCTGACAAACAGGGAAGCTGTCTTTATTTCTTGTGGCAGCTCAATTTTTGTTTGTAGATGAGGTAACTGGAAAAAAAAAGATTCTCAGCACTTTGAAGTATGTCTTCTTTGTACCTGAGTTTGAAAGGAAGGATGATCATGTTGACATATATGTGGTCTATACTTAAGTGTGAAGCTTTATTCAAAGGAGGGGAAAGGGATAGTGAAAAGAAATCCAAATTGAGCATAATTTACCATAAGTACATTTTTTGCTAGGTGATTTCTTTAACTCAAAAGAGGTATAAAGAGTTGAAGTTGTTCTATCAGTCAGTTTATTAGAAAATAAAATACAAGGAGAGCCGGGAGGTGGCGCAGCGGATTAAGCGCACGTGATGCAAAGCACAAGGACAGGCTTAAGGATCCCGGTTCTAGCCCCCCCCCACCTGCAGGGGCGTTGCTTCATGAGTGGTGAAGCAGGTCTGCAGGTGTCTATCTTTCTCTCCCTCTCTCTGTCTTCCCCTCCTCTCTCCATTTCTCTCTGTCCTATCCAAAAACGACAGCAATAACAACAATAATAATAACAACAACAATGACGATAAACAACAAGGGCAACAAAAGGGAAAAAAATGAATAAAGTTTTAAAAAAAATCTAAAAAAAAAAAAAAAAAGAAAAGAAAATATAAGGGGGCCGGGTGGTGGCGCACCTGGTTAATCGCACATATTACAATGCGCAAGGACCCAGGTTCAAGTCCCCGGTCCCCACCCGTAGGAGAAACTTCACAGGTGATGAAAAAATGTTGCAGGTATCTCTGTCTCTCTCCCTCTGTATCTCCCTCTTCCCTCTAGATTTCTGGCTGTCTCTATTCAATAAAGATAATTTAAAAAATTTTTAAATATATAGCAAGTCTTCTAGTTTTTAATTTTCTTTATATACTTAGCATCTTTTTAGATTTAAAAAAAAAGGACCACTTGTCAGGGTAAAAAAGATATGAACAAAATATGCTCATCTAGGACGAAATATTTAGCCATATATATTGACCTTACGAAATAACATTTCAGGGGGCCAGGCAATAGCGCAGCAGGTTAAGTGCATATAGCGCGAAGCCTAAGGACCGGCTTAATGATTCCGGTTGGAGTCCCTGGGTCCCCATCTGTAGGAGGGTCGCTTCAGTAGCGGTGAAGCAAGTCTGCGGCTATCTTTCTCTCCCCTTCTCTGTCTTCTCTCCTCTCTCTATTTCTCTCTGTCCTACCCAACAGCAACAACAGCAATAGCAACAATAATAACAACAAGGGCAACAAAATGGGAAAAATGGCCTCCAGGAGCAGTGGGTTCATAATGCAGGCACCGAGCCCCAGCAATAACCCGAGGCCAAAAAAAAAATAGATACATTTCATATTAATTGCCACAGCTGAGCAGTGCTCTGGTCTTTCTCTATGTCTTTTTCTCTCAAAAAATAAAATAAATGAAATAATTTTTTTTAAAAGCTTTGTTCTCATTTATCTACTCAAGGTGATTCTGATAATACATAGAGACTGGAAGTGTACAAGATGGCCAGACTCTAAAGGTCCCTTTCTGTCTTATAATGACATTGTTTAAAATGGTGTCCTTTCCACTAATCATATCCCAGACTACTTAATACTTTTTCCTCTTCCGCATTTAGATAGGACAATTAAAAACTGAGACTGAAATAAAATGAAAGTGTCAAGCATGCAACACTTCAAATGTTGACCACTTACAGTGACTATTGGTGGGATATCATACTTATTTAAGGCCAAAAGTCAAACTTGTTCTTTAGTGTAGCAGTGACATAAAATATACTTCCAGGTTTTTTTGGAGACAACTTACATATTTCTTTAACTAAAACTCTATCACTAAATCAGTTAAGTAGGGTGGGCTTGGAAAGGGCAAGGGGAAGCCAGTCCTCAATAAGAATAAGGTTCTATATCAAATATATAAAGATAAGAAATTTAGAAGAAAAAAAAGAGGGGGTTTGATGGTGGTGCACGTTGCAATGCACAAGCCCCAGTCCACATCTGAAAGGGGAAAGCTTTGCGAGTGGTGAAGCAGGACTGCAGATGTCTCTGTCTCTCTCCCTCTTTTTTTTTAAATTTTTTAAAATTTATTTATTTTCCCTTTTGTTACCCTTGTTTTTTTATTGTAGTTATTATTGTTATTGATGTTGTCATTGTTGGATAGGACAGAGAGAAATGGAGAGAGGAGGGGAAGACAGAGAGGGGGAGAGAAAGACAGACACCTGCAGACCTGCTTCACCGCCTGTGAAGCAACCCCCCTACAGGTGGGCAGCTGGGGGCTAGAACCTGGATCCTTAAGCCCGTCCTTGACCTTCCCGCCTCGTGCACTAAACCCATTGTGCCACTGGCTGACTCCCTCTCTCCCTCTCTGTCACCCCCTTCTGTCTGGATTTCTGGCTGTCTCTATACAATAAAGATAATAAAAAAAAATTTAAGAAAAAAGAATAAGGTTCTGTTTGTAGTCTTTGGAGCAGATGGAGTATGAAGTGTTTGTTTGTTTGTTTATAAAGAATGCAATCTTCGGGAGTCCGGTGGTGGCGCAGCAGGTTAAGCGCAGGTGGCATAGGACCAGCATAAGGATCCCAGGCTCCCCACATGCAGGCGAGTCGCTTCACAGGTAGTGAAGCAGGTCTGCAGGTGTCTATCTTTCCCCCTCTGTTTTCCCCTCCTTTCTCCATTTCTCTGTGTTATCCAACAAGGATGACATCAACAACAACAACAATAATAACTACAACAATAAAACAAGGACAACAAAAGAGAATAAATAAATATCTAAAAAAAAAAATGCAATCTTTGTAAGCCAGCAGCAGCAACTCTCCTACTGTTATACCCAACCCTGTTCAACTCTTTAATGAAACTGCTAGAATAAACACTAGCATTAATAATTCTTTTTTTAAAAAATTTTAATATTTATTTATTTATTCCCTTTTGTTGCCCTTGTTTTATTGTTGTAGTGATTATTGTTGTTACTGATGTCGTCGTTGTTGGATAGGACAGAGAGAAATGGAGAGAGGAGGGGAAGACAGAGAGGGAGAGAGAAAGACAGACACCTGCAGACCTGCTTCACTACTTGTGAAGCAACTCCCCTACAGCTGGGGAGCTGGGGGCTCAAACCGGGATCCTTTTGCAGGTCCCTCCCTGCCTTTGTGCCACGTGCGCTTAACCCGCTGCGCTACCACCCGACTCCTGCATTAATAATTCTTATATGGTGCTCCTCAAATCATTACCTTATGACTACGGAAGCTAGAGAGAAATCATATGCCAGTTTATTTATGCTTTAAATTAGCATTTATTCTGCTTTATATTGGGCACAGCTGACCCAGGTTCCAGCCTGGTACCCATTTCACTGGAGGAAGTTTTTTGCTGTGACACGGGTTTCTTCTCCCTCTTTTTCCTCATTATTTCTTTCTATAGTCACCTGGGGCTTCACTTTTCCAAGCTGAATTTTGATACAGAGAGACAGAGAGAGCAAAGAAAAAAAAAGCACAGCACTTAAGCTTCTCCCTAATACTGTGGAAGTCAGGCTTCTGTTTCTATGTAGGAGAAAAAAAGCAAAAACCTCTTCTCAGAGAGGTGAAGTCTCAATGCCATAAAATTAATCCAATGTAAAACCCAGATGATCAATTAAATACACTCTATTGAATTTATTATGTTCTGACTCATTAGGCATAGATTTTACTTCCCTTTTCATAGTTGCCTTTTTTTATTTTTGCAAATTCTGCCAGTTTTCTCATTCTTAACACTATGAGCAAGAATATTACAGCAAAACATCTAATCTTCATTTAAAAAATATTTTACTAATTTTTTTTTGCCTCCAAAGTTATTGCTGGGGCTCGGTGCCTGCACTATCAATCCACTGCTCCTGGAGGCTATAGTTTTCCCTTTTGTTGCCCTTGTTGTTTTATCGTTGTTGTGGTTATTATTATTATTATTATTATTGATGTGATTGTTGTTGGATAGAACAGAGAGAAATGGAGAAAGGAAGACAGGGGAGAGAAAGACACTTGCAGACCTGCTTCACCACTTGTGAAGTGAACCTCCTGCAGGTGGGGAAACAAGGGCTCGAACTGGGATCCTTATGCCAGTCCTTGCACTTCGTTCCATATGTACTTAACTGCTGTGCTACCGCCCAACCCCCACTAATTTAGTTTAATGAGAGAGACAGAAAGAGAGACACCAGAGCACTGCTGAACTCTGGCTTACAGAGAGGCAAAGGTACCGAACCTGGGACCTCAGAGCCTCACTCATGAAATTCCTTCTGCATAACCTTATGCTATCTGCCCAACTCAATCTTCATTATTTTTTAATTTTTATTTATTTATTTATTCCCTTATGTTGCCCTTGTTTTACTGTTGTAGTTATTATTGTTGTTATTGATGTCATTGCTGGATAGGACAGAGAGAAATGGAGAGAGGAGGGCAAGACAGAGAGGGGGAGAGAAAGATAGACACCTGCAGACCTGCTTTGCTGCCTGTGAATCAACTACCCTGCAGGTGGGACGCATGGGCTCAAACCGGGATCCTTATGCGGGTCCTTGCACTTTGCGCCCCCTGCGCTTAACCCACTGCACTACCACCTGACTCCCTCAATCTTCATTATTAATAAAGAAAGGGGGAGGGAGTCGGGCGGTGGCGCAGTGGGTTAATCGCACGTGGCGCAAAGCGCAGGGACCGGTGTAAGGATCCTGGTTCGAGCCCCCGGCTCCCCACCTGCAGGGGAGTCGCTTCACGGGCGGTGAAGCAGGTCTGCAGGTGTCTATCTTTCTCTCCCCTCTCTCTCTGTCTTCCCCTCCTCTCTCCATTTCTCTCTGTCCTATCCAACAACAAAGCAACGTCAACAATGGCAATAATAACCGCAACGAGGCTGCAACAACTAGGGCAACAAAAAGGGGGAAAAATGGCCTCCAGGAGCGGTGGATTCATGGTGCAGGCACCGAGCACAGCAATAACCCTGGAGGAAAAAAAAAAAAAAAGAAAGGGGGAAAAGATACAAATCACATTTTACAACATAGATCATTATTTCAGTCTTTCATGTTTACACACTGGTGTATGTGTGGGGTGGGAGGTACTAACTAAACAGCTCACCAATAATGAGTCAGAATAAATTATAAACAGCTAAATGCAAATTGATCATGAAATAACCATAGACATGTTTAAGAATGTGAAGTATCGTGCAGGCACCGAACCCCAGCAATAACTCTGGAGGCAAAAAAAAAAATGTGAAGTATCCCAAAGAAACACTGTCAGATGGTCTTAAAGATGACTTATCTTCTAACTTAAGTGAAAATATTCCAAAGACAAATGCTAATTTATGAGTCCTTCTAAATCATTACGTAGGAGTAACAAAAAGTAAATATAAAATTCCAGCTCCCCGTTCCTCCTCACTCACACCAGCCCTTCTGCTCTTCACTGAAATGTGTATTAGACATTTAAAGCCAGGAAGGGGTGATTGATGTGAAGAGTAAAGGGACTTACACAGTCATAGCACCAAGAAGTTTAGGTCTAATGAGGATTTGGAAGCAAAGCTGACATTCCTCATATTCTTTGGACTTTAGAAAGTGCATTGTGGCTACTTGGTAAATGGTCGTTCATATTATATGCTCCATGTATGCAAGTGAGCTGCCTCACAAATGGTGAAGCAGGTCTACAGGTGTTTTCCTTTCTCCCTTTATTTTTTTATTTTACTTATTTTTCTTTTTGTTGCCCTTGTTGCTTTTATCATTGTTGTTACTGATGTCATTGTTGCCAGATAGGACACAGAGAAATGGAGAAAGGAGGGGAAGACAGAGAGAAGAAAAAGATAGACACCTGCAGACCTGCATCACCACTTGTGAAGTGACCCCCCTGCAGGCTCAAACTGGGATCCTTATGCCAGTCCTCGAGTTGTGCGCCCTGTGTGCTTAACCCGCTGTGCTACAGCCTAACCCCCTTCTCCCCCCCCATCTCAATTTCTTTCTGTTCTGACAAATAAAATAGAAAGGAAAAAAAAAAAAAAAAGGAAAAAATGGCCTCTAGGACCCGTGGACTTGTAGTGCAGACACTGAGCCCTGGTGGCAATTAAAAAAAAAAAAACACTTATTTTCCAATATACTAGCTTGGGCTCAGTGCCTACGTAGTATCCATCACTCCTGAAAGAGTTTTCCCCCTTTTTTTACGTGACAGGACAGAGAAAAACTGAGAGGGGGGAGAAAGACAGGAAGAGAGAGGGGCTGGGTGTTGGCACACCTATCTGAGCACACACGTTGTAAACCTGGGTTTAAGCCCCCAGTACCCTCCTGCAGGAGGAAAGCTTCGAGAACGGTGAAGCAGTGCTACAGGTGTCTGTCTCTCTCCATCTTTATCTCCTCCTTCTTCTCTATTTCTGACTATCTTTATCCAATAAATAAAGACTATGATGATAATGATGATAGTAATGCGGTTAAATATTTTGAAGGAAAAAGAGGGAGGAAGAGAGAAAGAAAAAGAGACATCTGAAGACTGGCTTCACCACTCATAAAGCTTCCCTCCTGCAGGTGGGGAATGGGGGTTTGAACACAAAGTACTTGTGTATGGCCACCATTCAGCCCCTTGAATGTCCCTTACCTCGAATTCTCAAAACACATTCACACCTTGGGAGCATTTCAGGACATAGTGCCCTATTATATGTAATGCATTAATTGATTGTGTGTGATCATCAATTTTACTTATAACATGCTATATGGATCTCATTCCCAATCACCATGAATCCTGTCCTAAAATTTGAAAAATATCATTTCACATTGAAAATACTATTTTACTCACATTTCAGACACATTGAAAGTTAGTCAGGAGATATTAAAGAAAAGGTTCATGGTAAAATAAATTTACAAAGTAGTTTATTTTACTCCAAAAAAAAAAAAATGTGGGAGTCGGGCGGTAGGGCAACAGGTTAAGTGCATGTAGCACACAGCACAAGGACTGGCAGAAGGATCCTAGTTCGAGCCCCCGGCTCCCCACCTGCAGGGGAGTCGCTTCTCAGGAGGTGAAGTAGGTCTGCAGGTGTCTGTCTTTCTTTCCCCTTCTCTGTCTTCCCCTCCTCTCTCCACTTCTCTCTGTCCTATCCAACAACAAAGACATCAGTAACAACAGCAATAATAACTACAACAATAAAACAGCAAAGGCAACAAAAGGGAATAAATAAATAAATACAAAAAAAGAAATGCTGAAGTATTCTACAATTTAAAAATACATATTAATGAGGTAGTTCTTGAATTGGAATGGGTCTGTGTTATATATATATATATGCAGTGGGGGTAAAAAGTATTAGGGAGAAACATTCTTGACTTAGTCTACAAGTGAAATGCTTAGGAATCCTTGCTCAACTCATTCAAACAGTTTTGCAATCTCTTTGTAACATTTAATGAAAGTGACCCTGAGTTGTTTTTTACCTTCAAACGAGTGTGTACTAGTTAAGCAAGCAAAATAGCAGATACTAAAAATGCAATATAAATGCTAATAGCTTCCTAGTTTTTTTCCCCCCTTCTGCTTATTCACCTATTTATTATTCAGTCATCTATTCAATAGCTATTTAATGGTCATCTACTCTAGCTGCCAGAAATATGTGTATTTGAGAGACTTTATACCAACCCCATGACACTGAGATATAACTCATATATAACATATTAGCTCAAATTATAAAACATGATGATCTGATGCATGGATTACAAAATGACTACAACAGTTAAGTTTGGCTAACATTCATCATCATACATAATTACAACTTTTATAAATAAAAATAATTTCTTGTACCCATTGGATATTATATCACCCTACTTCAAGAAACATTTAGGGGAGGGAAACTCACAAAAAGGAAAACTATATATGTCTAAATGACTTACTCCTTGAAGAATTAAAAAAGAAGAAATGGGGGTTGTGCATAGAAACCAACATTAGGGAATTAGTTAGAAAGGTAACAGAGACTGTTTCGTTAATATTGGCATTCATTGAGGACATGCATGCTATCGTAAAGCAGAGACAGTGAAAGAAAGCATAGCAACTAAAATTCATGAGACCATATAGACATGAAAAGCAATAGGGAAATTAGAAGTACTATAATTTTTTTATATTTATTTATTTTCCCTTTTGTTGCCCTTGTTGTCGTTATTATTGATGTCCTTGTCGATAGATTGGATAGGGAGAGAAATTGAGAGAGGAGGGAAAGACAGAGAGGGGGAGATAAAGATAGACACCTGCTTCACCACTCATGAAGCAACTCCCCTGCAGGTGGGGAGCCTTGGGCTTGAACCAGGATCCTTATACCGGTTCTTGCGCAAGCTTTGCGCCACGTGCGCTACCGACTGACTCCCAGAAGTAGTATAATTTTATCCTAGTGCTAGTATTGTGTGTTTATATACCTACTGGTGTTAGTTCTTTTTGTGCAGAAGGGAATCAAAAAAAGGAAGAGAAAAGAAAAGAGATATAAAGTCACACATTATAAGCATTATGACAGCAATACTGTTTTAAATCTTTAAACATTAAATACTAGTTCTCAAATAAATTAGGGGGACTCTCCAGAGCCAATTTTTTTCCATAGCAAATTATTATTATTTAAATATATTCTATTTATTTATTTATTAATGAGAGGGATAGGAGGAGAGAGAGAAAGAACCAGATATCACTCCAGTACATGTGCTGCTGGGGATTGAACTCAGGACCTCACGCTTGAGGGTCCAACACTTTATCCACTGTGCCACCTCCCAGACCACAGCAAATTATTATTTTTAAGATATAATAAAAACCATGATAGAGGATTAGTTGTTCAAGAAGGATACAATCTCCTGGAGAGGGTTATTCAAAAGAATTATGTCCTATCCAACAACGACAACAGCAACAATAAAACAACAAGGGCAACAAAAGGGAATAAATATATAAAATAAAATAATTTTTTTTAAAAAGTACCACCCAGAAAATAGGAGTGGTTACAGGTGTAGGTGGGGCTTTGGTTTTAAAAGGCTTAAACTTTGGGGGCTCCCTCTTTCCAGACTACCATGTAACAATGTAAGTCAGAGTTGGTCTGTCTCTGTCTCTCATGCTCTAACATGTGAATTTTTTTAAAAAAAATAAAGTTTAATTTACTTGGATAATAATGCTCTCTCCTCAATTCTTTGTTAAGAAAAATAAATGACCAACCTTCAGAATGGGGAACAGATGCTGTTCCCTCCTTTCCCTTTAACAATTCCTTTTCCAAATTTTTACCAGGGCACCAGAAAGAAAGAGAGAGCAGTAACCCACGTTCCCCCAAGCCTGCTTTGACTCCACACACAAAGGAATGAAAAACAGAAGAAAAAAATAAATATATATATATATACATATATACAATCCACATGGAACAAAACACAATACATTTAAATGCTTTCTTTTCTTTTCTTTTCTTTTTTTTTTCCCCCTCTTCCAGGGTTATTGCTGGGCTCGATGCCTGCACCATGAATCCACCGCTCCTGGAGGCCATTTTTCCCCCCTTTTGTTGCCCTTGTTGTAGCTTCGTTGTGGCTATTATTATTGCCCTTGTTGACGCAATTCATTGTTGGATAGGACAGAGAGAAATGGAGAGAGGAGGGGAAGACAGAGAAGGGGAGAGAAAGATAGACACCTGCAGACCTGCTTCACCACCTGTGAAGCGACTCCCCTGCAGGTGGGGACCCGGGGGCTCGAACCGGGATCCTTACGCCGGTCCCTGCGCTTTGCGCCACATGCGCTTAACTCACTGCGCCACCGCCCGACCCCCTAAATGCTTTTTCTTTTCTTTTCTTTTCTTTTCTTTTCTTTTCTTTTCTTTTCTTTTCTTTTCTTTTCTTTTCTTCTTGTTTTGCCTACAGAGTAAGAAGGTACCAGGGAAAGTAGATAGCAAGAGAATATTACTCAGCTAATGAATAATGAATCTATTCAACACACTTTTGAAGTTAAATCTAAAATGACAAAACAATGAAAGCTAAGCAGTGGCCAAATTCCCCCACCAACGTTATTTTATCTCAGGAATTGTGTATGAATTAATTTCAATTTACTGCTAAATGTCAAAGAAACTTGGCTCACTTTCTATACTGTGTTGTGTTTTGTGCCCTATGGACATTAGGCCCTGAGTAACTTATAAATAAATAACAGTTTATCCTGATTGTCATGTAAAATAATCCCCAGCTTGTGCTTCCTACAGTTTCTAAAGCGAAGAAAATCGTAATGCTTAGAATTAGATTTAAAAGTCATAGCAAGCAGTTCTTAAATGCAGATTAACAAAGTGCTAAGATAGCAAACCACAGTCTTGTAATACTTGTGGTCTTATCTATACTAACTCAGGGAGGAGAATTTGTAAAACCCCAAGTAGAAAATATACAACATAGTGGACTGGGAGATGGTGCAGTGGATAAAGCATTGGACTCTCAAGCAGGAGGTTCCGGAGTTTACTCCCCTGCAACATATATACCAGCGTGATGTCTGGTTCTTCTCCCTCTACTCCTTTCTTTCTTATTAATAAATAAAATATTTTTTTAAAAGAAGAAGAATAAAGAAAATATACAGCATGAATAGCCCCTTAATCAGTCAAGACATAGCCTCCTCTCTTTGGTGACTCTTGAGTTCAGAGAAAGAAATAACAAACAGCAAAAAGCTACTCTGACCTGAATTATTGAGATAGGGCCCACCTCCACCCTTCTTCTGCATTTCCTTCTTTCTAAAAACCCAACTTTTCTTCTCAGCTGTGACTTTCCTCATTAGTGGAAGTTCTGCTGCAACAGCCTGAATAAAAGGACTGGTACATACACCCCTTCATTATAGTAGAATCCATACTTTTCAAACAGACTTTACAATAACTTTGAAATGGGACTGAAAGTCACTTGCGTTAGCCTCACAAAACTAGTTTGTATGACAACCAAGATTCTGAAGTTTTTTAAAGATCACGAGAGTTAACTCATTATTAAACCAAAGTCAAACCTAAGTTTTAGGAATAATATTTTTAAATTTTTTATTATCTTTATTTTTATTTATTGGATAGAAACAGCCAGAAATTGAAAGAGATGGAGAACAGAGAGGGAAAGAGACAGAGAGACACCTGCAGCCCTGCTTCACCACTCACAAAGCTTACCCCTTGAAGGTGGGGACTGGGGGCTCGAACCCAGGTCCTTGTGCATTGTAACATGTGCACTCAACCAGGTATGCCACCACCTGGGCCAAGGAATAATTTCTTTAGAAGAAATTATTACCACCTGGGTAAAGGTGGTAGCGCACCTTTCAATGTGCAAGGACCCAGGTTAAGCCCTTGGTCCCCACATGCAGGGGGAAAGCTTCACAAGTGGTAAAGCAGGGCTGCAGGTGTCTGTATGGCTCTCTCCCTCCCTTTCTCCCCCTCCCCTCTCAATTTCTCTCTGTCTCTATCTAATAACATATATTATTTCTTTTTTTAAATATTTATTTATTCACTCCCTGTTGTTGCCCTTTTTTAAATTGTTGTAGTTATTATTATTGTTGTTATTGATGTCGTCATTGTTGGATAGGACAGAGAGAAATGGAGAGGGGAGGGGAAGAGGGGAAGACAGAGGGGGGAGAGAAAGACAGACACCTACCTGTAGACCTGCTTCACTGCTTGTGAAGCAAACTCCCCTGCAGGTGGGGAACCGGGGGCTCCAACTGGGATCCTTATGCAGGTACTTGGGCTTTGAGCCACATATGCCTAACCCACTGCACTACCACCCAACTCCCATAATATATATTATTGTATATATAGTACATATACTTTTTTAAAATAAAGAAAAAATACAAAGAAAGAGAAGGATACAAGTCAATTTATTTGTAAAGCAAATCACTACGTCATAGCAAAGTCAGCTGTTTTCAGCTGACGGATGTAAAAAGCCATATATTTTGGAAAGATTTAGGCAGCTGTTTAAATTGCTTAAATTTTAAATTATTTTAATTTAAAATCTGTTGTTATTTTCACATTATAAAGCCTCTTCGCAATGATTAAGAAAATAAATTCTGTAGGGCATGAAGATGATGTTACAGATGTATTATCCATGAATCATGTAGCTCAATTTTATGTCCTGAAATAAAACAACTAACCTGAGTCATTTCAAGTCCCCCTCAACTTCCCTGTCACCACCTCAAAATGGCAAGAGCACAAAGAAAAAGAAATGCACATAAGGCAACTGTCACTCCTTCAAGTTTGTCCTCATCGGATCTATCACTCTGTATTCTTCAAAGCATTTATCATTTCCTGAGCACACTTCCATTGCAGCCATGATGACATTCAGCTATAAATTTGCATTCCCTCAACTCATTAAAATGCAGATGTGTATGCGTCATAGCAGATACCTTCCCAACACCTGCATAATAAACCTCAACAAACTCCTTAGTACCCATTCTGTTGGTCACTACATTCCAGAATAGAGTTTGACACATAGTAAGGACCCTCTAAATATTTGTTGAACTAATCTATAAATGTCAAGTGCTATTTCTGTTATTCCTGTTATTTGGCTAAATTTCCCACAGGTGTAACTAATGAAAAAAAAGCAGAATCCATGGACAAATGTACCTACTGTCTCAATCATCATTTAAATTTATCTAAGTGTATTGCTCCAGAGAGCCTAGGATTCCCCCTTGGTCTTTTCAATTTCTTACCTGCATCAAGGAAAGATTGCTGAGCACAGTCAGATCCTAATAATAAAAAATATATTGAAGGGTGCAGAAATGAGATAGGCCCCAGTTTCAGAAAAACAGGTCCTGGAATTCAAGACCATTACTGGAAATTGAACCCATGGCCCTGAGTCAACAGGAACAGAGATAGAGACCATTAAGCATTAAGAAAGGCATCTCCAGAAAGATAGAGACCATTAAACATTTCCAAGGCATCTCCAGAAAGAGAGACTGATAAACATTTCCCCACATTTCCCCCAGATGTGTCAAGAAGATAACCACAAGGCTAAGCTTGTCATGTATGCTGTGTAACCCATACTCTATATATCTCCTCCTGTGCTGGGGTTCGAGGTCAAGCACCTGACCTGGAACAGCTGTGAGGTCTCGGCCCTAGCCCCATGCCTGGGCTACAAATAAAGGCTCTTTGTTTTTACATCACTCTGGTCTCTCTTGGTGTTTTCCTTGGATTCCCGAACCTAACAATATCAAGAAACGTAGGGAACAGCCAGGCAAAGACACCTGCTAGAGTACACATACACCACACAGGGATCCAGGTTCAAGCTCCAAGCTCCAGGTCCCCACCTGCAGAGCAAAAGCTTCAGGTATGTAGTGAAGTTGTGCTACAGGTGTGCCCCCCAACCCCTATCTCCATCAACAATTTTTCTTTTTCCTTTTTTTTTTTAACAGTTCACAGTACAATGGTTGACTCATGAGATTTTTTTTTTTTGCCTCCAGGGTTATTGCTTGGGGCTAGGTTCCTGCACTAAGAAATCCACAGCTCCTGGAGGCCATTTTTCCCCCTTTTGTTGTCTCTGTTATTTATTGTTGCTGTTATTTTTTAAAATACTTTATTTATTTCCTTTTTGTTGCCCTTGTTGTTTCCATTGTTGTTGTAGCTATTATTGTTGTTGATGTCGTCGTTGTTGGATAGGACAGAGAGAAATGGAGAGAGTAGGGAAAGACAGAGAGGGGGAGAGAAAGACAGACACCTGCAGACCTGCTTCACTGCTTGTGAAGCGACTCCCCTGCAGGTGGGGAGCCGGGGGCTCGAACTGGGATCCTTGAGCCGGTCCCTGCGCTTTGCACCACGTGCACTTAACCTGCTGTGCTACCGCCCGACTCCCTATCGTTGCTGTTATTACTGTTGGGTAGGACAGAGAGAAATCGAGAGAGGGAAGGGAAACAGAGACAGGGAGAGAAAGACAGACACCTGCAGACCTACTTCACCACTTGTGAAGCAAACCCCCTTCTGGTGGGGAGCTGGGGGCTTGAATTGGTCCTTGTACTTGGCTCCATGTGAGCTTAACCTGCTGCACTACCGCCCGGGCCCCCAATTCTTCTTTTTTTAATGAGAGTATGATCTACTAAGAAAGTAAAGAAATGAATATAAGGGCTGGGCAGTGGTGTACCTGGTTATGTGCACACATTACCATGTGCAAGGACCCAGGTTCAAACTCCTGCTTCTCACCTGCAGAGGGAATGCTTCATGAATGGTGAAGCAGGTACTGCAAGTGTCTGTCTCCCCTCCCCTCTCAATTTCTTTCTGTCCTATCAAATAAAGAAAACAAGGGGGGAAATGGCTGCTGGAATGGTGGATTAGTAACCAAACCACAGCAATAATCCTGGAGGCTGAAAAAGAAAAGGGGGGGTGGAGTTGGGGGACGAAGGTGAAGGTAAAATTCATTTCTGGAGTGTGTTAGAACTAGGCAGTTTTAGGGGCCTAGTGGTGCACCTGATTCAGCACACACATTACAGTGCTCAAGGGCTCAGGTTCAAAACCTGCAAGGGGAAACTTTCACACATAGTGAATCAGGGCTACAGGTGTCTGCCTCTTTCCTTCTCTACCTCCTCCTCCCCTCTATTTCTCTCTGTCTCTATCCAATAATAAATAAATAAATAAATAAACACTAGGCAGTTATGATGATAGATATCCCAAGTGTGGGGGTCCCAAGTTTTTGTTTCCTTAATTAGTGTTGCCATGTCCTTTGGATATCTGCCTGGTAGTGGTATCTCTGGTTCATAAAGTATTTCCATTTTTTATTTGCTTGGTACTGTGTTCCATAGGGGCTGCATCAGTTTGCATTCCCATCAACAGTGTAGCAAAGTTCCATCTAGCTGAGGTTTTTTTTTTTTTGGTTTTGTTTTGTTTTGTTTGAGTTCAACATGCTCTTCAAAATGCCAAAATATGCCAGGAATCACTAGTGGACAGAATTTATTTACTGACAATGTTAGAACACTCTCTCTATCTACTTAAACTCCTAAATTCTTAAACTTTCACATCTAAAAAAACAGCAAACTGGATTGGAACTAGGGACTTTATTGGTTCACAATTTTTTGAAAAGATATGAAAATGTTGAATCCAGGAGACAGTATAAGGATTATGCAAAAGACTTGCATGCCTGAGGGTCCAAGGCCCCAGGTTCAATCCTCAGCACCACCAGAAACCAGTGTTCTGTTTTTTTAAAAATAAAATAGTACATACAATATCAAAATCATACATACAAGTTATGACATGAAAGTACAGCTAGGCTAGCTACCAAGTGGCTGAAAACTAATTAACTTCAAATTCATTCCTCCAAAGGAAAAGCCATTTCTTCCTTTCTCCTTTCCCCTTTTTCCTCTCCTCTCTTCCCTTTCCCTCTCCCTCTAATGCCCCCAGAGTTATTGCTGAGGCTCAGTGCCAGCACTACAAATCTACTGCTCCTGGAGGCCATTTTCCCCCTTTTTCCTAATTATTTTCAATAGGATAGAGAGAAGTTGAGAGAGGACAGGGAGATAGAGAAAGATAGATACCTGCAGACCTGCTTCACCTCTCATGAAGTGAACCCCCTGTAGGTGGGAAACAGGGGCCCAAACTTTGGTTTTTGTGCTTGGTAATATATGAGCCTAACCGGGTGCACCACTGTCTGGTCCCCAGAAAAGCCATTTCTTAATAACTATAACCCATAGTAGGAAGCTTTGTATTCAAGATCCTTCATGTGGATTTGCAGAACTTCTCAAGCCAGGTCTGGCTGGTCAGAGTCCAAGAAAGTGAATCCAGAAAGCAAAGTCTAACATAAAAGACTAAATAGAGTCCAGCAATACACCATAGGAGGGAAAAAATACAAAGTACTGGGAATTCATATGTAAATTAAACACCATTAGCGTGTCAAAGGATTGTTCAAGGAAGGGGGGAAAAAAACTTAAGTCTTTTTTGCTCTCCAAGAATTTGTAAATCCTCTTCAACCAGTAGGAATGAAAATATAAAATTCCATCCCCCCACTGATCTGCCAAATCCAGTACTTAAATAAAAATGCCTCCTCAGAGTCACACAAAGCCCTAGTCAAATTGTAGTCAATACTGAAACTCAGGTCTACTTGAGAAAGGCAAAGTGCAAGGGGGTGCCTTTAGGAGGGAGCAGTGACAAGCACTTGCTTAACAAAAGAGCACATGCTTTTTTTTTTTAAAGGAAATCACCCCCCAAATGTCCAGTTTCCTTCTCTCTCCTCCCAGAAAGCTATGTGTCCTGTCAGATTCCAAAGCTGGGCATTCTAACAAGAAGTCTCATAAAGCCAGCCACAAGCAGAGCAAAGGAGCGCTGAATTCTAAATTTGATTTCATCTATCATTTTCCCGGATTTAAATTTAAACGATTAAAATGCATTTGAAGGAAAACTTTTCATTATATTCAGAACAACCTGAATTTACTTTTCCAGCTAAACTCTGCTAAAAGCAAATGCAGATGAGGTATTTTCATAGTTGGTATAATCTGAGATGTACTTTAAGTATAAAATACTAGAATTTCAAAGATTTAACTAGTATGAAAAAACTGTAAAGTATCTCATTAGCTACATATTGATGAAAAGACACTCTGAAAAGACTTGAATATTACTTAAATCTTTAATTTATTATAATAATATAATACTTATTACAGTAATATTAACTAAACCTACCCTCAGTTCTGGTTTATGGTGGTACTGGGAGTAGAACCTGGGACTCTTGTTGCCTCGGGTATGAAAGGTTCTTTGCATAACCATTATGAAGCCTTCACAGGCCCCCAAATGTAATCTTTTTAAAGTAGTTGCAAGAAAAATTCAAATCACATGTAGCTCACATTCTATTGACATTGGCAAGAACCACTCTAAAGAGTCTAACTTTAAATATTTAGCCTCCCTCAACCCTTATCATTTCTTGTACCTGGTTTTCTTTAGCAGTCAGATAAAACATATAAATCCTTCATAGAAGGATTTTTAAATTCTAGTATTTAAAAGAATAAACTAAAATGGAGGGGGCTGGGTAGTGGCACACTGGGTTAAGCACACACAGTCCTGTGTGCAAGGACCCTGGTTCAATCCCCCGGTCCCCACCTGCAGCAGGGACACTTCACAAGCAGTGAAGCGGGTCTGCAAGTCTATCATTCTCTCTCCCTAACTCCCCCACTCCTCTCAGTTTCTCTCAGTCCCATGGACTAAAACGGGGGGGGGGGGGGGGGGGGGGGGGGCCCTGCCAGGAGCAGTGGATTCCTAGTGCAAACACAAAGCACTAGCAATAACCCTGGAGGAAAAGAAAAAGAAGAAAGTGAAATGAGTAAGAATATAGAGGAAACAAATTAAATATAATTAAATATTTTGGGGCCGGGTGGTGGAGAAGAGGGTAACTTGTCTAATGTCATAAAGCTGAACTGCTGGCAAAGACCAGATGCCTATAGTGTTGTGAGGGAACAGGCACTACCAGTAAGAACTACTCTAGTTCTTACAGACTAAGCACCAAACAAACATAACTTTGTAACCCATTTCTTTTCTTTCTTTTTCATTTATTTTTTTGCAGTAAAAATTTTCTTTCCTTTATTATTGAGAGGTTACCTGTTGCTATGCTACTTGCTAGGAAAGGTTAAACCTAGAAGAGATTAAAAGACCACCTTTACACCTTCAGGCCTATTCAAAAACAAGTTTCATAATTAAACCAAGCTCCTTTCTTCCCAACCCCCACCTTCATCCCCACTGTGAGAAACAGCAAAGCACCTTTGTATCTTAAGGTAGTCAATATCAGACCTGGCATTTTCCCACTCTTATTATCTAAAACACGTTCCAAGAGAATCTAGGCACAGTGATAAGCCAGGTTTCGGCTTCACCACACCAGTTTAAAAAAGATTATACACATAACCGGAACTTAGCCAGCAAGAGAAGGACACAGAAACCTCAGTTCCTCCAGGTCCAGTCACTGTTGACATCCTGTTGCCAGGGCCCAGCAAACCCCGCCCAGCTTAGGACCGAGACAGGGAAACCAGCCCTACAAGTGTATCCAGGGAGGCAGGTGTACATTTTTTCCTCCTGTGAATAAATGGAGGTTTGTGTCCTCACAAACTCACAGGACCAAGATAAGCCTTGTGCACAATAACGTCAATGAGAAAACACTTTAGCTGTCATTCTAGAACACAGAAACTAAGGTAACATTGAATGTCAAACCCTAAGAGAAAGAAGCAGATGTTACAAAAACATTTGTCTAGAAGGACAACTCTCATTAGGTAAAATTTAACTCCAGCAAGAATTTTGCAGGGCAGATCCCATCAGTAAATACTCAGAAAAACTACTACTACTTTTTAAAAGGTCTCATATGCTAATTTAAAAGCTTCATCATTTTCATTTGGCTGTGTGAACTGGCATCTCTTTCTGAAATGATAGGGTCCCAGTGGTAGCTTAAATATTAAATAAAATGACTTCATTTCCTCCAGAGAAATATTTTTACCTCAACCCCCAAACTTTGGCACTCACACACTCAGGACTCCAATATCTGGGGGCAAAAAGTCAAGCCTAATAGGCCTGGATCATTCTCAGATTAACAACCTAGGGGGAATAATCCTATAAGAAAATATTTTCAAGATTTTGGGGGCCAGATGAAATTTGTTAAAGTTTGCACTTTTGTTTCTAAAAACCTCTGAAGTCATTTGTTTCCCACAGTTTTTCTCAGAAGCTACTTTGTGGGAAAGAAAGTCAGTTCCTAGGCAGCAAGCCAGCTCAAACTGGGTTGCTCAGAAAGAAGTCAGTCCCCATCAAGGCAGTGCTAAATGGCCAGCTCATGCCATTCCTTAATTAAATAGCACTATAGGTACTAACATGGGAAAATGGTTATGATAGAGCATATCATAAGGCAAGCAAGGCACACCTACAGAGTAGATTATAACACTAGGATTGTTGTTTCAAATTATCAGTGGAGAGTTATGCCAAACTGAGAAGTGGTTATCTCTACAGAAGAATGAGTAAGGTGTGTTTTTAAAAGGAACAGTGGAGAAAATGGCAATGTCACACTTGAAGACACAAATTCTGAATTAAACTGCCCTCTATTCAAATCCCAGCTCTATGACTTTTTTTTTTTTTTTTTACCTGAGTGATCTTACACACACACACTGTCTCAATTTCCTGGCTTGCAAATGAGCAAGCACACAGAGTATGAGGCTGTTCTGAGGAATGAATAAGAGATAACATATACCAAGTTCTTTAGGTAACAGAAGTTGTTTTTGCTTATCGCATTCCTTATACTTTAAAACATTTTAATTTCTTGACATGACCTTCACTGAAAATTAAATGGCATAACTGCATCCATGGGAAAACGAAAGAACTGAGCCTTAGAGAAATTAAGAAACTTGTTCCAAATCATGCCACTGCCAAAAGGTACATACGCTCTCACCTTGGTTTTGCTTCATTTTCTTACTTTCTCTTAAGAAAAAAAAGTGCAGGAGACCAGGCGGTAGCACACAAGGTTAAGGGCACATAGTGTAAAGCCCAAGGACCAGCTCAAGGATCCCAGTTCGAGCTCCTGGCTCCCTACCTGCAGGGGGTTCGCTTAGCAAGTAGTGAAGCAGGTCTGCAGGTGTTTACTTTTCTCTCCCCCCCTCTCAATTACTCTCAGTCCTATCCAACAACAACAACAGCAACAACAATGGAAAAAAGATGGCCTCCAGGAGCAGTGCAGGCACTGAACCCAGCAATAAACCTGGAGGCAAAAAAAGTGTGTGTGTATGTGTGTGTGTGTGTGTGTGTAAGCCATAGTTGATATGCACTACTTAAAAATGAATAAAAATAACATTACTTTTTAATATTTATTTTCCCTTTTGTTGCCCTTGTTTAACATTGTTGTGGTTATTGATGTCCTTGTTGTTGGATAGGACAGAGAGAAATGGAGAAAGGAGAGGAAGACAGAGAGGGGGAGAGAAAGACAGACATCTGCAGACCTGCTTCACTACCTGTGAAGTGACTCCTCTGCAGGTGGGGAGCCAGGGGCTCAAACTGCAATCCTTCCACTGGTCCTTAAGCTTTGCGCCACCCGTGCTTAACCTGCTGAGCCACCACCTGACTCCCAAAATTAACATTACTTAGTAAAAGAAAAATTCCACCTGTCATTCTTGTAAGTCAGGGGTTACCTTTCTCCTACCTCTTTGTCCAGCTTGCACTTCAATTCTAGTCAAATCTCCCCAGGCAAGGCCAAATGAAGCAGATTAAAGCACACTCAAAAGGAAGCTACCAACAAACCAGTTCAAATGGGGCTTAGTTGTCTTGAAGAGTCTTGCCAAAGGCTGTGCAGAGATAGCAGGATAAATTTGGATGCTGGGGGAGGAAGAGGAGTGAAGGAATTTAAACAACACACACAACTCTTTTTTACTTTTTCCTCCTTGAAATGCCTCAGATTCTCCCTCAGAATAAAACTTCAGCCCCACCCCCCTTTTCGGGAATCGCCAAGATTCTCTTTCAAATAGAAGAATGCCAACCACCAATGGTTAAAAATGTCACCAGCTTTCACTGAGCAAGAGTGGGATCAAAGGCAGCACTAGGCTGCCAGGCACAATACTGACCAGTGCTGGAGTGTTTGTTTGTTTTCAGTAGAGGATGCACACAGTGGACTAAAGGAAAACAAAACTCCTTTGTGTCAAAACACAAACTTGAAGATGATTTCCTTTTCACTGCCCTGGTATCAACTGCACGCAAGTCCAGAGGGGCCCTGGGCTCTAGGAGTGTTGATGGTCATGCTGAACTATAAATTTGCCATCCTTCAAAACAACACAGAGCCACCCATACATCAAACAAATAGGGTAGTTCCAGAAAGGATATACTGGGTCTTGACGTCTTATGTTCTGAATGAAATAGCTTTGTTTTCCCCAAAATAGATAAACTAAAATAAATACAGGAGTGTTTCAAAGAAAAGTAGCCAGTCCCTTTTTCCTGTGACTCAGAGCAACCTCATCACTTCTTTTTTATAACAACCATGGGTCAGAGACTAAATACTTTCTGGTAGTATAACTTCTGAGTGCCTCACACCAACACTTATGAAATTAAAATTGTTCCCATTTTGCAGGTGAAGACAAAAAGGCCTACAGAGGTTAGATAACTGTATATTCATGTGGTTTGCCACTGCCTTTTGGACCCTAGCCTGTAAGATTCTAGAAAATGAAGTCTAAGGGAATTGCCCCAAATTTCACCAAGGGTTTCAGCAAATCTCATTAGAATAGCTGGTTTCCAAACCTTACTCTCACTGTTTACAACAAAATACCCAAGCAGCATTGTGATAAATAAACAAATAAATAAATAATCAAATTAGATATGCTGATAAGTGGATAGAACAAATGAGTTGGCTGAGGTAAACTTTTAAGCAATGAAAACTTATATCTAAGTGGGTGTTTTGATTTATCTACTAGTATCAGATACATATACACTCTAGGATCTAGCATAATTCCCCTCTAGGGAGCACCCAGAGAAATACAAAATATACTTCCTGTATGCCAAAAAACATGAACAGTCATATGATCATGGCATTGATCATAATAGTACAAATTACAAACAATACAAATCTTATAAAATATAGAACCCATGAGTAAATGTTATCCTCATAATACACTATTGTACAAAAATGAAAATGAATGAAGTATATCTTATTCCAATCTCAAGCATACTATTGAGGAAATGAAGGTAGGTACAGAAGACTATATGGTGAATTAATCTGTTCACATAGAGGTCCAGAACAAGCCAAACTCTGTCTAGCTGTAAAAATAAAGATTTACTGAATAGTACACTAAAAAGTGCTCAGTATAAGATTGATGTTTTTGTCTTTTTTTTTCAGTAAAAGTGCTATTTACTGTTTTATAATCATTAAAAAAAATTCAGGTGTGTCTGGGGTATACTTTAAGCATATACTACATTTAACTACATCCTCAGCCCCAGAATTTCATTCTTTATAATGCTAAGAACACTTTATTAAAAGTCCATACCCATAGCACTACCTACTTTTTTTAAAACTAGCAAAGTAAAAGTTAGGGAATAAATAAATAAACTTAAAAGAGGCTTTAGTTGTTGGAATAACTCTGAAGAAAACTGCTTCAGCAGTATTTTTCTCTCTTTCTTTTTCTTTTTTTAACTTATTAATAATACTGTTTAGCTTGACTTATGCAGGTGTGGGGGATTGATCCTGGGGCCTCTAGTGGCTCCAGCATGAACTTCCTTTGTATGACCACTGTGCTAACTTACCACCCTTAGCAGTATCTCAAACTATTGTTGTTTACAATAAAGTACTGCTCATTATGACAACAAAAAGATGGCAATACACCAACCCACCCCAAGAAGATGCATACAGGTGCAGTGTCTAGGTGTTTGGAAGTTTAACTCTCTTGTCATAATTATGAAAACATTTAGATTTGGGCCCCAAAATCCCAAGCCAGAGTAAAAACTGTATCCCTAGCATTGGCTTTAAGAGGAGACCTAACCTGATGTTACAATTCTTCACAGCATTTGTAACCTCAACTCATACAGAGAAGTAATGGTTTTATAAAATAAAACTCATACATATAAAATAAATAGAAAATATCCTTGGAGACAGGAATATAGCTCAGTGGTAGATTATATGCTTTGCATATGAGATTCTAGGTTCAATGCCCAGCACTTCATTCTACACACACACACACACACACACACACACACACACACACACACATCTTTGGGCCTGGTGAGTAGATAGACAGATATATACGGTGTCTGCTGGCTAGTACAGAAAAAGTCTAGTGCTTTCCACCTCCACCAAAGCACAAACAAGGTTTCAAACTCTGCAGAAGTTTCTGAGAAGCATGTGAGCCCATGACACTGGACTTCAAGGGCTCTAAAGTTGCTGTTTCTTTAGTCCCTTCACTTGGAGAACTCTTAAAAGGAAAAAAAAAATCTCATCACTTCCAGGTTTTCCCTTAATTCTCTTTCTCTGGTTGGCCTGTCTTCATCTTCTAGCCCTTTAGAATATATAGTATCCATGGGGGTGAGGTGGTGGTGTGCCCAATAGAGCACACATGTTACCATGTGCAGGAACCAGGGTTCAAGTCCCTGATCCTCATGTGCAGGGAGAGGAGGGGAAAGGGGAGACTCATGCGTGGCAAATTAGTACTGCTAGCATCCCCCTCTTTTTCTCTCTTCCTTCTCCTCTCAATTTCTGTCTATCCAAAAAGTAAATAAATTTTATAGAAAGACTGTTAATCCTTTACTACTAGCCCTTTGTTGAAAATGTCATCATACTCTCACCTTTATCATTAATTTGACTCACCAAAGGACCTTATATTTCTGCCCATCTTTGATTCCCCCGTACTATGTCTATGCATAGTACGGACTTGATAAAATCTAAAGTGAGGGGGGTCGGGCGGTGGCGCAGTGGGTTAAGCGCACGTGGCGCAAAGCGCACGTGGCGCAAAGCGCACGGACCGGCGTAAGGAAACCGGTTCGAGCCCCCGACTCCCCACCTGCAGGGGAGTCGCTTCACAGGCGGTGAAGCAGGTCTGCAGGTATCTATCTTTCTCTCCCCCTCTGTCTTCCCCTCCTCTCTCCATTTCTCTCTGTCCTATCCAACAACGAACAACATCAACAATGGTAATAATAATAACCACAAAGAGGCTACAACAACAAGGGCAACAAAAGGGGGAAAAAATGGCCTCCAGGAGCGGTGGATTCATGGTGCAGGCACCGAGCCCAGCAATAACCCTGGAGGAAAAAAAAATCTTAAGTGAATACATTATATTTTAATACCAATAATAACATCAGAGACAAACAGCTTTGTGTTCTCCTCAAACCCACAACCACAGCCCAGTACATTTCCCGAGTGATCTAAACTCACTCCAGATGGGTTTGCAGACAGTCAAACTGTTTTTCCTTTGAGCCTGGATTCTCCATATGGAAAAGTGCCCAGAAAGGCTTGCCTAGATAAGGAGAAAGTGATGTCTAGACAATTCTGCTTTAGTCTTCTGCTGGGAAAACCTCCAGCTATTTCAGTGAACCTCACATAACCAAGTCATAGTTCACATTTCACAGATTCCTCACAAGAGTTTTCACATCTTTTGAAAAGCGAGCTGGGGGAAGGGTGAGCAGATATCTGTCCTTTAAGTGGTTTCTTACAAACTGATAAGTATGAACAACTCTGAGACTAAGAAATCACTGGTTCCTGAGGTTGCCAAACTAAAACAAGATTTGCCTTATTTAATGACTCCAATGGAATATTTAAAAACAAAAAACCCAGTGATAACTTAAGTATGATATTTTATCCTGAGATGAGAGTGGAGAAAATCACATGGATTCAAAGTTAGCATTGTGGACCTCATTAGTTACACAAATAGACACTAGGGTGCTCTTGGGCAGAGCTGTCCTACCTGGGGAGAAGTTTCACAAGTGCTCTTTTTCTCTCCCTCTCCATCTCCCCCTCCTCTCTCAATTTCTCTCTGTCCTATCCAATAATAAAAAATACAAAAATAAAAAAGGGGAAAGGAAAAAAATGGCTGTCAGGTGCAGTGGATTTGTAGTGCTGACACTGAGCCTGAGCGATAACCCTAAAAGGAGGGAAAAAAAAAAATCTGTGCATTCTACAGGACTGGCTATGAGAATAGAGCTATGATTATATACATTCTATACTGAGTGTCTCAGGAAATAATACTCAACTGGAGCCTTTCTGAAGATACCAGTGAGATCAGGATTGTCTCACGCTTTGATAGTGCCTCAAAACCCACTCTATGGAGATGAATCCACTGTTCCTGTGGCCATTTCTTTTTAAATTTTATTTATTTATTAATGAGAAAACACAGGAGGAGGGAGAAAGAGCCAGACATCACTCTGGTACATGTGCTGCCAGGGATTGAACTCAGGACCTCATGCTTGAGAGTCTGCTGCTTTTATGCACTCTGCTGCCTCCCAGACCACCCTGTGGCCATTTTTTCCTTTTTTTTTTTTTTTTTTTTGGATAGAACAAAGAGAAACTGAAAGGGATGGGGAAAGTAGGGAGAAAGACACCTGCAGACCTGCTTCTCTGCTTGGGAAGCAACCTCCTGCAGATGGGGAGCTGGGGGCTCCAACCAGGATCTTTGCACAGGTCTTTACACTTCGCAGTATGTGCACTTAACCCAGTGTGCCACCACCCAGCCCCCCGGACAGCAGGTATCTTTACAAACAACATAATGAAGAACTAAGCTGCCATCACAGAGCTACATCCATTCATTCTACTTTACATGTTTCCAGAGAAGCTTTACAGTAAAGGCAGGCTCTTTCTCTTCCCCCAGAGTCTCCTGTTAAACTTTCTTTGATAAGATCACTGTTGTACCATGGGGGTGGGGGCGTTACTACATCAAATTGTTGGGTTAGAGGTAAGAGCTTGAGAGTCACACCTAAGCAATCAGCTAAATTATTTGGAAAAGATTATTTCTCCGATTGGAGTGGTTTCCATGATTTGACTTGGCAGAATATTCATCAAGATCTTACATCAGTGGTTGCAGGATAAGATATAAGTAAATTTGGCTTATTTGTTCTCATGAGCTACTCTAAACTATAATATTCAAATATATGCAAGTTTTTTCAGACATTACACATATGTGAGTATGCTCTCACACATAACATATATACTTTCCAACACAGATGCTTAAGATGAACCCCCATCATCCCCTCTTTTTTTTTGCCTTCAGGGTTATCGCTGCGGTTCGGAGCCTGCGCTATAAATCCACTGCTCTTGGAGGCCATCCCCCCCCCTTTTGTTGCCCTTGTTGTTGTTGTTATTGTTGATGTCATTCATTGTTGGATAGGACAGAGAGAAATGGAGAGGGGAGGGGAAGAAAGAAAGGGGGAGAGAAAGACACCTGCAGACCTGCTTCACCGCCTGTGAAGCGACTCCCCTGCAGGTGGGGAGCTGGGGGCTCAAACCAGGATCCTTCCGCTGGTCCTTGCGCTTTGCGCCACATGCACTTAACCCGCTGTGCTACCACCCAAACCCCCCCTTTTTTTTTTAACCAGAGCACTGATCAGTTCTGGCTCATGCTGGTGATGGGGATTGAACCTGAGACTTCAGAGTCTCTGCATAACCATCTACCCCTGCCATGATGAGCTCTCTTAAACAAAATGTCAATGAAAGAGTCATGACATAATATGCAGAACAATCAGATTTCATTACATGAGCAGGATTAAAAAAAAAAGATCATTTTAAAAATCAAGGCTGCTTGCTTTTTTATTTCATTTATTAATGAGAAAGATAGGAGGAGAGAGAGAGAGAACTAAATATCACTCTGGTACATGTGCTGCCTGGGACTGAACTCAGAATCTCATGCTTGAGAGTTCAGTGCTTTATACACTACTTCCTGGACCACCAGGGTTGCTTTTATAGTAATATGAATAATAAATGAAATAATTTGGGCAGGGGTAGATAGCATAATGGATATGCAATGAGATTCTCGTGCCTGAGGCACTGAAGACCCAGATTCAATCAACCCCCTACCACCACCTTAAGCCAGATCTGAGCACTGCTCTTGTAAAATAAAATAAAATTTTAAAAAATGCGAGCTCAGACCTACAGGGATGCAAAGGTTACATAGGCTTCTGTGTGGAATATGGGTCCCAGATCAAATCGATGGGTTTTACAGTTAACAACATTTATATACTTTCCCCATATTTGGGAGCTAATCTCTTCCCTGATCCAATTTCTAGTGCTTTTTGCAACCATAACACCATCTCCCCAGACAATAACCTGGGTCCACCTGCCTATTAGCTGTCAGACTCAGGCAAAAACTAGTAAAGTCATGGGCTCCTTCGAATACACCTAAAATAGATCTACTAGCTTTTTCCAGAATAGAGACCCCAAATCTTCATCTTCAATATTCTTGCCTTTAGGTTCCTGATTAGCCAACATTTGTTCTGCTTTATATCTTAACTCACCAATGTGTCCTGGAGTCCGACATTCCCAGAGCCCTGCCCCACCAGGGAAAGAGAGAGACAGGCTGGGAGTATGGATCAACCTGCCAACGCCCATGTTCAGCGGGGAAGCAATTACAGAAGCTAGACCTTCCACCTTCTGTACCCCACAGTGACCCGAGTTCATGCTCCCAGAGGGATAAAGGATAGGAAAGCTATCGGGGAGTCAGGTGGTAGCGCAGCGGTTAAGCGCAGGTGGCACAAAGCACAAGGACAGGTGTAAGGATCCCGGTTCAATCCCCTGGCTCCCCACCTGCAGGGGAGTCGCTTCACAGGCCACCGGTGAAGCAAGTCTGCAGGTGTCTATCTTTCTCTCCCCCTCTCTGTCTTCCCCTCCTCTCTCCATTTCTCTCTGTCCTATCCAACAATGATGATATCAGTAACAACAACAATAATCACTACAACAATAAAACAACAAGGGCAACAACAACAAAAAAAAGAATAGGAAATCTATCAAGGGAGGGGATAGGAATACAGAGTTCTGGTGGTGGGAACTGTGTGGAAATGTACCCCCTCTTATTCTATGGTCTTGTCAATATTTCCATTTTATAAATAAAATTTTTTTTAATAATGAAATAATTTATTCCATAAATTTAGTTAAAATAATGACAACATGATATAGCATGGGCAACCCCACAACTTTTCTTTTTTATTTATTTTTATTATTTCATTTTTTATATTTTTATATTTTTATATTACAGACTTACATGTCAACAGGGGTTTGAATCCACACCATTCCCACCACCAGAGTTCTGAATCTTCACTCTCCCCACTGCAATCCACCACAGTTCCCCTAAAGTTGTAGACATGGGCTGACCATCTTATCTATAACTATTGTCCACATTTATATATAGTAGCCCCTTCTTTTTCTGATTCACACCTCTCTTTCCCTCTAAGCCACTCATGACATCATAACTACCTCCATATGTCCCTCTCCTTTTCTCTCTCTGGGTGCTGATGGAGCTGGAGTGCAGAGTCCTCTTATCTTCATCCTATCACTTCTCTCCTGCTGGGAACCCCACAACTTTTCCATAATGATTTTTTTACAATTAGAAGAGCCTTAAGTCAAGCCCTTTTACATGAACAACTTTACTTACACTTAACTACAATCCTAAAGAGGAGGAGGGGTATAAACTCCCCAAGAGTAGCAAGCTTTGCTTTTTCCACTCATTTATCTCAATATCTGGCATGGTGCCAGGAATACAATGAATTCTCAATTCTCTTTCAATCTTTCAAAAAAAAAAAAAGAAAGAAAGAAAGAAAGAAAGAAAGAAAGAAAGAAAGAAAGAAAGAAAAGAAGTAGACCATAAAGCATATGACCAAGGTCCAAACTCCAACCCCTACACCAAATAATTTTTGACCAATCACAAACATGTGTGTGTGTGTGTGTGTGTGTGTGTGTGTGTGTGTGTGTGTGTGTGTGTGTGTATAATAAAGATTATGCAACTTGTCCAAGAAAACAACACAAATTTGGTGTGTGAATGAGCCAGTCTTCCAAAAAAGCACAAAAGGATTCCCAAATATTATTTGGCCACTCTAATAGTGCTTTAAAGAATGTGTTAACATTGGAGGGGCTGGTGGTGAAGAAAGGATCCATGCTGGAGGCCCCACCACCACCACCACTCCCCACCTGTAAGGGGGGTTTCACAGGTAGTGAAACAGGTCTGCAGGTGTCTCTTTCTCTCCCTCTCTGTCTCTCCCTCCTCTCTCATTTCTCTCTGTCCTATCAAATGAGATGGATGGGGAAAAAAAAGAGGATTAACATTGGAGCTGGGTCATGGCACAATGGGTAGACTGCACATGTTAACCATGTGCAAGGACCCAGATTAAAGGATCCGGGTTCAAGTCCCTGGCATCTGGAGGTGGTGATGGTGAGGGGATTTATAAGTGAATAGTGAATTAGTGCTACAAATATCTCTCTCCTTCTCTCTCCCCTTCACCCTCCCTTCTTTTTAAGCCTCCAGGGTTACTGCTGCATTGCTGCAGCTTGTTGCCTGCACCACAAATCCACTGCTCCTAGAGGCTATATTTTTCCCCTTTTGTTGCCCTTGTTGTTTTATTGCTGTGGTTGTAGTTATTATTGGTGTTATTATTGGTGTCATTGTTGTTGGATAGGACAGAGAGAAATGGAGAGAGGAGGGGATGACAGAGAGAGGGAGAGAAAGACAGACACCTCCAGACCTGCTTCATCAGCTGTGAAGCGACTCCCCTGCAGGTAGGGAGCCAGGGGCTAGAACCCGGATCCTTACACCGGTTTTGCGCTTTGCGCCATGTGCACTTAACCTGCTGCACTATCGCCCGACTCCCCCACCCCTCTTCTTATCAGAAAAGAAGGAGAAAAGGGGGGAATAACCCCAACAGGAGAAAAAGAAAAAGGGTATTATAAAAGAGGGGGTTGGTGCTACCATTAGCCCTTATATTACATCTCTGCAAGGGCAAAGCAGGTTAGAGACTCAATCCTGCACATTGAGAAAAACAACTTTAACCCATCAACCCGGTAGCTGCCCTGCTCATTGTCTTCTGTTCTTTCACAGTTCACCTCTGTCCTAAATAATATCTACAGTGCAAGAAACTCGAAGGGACTATGAAGGCCATTAGGACTTGAATGATGTCAACTGTTGAACTGGTGATACTATAAACCCCTAACTATTGAAGGCAAACATGAAAATCAAACCCTAGAAGCAGAAGGGAAAAGAAGTCACCTTGTCAGTAAATAGTCTCACATTTCAGGATGAGAGAGAGACAAAGAGAACTGCATAGAGCAGTGGCCTGGGTCATTGGATCCTTGTTATCAAGAGCTAAGAGATACAAAGAAAAGAGTCTCTTTCTGTATAACTAAAAATTTCTCTATTTGCCATTCATAAGGTTCCATGAACTGCCAGTGAGTTCTTACCAGTGAATATTTGCTTTTCACCCTGAGTATCTTGCATTCAATTGTTTTTCTTTCCACACCTCAAGTCATGGATACATAGCAATAACTCAAATCAGGTAGACCAGTTGAATAGTTGCCCACCTTTATCTTCCTAAACAGAATTCCTAAAATCATACAAATTCTTAGGTTTATGTTGGATTCACTTTCAGGGCACTCACTGAGGATGTCCCTTTTTTATGTTCCAATGGTTTGTGAAGTCACCCCAAGTTGAACTGACATATAGGACTCACTTATTGGATGTCCGGTCAAATATAAAATGGGAAGGAATTTCAATGAGAAGTTGGACACATCTGTATCCAACTGCACCTAGGTGCTGATGACACCAAAGCCTGTTTCATAAAAAGGAGGTTGGCCAAAGCTCCAAGGCCTTGCTCTAAGGTCTTCCAAAGAGGCAAAACTACTGTACTATGTTTTCCTTAGCCACAAAACCAATGCAGGATGTAAATGACTTTCATTATTATTATTATTATTTTATGTTATATTATTTATTTTTTTGCCTCCAGGGTAAAATATCACTGAGGCTTGGTGCCTGCACTACAAATTCACTGCCCTGTAGCCATTTTTTTTTTTTTTTTTTGATTTTTGAATAGGACAGAGAAGTAGAGAGTGGAGGTGAAGATAGAAAGGGAGAAAGATAGACCTGCAGACCTGCATCACCCCCTGCAGGTGGGGACGGGGGCTTGAAACTACATCCTTGTGTGGGTCCTTGTGCTTAGTACTATGTGCCTTTAAACTGGTGTGCCACCACCTGACCTCCTGTAAATGACTTTACACTGACCATCTTCAAGACAGATGTGACTCTCTGATAAATGTCCCTACTGGGAGTTGGGCGGTAGGTCAGTGGGTTAAGAGCACAAGGCCTGAAACACAAGGACCAGCATAAGGATCTGGGTTCGCACCTCCGGCTCCCCACCTGTAGGGGAGTCACTTCACAGACAGTGAAGCAGGTCTGAAGGTGTCTTTCTCTTCCCCTCTCTCCATTTCTCTCTGTCCTACCCAACAACAATGATGACATCAACAACAACAATAATAACTACAACATCAATAATAATAAAAAGGGCAACAAAAGGGAAAATAAATAAATAAGTTTAAAAAAATATCCTGGGAGTCGGGCGGTAGCACAGTGGGTTAAGCGCAGGTGGTGTGAAGCACCCATCCAAAATGATTTGTGTATACCTATGCTCTTAGCAGCACAATTTGTAATAGCCAACACCTGGAAGCAACCCAGGTGTCCAACAACAGATGAGTGACTGAGCAAGTTGTGGTATATATACACAATGGAATACTACTCAGCTATTAAAAATGTTTTCTGTTTTCAGCCCATCTTGAGTGGAGCTTGAAGAAATGATGTTAAGTGAAATAAGTCAGAAACAGGATGAATATGGGATGATCTCACTCACAGACAGAAGTTGAAAAACAAGATCAGGAGAGAAACCACTAAGTAGAACCTGGACTGGGGTTGGTGTATTGCACCAAAGTAAAAGACTCTGGGGTGGGTAGGTGTGAGAGTACAGGTCCTGGAACAGGATGATAGAGGACCCAGTAGGGGTTGTGTTATTATGTGGAAAACTGAGTAATGTTATGCATGTACAAACTATTGTATTCCCTGTCAAATTAAAACATTAATCCCCAATAAAGGGGAAAAATTTTAAAGAAAGTTGTAATACAATAGCTCAGGATGGGAAAAATAGTTCACTGGGAAAAAAAAAGGAAAAAGAAATGATGGTCTCTCAGAAAAGAGATTAGCAAATATTAAAGAGAGTTAAAATATATATTAACAGCTAGAATTAATAAGAAAGGAGAAAGGGTTGAATCTGAATGAGGCTGGATCAGAGGGCTTTCTTTTAACGTCCCCACTGCTTGTGCTATGCACAGAGAAGAGAGACATCTTCTGTCTGGATAAGGTTTCTCAAGTGCAAGATGCTTTCAAGGTCATAACCTTCAACTTAAAATAACCAAATGAGGCATAGCTTCTCCTCAAAGCATCCAGGATTTTGAAAGATTCAGCAATGAAAATTATTTATATTTTCTACCTTTCTTTCCACAACACATTTTGGACCAACTGGAAGTGTTTTTCTAGCATCTGAGATATTAAACAGTTGGCAAATGAAGCCTCTGCCAAAACACCTGAAGGGAATTCCTATGCAGGTAGGTCACTCAGAACTCCAGACAAGAGAACCTTAGAAATGGAAATGCTAATGAGAAAGAAGAAAAGCATTTTAACAAAACAGAAAGAATAGCAAGGTGCATTTTCTTCCACAAGACTGACCTTCAACAGCTCAAAGTTACACCAAGTGGTAAAACCTTGGATAACTCTATATTTGTTTACCAGAGTTTGAACAAATACTTTTCTCAACCAAAGAAATCTTAGCCACCTCATAAAATTCTAAAATTTCTTCACCTCACAAGTGAAACAAGAAAGGATAAATCTTGGAGCTTATGACCAGACATATAAAAGATTAATCCTATTGCTGTCACTTATTAGTCCCTGGTTTGCTAATCTGCAAATAGGAGCAATCTTGCTCTTTCTCTTCTCTCTCTCGACCACCAGAAGCAATGGATTAAAAAATTAATATTTTTATTTATTAGACAGTGACAGTCAGAAATCTAGAGAGTAGGGGGAGGGAGAGAGGGAGAAAGAGACACCTGCAGCACTCCAACCGGCTCCTTGTACTGCGCTCAACCAGGTTCACCACCACCTGGCCCCTAAGAACAATCTCTCTCTCTTTTTTAAAACATTTTATTTGTTTATTAATAAGAAATATAGGAGGAAAGAGAGAAAGAACCAGATATCACTCTGGTACATGTGCTGCCAGGGATTGAACTCGGACTTCATGCTTGAGAATTCAATGCTTTATCTACTGCACCACCTCCTGGATCACTAGGAGCAATCTCTTTAAGGTTGCATTTTTTAAAAATCTTTATTTATATATTGGAAAGAAACCTTTAGAAATCAAGAGGGAAGGGGACTGAGGATACAGAGGGAGTGAGACAGAGATACACTTGCAGCCCTACTTCACCACTCGCACGGCTTTCCCTCTGCAGGTGGAGACTGGGGGCTCAAACCTGGGTCCTTGCACATTATAACATGTGTGCTCAACCAGATGAACCACAATCTGGCCCCCCTCTTTTTAAGGTTTACTTTATTTATAGATGCAGATACATGCACATATACATGTAGGGTTTACTTTATTTATAGATGCAGGTACATGCATATATACATATATATTATGAGGTAGAGCAGCACTCTGACATATGTGGCACCAGGGATCAAACCCAGGACCTCATGCTTGCTCAACCACTATTCCACCTCCCAATTATGCAGTTTTAGGCTGTTACAAGGATCAGCTAAGACCATGCATATAAGGTATTAATCATGATACCAGATATACTATTATTTCTCCATGAAACCTACTTAATGTGAAAAAAAGTCATATTAATTTACCACACACCTTATTCCATGCACGAAATAGCTAATACTGTGTGGCCCATTTTAAGTGTTACTGATACAATGATTCATTTAATCTCACAAAACCTCATAAAGTTGGCACTACAATTATTTCCACCGTGCAGCTGATAACATTGAGGCAAAAAGAGGTTTAGTAACATGCCCAAGGTGGCAGGGTTAGTAAACAGCAGAGCAAGGATTCAAACTCAGATAGTCCTGCTCTAGAGGTCATATTTCTCACCACTGTGCCACGGTGCCTCAGTAACACCAGAGATATATCTCTATGAGCTCAACGTGGTGAAAGAGAGCTAGCAACACCATAAAGCAAGTATGATAAAAAGAAAAAAAAAAGTTTATGACAGAATCTATCAGTAGGCATGTGGATGATCACTTTATAGCTATATATTTAAATTTTTTCATAGTAAAACAAAAGTTTTCATAATCAAGTTCTGGGAGGAAATCAAGAAATAGCCCAGCATGTTAAAAATTAAAGAGTTGGGAGTCAGGCGGTAGCACAGCGGGTTAAGCACACGTGGCACAAAGCACAAGGACCAGCAGAAGGATACTGGTTCAAGCCCCTGGCTCCCCACCTGCAGGGGAGTCACTTCACAAGTGGTGAAGCAGGTCTGTAGGTGTCTGTCTTTCTCTCCCTCTCTCTGTCTTCCCCTCCTCTTTCCATTTCTCTCTGTCCTATCCAACAACGACGACATCAATCATAATACAACAATAAAACAACAAGAACAAAAGGGAATAAATAATAGATAAATGTAAAAAAGAAAGAAAGAAAAATTAAAGAGTTAATACTACTACTAATAAAGGATTTGTTAATGATGCCATGGTGAAAGGATTTGTTTCTTAGTGTTTCAGTTAAACTCTGTGGCCTATGTCACAGAATCAAGTTAAAGGTTTCCCCAATAGGGGTCAAAGGCTGCAAAAGATAAAAGAACTGAGTGGACTGGAAAGCTGGGTTTTTCTGTCAGCTCAGCTGGAGAAATCATCTCCCCAGTGAAAGCATTAATGGAAATGCCAGCTGGTAACAGTCAACTGGAAACCGTTTCTTGACACTGTACATGCAAACACACTGCTTCTTCTGAAATGGCCAAGAATGGAGTGGTCCCACCATGCCTATCTTTAAGAGCTGGCAAGCACCCAAGACAAGTGAACAGATTTCAACTTCACTAGTGCTACAGAAAAATGAGTGCCAGCTCTTAAAAGCCTTCAAGAGAATAAAAGGGAGGAGGGAATGAGGAAGGGGATTTCATTTAGATGAAGCTTAACCAGCAATTAAAGGGAAAAGGGGGGAGGGGCGTCAGGCAGCGCTGCCTATCCCTGCCAGGGAAGAAATTCCAGCAGTCCTTGCTAGGCAATGGGTTTGTCTTCCTCTAGTGCTCCTATGACATCATTTCTGCTAACTTCAATGAGATAACCCCTCTAACTAAAGCCGCACCACCACCTTTGATATTGGTCTGGGGCGGCAATAGAAGTGAAGATAGAGATGGGAAAGAAAAGTTAGTTAAAAACAAAAGACAAAAGTAGAAAATGCTTTTTTTTTTTGGTAATATGTAACAAAAACAAAAACAAAAAAAATGTAGCTGCTTTATGAACCGGAAAGTCTACCACTGGGATTTTATTTTATAAATACAATTATATATGCAAAACATTATGGTACAAGGATGTACTACTCAGTGCAGCATTATTTGTCAAAACAACAAGCTGGAAAGAACCATAAAGCTTATCAACAGCAGGCTGGCTGGTTACATGGATTATGTATGAATACCAGCATGCAGGTCAATTTTAAGTCACTGAAAAGAAATGAGTCTTATCTCAGTCCTGATGGAGAAGATCTCCCTGAAAGTTATAAATATTAGCAGATAATAATAAAGAAGAGGTCCTCATTGGGGCATGAATGTAATTAGCATAAGGCTGCGTCAGACTGACAGTTTAGGATCAATTTACAACAAACCCACAAGGGATTGTGGGTGTAGAGGAAGTTACTTAAACAAGTGTCTGGTGGAAATCGGGCTGCCCTTGCCTGCTTGCCTTCTCCCTGGGACCATCATAACTCATTATCACCCCAGATAACCAGATCTGATTTTAACAAGGATCCATGTGCAAATGCTACCCTTAGCATTTCAGAATATCACTTAGCATTTTCTTTCAAAATGTCTCCTTTCAGCAGTTCCTGGCAGTCACTGAGGCTCTGTCTGAGATCCTTCACCCAGGATGCAAATAAAGTCTGCATCCATGTCAAGCACATTTTTTTTCTAAAGATTTCATTTATTTATTAATGAGAAAGATAGGAGGAGAGAGAGAAAGAATCAGACATCACTCTGGTACATGTGCGCCAGGGATTGAACTCAGGACCTCATGTTTGAGAGTTCCATGCTTTATCCACTGTGCCACCTCCCCAACCACGACAAGCACATGTCTTTATGCAACTTAATGAAACCAAGCCAGCAACAATCATAGGACTGACAGAAGTTTCAGGAAGATTCCTTCACACCATCACTTCCATATGGCACCACAAGTGCCTTCCTGCCTCCCGCTGGGAGGAAGTCTTCCCTACTTCTTGCCTGAGGTGCTTCCCTAGGTTATGTTTGTTTCTTTGCCACCAGAGTTACCACTGGGGCTAGGTGCATACACAAAGAATCTACAGATGCAAGCATCTTTTTTAATTTTCATTATTTATTTATTTTTACTTTTATTTTTAATTTAGAGACAGAAATGGGGTGAGGGTGGAGAGAGAGAAAGAGATTGAGAGAGAGAGACTTGCAGCCCATTTTACTCCTAGTGAAGCTTCCTTCCTGTAGGTAGGGGTAAAGGGGTCAAACCTGGTAACTTAAGTGCTCTGCCAGTTGTACCAATGCCTGAACTGCTTCCCTGGGCTTTAACCAGCTCCAAGCCCCATTCCAGCTTTCTTTCACATCTGCTCCTAGTGACCAAGGAAGGACAGAGAGTGGGGATGGTGGTGGCACACCTGGTTGAGCACACATGTTACAGTGTGCAAAGACCCAGGTTTGAATCCTTAGTCCCCACCTGCGGGGGGTGGGGGGTGTGCTTCCCAAGTGGTGAAGCAGGGCTGCACGTGTCTGTCTGTCTCTCTATCACCTCCTTCCCTCTCAATTTCTGGCTGTCTTTATCAAGTAAATAAAGATAACAAAAAAGAAACCTTAAAAATTACTTTAAAAATAGGATATTTTAAAGAGAGAAATAGAGTAGTTTAGAGATTTTTTTTTTTTTTTACCTTACTCTGCCCCAACCAAATATAGATCCTCCTAGGCACACTCAGCAGCCTTGCTGCACCTAGTAAGGAGCAGAAAGAAAGTCCAAAGGTAGATGGAAAAGATCCTATGAAAGTAAGCGAGATAGCATAGCAAAGAAAAAAAGACTCAGTAGCACAAGAGGGAAGGTATTAGCCAAGGTGTTTTCAAATCCAACCCTATTCCTGACTTGGCCACAACCCATCATTTAGAAAAAATGGCAAGGTCATAAGACAGCAGGTGGAAAGAATACACTAGCAAGAGACAAAAAAGAAAGTACAAGGGAAAAAACTACTCTGAAAAAGGAGATGTACGGCATAAAATAGTAAATTATTTTTTATTATCATTTAAATATTTATTTATAGAAGGGAGACATCAGAGTACCACCTACTGTTCAGTCATATGAGGATGCCTGCCCAGGATAAACCCAGGGCTTTATGTATGCAAAGAATGCATTCTATTTGCTTAGTTAAGTGCCCTGGTCACAAAACCACTGTTTTTATTTTGTTTTATCTATCTATCTATCTATCTATTTATCTATCTATCTATCTATCTATTTCTACCAGAGCCTTGGATGCTTAGGCATGAAAGTCTTTCATAAAACCACTATATCCTCCAGGCTCACAAAGCCGCTCTTTAGATACAGGCTTAAGAAAGCAGAGCCAGAGAATGTGACAGAGACCACAACACTGAAGGTTACTTAACCCAGTGGGGACCAGGCTAGAACCTGGGCAACACTTGGCAAAACAGCACACTATCCAAGTGAGCTATTCAGGCAGCCCCACCACTGTTTCAAATTAAAATTACTAGTGAATATTTAAAAAGAGAGAGACTATAAATACTTAAGAAAGATTTTCACTGAAATACAATACTTTGTTGATTGCACCTGGAAATTTTGAGCATTTTCTGATGCGGTAAGAATCCACTGTCTTCAAATCATACACATTTGCTTCTTCTTTTGTTTAAACTGTAAATTAACAAAGAGAGTATTCCTTTTAATTTAATTTATATGATGTAACCTCCTGGGCACTTGCCACCATCTGACCTTCAATTAACTGGAATTATTTTGTACCTTGATTTTTATTTGAAGTATCTATTCAACCTGAAATCTCATGTATTCCTGCTAATACCATTATGTTCGCTGTGAAGGATTAGAAGTGGATGTTAGAATGCTAATGATGAAGATGAAAAGAAAAGGGAAGTAAAGAAAAGCAACACTGTATTCAATTGTTATTAGTCAATGTTTATCAAATATATATATATACATAGACAATCTTCAAAACAACATGAAAGCTTTACTATCATTCTAATCATCTGAGAAAATAAGCTCAAAAGCATCTTCTTAATTTTTTAAATATTTATTTATTTTCCCTTTTGTTGCTCTTGTTGCTTTTATTGTTGTTGTAGTTAATTGTTGTTGTCATTGATGTCATTGTTGTTGGATAGGACAGAGAGAAATGGAGAGAGGAGGGGAAGGAAGAGGAGAGAATGACAGACACCTGCAGACCTGCTTCACTGCTTCACTGCTTCACTGCTCGTGAAGTGACTCCTCTGCAGGTGGGGAGCCAGGGCTCAAACTGGGATCCTTATGCGGGTCCTTGCACTTCATGCCACATAAGCTTAGCCCGCTACACTACCGCCTAACTCCCGCATCTAAGCATCTTGAAGGAGATCATGCATCTGATAAATAACAGTGATCAGATTAAAGCTGGGGTCAATTTATTCTGGTTCTTTGAAAGACTTCACTAGTGCAGTGCTTCCCAGTGAGTGCCAAATACAGCTCTGTGTTCATGAACAGAGTAAAACAACTTGTTCTCCTCCAGGGAATATTAGTCCACTCATTCATCTCAGCCCCCTCTAGCAGTATTGATCAGAATTCAATGAGTTAAAGTAATTCACAAGAGACCTTTCTAATTTGGTTTTTTTTAAATTTTTTTATATTTATTTATTTTCCCTTTTCTTGCCCTTTTTTTTTTTTTGTTATTGTAGTTATTATTGTTGTTCATGATGTCGTCGTTGTTGGACAGGACAGAGAGAAATGGAGAGGGGAGGGGAAGACAGAGAGGGGGAGAGAAAGACAGACACCTGCAGACCTGTTTCACCGCCTGTGAAGCGACTCCCCTGAAGGTGGGGAGCCAGGGGCTCGAACCAGGATCCTTATACCAGTCCTTGCACTTTGCGCCACATGCATAATTTCGTATTTTTATCTCTTTTTTTTCTCTCTTCTCATTTTCAGCACCTTTATAAAAGGAGTTCCTTTAAAAAGGCATTAGAGGGTCTAGTAAGATATTCCACCTAAAGTTCTTACTATTGCAGTCCCTCAACATTTTGATATAATTTGGCCAAATCATACCTTAAGGACTCTGTTCAAATAAGGCAGAAGGTACAAGTGACTGTCACCTGTCAAAACTATGAACTACTGAAATATGTAGTGTAGTAGACATTACATAAGTATGTGCTTTATGTACAGCAGAGTGGCAATGACATTATAACCTATATATGAAACTCACCTCCACCCCTTATTGATCACTGGACTTTGTGCTAATTAAATATTCTAAGCCTGAGTTTCATTATCCATAAACTAGAGATAATTGTAATACCTTGTGAAAGTTAACAAATGAAATGTACATAAATTGCTTAGCAAAGAAATTGGCACAGAAAAAAAGGACTCTGTTGACATTAGTATTTACTATTACGTACTGACTTAGCTCAAATCAGACTTTCTTTTTCAAATTCCTTAGTATCTTTGCATTTTTGGAATTATACACACAGTGAAGCACAAAGTGTACATAATAAATATAAAGAATCTATTTAAAGCATTGCATAACTTATAAATACTAATGCCATAAAATATATTCAACATTAATTTCATCTAATATTCACTTTTATAGTGTAAATCAAATACGACTGAAATTCCTTGTTGTATTAGCATAAAAACAATAAAGGAAAGACACAGCAAAACAAAAACTTTCTTTTAAATATTAAAGTTTTAAACAAAAATTTAATTATTAGTAAAGAGACACTAAAGAATTCAATTACTGTTTTATTAGAGAAAACTAGTGATTTTTCTTCTTGAGAACATAAATTGTGACATTATTGTAACCCAATCATCAAGCAATTTCTTTTTTGAAAAAATATTTATTTATTTATTTATATCAGAGAGGATGAAGGGATGCATTGGATCGGATCGACCTTCTCGTGGTGCATCCCGTGAGTACCCATTCATTGGGGAAACTGAGGATCCTTCCTAGCCAACTGAATCCACATGGATCCCAGTCACTTTCAAAGCCAGCAACAAGCAGCTCCTGACAGCTTTCAACCTGACGCTGTTGACTGGCTACGGAAGAAGGGCAAATGCTAGAAGAAGAAGAGAGGATAAAAGTTTGTTTGGAGGTTCTAGCAAGAGACCACAGCTACTCATATACTCGTCACCAAAGACCAGTACATCTCTGTTTGGGTAAGGTCATTCTCTTTGACTGAGAGTGCAGCTTCAGGAGGGACACACACAGAGTGGTGAGGGAGGAAAGGGTCACTCGCCTAGCCAGCCCAATCAGCAGAATCAACCCTGTTGATCAATGTGGTGACAGATCAGCGCTCACATCTAATGTATCAGAGAGAATGAAAATGAAAATGAATGAGGAGAATGAGAATGAGAGCATCATGCCTAAGGACCCAGTGCCCTATCTGCACTGTGTCACCTCCTGATCCAATACAAAGCATATCTAAGACATAGTAGGTACTCAAACATTTATTAAAACATGGTGGGGGGGTGGTGGTAAGAAAGTATAAAAGTGGTAAAGGATGGGAGGGAAAGAAGGAAATAGAAGAATCTCAATGGACAGATGAACAGATGACTAGGTGGGTGGGCAGATGGATAAATTAACAGTCATAATGCCAACATGTTGTCTACTGCATTAGTTATCTATTACTGTATAACACATTGCCCTAAACATATTCACTTCAAAATCTTAGCATGTTAGGGGGTTAGGAATCCAAGAGTGAGTTACTGCATAGTTTTGGATCAAGATCTCTCACCCCAGAGCAGTAAAACTGTTAACAGTATTGGAGTTATGTGCTGTTTGATGAGACTTGGAACAGCTCTCCAAGTTCATTCACATCATGTGAATGCAGGCAAAGAACTTCACTTTCTCACCACCACATGAACTTTATTTTTTTTTTTTTGACACTGACAATTAAGTTTATTAACTTTTTGCTGAAGTTATATGCATATCTTTTAGTCCTCAGGTCTGAGGAGGTGAACTCAGTTTCCAACATTGTTGAAATCCACATGAACTTTAATGAGGTGATCACAACAGCATGACTTCCCCTACAGAGAGGAGATCAAGAGAGACTAGAAGTAAGGCTGATTTTTTAAAAATATATATATATATATATATATTTTTTTTTATTTCCTTTGTTGCCCTTGTTGTTTTTATTGTTTTTGTAGTTATTACTGTTGTTGATGTCGTCGCTGTTGGACAGGACAGAGAGAGATGAAGATAGGAGGGAAAGACAGAGAAGGGGAGAGAAAGACACCTTCAGACTTGCTTCACCACCAGTGAAGCAACTCCCCTGTAGATGGGGAGCCGGGGGGCTGGAACCAGGATCCTTAGGCCGTCCTTGTGCTTTGCCCCACATGTGCTTAACCCGATGCGCTACCACCCGACTTCTCGGTGTGGCATATCCTATAGAGTGTACATAATACAATGTGCAAGGACCTAGTCCCTAGTACTCACCTGCTGGGGTAAAGTTTAATAAGTGGTGAAGCAGTGTTGCAGGTCTCTCCACCCCTGCCCCTCCTTCTCTTGATATCTTTGTCTCTATCCAGTAATTTTTTTTTTCGAAAAAGATTATTTAAAATAAAAGAACGTGAACATTAGGTATCACTGGGGACATCTTAGAAGCCATAAAGTCTAAAGTCTTAAATCCTGGATTCAAACTCATACACTGACAAATTAACAAAGTATTATTGGCAAAGGTAATTTTGCACAGTTGCAAAAAACTTAAACAAATATAGCATCACAGAGATAAAAAGAGACAAGCACATGAAGAAGGAAAAGTAACTCTCCTTGGGAAATGTCAACTTTGATTTTCTTTTAGATCCAAAATGATGAAATGCTCTTGCTACCTAATGTTCAACTGATGGCAACAGTGATTTTTATTCTACAAAATCAAGATTTGACTCAGCAAACAGCAGTGCCCAGAAAACAAAATCACATTTCTTTCTTCCTTCCTTTCTTTTTTTCTTCCTTCCTTCCTTCCTTCCTTTCTTCTTCTTCTCTCTCTCTCTCTTTTTTTTTTCCCTCCAGGGTTATTGCTGGGACTCAGTGCCTGCACTACTATGAATCCATTGCTCCTGGAGGCAATTTTTTCCCCTTTGTTGCCCTTGTTGTTTATTGTTACTATTGTTGTTATTGTTGTTGTTATTGCTGGACAGAACAGAGAAAAATCGAGAGAGGGGAAGACAGAGACGAGGAAAGACCTGTAGACCTGTAGACCTGCTTCACTGTTTGCGAAGCAACCCCCCTGCTATCTATCCCCAGTCAATGCAGTTGTTCTGTAGGAGGGAGGGGCTCTATCCCAAAGGATTGCTTTCCTATCCTTTCTTTCTTTACATCTTCAAATTGCCCTTTACGGGTATTTCATCACATTTCTACTCTAAGTGGTAAGAAGTCAAAAGCATTTGGTGACTTAACCATGCCTCTATGAAGACTGTCACCCCTGGCTACCTCCCCACCCGAGCAGCCCGTATGTGACATTAGATGCCAGTGGAAGAGCTACAGACAAAATACATTCACAACGAAACGAATCAGCACCAACACTTAGAAGCAGAAAGTATTATATAGGACTATTTCACATTTTGTTTTAGTTTATATCTTTAAAAAAAACAGGACAGAGAGAAATTGAGGGGGAAGGGAAGTGACGGAGGGAGAAAGAGAGAAAGGGAGAGGGAGAGAAAGAGAGGGAGAGAGAGACATCTGTAGATCTGCTTCATTATTCATGAAATGTCCTCCCTATAGGTGGAGAGCAGGGGCTTGAACCAGGATCATTGTGAATGGTAGTATGTGCTCTTAACAGAGTGCACATCACCCGGCCCACAGTTTTTATCATTTTAAAGGGGGTGGTGGGGTGGTGGTAGAGGGAACACCAGAACATCACTCTGGCATATGCAGTATCAGGGATTGAACTCAGGACCTCATGCTTATAAACTGAATGTTCTAACTGCTGTGCAACCCCCTGGAACTTCATTCATTTTTTTTTTAAGATTTATTTTATTTAGGGCTGGTGAAATTGCTCACTTGGGTTGTACATTGCTTTACTATGCACAGAACTTTGGTTCAAGTCTAGTCTCCATTATTTTGAAGGAAGCTTTCAGTGCTATGGTTTCTTTCCGTCTGTCTGTCACTCTGCCTCTTTGTTTCAACAACAACAATAGAGTTTATTTTATTTCATATAAGATGGAAAGAAAGAGAAGCCAAGGCACCACTTAGATGAATGGAGAGCTTCAGTTATACAAGTCCTCTACATGACTATATTTTAAAAGAGCAGGGTGGGAGGGGGAGTCCCAGATGTAGGCCATGCAAAATTTATTTTAAAAACCTTTCACCCTTTCACACTGATGAGTTTAGAAATGGCAAAAGAAATTTTTGATCATGTTCTAGAGTTAATTACTCTTGCATTTGACTTTGTTACTCTTTTGAACCAAATTTAATTACACATAAGAATCAGTCAAAAATGCACTTAGTTTAAAAGACAGGTAAACCATAAAGAGGCCTTGAAGTTGTAAGGTGTGATGCCAAATTAGTAGAAGCATTATTATCTGCCCTGATTCAAATTGCTCACTTCCACACCTCCTTTGTTCAAAAGAAACAACAGGCAAAAGACATTCTGAAAGACACCTTCGTTCTCAGTGATATCTCTGACATACACTTTCAAGTAGAAATCATTGATAGGTGGAAATCACTTTAATATTTCAAGTTGGCAAGAAATGGAAGTTACTCCAGTATGCTAGGCAATCTTTCAAATCTTAATTCCAGGAAAAGAAGATCTCAAATCAAGTACTTAACCTTTGGGCTTTTCAGTGATGCTCAATACCAATTTGCAAGTGACAGTGATGTTATCAGGTTTCTTCCGATTTAATTTGTGTTTTAGACATCTGAGCTTTGGAAAAGGAGACCAGAAATTATCAGTCTAATCCTGCTGGTCCTCCTCACTCTGCCATGGCATATAAAATACTGTAAACATCAATATTCCCAGTGTCCGCCAGAGGACTTGATCCTGACAGCATATTTAGGAATGTGTTCCAGAGTAGCATTTTCAAACTAGATAACACCACTGCCCAACTCAAGATCCATCACCTTTACAATAAAATGTAAACTCAGAGAGCACAAAAGGGAGGACAAGAGGAAGGGGATTCAAAGGACTTAAAGGTAGGGAGATTGACTGATACCTCGGATGTAGGATTAGACACACAGTTTGAAGAGAGGGGAGATGGTTCACAGAAAACATAAGCCTTGAAACGCAGCCTTACCTCAAAAACGAGAAGAATAAAACCAAATTCATTCCAAGATTTTCACTGCTTTACATAACCTAGTCACTGACTCATCTTTGAATAATTTCCCATTTGTGTGCCATTTGAGCCACAGTAGTTTTCTAGCTCTTCCTCAAATTCCTTAAGTTCTGTTTTGGGCCCTGGAGGCTTTGTGAGTGCTGTCTCTGCTCACAGATCATCATATGGCTGACTCCTCAGAATTCAGGTCCTATCTGAAATGCCGACTTTTTAGACAGCCCTTTTAGACAGCCCTTTTAGACAGCCCTGACCAGCCCACCTCGTATTTCATCCTCATTACCCCATCAGTAAACATAATTATGTAATTTCTTTTCTCTTTCAGGTTTGTTTGTTCTTAAGACAGAAATTCCAGGATACGTTTTTTTAAGGTTTTTTAATATTTATTTATTTTCCCTTTTGTTGTCCTTGTATTTTTATTGTTCTTGTAGTTATTATTGTTGTTATTGTCGTCGTTGTTGGATAGGACAGAGAGAAATAGAGAGAGATGGGGAAGACAAAGAGGGGGAGAGAAAGATAGACACCTACAGACCAGACCTGCTTCACCGCTTGTGAAGCTACTCCCCTACAAGTGGGGCGCCGGGGGCTCCAACTGGGATACTTACGCCCGTCCTTGAGCTTTGCGCCACGTGCGCTTAACCCACTGCGCCACCGCCCGGCAGCCCCCTCACCCCTCACCTGTGTTTTATATAGTGCTAGAGAACAAGCTCGAGGCCCTAAGCCACCTTAGTGGCTTAGCAATCATTTCTGACTATGTACTCATTGGCATACTGATTCTTTATCATATGAATACACATAAGAAAGTAAACTCTATAATAATAGCAGTTAATCAAAGCTAAGGTTATACCACACAGAAGACTTAGTAGGTGCCAGGCACAGTTCCATGCACCTTAATTCTAAGTAAGCAGCTGATAGGTATTGCATTAACTTCATCTTGAAAATAAAACACTATTGCACAAAGAGGTTGATAAGTAATTTGCCCAATGCACTGCTATTAAGTAATAAGGCTGGGATTCAAATCAAGAAGTTTGTGCTTCTAGAATACAGACTCTCATCCATAAAAGCAGAGACCTAGGGCTGAAGAGACATCATAGTGGTTCTGCAAAGAACTATCTCTGAGTTTCCAGGTTCAATTCCCAGCACCACCATAAGCCATAGCTGAAAAGTGCTCTGGTCTTCCTTTCTATGTTAACCTTTCTGTATCTGTCTCTCTCATTGAAATAAAATAAATAAAATTAGGGAGGTGGGGCAGTGGCACACTTGATTAAGTGCACATCGTACCAAAGAGCAAGGATCCAAGCCCTCGCAACCCACCTGCAGAGGGGAAGCTTCAGGAGCAGTGAAGCAGGTCTGTAGGTGTCTGTTTTTCTCTCTTTTCATCTCCCCATTCTGTCTATTTCTCTCTGTCTTATGCAATAAAATGGAAGAAATGGGTGCCAGGAGCAGTGGATTCATAGTGCTGGCACCAAGCCACAGCACAGCTTGGAGGTAAAAAATAAAATTAAATTAAATTACTAAAGTTAAATTTAAAAAAATGAAAGCAGAGGAGGTCACTGCTACTCTATGACTCCACCTCCAAAAGTCTCTAAAGGCTTTTATTTTCTTTTTGAAGTATTAAATTAATTTTTAATAAAAAATGAAAGCAGAAATCTTCTCTCGTGCTTGTAACTGAATCTTCTAATGTCTAGAATGCTTGGAAGAATTGCCTAATGGAGGTCACTCATCCCCTGATCAAGGTGACCCTTCTTTTATCCTCATCCTTGAATATTTCCAACACAGGGATCCTATCCTCAACCCTCACCAAAGCACACAATTTCTTCATGTAAGTATAATCTGCAATCATATAGGATAGGCGATTCATTTCTGCTGCCTTTCTTCACTTATGAGGCAATGATACTAAGAATCCAGAATACTTCTCATACTTTCTTCCAAGAGCCCTATTATTCATTTCACTAATTTTTAAAAAACTTTTTATTAGTGATTGAATAATGATCGACAAGATTGTGGGATGAGAGGAGTACAATTCCATACAATTCCCACCACCAGAGTTCCACATCTTATCCCTTTTTTTTTTTTTTTTTTGCCTCCAGGGTTAGTGCTAGGGCTCCATGCCTGCACCACAAATCCAATGGTCCTAGAGATCATTTTTTCCCTTTTGTTGCCCTGTTTTTTTTTTTAATAGTTGTTTTGGTTACTATTATTGTTATTGATGTCATTGTTGTTGGATAGGACAGAGAGAAATGGTGAGAGGAGGGGAAGACAGAGATGGGGAGAGAAAGACAACTGCAGACCTGCTTCACTGCCTGTGAAGTGACTCCCCTATAGGTGGGGAGCTGGGGGATCAAACCGGGATCCTTACACGGGTCCTTGCGCTTTGCACCACATGTGCTTAACCCACTGTACTACTGCCCAACCCCCATCCCATCCCTTTCATAGGAAACTTTACTATTCTTTATCCTTTGGGAGTATGGACCAAAGATCTTTATGGGGTGCAGAAGGTGGGAGGTCTGGTTTCTGTAATTGCTTCTCTGCTGGACATGGGTGTTGACAGGTTGATCCATACCCCCAGCCTGTTTCTATATTTCCCTAGTGGGGTAGGGCTCTGGGGATGTGGATTCAACATCATGGTAGAATCTGCAACTTGGTGGCTGAAAAGCATGAAGATATAGCAGAACAAGTTGTTTAATAATCAGGAACCTAAAGGGAAGAGTCTATCAGATGAGATTTGGGGTCTTCATGTTAGAAGAAGCCAAGAAGTCTATTTTAGGTATATTCCAATGGGCCCACAACTTTACTAATTTTTACCTGGGCCAGACAGCTAATGTGCCAGTGGGCTTAAAGTATTGTCTGGGAGGATTGTGTCAGAATTAGGAATAGGACCAGAACCATTTCACTAATTTGTATTTTTTTAATATGGTATTGTCATTTGAACCCAGGGTCTCTGGCATTCATATTACTATAAGCCATCTTCCCTGCCCAAATTTTTGTTTGTTTATTTATTTATTTTTAATTTAGAGAGACAATGAGTGAGATAGGGAAAGTGCCAATATGTTATCCAAGGAGTCCTCCTTGCTTCTCTCACATGGTGCCAGGGACCAGCCACTGCTATGAAACAGACACTCTAACATAGAGCTCTTGGGCCCTTCACTTATTTTTTTTTTAAGTATAGAGGAAGGAATCAGAGTAGAAAATAGCCAGGGTATGTTTTGCCACAACATCACATGAAAGCATCACATATTCTGAGAAAATAAATAAGAATTGAACATTAAGCCCCCATTAATCTAATCTCACAATAAATTATCAAACAAGGCACACGTTCAGTCCACAAGCCCTTCCTGCTACCCCAGCTTTCACTTGGGCCATAATATTTCTATTTGCAAGGGATCACATTCCTAGCACTGGGAAGTAGCCTGTTGTTTAATCAAAACACCATCCAACACAAACCTTCCTAGCAGTTAAGTCTGGTTTTCCTTCAGAAGCAGTTGGCTGAAATCTCACCGGGACATGTGGTTTCAGCTATTCTTACTCTTCAGGGTAGTGCTATTTTTCCTCAAAGCAACGTAGCCCAGCAACCCCAAGGAAACCTGATTAACTTCTTTGGGGATATGCTTGTAAAACTCAACATTCTCTTCAGGTCAGGGAATTAAAATGACAACATTTCACTAGGAGTATAAATACTCAAAGAAATATGAGCAAAACTTCTGGAATATTTTCTCTTTTCCTTTTTCTCATTTCTGTCTTCTGAATGCAGGTCTGGATTAGGAAATAGGAGCTATGCCTCCCTCACCTTTCTAAAGAATAACTACATGGAGGGAGTTGGGGAAGAGGATGGACATACATTATCAAATGCGAAGACCCGGATTCAAGCCTCTGGCAATCACATAGAGAGTCTGCAGTAGGAAGCTTCACAAAAAGTGAAGAAGTGCTATGGTGCTTCACTTTTTTTTTTTTTTCTGTCTCTGTCTCTCATTCTCTAGTTTTACCCTTGAGGAAGAGGCGCAGGAGGAGGGAAAGGAAGTGGCTGTTGACAGCAGTAGAATCATATAGGATCTGAATCTCAGCAATAATCCCAAGTAGAGAGGGGGGAAAAAAAGTTTGTGGGATAAATTCAGTTATACATAATTCAAAAGCGTTCTCATTTTAAGGAAACGTTTGCACTTTTTTATTTTATGAGAGAAAATGACCACCACTTGGCTACACACAATGTGGTCACCACTTGGTCACACACAATGTTAGCAACCAAACTCAGGTCCTCATGCATGCAAAACAAGCACTCTTCACACTGAACCACCACCCTGGTCACAGACAGGACTCTTAACAACAGAACGGTTCATGTAGTCATAACATATGCCAATCACTCCCATGTCTGGGGTTGCATAGTTCAAGCAGTTCTAGCACCCAGTCTGGAGACCAAGGATACACAGCCAGGGTCATAATAAATAGTGAGCTCAGCATTATTAATGGATTTAGCTGCACTGTTGGCTCCAGAGAGTCATCTTGAAAGTATGTGCCAGTGACTCAAGACGAACTGGCCTATAAAGTGGGTTAGTACAAACTGATCACCGTCCCTGAAAAATAGTCATTAAGAAAGCATCCCTGAGAGACTGACCACCAGTGCTGAGATGAAGTGAAAGAGTAGAACCAGGATCCTGCTTTTATTAAAAACATTGCTATCTTGGTGGAATTAAGAACTCCTACATGTGTGATTTCGCTGCTCTGGGTCACTTTTATTTTTCTTTTCTTTAATTTAGGGAGAAAACAGACTGTAATAGAGACAGAGACTCAAACATGCCACAAAACCAAACCTTCCTCCATTACCACAGAACCTCCCAATGATGCCAGAGTTCAAACCTGGGTCACACCTGTCTCAACGCAGGCACCCAACTTGGTGTGATATCTCTCCAGCCATAATTTTGATTTTTTTTAAATATTGCACCAGCTACTACTTACCTTGATTACTAGACACCACTTAAACTTAGAGCCCACTACAAGTGCTTTACCTGCCTCATCTCACTCTCTGCCCAGGCACTCTATCTGCACAGAGTTAACTAATATAACTCATCTCTGCTGTGCCATTCAACTTAGTCCTCTTAACCCCATGAGAGAAGTGGTGTTAGCAGCATCATTCTACTCAGGAAACTAGAACAGGTCACATAACTTATCCAAGGCTGGACACCTGTAATAGCAGGAAGTCTAAGGACCTTAGGCCCAAAGAACCAGAAAGGAGTTTGTAGTTGTGCTGGCATTCTTTGAGAGATAAGCTTAAAACCATCTCCCTTAATTACACTCTATATTAACCTAAAAGAAAGGACAGTTGATGAATGCAATATAATTCTCTAAGTATCAGCCCAAAAATAGCTTGAAAGAAGAAACAGCTTGATGGACCATCACAAGCTAAAAACATAAGTAACATAACACTTAGCCTTAAAAGAACAGTTTAACAAATATGCTTCTGATGTTCCAATAGACGCTCCAATTACAATTTATCAACCACAGAAGAAAACAATCTCTGCTTTCCAATCTGAGCCAGAACCAAACTTGCTAATATCCTGGTAAGGCATGTGCATGCCTTAGAAAAGGAAATAAAGTGTATCAAGGGTGAAAGGCCCAAAGATGTGTGCATTTGCACCTGGGTAACATCAAAGCAAAAGCTATTTTAGGACTGGCTGGCCTCTTCAAATAAGTCCTTTTACCTTAATTATATACTTCCTCTAGTAGAGCTTAGAGATTGGCCCTGATTCAGATGCAAGAGACAAATTCAGGTGCACACCCCAAACCATCTATGGATAAAACTAGTGTGCTTGTAAATGTATTTATAGAATCCTCTCAGCTAAATCTAAGGATCTCTGTAAATAATTAAGTCTTCTGCTAAGATAAAGCAACAAGTTTTAAAGCTAATTTATTTGAGTAAAATCTGGACCACATCAATAAGAGGGGGGGAAAAAAAGCAATATCATATGCCATGAATAACATACAGGTTCCATTTCATGTACCAAGTCCAATAAACTCAAGCTAACTGTGCAAACACATCCACATTTGCTAGAAAAATATACCATGACTGATTTGCTACATCTGCCCTGGACATACAGAGGCCATAACCACATACATTAAAACAACTTCCCCTGCCAATCCTAAATTCTTGACTTTGAATTAAATATGCAAAAGCAAATGGAGAATACAGGGAATCTAGAAGCCAGAGTAGAAAACTTTACAAATATCTGTAGCATTTAACACATTCTTCTCAACTTACGGTTCTAAATTAAGTTATAGAATATGTTCCAAATGGGCATGGTTTTCATGTTTCAATTTCCCATTTCTGGTTTTCTTGGATTTTCTACAATGAAAATGCCATCAGGGTTATCAATGGGTCTCAGTACCTGCAGGACTTAGCAGGCAACCAGTCTTTCTTCCCTCCTTTCTTTCTCTCTCAAGCCTTAAGTATTTCTTTTCTTTTCTTTCTTTTTATGAGCTTGTGTATTTCTACTTTTTAAAATTTTATTAGTGACTTAATATTGATTTACAGACAAATATACTTTATTTTAAGATAAATATTGCTCTTATAAATCTAACTGGGGGGGCAAAAATATAAGATAACAGAGTTATAATTCTGCACTGTTACCACCACCAGAATTATGTGTCCCCATTTCCTTGGAAGCTACAGAAGTTCCCCCAAGGTTGCAGATATGGGTTAACTATTATTTCTATAATTATCTTTCTTCCTCCCCCCCCTTCAGGGTTATTGCTGGGCTTGGTGCCTACACCATGAATCCACCGCTCCTGGAGGCCATTTTTCCCCCCTTTTTGTTGCCCTTGTTGTTGTAGCCTCGTTGTGGTTATTATTGTTGCCATTGTTGATGTTGTTCGTTGTTGGATAGGACAGAGAGAAATGGAGAGAGGAGGGGAAGACAGAGAGGGGGAGAGAAAGACAGACACCTGCAGACCTGCTTCACCGCCTGTGAAGCGACTCCCCTGCAGGTGGGGAGCCGGGGGGCTCGAACCAGGATCCTTACTCCGGTCCCTGTGCTTTGTGCCACATGCGCTTAACCCACTGCGCCACCACCCGACCCCTATCTTTCTATACTTATGTATATTTGACCCCCACCCCCTTTTTTTTATGGTCCTGCCTTCTCTTCCCTTCTAAATCACATCTACAACTATTACAGCTTCCAAATGCCCTTCCTTTTTTCTTCTTCTCTCTCTGAGTCCTGATGGAATTGGAATTCAGAGCCTCTGGTCATCTTTCCCATAACATTTCTCTCCCACTGGTAGTATGAACCAAAAAAAAAAAAAAATGGGGGGGTAGAAGGTGGGAGTTCTGACTTCTGTAACTCCTTCTCCACTGGACATCAGCATTGGGAGGTCAATCCATACTTGAGACTTAAGTATTTCTTAAGACAAGCACTGTTCCACCACTTATGGTGCCTGCATGATGAATCCACCACTCCCAGTGGTCATTTTCTTTCTTTTTCTTTTAGTTTGATATAGACAGAGAGAAATGGAGAGAAAGGAGAAAGAGATACCTACAGTACTACTTCATCACTTGTGAAGTTTCCCCCCTGCAGGTGGGAACCAGGTGTTTGAACCTGGGTCCTTGTAGAAGGTAATATGTACATTCTGCAAGGTGAGATATCACCCAGCCCCAATATACTTCATTTTAATAAAGTTCACTGTAATTATTCATCTTAAACAAACATAGGACAGGGTGTTAGAGCACATGGATGAACCACAGCAGGACTGGCACTAACTAGTGAGAGTGCAATCTCTCAGGCCAGAACACTCGCCACAGTATCAAATGTCGGTAGTTCCGTAATAGTAACCAGTTCTTCAGTTGACACACATTATTTGAACAGTATGCAATTCAACTATTAAATGTAACTTCATTAATCACAAGGTTTTTCAGATTTCCCCTTTATTCTTCATATAAATATGTACTATATTATTATAGTTGATGAAAATGTGGCTCAGAAAAGCAAAGTTGTTTGTCCCTGTCACTCAGCTAGCAAGCGACAGAAGGTAGGATTCAAAACATGTATAAATCTTGATTCTCTTCTTTAAATCTCAACCTTAGTAATCACCACTATTCACTTGGGTCAAATCACAAAAATTTCTTTCTCAACTGCTTCATAGTTACTAGGATAAAATGAAATCAATGATCCAAAAGTGGAGTGGTAATATAAGACAGGTATGTTAGTTTCTGTTAATTATTTGTTTTTCGGACTTTTAAAAACCAAAGCAAAAAACTCCTTGACTTTTTTAGCTTATTTGGGCCCTTAGGACATTCCAATCAAATAAGAAACCTAATCTAGTAAACAGTGGAAACATTCAGAAAACTCTCCAAGTCTGAAACCTAGAGCTGTCCCAAAATTGAAGGTATTCATTTACATCTGTAAGATCCAAGTGTTTTCCAGTTATTTTCCAGCTGATGGCTAAATCAGACATAATCATATTCTTGACAACTGCCCCGACTAGAGTCAAAGAGTGCATACAGTCCCCCTAAATCTACTGGGAGATGAAGAAGGCAGAAATTTCTCTTCATGACATCATTCCATCTGAAGCATCAAAGCAAGATTTCTACCAAGCATGTGGAAACATAAAACTTGCAGATCTCCATCCACAAATGAGAGCAAATCTAGAGAAAATGCATTACAACAAAAACAATAAACAAAATACACAAAACACTGAAATATACTGGAAGGGAGTCTAATCTCTAGACAGCAGACCAACCTCTACTTGTTTATTTTAATTTGTGGTTAGCAGCTGTTGCTCAGTTCAAGCACTAAGGAGGGCCCAGCTGTCCCTACCCAACAACTAGCCAACAGATCCCCCCCAAAAAAGGGGGGGAGGGTAGATTCTATAATTATAATTAGCAAGAGGTCATTTTTAAAAATCATCATGGGGGGGGGGCGGGCGCAGGCAGTAACGCAGCGGGTTAAGCGCACATGGTGCAAAGCGCAAGGACCAGCACAAGGATCCCTGTTTTGAGGTTGATTCCCCACCTGCAAGGGGACCGCTTCACAAGCGCTGAAGCAGGTCTGCAGATGTCTCTTTCTCTCCCCATCTCTGTCTTCTCCTCCTCTCTCCATTTCTCTCTGTCCTATCCAACAGCAATAATAATAACAACAACGACGATAAACAACAAGGGCAACAAAAGGGAAAAAATGGCCTCCAGGAGCAATGGATTCGTAGTGTAGGCACCGAGCGCCAGCAATAATCCTGGAGAAAAGAATATATATATCATCACCATGAAGTTGAAAGTGCATTCTCCTCTGACTCCTTCTACCCTATTTTTTACATCTTCCCCATATACTTGTGAACTTATAATATTTATATGCCTGTTGACAGTATTTTAAGATTACATTTTTCTCTTTTGACCTTTATTCAACTCATGGAAGAAATGTACAGTAAGAACTAGTTTCTCTATTAGACTGCTGACTTAACTAAGGCTTGTAATTTCCACAATAATAAGTGCCAGAACTGAGTTTAGAACCTAAGTTTGCTTCCTTTCACCTCAATGTTATATCCCATAAATTAAGCCCTTACAGTGTTCCTTATGCTGACAACTCTTAATAGTGCTGTGAATGTTTCTGAATAACAAGTTTCAAAAACAGCAATTTTAACATGAGCCACTACTATAATGGCTCATGAGCTGGCTCAGAAGTTAGAGAGCAGGATTTCCATGTGTAAGAACCCGAGTTTTACTCCCCAGTACCACATAATCTGGAGCAAAGCTCTCTCTTGCTCTGTGTAGGGGAAACTGGAACTGGAGTTGGAGCTGGAATTGCTACAGCTGGATAGACAGGTAGATAAAGCTAGAGACCACAGAGTTTTATTCCAGCTCAGCTCCAGTTCTATCAGTCCCCTGAGGACAGTGTCACCTTCCATGGCTGACTGCCAAAGAGGCCCCTTGATAATAGAGACTCTCCTTATTTAGCCAAAGGTTCTAAAACAATCTTAGCATAGTTGTCAGATCATTCTCAGACACATACTTCAAGTTTCATTCTTTTTTTTTTTTTTGTCTCCAGGGTTATCGCTGGGGCTCAGTGCTTGCACTATGAACGAACTGCTCCTGGAGGCCATTTTTTCCCATTTTGTTGCCCTTGTTGTTGTTATTATTGCTATTGTTGTTATTGCTGTTGTTGTTGTTGTTGTTGTTGTTGTTGTTGGATAGGACAGAGAAATTGAGAGGAGGGGAAGACAGTCCTGCTTCACCACTTGCAAAACGACGCCCCTACAGATGGGGGGCCATAGGCTGGAACCGAAATCCTTCCGCAGGTCCTTGCGCTTCGTGCCATGTGCGCTTACCGACTGTGCTCCCGCCCAGCCCCCAAGTTTCATTCTTTAAATTTCAGTTCCTGACATGGCTGTGTATTCCATCTAATCAATTTGTATGAACTTAGTATAAGAATGCTCCTAAAGTCCAAGTGTTATAAACTGCACCACTTACTCAGAGATGGCTCTAGAAAGAAGATGTTAACTAACTGCTTTCTAATAGTTTTACAGTACTTATAAAATGTAGATATTGGAAATGTAAAACTAGACATTGCCTTTTCTCATTCCCTGAAGAAATAAATAGCTTAGGTGAGTAGTTCTAACTGAGCAATATTGCTTCTGATGTAAGCATTTACTAGCCACTACTACTCTTTTCTTTTTCTTTACTCCTTTCCTTAAATGCTTTGTATAGATTCTTCTCTTTATTATTCAGATTAATTATTTCCTAAATTGAGTGTTAATTGTTTTAAAAATAAATCACAATACTATGAAAAACAAGTACACATGATGATGGCATAATGAATTTTGGTACCACAGAAATGTGAAGTCTCATCATGAGCAAGTTAACTAAGCTCTAAAAGTATCCAGGCCCTGTCAAAGTTGTAAGGGTATTAAATAGAATAATGTACAGACATTTTTCATGTACTAAGCAATGTATAATTGGCACATTGTAACTGAGTCACCTCTTCCATTTCTTGAAAATTATAGCCAATTAACACATCTAAGAAAATATTACTTCACCTTGGTCCTGATGAAGACATTCATCCTGTCAATAATTAGTGCAAATATTTTCTCTTCATTTCCATATTCTTTTCCTGGAATGGCATGGATTGAATATACTTTGCACTGAAGAAAATATGAGCAGAGGAGGCTGGGTAGTGAGGCACCCAGTTAAGTGCACATAGTACTAAATACAAGTACCTGCACAAAGAGCCCGGTAGGAGCCCCCAGCTCCCCACCTGCAGGGGGGATGCTTCACAGGCACTGAAGCAGGTCTGCATGTCTCTCGCTTTTTCTCTCCCTCTCTGTCTCCCCTCCCCTCTCAATTTCTCTCTGTCATATCCAATAAAATGGGGGGGATAGCTGCCAGAAGCAGGGACTTATAGTGCTGGCACTGAGTCCCAGTGATAAACCTGGAGGCAAAAAAAAAAAAAAGGAAGAGAAGAAGAGGAAGAAGGAGGAGGAAGAGAAGGAGAAGGAGGAGGAGGAGGAGGAAGAGGTAGAGGAGGAGGAGGAGAAGGAGGGGAACATCCTGAGGAGAAGAGCAGTAATCAGTGACCGGTTGTGTCTGGGCTGCCTTCTCTTCAATACCAGGACCATCTAGCCTAAACATTTCATAACCCTCCCGAGCACAGGTTCAATATGCCAAAGCATCACCTAGGGATCTTGTTAAAATGCAGATTCTCACCTACTGGCTAGGAAAGAGGACTGACTTTCTGTATTTAATAAGCTCTCAGGAGATGCTGAAGTTGCAGGCGAGCTCATGTTCCACATTTAAAGTGCAAAAGTCTCAACATCATGAACACCTTCCAGATCCAGCAAGTAGAGCAAGGAAGGAAGGGCATAGACTCTATCCAGTTGCCATAAACTCTCTTCTCTTTCCAAGAGTATCACCATCATTTTGGCTTTAATTTCAGATTGTACTAGACAGGAAGTGGTCTAACAGGACATTCTAATTACTGGAAACCACAGCAAGTAGCCTCATGTAGTTGGTTATAATGACACATTATTCATTTGCTTACATCATATGATTTTACTGTTAACCTATCTAATGTCAGCTTTCCCAGTGATGCTTCAAGCTGACAGCTCTGCCTGTCATTCTTGAAAGTGTGGCTCTACTTTGGCAGAATAAAAATCCAGGTTGCTAGAGGCTCATGAGTCATGGTAGGAATCCAGAAGCAATTAGAAGATCCAGCAAGACCTTACTGAACACAACTGCTCAGGAGAATAACTTACATCTAAGTAGGCATCACACATCAGTCATGCGTATAGGGGACTAGCTGTGCCAAGTATTGTTCTAGGTTTCATGGATGGAGCCAAAACACTGTTCATCACTGTAGCCTTACTCCCTTGGTAGATACTTCATTAAAAAAATATACTGGATGAAGTTTGATCACAAGCTTGTGAGGGAGGTGATTCAAATATTATCTTGTTTAATTTTATATTGCCATCATCTTACGAGTATTCAAAAATTTCTGAGGTAAACATCTCTAGTTAAGATAGACACACACAGAGCATGGGGTGGTTAAGTAAATATTGCCCAAGTAACACAAATACTAAATGCCAACACCTTGGAAATGGAACAGATTCCCATCTGCCTGCAACATTCATCTTCTTAATCTCCAGGATTGCTCCTTCTCAGAGGAGAAAATCAGTACCCTGCCTGCCATCAAAAAACATGTCATGGGGCCAGCAAGATAGCTCACTTGGTAGTGCACCACTTTGTCACACACATAACCTAGACTTGAGTTCAACCCCCCACTGTATTGAAGGAAGCTTCAGGGTTTTTGTCTCTCTCCCTCTCTCCCTGTTTCTATCTTTAAAAGACAGCCTAGAACGGTGTTACCCTAGAGAAAACAACCCCCCCCCCCAGAAAAAAAGTTTATCATCTTGTGAAAAAGAACAATGCACAGCTGGGAGACAACTGAATCACTTCATAAAATAGTAAAAATGATGAAGCCAAAGTGAAATGGCTCAAATGCAAAATGCCCTCAGACTCAACACCCAGGCAGAAAATTCACTTCCCTTTGTGGAATGCTTTCAACTTGGAAACAAAAATCAAATGTCTTTCTTCCTACCCATATCGTAATTTCCCTGAGATAAGGAGAGACCAGCCTGGTTGCATTCCTTTTAATTACTTAGTCATTTATACCAAAGGACTTGCTACTTGATGTCTTTGAACAAATAACAACCATTTCACTGTTTGACACAAGTCAGTCGATTTAGATTTTGCTTAGGGTGTTTGTCTCAGCTCTCTGAGTATCTGTTGGGGTTGGAGTATCCAAGATGCCTTCTGCAGTCACAAGTCTGGGATCCCAGCTAGAAAGGTAGGAATTGTAGTAGTCAGTCAGAAATGCTTAAAAAAAAGAGTTAAGCAATCAGAAGTTTAATGTGAGGGCCACAGAGCCCTCAGACAGGAAACTACTTCACCAAAACACAAGCTTCTTGGGTACAAGAGCATTGTCTTGTTCTCTATTCATCCCCAGTATGACATACTGAAGCCCCTAGATAAACACAACAGGAACTATGACCCTTTGATGAGTCATTTCACTTTGGCTTTTCCCTGTGCAGACAGACAACAAGAAACACATTTCCATAAAGATGCTGAGATAAGCACCAGCATAAATAACAAATGCAATATGGCCTTGGGGTGAGAATGGCTACCCAAAAGTGTCTTTCCAGAGAACTTCAACAAGAGCCAATAATTACAATGAGTCATCTGTAGGTAAGTGACTTGTGTTGTCCCAACACAAGAGAGCAGAGAAACAGAGACAGAAGTGGTCCCACTGAAAGTTAAAATTAATTAGAAATTTTAAATATTTTAAGCACAATAGCCAGTAGAAAAAAAGATGTGTTGTTTTCATCCATCTTCCCTGCAGGGACTTACATCTTTAAGGGACTTAACAGCTCCCTCAAAGGTCTTTTCCAAATAGAGGGCAGATTCAAAGTGTGTTACCAGACCCCAAACAATGAATTCAAATCCTACTCAAGCTATAGTAGGGAAGGAGGGGAAATGACAAGCCAGCAAGCACATTCCTGAGACAGTCAATTTAACAACCTCCCATAATCTCTTCCAGCTGAGTGCACTGCTCAGCTGGGTCCTTCTAGTCCCATTTGTAATTATTCAGGTGCATTTGTCTCCATAGTATTTGTTGCCTACCTAAATCCCATGCTCTGGGAATCCTGGGAATAGATTCTTTCAGACAAAAGTTTGTGTACCAGTTTTAAAAAAAAGAAGAAGGAAGGAAGGGGATTTTCCCCATTTTTTTGAGAAAAAAAAAGTATTTGGGTCCCTGAGTACTATAGAGGTAACTTGAAATCAAAGACTTGCCACTCATTTAAACAGGCAACTATTCAGTTTCTCCCAGCCTCTGCTTCCTTATCTAGAATAGGGGAATAATTGTGGCACCCAGTTCATACGGTGGTTAGGAAGACTGGAGAAAAAAAAACTTTATTTGTCATGAGCTCTGCCTAGAACATGGCACCCAATAATATCTCAAATTGCTAGCTACTATTATAACTTTTCTTTTTGCACTGCACTTAGCCCTAAATTAACAGTAAGATACTTCTCACAATTCCACCCCATTCAAGTCTAACGGAATTTCAAATATACACCAAAAACTAAAAAAAGGAGACCCAGGCACAGCTGCCAAATGGCAAGTAAAAAACCATAATTTTCCATCATCAAAATATATTTAGTGATAACTATAAATGAACAACTATGTGACAAAATGCAACTTAAATTCAACCTCCCAGCCTGACAGTCTGAAAACCAAAAAATTCAAGTCAGACTTCCACTAGCATTGCTCCTCTCCACTCCTGTTGGGTGGAGAACTCCCCCACATTACCAGTTCTGAGCCAGGGGCTCTCTGCCAGGTAAAGCTGGGACCACCCTCTTGTGTTGGGACAGCTGGGATGTTGAGGGCTGAGAATTCAGGAAGCTTTCTGGGTTGTGATGGTATCAGCACCCTGAACTGTGAGAGGCCTCACAGCAGTCACAGTAAAAAAGTTCAGTTGTCTGATGACTGGCATGCCTGCATTCTCTCAAGCAACTACTGTTTTACCAGACATAACCTCATCTCCATGCACACCTTGTTAAGTGTTCTACACTTAATTTTCTCACAGCTGAAATGGCACTAGCCTGCTGTCTCTCAATTTTTTTAGTGGAGGCAGAAATTTAATTGAGAATATATTCTTCTTCTACAGATAATGTTGCCTAAAGCACTTTACACTCTCTAGAGAACAGTATGATTTAGGAAATACTTAGATATGTGTCTTTGACCCAGTAGAGAGGACACGTCACCATGTACAAAGACCCAAGTTTAGTTCCCCAACCATCACAACAAAGTACCACAAAAAGGGAGAAGTTTCATAAGCAGTGAAGTAGTACTGTGGTATCTCTTATTCCTAACACCACACACACACACACACACACACACACACACACACACACACACACGGCAGGGAACAGGGAATCCTGCACAGACACAATGCCCCATCAAAACCCTGAAAGTGGGGTGAAAACAGATTATTTACATGAAACTTTGCATGGTCAGGCAGCATGTGTAAAACTTTAAACAAGACCTAAACCACTACAACCTCCACCAGTTTATCCATAGACCAAGGTTCACGGTTGCCAGTATTTACAAAACTATAGTAATCTCATACAAGCAAGAAGTGAATATCTGCTCTAACTCAACAGAAATGACAAATGACATGACTAAATTTCAGCCATATAAAGCCCAGTCACATTCTACCACATTACCTCACCCACGATCGGAAATTAGCATCTCATTCAGCTACGTATTATTTTTTCCCTCCAAACAGTCTTCCAAAACAAGGATGCAAATCTCCAGGAGAATGAAGACTTTTATTGATCTTGCTCACCACTTTAACTCCAGCTTCATAAGACATAATATATAGTACTTGCAAGTGAATTAGATTAGATTGGCCAATCTCTATGACAGGCATACACTAAATTGACATACTTTGGGTATGTGCTGAAATGAATGTATTAGTTTCATGACTGAACTTCTTTGTTTTTACTCTCCTGCTTGTCCCTTCAGGAGTTTTGTTTTTTGAGAAGAACCTGCCCCAAGCAATCACTGCCCCTCTAGTCTGTATGTACTATCTGGAATGAGATACACTGAACAAAGCTCCCCAGTCAACTTGCAGACTTGCAAGTGTGAAAATGAATAAATAATACTCAATGCCACAAAGTTTTAGATGATTCGTCACAAAGAATTCTGGTACCAATAAATGACTTATTGAATATGCATTCTATACTCACCTCACAAATTATTATTATTAATAAATGAAAACAGATGACTATATTCAGTGTCTCCAAAGTTTTTTTAAAAAGATTTATTTAATAATGACAGAGAGAACCAGAGCATGTGTGGTCCAGGTGGTGGTGCAACGGATAGAGCATTGGATTCTGAATCCTGAGTCCAATTACTGGTAGCACATGCACCAGAGTGATGACTGGTTCTTTCTTGCTCTCCACTTACTTTCTCATAATAAATTTTAAAAATCTAAGAGAGACAGAGGGAGAGAGAGACAGAACCAGAGCATCATTCTAGCACACAGGTGACGCTGGGGGTTCTAATTCAGGACTTTATGTTTGCACATTTTAAGATTAGCGTTAAAATACACTCCTTTGTGTAATAAAGAATAGATACTCAGAAGCTGACTTAGGAAACCAAGACTGACCTGCTAGACCTTTCTTATTTAACTGAGGCCAAAAGATAATGACCACAGCTGCCATTTGTAGATTATGCTATAAAACCACTGGCTATATATACATATATTTTTTTACCCTCTCCTTTCCTAAAATGCTGCTTAAAGTTCCAGTCTCATAAGATACCAGTTTTTATATAGGGGGTATTCTCATACCTAGTGCAAAAAGTCTTGAAGCTCATACAACTAAGGTTGGAAATATTTAAGGCATATAATTTTGTAGATTTGTTATTGAAGTTATTTCCATTTCTTGGAAAATTTGATTAAAGTTTTACATTTCACTTATATATTTACAATTAATTCATTTCTTTCTTTCTTTTGCCTCCAGGGTTATTGTTGGGGCTCAGTGCGTGCACTTTGTATGAATCCACTGCTCCTGGAGGCCATTTTTCCCATTTTGTTGCCCTTGTTGTTGTCTTTGGATAAGACACAGAGAAATAGAGAGAGGAAGGGGGGGCACACATCTGTAGACCTGTTTCACCGCTTGTGAAGCAACTCCCCCGCAGACGAGGAGCCAGAGGCTCAAACTGGAATCCTTACTCTGGTTCTTGTGCTTCGCGCCAGGTGGACTTAACCCGCTGCACTACCGCCTGACCCCCACTTCATTTCTTTCTTTCTTTTTTTTTTAAAGATTTTTAATATTTATTTATTTATTTCCTTTTTGTTGCCCTTGTTTTTATTGTTGTTGTAGTTATTATTGTTGTTGATGTCATCGTTGTTGGATAGGACAGAGAGAAATGGAGAGAGATGGGGAAAACAAAGGAGGAGAGAAAGATAGACACCTGCAGACCTGCTTCACTGCCTGTGAAGCGACTCTCCCGCAGGTGGGGAGCTGAGGGCTTGAACCGGGATCCTTAGGCCGGTCCTTTCGCTTTGTGCCACGTGTGCTTAACCCGCTGCGCTACCGCCCCACTCCCTCCCACTTCATTTCTTAGCAGGGAACAGAATCACATCTAAGGAGGGATAAACCCACATTATATTTTTTAATTAATTAATTTATTTTTTAATATATTTTAAAGTTTTATTTTTTTATCTATTTATTGGATAAAGACAGCCAGAAATTGAGAGGGAAGGGGGTGACAGGAAGGGAGAGACACCCTCAGCCCTGCTTCACCACTTGCAAAGCTTTCCCCTTGCAGGTGGGGACCAAGAGCTCGAACCCGGGTCCTTAAGCACTATAACATGTACACTCAACCAGGTGCGCTACCACCTGGTCCCCACATTATATGTATATATTTTTATATAAATATTTTAATATTTAATTTTATTTATTCCATTTTGTTGCCCTTGTTTTATTGTTGTAGTTACTATTATTGTCGTCATTTTTTTTTTCAATATAGTACGAATAAGACAAAAATAATCCCAACAAACATACTCTACTGTCACCATCCTGGTTATTTGCCAAAAGTTATTTGCCACTGTCTAGGTCTGGTGACAAGTGAAACTGAGGCTTTTCAATGATATCAGACAAGATGAAATAGATGTCAAACTAGAGTAAATCACATGACAAGTTAAGTGAGTGGACTTCATTCTTACAAAATGCAGACTCAGAATCTTAAGAGATTGTTCCTACCTACCTGCTCTTCAGATTTGCTTCCTGTCCAGTTCATAAGAAACTTGTCTCCTTAATTAAAAACAGTCCCGAGAACAATGGAAAATTCTGAACATCTGTGCTAGTTTTAATGAAACAAATGTTTGCCCACAGGTCAGGCTCTAAAAATCCTTAGAAAAAATGAACATTTTTGCATACAAAAACAATAGGTTAAAAAAAAACAACCACTAAGTTATCCTGCACAATAACTACAAAAGCTCCATCTTCCTTCAGTCACTGTACTTGTTTCCAACAACAAATTCAGGTTTGATAAACCACTTCCTGCCTCCAGCCCTACAAGCCCCTCTGAAGTCATTTGACAAAGCTTGATGCCTCTTTACCAGAGTGAATATCATAAACAAAAACAAATGCCCAGCACAGAAGGGTTTTACTAGTAAAATCACTCACACAGTCCTCAGACAAAACTTTAATAATTTGCTTTAGCTAATTTGCAGTGGAGGGTATTATTTGCATGGGGAGATGAGATCTCACTATTTCAATGTCTCTATAGCAGATAATTTCCTACACTTGTATTTTATTAATATTTTTTCATCTTTATTTATTTATTGGCTAGAAACAGAAGTTGAGAGGGATGGGGAAGACAGAAAGGGAAAAGACAAAGAGACACCTGTGGCATAATTTCACTTCTTGTTACTATGTGCAAGGAACCAGGTTCAACCTTCTGATCCTCAAGTGCAGAGTGGGAACTTCATAGTGATGAAGCAGTGCTGCAGGTGCCCCTCTCCCTCTTCCATCTCAATTTTTCTCCACCCTCACCAAAAAAGAGAAAGGGGGGAGGGGCTGCCAATGAGGTGGATTCATCATGCAGGTACTGAGATACTGAGGCCCAATAGTCACATTGGCGTCAACATAAACAAACAAAAAAGAACATCACTACATTCTGTGCTGGCAACTAAACCCAGGATTTCATATTTATCTTATAGTCTACATGCTATGCTACCTCCTCAGGCTAAGCCACCAATTTTAATCACTTGAATATAATTTCCTTTTTTTATATTTTGTTTATTAAGGAGAAAGAGAGAGAAAGAACCAGGTATCACTCTGGTACATGTGCTGCCAGGGACAGAACCCAGGACCTCATGCTTGAGAGGCCAGTGCTTCATCTACTGCACCACCACACAGACCACATATCATTTCCTTTTAATGCAAACCTACAAAACACCACACCACAGAATTTTTTAGGACATGGCCTTGGGTAAGAATCATAGACTATATTTTAAGACATTTTGCAAGGGTGGAGTGGAGGTGGGGTGGGGTATCTGTTCCTTTTCCAAAATAAACCAGTGTTACTTAAATCTCACCTGTCCCATATGGGACAGTTTCCAAAAGTGGTACTTGAAATTTTCCCATTTTGAAGTTGGTCTTGGGTATTTCTAGGCACGATTGGCATGGAAATGGCCATTTGCCCAAGTAGCTAATGACTGACACCAATAGAAGAATCAGGACAGAGCAAAACGTGTGTGTGTGTGGTGTGTGTGTGTGTGTGTGTGTGTGTGTGTGTGTGTGTGTGTGTGTGTGTGTGTGTGTGTAGATTTAAATAGATTTAAAGTACACATTAAAGTTTATGTGATATATACATACACACTTATATATACATTACAGGGTATGTCAAAACTTTCCCTTGAAGTACTTTAACCTGTCTCTCATGAGAATAAGACAATAAATGGTAACAATGGCATCTGTAGCACTGTGAAAATGAGTCAAGACAGTGTCAAACTGTAAGGCACTTCACACTGGGTTTGAAGACAGGGAGACCTGCAGCTTTTGCAATTTAGCTATAGAGTAATAACAAAATGTAGGTTTGTCTTGTTGATTTCTTTTTTATAATTTTAATTTTTATTTATTTTCCCTTTTGTTGCCTTTGTTGTTTTATTGCTGTAGTTATTATTGTTGTTGTTATGATATTGTCGTTGTTAGATAGGACAGAGAGAAATAGAGAAAGGAGGGAAAGACAGAGGTGGGAGAGAAAGATAGACACCTGCAGGCCTGCTTCTCTGTCTGTGAAGTGACGCCCCTGCAGGTGGGGAGCCAGGAGCTCCAACCGGGAGCCTTAAGCCAGCCCTGCGCTTTGCGCCACATGCACTTAACCTGCTGTACTACCACCCAACTCTCCCTGTCTTGTTGATTTCTAAATGGAAGAGAGAGAGAAGAGGGAAAGGAGAGAAGGAGAGAGGAAGAAAGGGAGAGGAAGAAGACGAGAGAGTAATACCAAAAAGGGAGTATTACATTATAGAAAATGAAAATGAAAAAAAAATACTGTCATATAGTTTGTTTCTATTACTCACTGACAATTATAAAAATTATAAAAATCTTATATGTGCTTACTTCTTTATGTGCAAGGAAAGGAAAGAAGGATCATTTCCCAGGGCATTTCCTGTGACACACATTGATAGATATTTAGTTTTAGACTATTTCTGGGTGATGGGTGGTGTGGTGATCCAGGGTGGGATGCCAGAACCTTGGTCGTAGCTTGTCTATATCCTCTTTCTGAACTCACTGGACAGGTAAAGGTACAGGTAACAGATAAGGTGACCACCAAAGTTTCTTACAGCCCTTAGACATTTTAAAATATTTTTTCTTTTTCTTTTAATTTATTATTATTTATTTATTATCTATTTATTATTATTTATATTTACTCATTTGGATAGAGACAGCCAAAAATCAAGAGGAATGGAGAGGGAGAGAGATAGAGAGACACCTGCAGGCCTGCTTCACCACTTGCAGAGCTTTCCCCCTGCAGGTGGGGACTGAGAGCTTGAACCCAGGTCCTGGTATATGGTAACATGTGCACTCAACCACCCACCCCACCCCCACCCCTTTTTTCTTTTTCTTTTATTTTATTTTTACCAGAACACTGCTCAGCTCTGGCTTAGGGTGGGGGTGGGGGTTTTGAACCTGGGTCTTCAAAGCCTCAGGCATGAGAATCTCTTTGCATAGCCATTATGCTATCTTCCCCACCCACTCTGAAACTTTTTACCAGGAAATGTTTTACCAAATATTTGTCAAATCTGGTTTTAATAAATAATCTCAGGTGGTAAGCTGTGAAAGGAGGAAAGAACCCTAAATTTAGGAGCACAGCAGGTGCTGTAGGATGCCAGGAAATTATATTCTTTCAAAGTCCAAATTAAGAAGTATCAGCTGTTTTTAGTCTAACCTAATAACTCCTTAAAGTGCGGGTGGAGAAACTTTTTTTCTTTTCTTCTTTTTTTTAAAAGTAGTTTTGGAGTCACATAGTGGCATACCTGGTCAAACGCACATGTTACAATGCACAAGGACCCGGGTTCAAGACCCCTATTCCCATCTGCAAGGGGAAAGCTTTGGGAGTAGTGAAGCAGGGTTGCAGATGTTTCTCTGTCTCTCTCCTTCTCTCCCTCTCTCTTCCCTCTCAATTTCTGACTGTCTCTATCTAATAAACAAATAAAGATAATAAGAAAGTTAAGAAAAAACTTTAAAAATAGGTTTTGTTGGTAGTCGTTCCCTAGCACAGCTGGTTAAGTGCACGTGGCGCAAAGCACAAGGACCTGCATAAGACTCCCAGTTCAAGGCCCCGGCTCCCGGTTCAAGGCCCCGGCTCCCCACCTGCAAGGGAGTCGCTTCACAGGTGTTGAAGCAGGTCTGCAGGTGTCTATCTTTCTCTCCCCGTCTCTGTCGTCCCTTCCTCTCTCCATTTCTCTCTGTCCTAGCCAACAACAACAACATCAATAACAACAACAATAATAAAATAAAACAAGGGCAGCAACAGGGAAAATAAATATTTAAAAAGTTTTGTTATTAATAATTTGTTGCAAACTTTAAAAATTACACTGTATAGTCCGACAACACTCCCACCATCAAAGTTCCCTATCCCCACTCTCCTGCCTCCCAAAGATAATGAGAGTCCTCACAAGTCTTACAGTTTGCTTGCTTCTGGTTTAATTTTTTTTTTTTGGCAAATTCATGTAAATTAGATCTTTCAATTCCACATATAAGTGAAACCATCTGGTATTTATCACTCATCTCTTTACTTATTTCTCTAGACACAAGCACCTCCAATTCCATCCATTTTGTCCCAAAGGACATAATATCATATTTGTTGATCACAGAGTAATATTCCATATATATATGGATATATGTATATATCCATATATTATTATATATTCTATTATATATTATATATCATATACACATTATTATATATATTATATATAATAGCAGATTATATATAATATATTATTTTATATTATATTATATTATATATCCATATATATATGGAATAATATATATGGAATATTCCATATAGAATATATATCCCATAACTTCTTTAGCCAGTCCTATGTTGGTGGGCACTTAGGCTGCTTCCACTCTTTGGCTATGAATAATGCAGCTTTGAACATAGGGGTGCAGCTGTCTCTTCTAATTAGTGTTTGAGTGTCTACTGGATAAATGCCTAAGAATGGTACTTCCAATTTTATTTGTTTAAGGAGTCTCCATCTAGTCTTCCAAAGGGGCTGTACCAGTTTGCATTTCCACCAGCAGTGTAGTAGAGTTCCTTTTTCTCCACAACCTCTCCAACACCTGTCATTTCCAAGTTTGTAATCCATTCTCTCAGGTATGAGATGGTATCTCAGTGTAGTTTTTTTAATGTTTTTTTTTATTATCTTTATTTATTTATTGGATAGAGACAGCCGAAATTGAGAGGGAAGGGGAGATAGAGAGGGAGAGAAACAGAGAGACACCTGCAGCCCTGCTTCATCACTCATGAAGATTTCCCCATGAAGGTGGGGACCAGGGGCTCGAACCTGGGTCCTGGTGCACTATAACAAGTGCGCTCAACCAGGTACACCACCAGCTGGCCTCTCAGTGTAGTTTTAATTTGCATTTCTCTAATGATAAGTGAAGTGGAGCATTTCTTCATGTGTGTGGAGGCCAGAAAAACTGCCTGCTTAGTTCTTTGGCCCATTTTTTTATTGGTTTATTTTACTTCTTTTGTAGATCTGTACCAATTCTGTGTAGATATTTGATATCAGTAGCTTGTCTGATGTGATATGCAAATATCTTCTCCCATTTACTTGGTTGCCTGGTTATCCTGTGTAGTTTGCTTTTGATGTGTAGAAACTTTTTAGTTTCATGTAATCCCATTTATTTACTCTTGTTTTCATTTCCCATGCCCAGGGGGTTTCTCTCTAAACACATCTTTAATATTAAAGTCTTGCAAAGAGAACCTCTTTTCTGCCAAGTTCCATTTGGATATTTATAAGTCATAGGCCATACAAAATTAATAACCAAAAATTTAGCACTTAATGCTGCTATGAAAAAAGCTGAGGTTACCTAGGCAGGCTAGACTGGACGGTGTCCCCCACCCCAACTTTCATGCAAAGTTTCACTTTTCTTTGAAAATTAAAACAGTACCAAGAGGAAGTGAGTACAACATAAAATTACCTCTATTCTCTCTCTCTCTCTCTCTCTCTCTGTGTGTGTGTGTGTGTGTGTGTGTGTGTGTGTGTGTGTGTGTGATCTCTAGGCTTATTGCAGGAGCTCAGTGCCAGCACTACAAATCCACTGCTCTTGCAGGCCATTGTTCTCCATTTTATTGGCTAGGACAGAGAGAAACAGAGAGGAGGAGAAGACAGAGAGGAGGAGAGAAAGATAGACAACTGCAGACCTGCTATGCTGCTTGTTAAGCAACCCCCCTTGCGTCCGGGCTCCAACTGGGAGCCACTCATAGTAGCCAACATTTTGCTTTGTACTATGAGTGCTACTGCCCCGCCCCATCACCCCCATTCTCTTTTTAAGCTGGTAATGTTACATCCCTTACATCAGGACACAAGATAAAATGATTCATAAGATGAACTCTTATATCCCTCCCTACAAAAAAAAGAACCTGTATAGGAGCAAAAAATATCTCACAAAGCATTAGAATTCTTTTTCCAGTCTCCTATACTCTCTCTGGTTACTAATGCTCCAAAAGAAACCTCCCAAAGAAAGTGTTGATATAAAACTACCAATTGGGCTGAGGAGATAGCATAGTAGCTATGCTAAAAACAAACAAACAAACAAACAACCCTTTCATATCTAAGGTTCCAAGGTCCCAGGAACAATCTCCAGGAACACCATAAGCCAGAGCTGAGCAGTGCTCAGGTGAGAGAGGGAAAAAATTACTACTCTGCTTATTCTGTTATGCTCATGGAACCCTAAATAGCAAGATTTGAGCATAGTGTAGACTGAAGAACACTATTATGTCTGGGATTCATACTGGGGGTGACTTGACAGCTAAAAGCCAGGATATCTGGAAGAACTGTCACTCCATGTCTGACAGCGTCAGCTGAAACAATTAAATGTAGTCTCTCTGTGTGGGCTTCCTCAAAGCATGATGACTGGTTTCCAAGAGCAAGAACCCTAAGACAGCAAAAGCAGAAGTACGTAACAGTTGCTATAGCCTTACTCAAAAGTCATAAAGTATGACTTCTGATGTGCTCTGTCGATCAAGACAGCGACAAATATCTACCCAGCTTCAGAGGAGAGAATATAGCTGACCCTCCCCATGCTCTAGAAAAATGGTCAAGATCATGTCATAAAATGACATGGAACACAGAGGATGAGAGAGAGTTTTGCATCTTTTTTGGAAAATGTTACCTGTCATGCCCACAAACTACTAGGAGAAGAAATCCACAAACAAGTATAACAATCTGAGTCTCAGGGATCCGTGACTACTGCAGACTTATGGCAAGCATGTTGATAGACAAGATATCATAGTTAAGAGTAGATGAGTGGGAGTTTAACAACAGCCCACCTCATTGCTTTTGAAACCATGATTAAAAACACAGGTCCCAGTAACAGTTACAAGAGTCCTCAACACAACAGTGTATATCTTTCACTCCGGCTTGTCTCTTTCTGTACCACAGTAACATTTGATTTAAATGTGCAAGAGTGCTGGTACAACTTATAGATCTCTGGATATCTTATGAGTGATTTCTGTTGTAAGGGTGTAAGAGATTCACCTTTCAAGTTTTTAGTTCCATCATTAGCCAAGACTAATATGTTAGAAATACAGTCAAGTGGTCTGGGAGGTGGTGCAATGGATAAAACATTGGACTCTCAAGCATGAGGCCCCAAGTTTGATCCCTGACATCACGTGTACCAGAGTGATGTCTGATTCTGTTTCTCTCTCCTCCTATCTTTCTTCTTAATAAATAAATAAAATCTTTTTTTAAAAAAAAGAAAGAAGTAGAGTCAACATTTGTAAATAGTAGTCCCACTCCCAGCTGCTCAACAATCAATATTCACAGACTCTTTGCCACTTGAAGAAAAAAAAAATCACTCTGGCATCTTCCACTCAATACTAACCCCATCATTAATGTCCTAGCTAGTCCTCTGCATCTTACTATACCTATCAAGGTAGTCAAGGTGAGTGGAGAAAGGGAAATAAAAAGGAGATAAGAAGATAGCAGCTAAGGTTGAGTAGTGGCACACCCCATTGAACTCACATGTTACACAATGTGCAAAGACCCAAGTTCAAATCCCCAGACCTCACCTGCAGAGGGAGTTTGATAAGCAGTGAAATAGTGCAGCAAGTATCTCTCTATCTCTCCTTTTCCCTCTCAATTTCTGTCTCTATTCAATAAGTAAATTTAAGGATTTTTTTAAAAGAAGGTAGCAGCTAAAGGACACAGAAAAATAAACAGGGGAGCTAGAACAAAGTCAAGGAGAAAGCTGGCAGAGAATAAGAAGAATATTATGAAGAGACCATCAAGGCAACTATCCAGTACAGAAAACTGGACTGAAGACAAATAGACAAAAAGAAGGGAATCTCTTAAGTTCCTCTAAATGTTCTTTAAGAGATATAAGAATGGAATAACTTCTATGGTTACTCCCTGACTTCATTTCTTTAAATGTCTTTGATACAATGCTCTAAGTAGCCACTTTGGATCTATAGTTCTAGACAGCTGATAAAAATGAGAATTAAGAGAAGTCAGTAATTGGCAAAGTGACAATTCAGTTCATCCTATGGCTATAGTTTGTGGTGTACCACTACATCACACTGGTAAAAAAAAAAATCTGCACAAATTCATTTTGCCCTTATCTTCAATTGAGGACCAGTAACCAGTAGTGGAAGCATGTGTGTGGTTACTATATAAATAATATCAGCAAATAAGAATGGACTGTGAGAGACTGAAAATTATTATTGCCAGTGGTGGATGGAAAATAAAAAGAATTCCCACCTTTTAAGAGAAAATGAAAAAGCACTGCCAAAAATTTTATTTGGGATATTAAAGTCTTAAACACTTGTCATAAAATCAGACAAATCAAACATACAAGTGCATACTCCATTCATATATATGTGTTTTACATAGCTGAATATATATAGTGTGTGTGCCTACTTTAAATTAGTATGATTTATTTTCAGCAAATTCCAAACCATAGGAAAAACTGAAGTATTTTATTTGCATAGACTCTAACCATCTTACAGTGCCAGCCTTTAAGGAAGATTCTAATATCACATATTGTAATACTTTATGCCATAAAAACACATACACACAAATAAATATTGAGAGATAAAGCTATGAGTTTTTATCTTATTTGGTTTGTTTCTAGCTGAGCCTATTGCTTATGTAATGTCTAAAAATAGGCATACCTCCTGGAGTTCCCCGTTTTACACCTTTCTAAAGAAGAGAGGCTTTTTCTGACTGGCTAGAATCCATTGTCCTTTGCAGGCAGGCCTAAAAATCCCGAAAGTCTGAGTTTTGGTAAAACAGAACTTCCACTTCCTGTCTGAATATTTGCAGCAGTTGTATAATCCTTCATTTATCTCAGTTATGAACTGAACTACCTTAATATTTCTTTTTTTTTCTTGTTTTGCACACTGCAGTCACCACCAACATGGTATTTACAAAGCACTTTTGCCTTCAGGATTTCCAGGCAGTGATGCAAGCATAGAGGAAATATTTTATGGCTTGCCCTATTCTAGTTCTGTAGGGGTTGTGCAGAATGCCAGTTCATTGCAGACAAAGGACCTGAACGTGAACATTTTTCAGAGGAAGCCAAATGTTGCCTAAAAGGGGCTGGTTGAGTCAAGTTCTTCCCCAGGGAATTGGAGGACACCAACTTGCTCAAAGTCACTCCTGGCTGGGAAACAGAACAGAAGGCCACTCTTCAGAATTACAGTCCAGCTGATGATTCATTTAGGACAAATGATGTTTACCTTTCCTTTCAATGCACCGAGACAAAAGTTGCACTGGAGAAAGCCAATTCAGCAAACTTCAAGGGTGTCCCCATATTACAACAGACAGAAAGTCACATGGAAAGTGAAAGAGATGGTCCAATGTATTCTTTTCTATAAGTAGCATTACAACAGTCATATAACAGCTAAAGCATAGATTCAGGAAATTAGTCAGACATAGGCTCAAGCCTAAACATATCTACTTACCAGAGGCATATTCATGGTCAAGTTAACGAAGAAAGTGCAACATTAAATTAATACACACAGGGTATATATTCAAATGCAGTGACATTGAACTGTGCTTTCCTCCATCCGCCTTCCTCATATAGATCATGACTACAAAAAGTTACCTTCCTCAAGGTCATATCACCTTCCCAGAAAGTCCATATCTGAATTAGTTGACCAGTCTCAAACATCAGCTAAGGACAATATGAAAAATCCATCTCAACTGTGTGCCAGTCAGCCTGGAGCACTCAGTAACACAAACTTGTCCTGTGACCCCATTATACATAGAGTCTGATCCTTAGAATATTCCTTAAGAAATACTTTTTAAAAATTTTTTAAAATTTATTTATTCCCTTTTTTGTTGCCCTTATTGTTTTATTGTTGTTGTCGTTGTTGGATAGGACAGAGAGAAATGGAGAGGAGGGCAAGACAGAGGGGGGAGAGAAAGAGAGACACCTGCAGACCTGCTTCACCACTTGTGAAGTGACTACCCTGCAGGTGGGAAGCCAGGGGGTCCAACCGGGATCCTTACACCAGTCCTTGCACTTGGCGCCACGTGTACTTAACTCATTACGCTACCACCCAACTCCCAAGAAATACTTTCTATGGTAATCTATAACTTCTCTTTCCAGCAAACCAGACCATCTCTACCACCCCCCCTCAAAAAAAAATGATAAGGAATTATGACCAGTTCACAATACTATTCTACTTGATTTGCCATTTTCCACACACTAAGTAAAATGCAAACCTGTTATTTTCTCAAAGTTAATATGATAGGCATCAACATTCTCTTCTTTCTCCCTCCCTTACACAAGCTTGTCTACATCAGACTGAATTTTGTTTTAATCGAAATGAAAAAAGAATGTCTAAGAGCATACCCCTTCAATGAGAAAGAACAAACATTACTGAAACAGTCTATACAATCAGCTAACTTGAAACAGCCAACTTTAAAATGCATATAGCTTCTAATCTCTCTAACACTTAAACAAAACTTCTCTTTTGTTTGTTTATTTTGTTTACCAGAGCACTGCTCAGCTCTGTTTTATGGTGGTATGGGGATTGAACCTGGAACTTTGAAGCCTCAGGAATGAGTCTCTTATGCTCTAATCATTATGCTATTTGCAACCCCCCACCCCAGAAAAAAAAAATTTTAATGCTCTGTTTCTCTATTTTTTTAAAGTATTTTATTTATTTTCATTTTTGAGAGAGAAATACCAAAACACTGCATAGCTCTCGCTTATGGTGGTGTGGGGGATTGAACCTGGGACTTCATAGCCTCAGGCATGAGAGTTTCTTTGCATAACCATTATGCTATCTATCCCTGTCCCCCAATTTTTTCTTATTAGTCTTTTTTTTTCCCCTGAAAACAAAGAAACTACACTAAGGCCCACTAAACTTGAAACAATAAACTATACACTCAGTCATAAACCTTTATTCTGAGTTGTTCTCTTTTCTTTTTTTTTTTTTTTGCCTCCAGGGTTATTGCTGGGGCTCGGTGCCTGCACTACCAATCCACTGCTCCTGGAGGCTATTTTTTCCTCTTTTGTTGCCCTTGTTATTGTTATTGTTGCTGTTGTTGTTGTCATTGCTACCGTTGTTGTTACATAGGACAGAGAGAAACTGAGAGAGGAGTGGAAGAGAGAGAGGGAGAGAAAGACAGACACCTGCAGACCTGCTTCACCGCCCATGCACCGACACCCTGCAGGTGGGGAACTGGAGGCTCAAACTGATATCCTTAAGCAGGTCCTTGCACTTTGCGCCATGTGCGCTTAACCCACTGCACTACCGCTCGCCCCCCTGACTTTTTCTTCTTTTAATAGTTTAATTATTAGCATGAAAAAGGAGAAAGAGAAACAGAGGGGGAGGAAGAGTGGGGAGGAGAGAAAGAGGGAGAGAGAGAAAGAGAGAGAGAGATACCAGAGCATCACTCTGGCACAGGCAATGTCAGAGATGAAAATCAAGACCTCGTAATTTTAAGTCCAACACTCCCAAAACTGCGCCAGCCTCCTGGGCTGCACATCCCAAGTGTTTTCTAATAAGGAAATAAATAAAAACATGGAAAGAGAGTATTAAAAATTTCCTACCACTTGAAACACAAAGAAAAATATATTCAGATTCAATAATAACCAGCTAATTACAAAAAGCAGAGGTGGAAATTGATAATAAATATAAATGGTGAAAATTTTAAACTCAATTAAAAAGGTTTTCCAGGAATTCACTATTCCTGAGCAACAGACTTAATAGTTGTTTGTTTGTTTGTTTTTCTTTTGCCCCCAGGGTGATCTCTGGGGCTCAGTTTGGTGCCTGCACTATGAATCCACTGCTCCTGGCAGCCATCTTTTTTCATTTTTGTTTTCATTTTTGTTGTTGTCGCTGTTATTGTTGTCTGATAGGACAAACAGAAATTGGTCAAGAAGAAATGAGATGACAGATGAGAAATCACATTTCACGCTTGGCACATCAAGGTGCCCCATAATGTTTGGTAAATCTGAATCACTGCTATTTTTTAACTGTAGCTATTTCCCACACATCCCCATTTTCTCTAAGATTTTAATGGGAAGCAAAGTCAGAGGAACCCAGCCAACTCCATAGCCCACTCTAGGTCAATAGTATGCATGTAACTGATTTCATAATTTTAATCCCTATTGTGTCTAAATTTATGTTTGAGGAACCAGAGGGTGGGGAAGGCCACAATTTCTACATTTTTTTGAAAAGTGTGTTGTTTTTCCAAAGGAGATTTATAATTCAGTGACCTAGGAGCCAAATGAAAGGAGGAAATGCAAAGCTCCCCACTACATCTTTGAAAAAGCACATTTTCCTACATATTTTCTCAGACAACAAATATCTGCAATGACTTCATTGAAGACTTATTTAAGTAGAATCAAGTAACTGTTCAGATGTCTGGCAAGAAGCAAACAGGTAATGCCTTCCTCGATAATGACCAAGGATGCTGCGCAGTGAAGTACTACATCATTTATTATAACAATAATCCTCAATTTACCTTATAAAAACAATACTAACTTGCAAGAAACTATACCACGTCATATTTGTAACAGCCAGTTTTCCATTACTCTTGACCTGATTGCAATCCTCAGAGGAAGGTAGAATAACAATATATTCATCTTTTAAAAAAAGGCATTTAAGACTAAAAGAATTACTATTTGTAATTGTACCAAGACAGCAGGTATAAAGCTGTTTGCTCGAGAAAACTGAGACACATGACCATCCTATTCAGAGGTAGCCATGGGTAACAGTCTACTGTTGTCCCAGAAGTTTTACTTTCAAGGAACATACAAATGCATCTACACAGGTCAGATGTGAACTGGTTACATGGCTCATTCTTGCTTTTTTAAATAGACTATACGTCTATCAGAGCATATAGATTCACCTTACTTTTTTTATATTTATTTATTTATTTTCCCTTTTGTTGCCCTTGTCATTTTATTGTCGTAGTTATTGTTGTTGATATTGATGTTATTGTTGACATTGGACAGAGAGAAATAGGGAAAGGAGGGGAAGAGAAAGATAGACATCAGCAGACCTGCTTCACTCTTGTGAAGCGACTCCCCTGCAGGTGGGGAGCCAGGGGCTTGAACCAGGATCCTTACTCCTGTCCTTGTGCTTTGCGCCACATGCACTTAACCCACTTACCACCTGACTCCCTCACCTAATTTTTTTTAATTGACTGAAAAACATGCCAGTGCAGGGCAGTGCTATAATTTTTTTCAATCATAACAGTTAAGTAAGCTCCAATTATTTGCCATTGTAAGCAACATTATCAACAATACAGTTATATATACATATTTCATGGGTTTGAGTAATTATTTTTATTTTGTGTTGTAGTTATTATTGTTGTTATTGATGTCATCGTTGTTAGGACAGAGAGAAATGGAGAGAGAAGGGGAAGACTGAGAGGGGAAGAGAAAGATAGACACCTGCCGGCCTGCTTCACCGCCTGTGAAGCTACTCCCCTGCAGGTGGGGAGCAGGGGCTCGAACCCGGATCCTGCCGCCGGTCCTTGCGCTCTGCGCCATGTGCGCTTAACCCTCTGCGCTACCCGCCCCCCACTCCTGGGTTTTAGTAATTCTAAAGAACAGACTTCTAGTGGTAAGACTACTAGAACAAAATGTTGCCCTATTAGATGCTTATATTCTGAAAATTCTGATGGCTGAATGGTGAGGGGTGGATACAGGGTTCTAGTTAAAGTGACAGTACAAGAACTCTGGTGCTAAGTGAGGCAACTGTATATACACATATATATTTAGTGTGAAACTCTACCCCTAAAATCCTACAATATTATAAGCCAATACTGAATCAATTTTCCCAATAAATGTTAAGAGTATAAACATTTAATTCTTTTAATTTTAGAAATTGACACAGTGAATAAAAGTGGTTTTGAGACTAATATGAATATGTAATATTATGTTTATTATCATGAAAGTAACTAAAACTTGTGAAGGAACATTCCCAAGAGAGATGTCATATTCAACTTATAGAAAATAGTAGCTATATTACATTAGCATTATGTATGTTTGTAGTTAATTCCAAACAATTGCTATTGCATAGTTAAAATAGATTTGCTGTAGAATTTAGAATATGAAACATTCTAAATATTGTGAATGTGCTTTTTTTGTAGATAAATCTACTTTTATTAAGGTCAACATAGTAATTTTCTAATTTATCAGCTTTCACAGATATATTCCCCTACCCGCCCTCTCCCCCACCCCCCACCCCCCCCACACACATACACACACTCCTCTGTCTGGATCTTGATGAAGCTGGAGTTCAGAGCCCTCTGGTCATCTCCCCTAACATATACCCATCAGGGTGTATGGATCAAAATTCTTTATGTGGTGTACAGAGTGGAGGGTATGGCTTCTGTAATTGCTTCTCTGCTGGACATGGACATTGGCAGGTTGATCCATAACCCCAGCCTGTTTCTACTTTTCCCTTGTACTAAATCAATTTTTTATGGAGGTGATCATGCTAATTGCAAATATGAAGTAAATGACAACTACCAGCTGCCTTCACTCATATGTGGAGTACAATAAACAAATGTGTGAAAATATTTAATTAAATAATAGTAGCCAAACTGACTCTTAGATTCAGTGAAAACTATGGTGGCTACCAGAGGCATAGAAGGCAGAGGAAGGAGAGCCAAATGAAGGTTTCTAGATGGGATGATAGCACAGGAACTTTGGGGATAGGTGAGGTGAGTTGTCTACATATATAGAGAGATGTGAAATTATACTATAAAGTCTTTTAATATCATAAATCAATGTTAAATCATCAAAAATATTAAAGACAAAAAATCTTTTTTAATGTTACCATTTTTGATGACTCTTCCTAAATGTTCTCCTAATATGCCCTGTCAACTCATATCAAGACCAACAATTAATGAATAGGTGAGTTTCTGCCAAGCTGATAAAGAGAACATGCCCTAATTCCATTATGTTCTTACACAATCCTTCAAAGTCAGATAGTCTGGATGGTGGGCTAACTTACAATTTTGTTGCCTCTCATCCTTTGCTGCTACAGTTCCCTCTATTTGGAAAAGGATTGCACTCCATTTTTTTGTATCTTACTAATAGCAAGTGTGATTTCCTCCACAAAGTTTGTGCTGAGTCTAGCTGACTATAAACCTATCTTCTTACAATTTTTTCCCTCTGGGAAGGAACACAGCACCATTAGCCTCCCTCTTCACTGTATCTCTCCTTCATAACCAGAATTGAAGTCTACAGTTACCAAAGAATCAGAGTGAAGAGGTCATGGGCATGCATAGACCGGGAATCCCACAAACCCAATCCACATTCATCTCCAGGTCTTGGATTTTTTATCAGCTAACAGAGGATTTAAAATAGTTCCTATCCCAAAAGGCTTACTGTAAAAGTTATATAAGCAAATGAACAGAAAACAGAGAGGAAATAAACCATTTAAGTATTACTGTCCCTATCACAATGTACTGACTTTATGTAATGTTCTTTAATGGTTGAACGGATTTCTTGAGGGCATGTTTCATTCAAGTATGAGTTCTTTGGAATCTGGAACTTAATCTACATATTTAACTCAAGCAATTATAATAACTAGAACCTTTAATCATTCTTGCCCACTGGAACAATAACAATGATGCTCTTAAAATAATAGCAATTGATACATATTAAATGATAGTTATGTACCAGGAACTCTAGTAAATTATTTCTCATGTACTATTTCATTTAGCCTCACAACAATCCTATAAGGTAGGCCCTTCACAGTCAAGAAACTGGAGTTTGGTGAGGGTTTTTTTTTTTTTTATCATTATTTCACACAATGTCAGAAGATAGAAAACTCAAATTCAGGACTACTTAACATAAATTTGGGATTCTAACTTCCAGGATCTGTGTCCTTCAACTACACCCTTCAAGGAATCCAAGATTAGTCAGCAGATTCCCAAGAGTGCCTAGTTTTACTCATATACAAATTCTTTCATAAAACATAGACACCTTTACAACTGTGTTGCTTTTTTCAAAAGGGAAACAACCCACTTTAGTGAAATCACTATTGTCACTCTTAGTCAATCACTACCAGATCTCTGCTCCAATTAGACCAAGTATTTACTTTACAAATAAAATGAGCACAAAGGGCAAGGGTAGATGAAACACTCTGATCAGGGAAGAACAGCTAGTCTATGAGGCAAGGTTCAATCAAGGCTTCCTTCCCCTAGTGAAGGGGAAGTTAGACTGTAGGCTTCATATTATTCTACTGCATAGCTCCCAAGAGAGAAAGCATCATTAAGCACTGCAACAGTATGGGCAACAAATCACAATAAGCCTTGATCATGACCATGATGTCAAGATCTTCTAGCCCCTCAGTAAATTTCACATATATGGAGAGAGAGAGAGAACAAGAACAGGAATAGGAGAATCACTCTGGCACATGAGGTGCCAGGAATCAAACACAGAACCTCATGCTTGAGAATCTCTTTATCCATTATGCCACCTCCTAAATTGCCACAGGAGATTTCCACAGTAATTACTTTCTGATCATTGACAATTGAAATAGTCAAAAGAAAAGAAGCTGACCAAATTATACAGCTACTGTGGTATAAACTTTATTGGAAGATGCCTGCATACATTTGCTATTCTTCTATCTTTATACCAGTCTTTCTAGAACTCTAGAGACTCGGGAATCATTTAACTGCTTTATAATCACTTGTAACTTCCCTCAGACTGGTGACTAAATTCAGACCTCAAGTATGAGATCTAAAGGAAATAATAACATGAAGACATAAAGATAGTATACTTAGTGTATTTCTATCAAATCTAGTCCATATAATTTGGTCCAACAAATGTTACCCCATAAAATCTAAGAGGTAGCAGAGCCAGGAAATATGATAAAACCCCAGAATGTTAAACAGAAGTGTTTTGAGTCAATTACACAGTTAATTCAGCACATCCACAAACCAAAAATCAAAAGTTATCATGTTCAGAAGATGAAAACTGATAAACTTAACATAATAATAACTTTCATTTATTTTATGTTGCCTTTGCTCTAGGTTCTATGCTGAAAACTTAACCACAGAACCTCCTATAAGTCTTACAGCAATAATACAAGGTGTTGTGTTCTTACTGTGACTACTTCAACTGAAGAAAAAGAAGGCTCCCAATGTCACAGAGCAAGACAGTAATGGGACTGGATTTGAACCCAGACTGTATGAAATGTAAATTCTGTTGAGTATAATTACACTCATGCATGAGTGACAAGAATATGCTCTAAGGAATGTATTTTCAGGCAATTTCCTCATTGTGTGAACATCATAGTTTGTGTAATGACATAGATTTATGTGGTATGACCTACTACACACCTAGATTATATGGCATAGTCTACCTGACCACCTTGTGCATGTGGCCCATAGTTGACTGCACACATGTCTGTACTAAAAATAAAGCCTCTGACCTAGAAAATATAAAGTGTGGGGCCAGGTGGTAGCACATCTGGTTAAGCGTGCACATTACAGTGTGCAAGGACCCAGATTCAAGCCCCTGGTCCCCACCTACAGGGGGAAAGCTTCATGAGTGATGAGGCAGGACTGCAGGTGTCTCTCTGTCTCTTCCCCTTTCTACCTCTCCCTCCCCTCTCAATTTCTCGCTGTCTCTATCCAATAATAAATAAAAATATTTATAAAAAAACAACTCTTTAAAAAATCTTTTTTAAAAAAAAGAAAGAAAGCATAAAGTGTTAGGTCAAATTTGATGATGGCATCAAAGTCTTTATATGACCCACATGCATAGCCTTTGCAAACTGTTCTAAGGGTCACAGAGCTGATGAGAAATTCAGGCAAGTTCTACCAAGGAAGATAGTAGAAGTTAGAGGTGTTAGTGAGGCAAATGGTGCTCTTGACATACCTGGAGAGGTTAAAATAAAACTTTGGGAAAGGAGGAAAAAGAAGGGAAGAAGTTAAGATATCAAGAAAATCTAACTGCAGCAACTTGTGACGAAAATGGGAAGACCAAAGTCAAATGGAAAAATGTTAAAATCCAGATATCCACTGTTGAACGAAAAGATAAACAAATGCCATCTAACCACACAATGGAACAGTATAAACAGTCTTTAAGAGAAACGAAATTCTGACACATACTACAATATGGATGAGCCTTTAAGATATGATGCTAAACAATATAAGTTAGACACAAAAATATAAATACAGCATGACTCCATTTGAATGTGGTACTTGAATAGTCTGACTTAAAGGAGTGTGCAGGACTGACAGGAGGGGCAAATGAGGAATTAATTAGTGTTCAGCAGCTACATTTTCCATTTGGAAAAAGGAAAAGGTTATGGAGATAATGATTGCACAGCAATGAAAATGTACTTAATGTTACTCAACTGTATATATGAAAAATGGTTGAAATAGAACATTTGCATTATGTACATTTTGGAGCACTTTTTAAAAATTCAAATAGAACTTGGCTCTGTCCATGAAGTCTGAGTTCCATCATCTGGAACATGACTGAAGAGAGCTGTGTCCGTCAGGACTGGAAAATACAGATGCTCTATCTGGTCCTGCACAGGACATGGCTGCAGATGGACAAACATGAGTTCTGAGCTGAGATGGGCCAGCTTGGTGCGCAGATGTTTCCTTCCCCTTGAAAAGCAAAAGGACTATGGCCTGTACAAGAAAGGACTTCCGGCCTCCTAAATATCACACTCCAAAAGGTTCCAGACCCTGAATTGGCACAGAGGTGCAGTCTGAAGGGACCCCATCATATGCCACAAGGCAACACTGCAGCATTCTGATGAAAGCCTGGAGAGTTTCCAAGCATAGGAAACACACCTCTGTGACTTAGTCAGCAAGGTAACCTGGGAAAGATCATGGTGTCAGAAATCTCAGTGTCCTGACCTCTATTATGGGAGGATGATACTTATACTCAACAGCAAGTACTAAGGACTGAAGTTCATTCACATGTGGTTCCCAGAGCAGAGCCTGAACTGACAAGCACCAAATCAAATGTTGTTGTTGTTGGCATCATCAACATTAGTCCTCCCTCCTCAATTTCCCACTCCCACATTTGAAGCCCAACAGGAAGATGGTCTGGCAAGGTGCAGAGGTGAGAGCTGGAAGGCTTCCCAGTGCTGACAAGGAGTCAGGCACACACAGTAAAGGAGGAGAAAGCCATTAGAGCAGTTAAACCATGAGATGTCGGGAATGAACATGATAAAATAAAAAGTCAACATCTTGTCTCTGAGAGTTAATGTCTACACGCTGCTTCATTATCTTGGGTTCATTTATATTTCCTCCTTTTGTCTTAGTCAGTAATGGGATCCCTACTTGTTGCTGACTGTACTTCATCTGCATGTGTACAGAAATGAGACAAAGACAGTATGTATGCATAGTTGACTTTGTTTCATTTTATAACCCTAAAACAAAATATCTCTAATCACCCCCTAAACACACACACACTGCATATCTTCATATTTGCAATGTTCTCCAACCACCATTAAGGAGATGGCAAAGTTGGCTATTTTCCTCACATGCCTATAAGCCTCGGTAACTAACTGCATTTGTCTAAACTCTCCTTCCCTAAACACACCCCAATACTGACACATCTAAGAAGGTAATTAGATGGAAGATTCCAATGGAATCTGCAATTCCAAAACTCTGAAGCCTTGAGCTGTATGGTCTATTGTATGCCATATTACTGTTTTCTACAAATAAGACTAACGTAGAGAGGCTAAGTAAAGCATCCAAGATCACATAGTTGAAAAGAGAAGAAATGGAGGGTTGAGAAAATAGCTCACTAGGAAAGTGTACTGCTTTGTCATGTGTGCAAGCCATGTTTGAACCTGGCTTCCACTGCGTTGAAAGAAGCACTGATGCTATGGTTTCTTTCCCTTTCTCTCTCTCCCCCTCCTCTCCTCTCTCTCTCTCTCTCTCTCTCTCTCTCTCTCATCTGGAAGGGATAAAAAAGGGGGGAAAGGGGAGTCGGGCAGTAGCACAGTGGGTTAAGCGCACGTGGCGCAAAGCGCAAGGACTGGCATAAGGATCCTGATTCGAGCCCCCAGCTCCTCACCTGCAAGGGAGTCGCTTCACAGGTGGTGAAGCAGGTCTGCAGGTGTCTATCTTTCTCTCCCCCTCTCTGTCTTCCCCTCCTCTTTCCATTTCTCTCTGTCCTAACCAACAATGATGACATCAAATAACAACAACAATAATAGCTACAACAACAATGAAAAACAACAAGGGCAACAAAAGAGAAAATAAATAAATAAATATTTTTAAAACGGGTGGGAAAGAAAAAGAAAGTAGTTCAGAGCAGTGAATTCCCAGATATTACCTCCCCCCCCCCAAAAAAAAAAAAGAGGGAGAATGGGTACTGAAACCAGGGAAGCTCACTGTCACCACTAAACTCTCCTGCTTCATCCACATGAACCACAATTCCTGTGGCCTGAGTTGCAGAAAGACCTGCTAGAGTCCCCTGTGTACCCTCGATGGAGCTGGTGATCTTCCTGGCATCCCACAGCATTCTGACTGCTCAGGGTCTTAGTGAGCACTAGGTTCAACTTTTCACCTCACTCATGGGTTGTTCCTGGTTACTTATCTCCCATTGTCATCTTTCAAGTTACAGCTTGCCAAGCTTTGACAAGTGAGAAACTTGTCTGCTCATCTCCCACTCTGTCCTTTGGGAATTCGCACTGTATGTCTATAGATCCCAGATTTGTTTAGAGTTTCTGGTTAAATCTCCTATCTTCACTGGGTATACTCATGTAGAAAAACACCTACCCAACACAAGGAGGCAGCCATTTGGGGTGGTTCATTGATTCATTCAATAAATCTTTGCAATGCTCAACTGCTAGATGCTAAAGCAATTCATTGGTAATTCTACCTAATATTCATTCTATAGTCTCCTGCATCTTTTCTTTTCTTGATTTCCTTTTGATAGAGAACTATAAGTACCATCCTCCCATAACAGAAGTCAGTACACTTGAGATTTCAGACTTCAGGACCTTTCCTAGGTTATCCTACAGACTAAATCACAGAGTCACAGAGGCGTGTTTCCTCTGCTTGGAAACTCTCAAGGAAGGGGGGGGGTAGCAGGGGGAGACACCTGCAGCACTGCTTCACCACTCATTAATCATTCTCCTTGCTGGTGGGGACAGAGGACTTGAACCCAGGTCTTCACACAGGATAACATGTGCATTACCAGATGAAGCCACCACATAGTCCTGGTTTAAACCTTCTTAACTGCATCTATCTGTCCCCAAGAGAACCATGTTTGCTTTACTGGAAGAGTCAGATGTCTTGGATGAGGCCTGACCTGGCCCCCACTGGCAGTGAGCAAAGACTCATTTAAACCTCAATAACTAGCTTAGAAACTACAGATCTAGATATTGAGAACACAGTATGTGGCATCCCTTTAAGACTTTCTTTCCTTGGCTGTAAATAAACTGATAGATCATTTTTCTGCCACAGTCACTTGTCTGCTAAAGCAAGGTGGGTCTGTGGTGAATAAAGAGATTGAAATCTGTCTCTTATGTTACCAAGAGTATTAAGATCCAGGCAATATTCTAATCTCAACCATGCTGGCATGTATACGCTCAGAGACATGTGTTTTCTTATTTGAACAAAGGAATCATACAGGCAAATGGCAGTACTAAAGTAAATTAGAAAAATTTGACCCAAGTCCTGATCAAACCTTACAACACAGCTAATACCCTTTGTGGTTTAAGTCATTTTGTCAACAAAAAACATCAAGGCAATTAAACGGTTTTGCAACTCTGGAGGTAACTCACAGTTTCCTTTTCCATATAACAGTCAAGTTTAACTCATTTATTTATCTGTTATATTAGGTTTTGAAGACAGAGCAACTCACGGGAGAAACACCACCCTTCACTTCATGGAGCAAATCTCTTTCAAACAAATAACTTGTGTGTCACTCCAGACTCTTCTTTTTTTTTTAATTTTTAAAAATTTATTTGTTTTCCCTTTTGTTGCCTTTGTTTTTATTGTTGTTGTAGTTATTATTGTTGTTGTTATTGATGTCGTTGTTGTTAGATAGGACAGAGAAAATGGGGAGAGGAGGGGAAGACAGAGAGTGGGAGAGAAAGACACCTGCAGACCTGCTTCACCACCTGTGAAGCGACCCCCCTGCAGGTGGGGAGCCCGGGGCTCAAACCAGGATCCTTATACCAACCTTTGCACTTTGCGCCACGTACGCTTAACCTGCTGTGCAACCGCCCGGCTCCCACTCCAGACTCTTCTTATAAAAGCAATGTGTGCTGTGCAATTTAAAATGATAGGGCTGGCAAAATGACTCACCAGGACAGCACACCTGCAATGCAGGTTCAAAACCAAGTCCCCACTCCACTGGGGGAATCTTCAGTTCTACGGTACCTTTCCCTTTCTGCCTCTGTCTCTGTCTCTCTTACTGAAAAAGTCAGTCAAATATAATAAAGCCTCCAATACTGACAAAAAAAATAGAAAATTTTAAAAAATGATAGATGCTAGCCACATATGGCTAAAGATAAAATTTAAATAAACTGTATATGAATAAAATTATATTTTTCATATGTGACTAATAAAATACGGTCACACTAGTTACATTTAAAGCACATAATCTCCACTAATGACAGTGGATAGGATTTTGGACAGCTCAAATAAAGAACATTTCCAGGCTATGAGAGATAGTTCAACACTTGTATGCCTGAGGCCCTCATGTTCAATCCCTGCCACCATGACATGCCACAGATGAAAGATGTTTTGGTTTTTCTTTTTTCTATAAAAGCAAAAATGATTTTTTAAAAACATGGTTTTTTCATCATAGAAAATTCTACTGAAGAGCAGGGTCTTCCCCCCATAATTCCTTTCCTAGTTTAAATATATAAGTATAGTCTTGAGCAAAGGGTCCCCCAAAATGCCAAACTAATGTTAAATCCTAAAGAAAGTAAATAATCAGGGAGTCAGGTGGTAGCACAGCCAGTTAAGCACAGGCACTAAGTGCAAGGAACGGCATAAGGATCCAGGTTTGAGCCCCCGGCTCCCCACCTGCAGGGGAGTCGCTTCACAAGCAGTGAAGCAGGTCTGCAGGTGTCTACCTTTCTCTCCCCCTCTCTGTCTTCCCCTCCTCTCTCCATTTCTCTCTATCTTATTCAACAACAACATCAATAACAAGAACAATAACTACAACAATAAAAGAACAAGGGTAACAAAAGGGAATAAATAAATATTAAAAAAAAGAAAGCAAATGACCTTCCACATGCTTACATGCAAACACCCAGAAACTGCCACCTTACAGCAGGAAAAGCCCAAATAATTCAATTCATTTTTTTAAATTCTTGACTCCCTCTATCAATCAATATTCATTCCAGTGGAGTGTAGGGTCTGCTAGCATCATTTTTATGTAATTAGAATTGAAACAGTCAGCATTTTTGAGCATGGAATCTCAAACTTTGAACTGCCCATAGTTCATCATAACATTGTTTAAACACTATGGGTTTATAGGACCTGCCCCCCAAGATTATGATTCCATAGGTCTAGGCTGGGTCTAGTAATCCCTGTGTTTGATAAGTGCCATGCACAGTAATTCTGAATCAATAGTTGTTCTAGGAACAATAGAGTTGGGGCATCAGGACTCTGCTGGGCAGTGAGACGTGAATCAGATGCACAAAAGAAGTCACTCCCAGGCACTTATAGGTTGAAGACTCTTCCAGATAATTCTCTAGCACTTCCCATTCACCCAAATTCAATCTGTGGGCCACTGTTTTCTGAAAGTGATAATGTTCTTCAAGAAGCTCTGTCTGCAATCTGTTAGCAGCCATCAGGTGAGTGTAAGTGCTTGGTAACAGGTGCACAGGCAACAAATTTTCCCCAAAGTCTTTTCAGAATGTCTTTTTTCCCTCAAAAATCTAGGCACTGGGGTGACTCACCATGTTTTATTAAGCTCCATGATAGGATCCTTCCACCAAAAAAGGTTCCAAGACCAACAACTAGATATCACAGTCCCATTAATAACTTCCTCTGACAGTCATCTTTCTTTGAGGTCATTATTTCACAAAGAGTAGCTGGAGCTTATATTTTTAGCTAGAATGTCTGAGAAACAGATTAATTTTGTGTAAGAAATCCAGGGCCTTTCTTCCTTATGGCAGCTTTTTCTTACAGACTCAGACAGAAATAGGTGGTAGCTATGAGTTCCTACTTTGCTGGGCATCCTATCTCTCTGACTTTGCTCTCATAGATAATGGTATCTCTATAATATACCAAAACTGAGATAACATTCTGTATCTTCCCATACACTATGCAGTTGCTTAACTGTGGCTCTGCACCATGGCATGACTCAATATGAAGAAAACTTTTAACAGAGACCAAAGTCCATGAGTTTTATCAATGCTTACCTGGTCTAAACCACTACAGAATCATTGTTTCTTCTGCTACAACTTGTTCTCATAAAGGAACAGACAAAAGCCAAATTTTTACACCAACCTGGGAAGATTCTGAGTGTCCCAAAGTGGTTATCAATATGAAAGAAATGGATAGCGGGACACACAATAGACTAAACTTTAAAACTCTCCTGGTTTTTGTCTCATATTCAAAGTCCCTGAATACATATAGAATACCATATCTGAAAATTCAATTCCTAGACAATCCAGTTGCATGTCCTTATTCTGATATGATGACAGAGAGAAGGAGGAGACTAGGGAAGAAAGAGAATAGAAACATAGTAAACAGACTCTCATGCCTAAGGCTCCAAAGTCCCAGGTTCAATCCCCCACACCACCATAAGCCAGAGCTGAACAGTGATCTAGTAGAAAAAAGGAAGGTAAGAAGGAATGGAGGGAAGGAGGGAAGGAGAGAGGAAGGAAAAATAAACATAGTTCAAAGGTAAACCTAGTCAAATTTAAACTCCATGCTGAGGGGCGGGGAAGGGGGGGGGTGCGGGTTAAGCTTCTTCTTCTAGCGTTTGCCCTTCTTCCGTAGCCAGTCAACAGCGTCAGGTTGAGCCTGATGTAAAGTTTCAAGACCTCCTTTGAATCTGGAGAGGTGGCAGTCGTTGACTATGTGGGTCATAGTCTGTCTGTAGCCGCCAGGGGCAGTTCGGGTCGTCTCTGGCTCCCCAGCGATGGAACATAGCAGCGCACCGGCCATGGCCTGTTCGATAGCGATTGAGGAGGGCCCAATCAGAACGTGCTAGATCAAAGCCGGGTTGATGCTTGCAGGGGTCTGTGATGAGGTGTTTGTTCTTTACCTCAGCTGACTGCCAACTCTGTTTGCAAGAGTCTGGAACAGAGAAGTTCAGTGTAGGCGTAGGGGACCAGATTGGGTGACGAGAAGTCAAGCGTTGGACAGGGTGGGCAAAGATATCCGCGTATATTGGCAGGTCCGGTAGAGCGTAGACGCGGGTTAAGCTGACATGGTGTAAAACTCCATGACCGAGGGAGTCGGGCGGTGGCCAAACGGGTTAGGCGCACGTGGCGCAAAGCACAAAGACCAGCAGAAGGATGCAGGTTCAAGCCCCTGGCACCCCACCTGCAGGGGAGTCCCTTCAAAGGCGGTGAAGCAGGTCTGCAGGTGTCTATCTTTCTCTCCCCCTCAGTCTTCCCCTCCTCTCTCCATTTCTCTCTGTCCTATCCAACAACGACAACATCAATAACCACAACAATGTTAAACAAGGGCAACAAAAGGGAAAACAAATAAATAAATAAATATTTTTTAAAAATAATAAAAAAATCGAGGGTTGGTGTAAGGATCCCAGTTCTAGCCCCGGCTCCCCAACTGCAGGGGGGTCACTTCACAAGCAATGAAGCAGGTCTGTGGTTTGAGCCCCCAGCTCCCCACCTGCAGAGGAGTCCCTTTCACAGGCAGTGAAGCAGGTCTGCAGGTGTCTGTCTGCTTCTCCCCATCTCTATCTTCCCCTCCTTTCTCCATTTCTCTCTGTCCTGTCAATGACAATGTCAATAACAACAATAATAATAACTGCAACAATGATAAAAAAAAAGGAAACAAAAAAGGAAAATAAATAAATAAATAAACTCACTCCATGCTGGGCTTTTGCTGCCAGCCTTTTAGTTTTCCTTTTAGAGAAGCCTATCCTAGATTTGTTGCTAGACAGAAAAATTACATTGACTAAACTTTTAATCTGAATTACCGAAGTCCCTTGCTGCGTGCATGGTAGCGCACGCAGCAAGCCTGGTGCCCAACATGAATTATGGAATGCAGAACAATTCATTGCATAGACAAGGAAGCAAGAAAGACCGCACTGGTTTTCAAGAGACAAAATTCTACACTGTGATGCTGGCATTAAAGAACAGATACCCACTGGTCTTAGAAGTTAATTGCATTCTGATAGTATCTACTCTTGGAGTAAAGGTTAGAGTCCTGATTAATCTGTATGGTGTCCAAGCAAGCCATTAGGAAGTTTTCTGCTGTGTTTAAAACCTCTCTAGGAAGTATATACAAAAATTCATGCATTCTTTTATTTGTAAGGTCATACATTTCACAGTAAAATCATGTTAGAGTGAGCATATGTGCTATTCCTAGTGCATGTAAATGTCAATGTCAAGGTGCCATTTTTGCACCTAGATCTAAGACAGTAAACCAGGACTCAAGATAAGACATTCTGGGAATTATGATTAGCCATCAAAATATGCCCCCTCCCCAGTTCCTCACAATTGCTGTGTTACTACCAGCTGGATCTCAAACTTATGTGGACTAGAGGGATAAACCAGACAAATTCTAGACCTTATTATTCACTTCAACACATATTTGTTGACCCTCACTGAGAATTGGTCATTATCCTGGATCCTGAAAGTACAGACCAACATAGGAAAAGTGAAGGGTAAGTATGGAAAGTGTCATATGACACCATCAAATAAATACATAAACAAAAGGAAGCAAGATCATCGCCTACAGACTAAATATGGTTGCCAGATGTGTTGTGCTTGGTTCACCCATTCTTTTAAAATAACTCTGAACCGACATTTTTTAATTGGCAACATTCATTTCTTTTAAGAAATTCAAGCTTCCAAACTCTCTTGACAAATCTGGCTACAATAAGCCAATGTTCTCACGGGACAACAATAGGCTATAACTCAACAGCAACCTCTCTCTTTGAATAAACCACGTCAGTCCAGTTGACTCCAGTCTCCAGAACTCCGTGATGTCCCTTAAAATACCTACATCTGATAGGGAGAGCATATTCATTTATCTCCCTATCAGATGTAAGGAGTTTGTGACAACTATTATAAAGAAATAGTTTTGGGGGGTTGGGCGGTGGCACAGTGGGTTAGGCGCACGTGGTGCAGCGCACAGGGACCAGCATAAAGATCCCAGTTCGAGCTCCCAGCTCCCCACCTGCAGGGGAGTCGCTTCACAGGCGGTGAAGCAGGTCTGCAGGTGTCTATCTTTCTCTCCCCCTCTCTCTGTCTTCCCCTCCTCTCTCCATTTCTTTCTGTCCTATCCAACAATGAACAACATTAACAATGGTAATAATAATAACCACAATGAGGCTACAACAACAAGGGCAACAAAAGGGGGAAAAAATGGCCTCCAGGAGCGGTGGATTCATGGTGCAGGCACAGAGCCCAGCAATAACCCTGGAGGGGAAAAAAAAAAAAGAAATAGTTTTGATGCTTGGTAGCCTATTATAACATAGATAAATTCTGGAATACCATACTTTCATATACAGGTAGTAGTGATATAGTTGATATACTCTCTGAATAGCAACACAGTTATGTATGTTAAGATCTAAATAGAAAATAGAATTCATGTTAACCAAAAGCTCTACTTCAAGACATTTATCCAAAGAAGATGTCTAGGGTTGAATAGATAGCTCAATGTGTATAGAAGAGGATTTGCATACCTGAGGCCCTAGTGGTTCCAGACTCAATCCTACACCAACATAATCCAGAGCTGAGCAGTGCTCTGGTCTCTTTCTCTTTCTTATAAAAGTAAATAAATAAGCCTATGGGAAATGGAGATTGGAGGGAAATAGAATGGAAGTTTACACAACAGACTCTCATGTCTGAGGCCTGGAGGGTTCCGGGCTCAATCCTTTGCACCATAAGTCAGAGCTGAACATTGCTCTGGGGGAAATAAAATTAAATAAAAATAAATAAATAAATAAGAAGTAAGAGAAAGTCTGAAGGAGTTTCCTAAAATATATGTATAAGGACATTCATCAATGTGTTGTGTAAAACAACCTAAATGTTCATCCTCAAGCATGGTTTAATATAGCACAACCAAAAACGGACTTCATTGCCAGTGAAACAGTAAAGTATTGCCATATTCAGTACAGGGGGAAAACCTGATATATTGTTATGCACAAAGAAAAACCTCACCAGCATGTATTATATAATCCAATTTTCACAAGAAAAAAACTACCAAGACCAGGAGAACAGCATAGTGGTTATGCAAAAGACTTCCATGCCTGAGTCTCCAAGGTCCCAAACTCAATACTTTGCACTACCATAATCCAGAGGTTGAGAGGTGGTCTAGCCTCTCTGTATCTTTCTTTCTGTAGCTTCCTCATTAAAAATATATACATAAATAAAAAATAAGATATTTTTAAAAAGAAAAAACTACCAAAATGTGTGTGTGTGTGTGTGTGTGTGTGTGTGTGTGTGTGTGTGTGTGTGTGTGTGTGTGAATGTCTGGCTAAAATGGAGAATTAGCACATATATTTCTATGAAATAAGATTATAGACAATGGGGCCAGCAAGACTGTTCACTTGGATAATGTACGTGCCTTGTCATACACATGACCCAAGTTCTAGCCTAGCCCCCACTGTACTGACAAAAGCATTGATTCTGGGGCATCTTTCCTTCTGTCTCTCTGTATTTTTTTTTAAAGAATTAATTTATTCATGAGAAAGATAGAAGGAGAGAAAGAATCATAAGTCACTCTGGTACATGTGCAGCAGAGATCGAACTCGGGACCTCATAGTTGAGAATCCAATGCTTCATCCACTGCACCACCTCCCGGACCACTGTCTCTCTGTATTTATCTCTTTCTATTTGGGAAAAGCTTGGAGAGGTGAAGCCTCAGGGACAATTTAAAAAATATATTATGGATATGCTTTCCATTCATATCACAATATTGTACACATTCTTTAAATGGGAGAAGAACTACATTTCACCAGGGAAAGTATAAGCTGTGGAAGCACAGACCAAAGTCACAAGATATTTATTTTACTTTACTGAGAGACAGAGACACCAAAAGCACTGTTCTTCTATGACTTATGGTGGTGCTGGGGATTGAACCCAGGACTTCAGAGCCTCAGACATGAAAGTCTTTTGCATAAGCTTTGTCCTGTCTCCTCAGCCCCACAAAACTATTTGAGGTTTTAAACTATTAGAAACTAAAATCTAAATGTGATTTTTACTAAACACACCCAGACAGAAAGGCACATAGACACACATGGTGTTCCAATACCAAAGAAAGCTCATTTTAACAACATGGTCTTGAGTTTTGAAGTCCTAACGAAGTAACAGACTTAAACACGCTGATAGTTGGAGGAGGAAATGAATATGCTCTCCCTATCAGATGTAAATTCTAACTCTGGGCCAAGAATCCAGGTGGTAAAATACTGATTCTATTTAAATCAATCCAGAGCAATGCCTTTCATGACCACATTACATAAGCAGTAGGCTCAATCACTGCACACATCTGGTCAGAATAGAGACCCTGTAAGACCTTCAACACAATTAATTCAATATTTTCTCTACAGTTCAAAATGCTATAACAACTGGCAGACAACCATCTTAAATCATCACAAAAAAGTCAGACATATGGCTAAGTATATTTAATATGCCTTAAAAATAAGCCATACATATTCTAGCCAACAAGATCTTAAGCAAGAATTTTATTTATTTATTTAAATGTTAGACCTACTCATTATCCTCAAATAATTCAATTTAAGAGATATTTCTTTTTTTTTAATTTTTTTTATTTAAGAAAGGATTAATTAACAAAACCATAGGGTAGGAGGGGTACAACTCCATACAATTCCCACCACCCAATCTCCATATCCCACCCCCTCCCCTGATAGCTTTCCCATTCTCTATCCCTCTGGGAGCATGGACCCAGGGTCATTGAGGGTTGCAGAAGGTAGAAGGTCTGGCTTCTGTAATTGCTTCTTCGCTGAACATGGGCGTTGACTGGTCGGTCCATACTCCCAGTCTGCCTTAAGAGATATTTCTTAAGTAGCCACAAAGGACAGAGATTTTACAAGAAGACAAAGAAGACACAAAGCAGGGATGCTGTCTGCAAAAAAAAAAAAAAAAAAAAAAAAAAAGGAGGGGGGAATAAATGTTATTATGACTTTATTTTTTTTTCTAGAGAAAATAAGCCATAGTACTAGAAGTTTCTTTCAACACAGTGGGGGCCAGACTCGAGCCTGGTTGCACTCATGACAAAGCAGCACACTATCCAAATGGGCGATGTTGCCAGCTCATTATGGTGACTCTTGAAACCACGGTGTGTCAGATAAAAAGGCGAGGACAGGGGGCCCTGCGGTGGTGCACCAAGTTAAGCGCACATAGCTAGGAGGAAGGAGCTGGACAAGGATCTGGGTGTGGGTCCCTGGCTCCCCACCTGCAGAGGGGAAGCTTCACATGCGGTGCAGCAGGTCTGCAGGTGTCTATCTCTCTCCCTCTGTCTCTCTCTCCTCCCTCAATTTCTCTGTCCTGTCCACTAAAATGGAAAAAATGGCCACCAGGAGCAATGGATTCCTAGTGCTGGCACATTCACAAGAGTTGGAGGGAGGAGTCAATCAAGGAAAACAATATAATGTGACAGATTCACCTGAAATCATGTAGCAACATTCTCTGTGTTCTGGCCAAGAAAACAGGGATCCATCTTTCATTTTGAGGCCTATCTGCAATGATGTCGCCAGCCGTGTAGTACTGTAAGGGGGGACAACAGCACAACCTACAAAAGCTTCATTCACACTGAAGTTCACAATACTGGACAATGAAGACTCCCAACCATAGCATCCACACATTTCTCAGATGGAAATCTAGAAAAGGAATTTTAAAAGTGAGCTTGAATTTCTCTTATGTCTGCTATGTAGGAATCGGGATAAATTACTTCAACTCTCTAATTTTCTCATGACTGCAATGAGAATGAGATGCACCTACAGGGGCAAAACTTTAATCCGGGTCTCAAGGATATGTCATGAGCGCAATAAGTATTACTTGTGAGTATTAGAGTACTACTTCTAAGTCAGATTCCCAGTCTCAACCACAAAGCTATAGCTCAGAGCAGGACTTTCCCAATCTCAGTTTTATTATTTGGAGCTACAAACGATTCTCTTGTGGGAACATAGTGTATACTTAGCAGTATCCCTAGCTTCTATTCCTTAAGTGTCAGTAGCACTCTTCCATCGTGAGCTTTAACTATCAAGATTATTTCCAGGGGCCCAGGAGGCACTCACCTGGTAGAACACACACTTTACTATGTACAAGGACCTAGCTTTGAGGCTCCAGTCACCACATAGGAGCACCTGCATGGGGGATGCTTCACAAGTAGCAGAGCAGTACTGTGGGGTCTCCCCTTCATCCTCTGTTTCTCTCTCCCTCTCTATTTTATAAAAACTAATGATAATGGCTATGCAAAGAGATTCTCATGTCTAAGGCTCCATAGTCCCAGGTTCAATCCTCTGGCAACACCATAAGCCAGTGCTCTGGTTAAAAAAAAAAAAAAAAAAGAGTCCACCAGGAGTAGTGGAATGGTGTAGGCACAGAGCCTCAATGATATATTATGTACCTATGTATCTATATTTGCAGACATTGCCAAATATGTAGGGTCTGGGGATATGGGGGGATTCCCCTGGACTAAGAACCAATGGTTTTGAGGAATTCACTCATGGATCTCCATTTTCACCTACCACAGCTTTTAGTTAGTATTTTGGCAAGTGCCACTCATACACAAACCGGAATAGTAAATATGTCACACATGTTTTATTACTAAACTATGGATAAATGTTATCTCCTCATTTTCAACTGGAGAGAACTGAGGCTCTAGGGAGTTAATATGCAGGTGGTCACTCTGCTGGGACATGCGTCCTCGACTTCAACCAGTCTGACTCCAAAAATTTAGAACAATACTCCTCATTGCCTTCATAGTCATCGTTCCTAATATGGGTGCCCAGACAGAACGCCAAGAAGTGCAGAAGACATTCAGTGTCAAATTCTCAGTGATCACTCCTGCAGGTACTGGCCTGCCCAAAGACTCCAGGAAATAGGGAGCAGACTCATGCTCCCTGACCACCTTACCTGAGAGCCGGGTGACAGTCATTAGAATCACAAGTGACAGTGAGGGAAAAATTCAGGTGGGTCAGATCTCCACCAAAGCAACGTTAAAAAAATTTTTTTTTCTGACTTATTTGAACTAATCCAGTCGCAACATAAAAACACCTCATTTGAATTATGCAGGAGTTGTTTGTTTATTTGTGGTTTTTTTTTTTGTTTTTGAGAAGCTCTCCAGGGAACTGTACCACAATCCAGGTACCACAATCTCCATCTCAAAAGATTCTTTCTCTCCCACATGCTTTCATATTCAGAACCAAAAACAAAAACAAAATCCCAGAAACCAACCTTTTAAATTTTTGGCCTCCAGGGTTATCACTGGAGCTTAGTGCTATCACTATGAATCCACTGATCCTGGCACACTTTTATTGAAGAGGATGGAGAGAAACTGAACCTGGATCCTTGCGCCTAGTACTGTGTGTACTTAACCCTGTGCACCATTGCCTGGCCTCCAGAAATCAATGTTTTTTGAGTACCCACTAAGAGTCAGACAAGACCATGAGTTTGACTTTAACCTCACTTTCTTTCTCTATTAACCCTAGGAATTAGATGAAATGGATATCATTTATTATCCCTATTTTCAGAGGAGGAAATCTCAACACAAAGAAGTGAACTATTTCACCCTGAGTCATCAAATACCAAATGGAAAAGGTTTAATTTAAATCCACATTGGCCTGAGTCCAAAACTAAAATCTATAGCACATCAACAAATTGATATTTGTGGGTTATCTCAGGAGTAACACTGCAGCACTGTTAGCACTATACATAACAATAATTTTGAAACATGGCTTAGAATCAGGACATAATCATCTTTTAATTGCACCATTATGCCACTGTCCATAAAGAGAGCTTAAGTCTTGTCTCATAATGGGTTAAAAGATTAGCCTTACTGCAGAAAACATAACTGTGCACCATTAAAGGTGCTCACAGTTACCTCTGTCAGCAATAATGGAAGAGTTGACACCTTAGCCAGAGGAATATAATTCTCTGTCATACTCAGGGATGGTAACAGAAAATGTCCGTACACACATCTGACAGTGCCTGGAAGAAACTCTCTCATAGTCCAGGTGAGAGAGTAAGAAGTATGAGAGTTTGCAAAGTTCCCTGAAACCTAGCACAGTGTTGCTGCCATAAATGAAATAGATCAACAACATTTGTTGTCTTCAAGAATATTCCCAGATCAATCTGTTAATCTCTATTAAGCCCCAATTCAATATTATTAAATTCACTGTGATCCAAAACTTTCAGAGATTTTTCAAAGTTAGTTTGCAAAAGACTTGTTTTAGTTCTAAACTTGGCACTGGCCATTCAACAAATAATTGAACACCAAGCACTATTCTTGGTCGTGGGGATGCAAAGAACAGGACCAACAAAATCACTGTCCAACTGGAGCTTATATTCTAGGAAAGAAAAATGAAGGGACTTACTTATTTTGAAATTATTTACATACTATGAAATTATTTACATACTATGGAGTAAAATAAAGCAACAGAACAGGAAATGACAAGTAGCAAAGGAGTTGTGGTGTCAAATAATGTGATCAAAGGAGGCATCACTGAAAAGGTAGTATTTATGAACAATATGGTGTATATGAGAGAACAATTTCAAGAAGAATTTCAGATGCCTGGGTGAGGGTTAGTAAGCCCATGGACTGGGAGACAAACCAGCTGACTTGAGTCAAATTGTGGGTGACCTTAAGAGTCACTATAAGGAGTCTGACTCCTACTCTAAGAGAATGACTACAGGACTGATTATTTAATTACTTGGCTACAAGAGATTCCTATTTAATCATAAAAGACCTTGCTCAAGTCACATTTTCTAATTTTGCTATATGCCTTCAGAACAGCTGACATTCATAATACAATCAACCCTCTACTAATATGCTTTAGTTTATAAAACAGAAGTCTAAAATGGCAGGTGTACCCTTGACCTCCACGGGGATTCAGATGTAGAAGGAAAACACCAAGACAAATTCACTAGAAATACTACATTGACACAGATATCCATAGGGGCACAGCAGCAAAGTTTTAGTGTTTACGAGGGAGTTTTTCAAGGTTATAGATCTCATATACGAACTGCATAAAGACTGACAGAAAGGCAATAACCTACTTTTTAGGATGTGAATGTCAGGACTTAAAGGAACTTGACAGCCTTTATTCTCAATGTATACAAAATCAGTATATCCTATTACACACATCTACAAACTCAAGGAAGAGACCTCTAATGTCAGAAACTAGTGCTTTGTATTAAATAACCATAGTTTATAAAGCAACATCTTTCGTGTAAACCCTGTGGTAAGGAGATGTCAGAATGTTTTCTCTTGTAAACCACTTAATTCCTCTTGGTGGATTCATCAATTCTGCCATCTGAAACTAGCTGGGTAATGAATGCCAACAAATGTAGTGAGCCAACTGTATAGCACAGCACCTTAAGGTCAAGTAATCTATTTTTAAATAACACAGCCATTGGCATAGGGTGGTCACCGGAAACAATGGACAAGTTGGCATGCTTGAATTACTTCTTGTAAAAGTTGTGGAATGTTCCACCATGTAACTTAAAAATAACCTTTGGAATGCCTGAGGCCCTGAAGTCCCAGGTTCAATCCCCTGTACCACCATAAGCCAGAGCTAAACAGTGCTCTGTTAAAAAATAGACAAATAAATAACCTTTGGAGAGTAATCTTCTGGCACCATGAACAAAGAGGTAACTTGCCAGATATGACAACACTGGCTGGCAGAGTTTGTTCCAGAATCCAGGTGCCTCATTTGATGTCATATTCTCTGTCTATACCCTTGGGCAATGTTTCTCAAAACTAAGCACTGAAATCACCTGAGGGCTTGTGAAAAGCACCCTTTGGGCTCCACCACCATTAGTTTTTGCATCAGTAGGCCTGGGATAAGGCACTGGAATTTGTTTATTTTACAAGCACCAAAATGACACTAATGCCACTGGTCCAGGGATACTACTGTGAGAACCACTCACCCTGGAATTAGGAGAATGGGTTTTAAAAGACAACATGGCTGAGTTCTAGCTCTACTATCACTTATATGATCAATGGAAAAGTGACTCAAACTTGCAGGACCTCAGTTTTTAACATCTAAATCTAGTGGTGGGGGGCTGGAGTTGGAGGAGAAAGCATAATGTTTATGTAAAGAGCTTTCGTGCCAGATGCTCCCGAGGTCCCAGGGTCAATCCCCAGTACCACCATAAGCTAGAGCTGAGCAGTGCTTTGGTCTTTTTCTGTATCTCTCACTCTTCTTTCTCATTAAAATAAAATATTTAAATCTGGTAGTAGCGATTAAAGAACTAAATGCCAGTAAAAACACTACAGGGTCTACCTAACACATTCTAAGGCATATACTTCATAAATACTAAAATACAAAGTGTCCTTAATTATTTTTTTTCTTTTCCCACATACTACAATGGCTAAAATCCAAAATACATACTAGATTAAAGGTTGGCAAAGAACAGGATGCAACTTAAACATTTAAAACAGCTCTTTACATAATAGCCAAACATGATACCTAGTCCAATGCTCACTGACAAATAAAAAAGATAAGCTGATACAGATATACACACACATACACACAAACATACATACACACAGCGGAGTGGAATACTACTCAACAACAATGAAGAACAATGAGAAACAGAATGACACAAAATATTTTGTGAAGTGAAAAAAAAATCTGGAATAAAAGAGTACAATCTGCATTATTTAACCTATATGAAGTTCATTCAGAAAGAGACAAAAAACTAATCTGTGGTAATAGAAAGCAAACAAACAGGGGCCAGGCAGTGGCACACCCAGCCCAGCCCCTAAAACATTACAGGAGATGAGGTGCTGACTCACAAAAATGGTCTCTATCTTGATTTGCATTAAAATTAATATGGGTATATATATATATTTGTCAAAATTAACAAATTATATACTTAAGATCTATGCATGTTACTATTAGTATATGTTTTAAAAGTATCTGTATGTTCCACATAAACATATTTTATATAATATGCATATGTGAATTTTCTTAGGCACTCTGTGGCAAAAGACTGTCTCCTCCACTTAAATGAACCAACTCCAACCTAGATCTATTTAGCTTGATTCCCTCACAATTCAGTTCTGCTTCACATAATACCATTTGCTATAGACTATTTTGGTCTGTGCATCTTTCCAGAGAACTACCATGAGACAGAAATGGCAGAATTTTCTCCCACAAGAAGACCATGACATTTTTATACATACAGCACCCACAGTGACCCATATCCCTGGGAGTGGCTAGCACAGAGTGCAGACAACACAAAAATCACATTTTCCATTACTTTATGTCAACTATGAGCCTACCTAACAAGATTAAAACACAGTAATAAAAAGATATAGTAAGAACAATTATGTCATATAATTTAAATGTAAGTATAATTTAAATAGTCTTAATACAATTTTGACCAAAGACAGGTGAATTATTTCCTTATGCCACCTTAACTAGAATGAAGAGGTTAGAAGCTAGCTGTGTCCATGAAATTCATACAAGAAAGTAGCTTTCAGATTGTAAAATCCCAGGTCATTTGAGTATCCCATCCAGATAGTCATTCTTTCTCATTACAGAGAGAACATAGGAATTTACCCACACATAAACCTCCTATGAACATTCCTGTGCACCACATGAAATGGCTCTGCTTGAAGGGAAACAGCATCTGGAAACCCCACTTTTTTGCTAACCCAGAGGCATCATATTCTAGATCCATTTGACTATCTGGTCAATCTCTTAAATTCCTCTATGAAGTAACCCTGGGACAATGCCTCTATCTCTTTGATAACTGGTGGAAGGAGGTGGTCCAAACACTTACAATATTTTGCACACTGAAAACTAATCCCCTAGGACTCAGACTCAACAGAAAGGGCACTTGATTGGCACGTGCCCCTGCCTGCCCTTCCTTTAGTTTTTCTCTCCAAAATGTCACTGAACAACATGCAGTTGTTCCTACCAGGTGCCTTGACAAGCCATAAGGATCCCAGTTCGAACCCCTGGCTCCCCACCTGCAGGAGGTCGCTTCACAAGTGGTGAAGCAGGTCTGCAGGTGTCTTTCTCTCTCCCTCTATGTCTTCCCCTCCTCTCTCCATTTCTCTCTGAACTATCCAACAACAACGACGACAACAATAATAACTACAACAATAAAACAAGGGTAACAAAAGGGAATAAATAAATATTTATTTTTTAAAAAAAGTGTTTTCTCTACAGCTCTATCAAATAAAAATAATACAGATACTGGCATTAAGTTTATAACCCAGACTTTTGACACTAAAAGCTAGACTTAGACGCAAATAACTTCCCAATTTCAATGTAACAATACTAGCTAATATTACTGAACACTGATTATGAGCCAGGACCTACTCTGTCCGTACAGTTCCATGTATCAGCTTATACAATAATCATAAAGAAGTCAGTTTACAGATCAGGACTCATTCTCAGGTGAGGCTGGGTGATGGATGTAAAGCAAAGCTTTGAAAGATGTGCAAAGAATGATTCACAATCCCTTCACTCACTGAATTTGCCACCTTTAAAGTAAGAGAAAAAAAAATCTGGGAATTGGGCGGTAGCACAGCAGGTTAAGCGCACATGGTACAAGGTTCAAGCCCCGGCTCCCCACCTGCAGGGAGTCACTTCACAGGCGCTGAAGAAGGTCTCCAGGTGTCTATCTTTCCCTCCCTCTCTGTCTTCCCCTCCTCTCTCCTTCTTCTCTGTCCTATCTAACAACGACATCAACAACAATAATAACTACAACAACAATGAAAAACAAAGGCAATAAAAGGGAAAATAAATTTTAAAAAAACCTTAGAATTTATAAATTAAAAAAAAAATCAGTGGTTCAGGAGGTGGTGCAGTGCATAAGGCATTGGACTCTCAAGCATGAGGTCCTGAGTTCAATCCCCGGCAGCACATGTACCAGAATGATGTCTGGTTCTTTCTCTCTACTATCATTTCTCATGAATAAATAACATCTTTAAAAATAAATAAATAAATCTACAAAGTACACATTTAGGGGAACCCAGAGACACAAAGATTTGTTTTTCTTAAATTACATATATATAATCTTTTATTATCTTTATTTATTGGATAGAGACAGCCAGAAATTGGGAGGGTAGGGGGAGATAGAGAGGGAGAGAGAAAAAGAGATACCTGAAGCAGTGCTTCAACACTTGCAAAGTTTTCCCCCTGCAGGTGGGGACTAGAGGCTCGAACCAGGGTCCTTGCGCATTGTAACATGTGCGGTCAACCAGTTATACCACTAGCTGGCACTCATGTGTGCTCAATCAGGCATACCACCACCCAGTACCTATATTTAATTTTTTAATTATCTTTATTTATTTATTGGATAAAGAGCCAAAAACTGAGAGGAAGAAGAGATAAGGAGAGAGACACCTGCAGTGCTGTTTCACTACAAATATTTCCTGTATAGGTGGGGAAGGGGACTCTAACTGGGAGCCTTGAACTTTGTAATATGTGCACTGTTAACCACCTGGCTCCAAGATTTGTTTTTCTGGACAAGATACTAGTGGGTTTCTTCTTCTTCTTCTTCTTCTTTTTTTCCAGGGTTATCACTAGGGCTCTGTGCGATACTATGAATCCACTGCTCCTGAAGGCTATTTTTTTCATTTTCTTGAATAGGACAGAGAAACAGAGAGAGGAAGGGGAGATAGAGAGGGAGAGAGAAAGACACCTGCAGGTCTGCTTCACCATTCCTGAAGTTTCCCCCTGCAGGTGAGAAGCAAGGCTCGAACTCAGATTCTTGTGCAGGTCCTTGTACTTAAGTGGGTGGGCCACCGCCAACCCCCTCCCTCCCTAGTGGGCTTCTTGGAGTAGGTGTCCAAGTGAAAGATGAGGACATAAATAGAGGGAGTTTCCCCCTAAATGTCAGTTCATTTCCGAAAGCTAACAAACAGCACAACCCCTCCTCCTGCCCCCTTCCTCAATTTCATCTGGAGCAGGCCTGTTTCCAGAAAGGACCAACCCAGCCCAGCCCAGCCCAGCCCTCCTTTCCTTAGACACATTCCTCCAGCTGCTGCTTACCCTTCCAGACCAGCAAAGACATATGGGAGCCTTTCACCACGCTCAACTTTGCTACCTCCTTTAGTGCCTTCCTGAGGGGATGGGAGGGGACGAGACTTGTGCCTCTCTTGGCCTTCTGCCTGCACCAAGATGAAATGGATGAGATCTCCCGATCCTCCACTCCCCAGCCTCTAACTTCCAGCCAGGAAACCGCTCTATGCAATGGCCATCACTCTGCTCAATAAGTATCAGAAGAGGAATTCCTTTCCCCTCCCTCCTTACAAGTCAACCATTCCACTCTCCAGGGACCCTCCCCACCACCTTTAATTGCTTAAAGATTCAGACCCTCACTTTGGGTGTCTATGTGACCTTGGGCAAGTAACTTAACCTGGTTTCCTTATCTGCAAGATAGCGTTTATTTATTACAAGATGTCGCTGTCAGAAATGTGAATCCTAAGGAGACGGTGCAAATGAAATAGTTTCACAAAGTCCGGTGCTTGGTAAAGCTAACAATGAAGAGTTATCATTATTTATGAAGGTGTTGGTGTGGTTGGTGAGGCTGGTGGAACCTTGGGTTGGATTCCATCTGGATTCTCTCCTCTCCCCCAGCCCCTCAGGCCCGAGGCTGGGCTGCTAGGAGGAGGCTCCTGCTGTGTCACCCAGCTCTGAGGATAATGCAGGATGTTCAGGCCGCTGGCTCAGGGGCAACCAGGTGGTCATACCGACCTGGAAGGGTGCGGGGAGAAGCCCACTTTCAGAAGGAGGTGAGTCCAGTAACCCTATACCCACTTCTCATCCATGCCCATTCTCCAGGTCTCCAGACTAGAAGCAGAGGGAGGGGTAGGAGTGGGGGAAGTGGCATCAGTCCTCCAAGGAGCCAGGAAAGCGTTTTTTCTGCACTCCTGCCTCAGTTCCCCAACTTCCCTTCCGCGCAGCACTTGGTGACTGAGATAACAGGTTGGCCAAAAAAAAAAAAAAAAAAAAAAAAGCCTAGGAAACCTCTCTCGGTTTCCCTGAGCAAACCCAGCCCCTTCAGCTCCACACAGGTGAGCAGACACCCACCACCTCACAGTCATTGTGCATTTCACGACCATAGAGTGCACGGCCTCAACTTCTCCTCGAGGTTGCTCTCGGAGAGGGAAAGCGGGAAACCAAGCTGGAAAGGGGGTACCCTGCAGGCCGCTCCCCTTTTCTGGGGGCGCCTCCCCGAGGTGCGTCCAGTCTTACCTTGTCTGACGGCTTTGAAGGTGACGGCCTCCTTGCAGCTGTCGATGACTCCCAGCACGTCATAGCGGGGCAAGCCGGACACCCGGATCCCCTGCACCTCCAAAAGCAGCTCCCCTTCGCCCAGCTTGGGGCCCTCGCCACCACCGGGAAGCCCCGCCGCCTCCGCCGCCGCCACGGCTCCAACATACGGAAACTCCCCGTTCTCCGCGCCCCCCAGCACCGTCACCCCCAGCTCGCCCAGGGGTCCCCGCTTCACAGTGCATTCGTGAACCTTGCTAGTCCAGTGGTTCTTCCTCTGGATCACTTTCGACATGATGAGTTACACCCCCTTTGCCCTCCCCCCTCCCTAAAAATAAAAAACAATAATAATAAAGTGAGAGACAGGTGTCCCCCACAGCATAAAGCCCCAGAGCTCCGCTGGATCATGGGAGAGGCATCGCTCTCCCAAACAACGCAACGGGAGAGAGAAACTTGGCAGCCTCACTCCTCTGCACACACTCGCGCACTCAAGCCATCATAAAACAAACTTTCTGGGTTTCTCCGCGAGCCCTGCGCCGGCGACCTGGAGCTTTGTTTGCATTCCGGTGCTTCCCGGTCCACGTTCCGGAGCCTGGCCGTGCTCTCTGGGACCAGAGTCCACTCTGCTCCACTTGGGTTATTTTTGTGTTCTTCCCCCACACACACACACCACCACCACCGCCACCTTCTTTCCTTTCTTTCTTGCCTCTTGGAAATGTGCTGTCTCCTCTTTGCCTCCCGCTCCTCGCTGGCGGGCTGTTGCTGCGGGTGAAGGAAGCCCTTCCAGTCAGTTGCCGGGAGCCCTGGAGACGCGGTTAGCAGAGCCCGGCTCCGGGGAGGACGGGAGGGAAGTGCCTGCGGCCCCTTTAAGCAGATACAAAGGCTGGGCTTGTTTTGTTACAGTTCATTCTATTCCGCGCCGCGAAGCGCAGCGGCCGGCTAGAGGAGCCGCGCGCGCATGCGCCCGGAGGCCAGCTGCCGGCCCGCCCAGGCCCTCCTTCCAGATGAGAGAGCTTGCTGTGTGCTTCCCGTTGGGTCCTAAAGCCGGCTTTCATGGAAGGCCACTTGCCCCACTAAGACCCTCTTAATTCTACTTTATTTTCTTTCATTGTTTTCGACTCAACACATCCCTTGGAGGCAGGGTGGGCGCACACGTGTTTTGCGTCCAGTTTTTGAAGCTTTGGAAAGGGCATTGCAAAACCTTTCCAAACAGGTGGGGGTTGGGGAAGCTGACACACTCACCCTCGCGCTCATATTCACGCGCGCGCGCGCGCGCACACACACACACACACACACACACACGCACGCACACACCCGCGCGGGCCTCGGAGCCTTCTTCTGGCCGCCTTCGATCAGTGAGTGGCTGGTCACGCCACGGGTCACCCTGCTTGGCAGGTCCGCCGCCCCACCGCGCTTCCCTCTCAAACCCACATGCCTGGGCGCTAGTGCTCAGGGGCCTGAAGCAGGGTCGTTCAGCCAGAATCTCAGTGACCCTAGGGAAGGGTCGTTAGAGGTCTCTTTGGCATCCCAACTTGATAACCCGTAACTTTTTAGAACACATGGGAAACAATAGGCTAAGGATAGAAGCCAAAAAGTTTAGGGGGTAAAAGGGGCTGGGGCTGTCAGATCTCCAAACTAAAAGGAAAGTGTTTTCACTGCCCTTCCAGCAAAAATTCCTACAGCCACTCGTCTACCCCAGACTAGTTCCCGGAGGAGCAGAGAAGCCTCCGGATCCGGAGGCCCAAATGATAAGGATCATGCCCCGCCCACGGCTCCCCTCCGGGATCTGTGCCCCGGCCCACACAGCCACCTCTAGGAATCCTCACAGAGGAGTCCTGCATAGCCCGGGGGAGGAGATGATGCAAGTCGCGGTCCCCTAGAGGTTACAGAACCCGCTCCTAGTCTGCGGGCTGAGTACCCACACCCGGAAGCCTGGCCTCCCCAAGCACTTCCCCAAACAGCTTGGGTAGTAAAATCTCCCCAACAATTCCTTTTCCTCTTTTCAGTGATTTATAACCCCCCCCCTTTTTTTTTCCACATTTGCTCACAGGAGATTCCAAGTGCTAAATAAGAAATGGGAATGAAAAGGATGGGATGCATAGTGAATGTAGCAGAGAACCTAACTGGAGTTTAGGGTGCACTGGCCTCTTGTTTCTCTGTTAAATCAGAGTATCTGTTTCTCTCTGTTAAATAAGCTTAACAATACTTCACTAGATTCTTAAGAGTATTACGTGGCAACACAATTTGTAAAATGCCCAGCTTATAATTAAGTTACTTGCATTAACAGTTTTTGGAAAGAGAATTGGGAAATCCTTTGGGGTTTGAAGTTAAATGATGATTACAGTTCATTCCCACCTTCTAAATATATTGTATATTAATAAAAGGAGAGAATATTGATACTTCTTTCTTGAGATGCCCAGAATTGAAAATTCCATTTCCTTGTTACATTGTTTTTAAAGATTTTATTTTTTTTATTAATGAGCAAGATAGGAGAAAGAAAGAACCAGATATCACTCTGGTACGCGTGCTGTAGGGGATTGAACTTGGAACCTCAAGCTTAAGAGTTCAATGTTTTATTCACTGTGCTGCCTCCAGGACCACATGCTGTGCCATATTTGTAAGAAGGAAATGGTCGGGTTTTTGTAGCTACTTTTAATGAAGAAACTTCTCTGACCACTTTTCTTAAATTTTTATTTATAAAAAGGAAACACTGGGGGAGTCAGGCTGTAGCGCAGCAGGTTAAGCACAGGTGGCGCAAAGCGCAAGGACCAGCGTAAGGATCCCGGTTCGAGCCCTGGGCTCCCCACCTGCAGGGGAGTCGCTTCACAGGCGGTGAAGCAGGTCTGCAGGTGTCTATCTTTCTCTCCCCTCTCTGTCTTCCCCTCCTCTCTCCATTTCTCTCTGTCCTATCCAACAACAATGACATCAATGGATCAATGGTGACTACAACAATAAAACAGCAAGGGCAAAGAAAGGGAATAAATAAATAATAAAAAAAAAAATTTTTAAAAAAAGGAAACACTGACAAAACGCATAAGATAAGAGAGATACAACTCCACACAGTTCTCACCTCCAGAACTCCGTATCCCATCCCCTTCCCTGATAGCTTTCCTATTCTTTATCCCTCTGGGAGTATGGACCAAGGGTCATTATGGGGTGCAGAAGGTGGGAGGTCTGGCTTCTGTCATTGCTTCCCCACTGAACATGGGCATTGGCAGCCTGCCTCTCTTTTTCCCTAGTGGGGCCGGGTTCTGGGGAAGCAGGGCTCCAGGACATATTGGTGGGGTCGTCTGCCCAGGGATGTCCAGTTGGTATCATGTTAGTCTGGAACCTGGTGGCTGAAAAAAGAGTTAACATATAAAGCCAAACAAATTGTTGACTGATCATGAACCTAAAGGCTGGAATATTGCAGGTGAAGAATTGGGGGATCTCCGTTTTGTAGATAGTTAGTAGTCCTATTTTAGTTATATTCCAAAGGGCCCATGACTATACTAGTTTTTTTTTTTTTTCTCTTTTCTTTCCTGAGCCTGTCATCTGCTATGCAGGTGGATAGACCACTTTTGTCAGAAGCAGTTTTGCTTGTTTATTTGAGTGAATTAAAATGTGGTATGACACTATGTTCAAGTAACTTCCAACATCTCAAAACTGAACCCATACTGCAATAGTCTCTCTCTCCCTTTCTGTCTTCTTTTCTCCCCTCAATTTCTGTCTTTATCAAAGTTGCCGGGGGGGGGGGGGGACCTCCTGAGAGCAACTGATTTGTTGGCGCCAGGCAACAACAATAACCCTGGTAACAGTAATGGTAATAATATTTTTTTTAAATGAATGAAGGCTTTGGAACAATGAGGCAGCTAACTCACCCAGTAGAGTACTCTCCCTTATTTTGTCTGATGTCCTGAGTTAGAGTTCACAGGGCATATAGCATCACCTTAGAAGACACCATATGGAGCTTCATCGATGGTGGAACTATGCTATAGTGTTGTTCCTCTCTCTCAAAAATAAATGAAAGAATAAAAGCTTGAGCCTGGGTAGCCTCTCAGCTTTATCTTGTATGCTCAAGATATCTGTATGTGCATGAAAAAAATAAAAAGAGAGAGAGAGAAAGAAAGAAATGGGGCGAGAGGAAAGGAAGGAAAAAAGGTAGGGGGAAAGGAGTGAAAGCTTCAAAATGTACAATATGAAGCTGTAATCTAGACCTAATCAGTGAAAACCCCAGGGATGGACTCTATCATCTGGTCTTTCAAAATTCCCCTAAAATTTCCCATCAAAGTGTACTTTGTTTCCTTCATGCCAGGGAGATAGTACAATGCCTCTGCCCTAGACTTTCATGCCTGAGGCACCAGGGGTCCAACTTCAATCCCCAACACTACCATATGCCAGAAATAAGCTATAGTCTGGTCTTTCTCAGTAAATAAAAATAAAGTCTTTTTTTAAATGTACATTTTTTTCCTATTTCCTTTGAGTAGAATCAAATCCTCATACGAATCTCTAATAAGCTTTGCCTTCTGTGTTTATTCACTTTCCCACTCCATATTCTAGGAGTCTGACTGCTTGCCAAGATTCCCCCACCTGCCTAAAAATCAATGTCCTCTTTCATTCTCACTCCACTCTAACTCCCACCTGGAGGAATATATGGATTGGTGAGACCAAGTGTCTCACCAAGACTCCAATTGTCCCTGCGTCTGAAATGGGATATGTGCTTGAAATTTAGCACATTTAGCTATTAGACACACAATCACCCTAAGGAAAGAAATACTGAGGATACAGAGAACAGGATGGAAAAGAGATATAGAAAGACATTAGAATCTAGAAACATAAGACTATTTTTATATGTATTTATTTATTTATTTCCTTTTTGTTGCCCTTGTTTTTATTGTTGTTGCAGTTATTATTGTTGTTGTTATTGATGTTGTCATTGTTGGATAGGACAGAGAGAAATGGAGAGAGGAGGGGAAGACAGAGAGGCGGAGAGAAAGACACCTGCAGACCTGCTTTACCACCTGTGAAGTAACTCCCCTGCAGGTGGGAAGCCTGGGGCTCGAACTGGGATCCTAACAATGGTCCTTGCACTTTGTGCCATGTGCACTTAACCCGCTGCACTACCGCCCAACTCCCACATAATACTATTTTAATCTTCAAAGAAACTAAGACTGCCAGTTTTCAGGCACTGAGTGTGAATTGTACCCAAACTCTGCTTCTCTTCTGACATGTTCTGTTTGTTGTTTCATCTGACCCAGCTCCTGTGCCCCAGACTAAAAGCAACTTTAGGGCTCAGATAATATCTATCCTATCTTCCACCCTTAAAACCATTATTTGCAAGCAGTGTATGTGGTACACATTTGTTGGATATATATTTCTTTTTTAAATATTTATTTTTCCTTTTGTTGCCTTTGTTGTTTTTTATTGTTGTAGTTATTGTTGTTGTTGCTGTTGTCATCACTGTTGGATAGGACAGAGAGAAATGGAGAAAGGAGGGGAAGACAGAGTGGGGGAGAGAGTTCACCACCTGTGAAGCAACTCCCCTGCAGGTGGGGGTTGGGGGCTTGAACTGGGATCCTTATTCCAGTCCTTGCTCTTTGCACCATGTGCACTTAACCCACTGTGCTACCGCCTGACTCCCGGATATATATTTCTATGCATGGTTATGAAGAAAGACAAGCACCCTTAAATTTGGTGGCTAGTACCAAGTGATCTGTAAATTGTCTTTTATATAGTTATCTTATTTGAAAAATATTTCTTTTTGACTAGATATGAGATCATCGTGTTCTGACTTGTCTTACTTATTCTATCAGTTTAGCTTTGGGGGAAATTATGCTGTCAAATAGTTATCTTTGTGCCAGGTTGTACCATATGTACAGATACTTACTTGCACTATCTTAATCATCTCAACAACTGTATGAGGTAAGTAAGTCACTGGTTTTACATGAAGAAACTTGATTTTATGAGTAAGGAAAGTGAAGTTACCGGGAAATGAGGGGGTGTGCCCAGAGTTTGGAAATTATGAAGCTAGGATGTGAGCCCAGAGTTACAACCCACTTGAACCCGGATTCTTGTTCACTGTAAATGTGCGCTCAATCAGGTGTGCCACCACCATCCCTCCCCTTTTTCCTTTCTATTATACTTGACAGGACAGAGAGAAGTTGAGAGACGAGGGAAGATAGAGATGACCAGAGAAAGACTGACACCTGCAGACCTGCTTCACGACTTGTGAGGCTCCCTGCTCCCCACCCCTCACAGGGTGGGGAGCGGGGGCTCGAACCCTTGTTCTTGTGCATGAATATGTGTGCTTAACTGTATGTGCCACCACCTAGTCCCAGACCATGGGCTCTTTGGTCTTGATCTCAGGCACCTTCCTGGCTAGAATACTGAACTGCCTACCCACAAGAATTCTTTAGGGCACAAAAGAAAGACATATAAAAGTGGGAACTGAAGCCACCAGTCAAAATGGCCAAAGACACTCCAAAGGAGAATGATTTAGGCAAGAGGTGCTGCCGGGCTAGCGTGGGGGTGCCTCTTCCTGGGCGTGTACTCTCTGGGCTGGAGAGAACTCAACTGGAACCAGCTTGGGCTGCTACTCACTCAGCAACATGAGGGCGATGACTCAGGAACCAAACACATGGAAAGACAATGCAATGTCTTTATTGATCAGAGAGCCATGGCTTTTAAAAGACAGACCCAGAATTGTCAAGTCGGAAACGGAAAATGGCTAGGAAAGGGGTGGAGAAAGGCAAAATGGGGCTGGAAAGGTAGGAACTTCCTTAGCAACTGTTGCAAGGGTTTTAACTGCATAGGATTAATTAATACCCTGGAAGCAGGTCTCAAGGGTAGAAATAAGATAGATCAAAGGAATGGAATGGGTGGGAATCTTTCAGGCAAAACAATGATTATGTAGATAGGCCATAGTATCAGGAATGCAGGGTGCTTTGTGAGTCCTGCCAAGCTCAACCACATCCTCACAATTTCCTGACATCTCCCCCTTTCTTTTTATCTAATGGCCATAGTATCAGGAATGCAGGGTGCTTTGTGAGGCTCCTCACAATTTCCCAACAAGGAGCATCACTAAAAATAAAATGACTGCCTGCATGCAAAGGTGGGAAAACTGAGACTATTCTGTTGACTGTGCAGGGGAGTGTTATGCCATTGGCGGGTTGGAGAAACCAAAGTGTGATGTTGAACTCTCTTGTTGGCCTGTGCACCTCCCAGTCCTCCATTGCCCTTTCTCTCTCTGTGTCATACCCTATAAATACTGGAAGACTCCAGCTAGAGTGCTACATGTAAGTAAACAACTGAAGCTATCCTTAATGCACAAACAAAAAAAAGAAGAGAAAGAAATTCCATGTAAAATCAAAGTGATATTTCTTAAAGAAAATGTGTCCATAGTAGAAGTCCATAAATATGAAGAAATGGACAACTTGCTAGAAGATTTAGAAGAGTCATCATAACGACATTTAAAGAAATTAGAAACCCTCAACACATAGAAGCAGATTAATAAATACATACAGGGATCAAGGGAATATACACCAAAGAGGCTGAAGATTGAAGGGAAAATTCCAGCAGGTTTATAGGGCATAAAGTGCAATTAACTGAAATTCATGCTAGCTTGCAAATCTTAAGTAGTAGACTTGATCATGCAGAGAAGATATATCAGAATTAAAGCATAAAGTCACTACAGTGTCTCAAATGGAAGAAACAAGAAAGGTCAACCTCTATTAGAAAATCTAATATAAAGAAAGGTAGTAGGAATTCCAGAGAAGAGAGAGAGAAAGAGAACAAAGGTTTTAAATTTTTAAAAAATATTTATGCATTTATTTATTCTCTTTTGTTGTCTTTTTTATTGTTGTAGTTATTATTGTTGTTACTGATGTCAACATTGTTGGATAGGACAGAGAGAAATGAAGAGAGGAGGGGAAGACAGAGAGGGGGAAATAAAGAGAGACACCTGCAGTCCTGTTTCACTGCTTGTAAGTGACTCCCCTGTAGGTGGGGAGCCTGGAGCTCGAACTGGTATCCTTATGCCAATCCTTGCACTTTGTGCCACGTGTGCTTAACCCACTGCACTACCACCAGACTCCCCCAAAGATAATTTTTTAAGAAAACAGTTGCTGGGGGCCAGGCAGTGGCACACCTGGTTAAGCGCACACATTACAGTCCATAAGGTCCCAGGTTCAAGCCCCTGGTCCCCGCCTGTAGAGGGAAAGCTTCACAAGTGGTGAAGCAGGGCTGCAGATGTCTCTCTGTCTTCCTATCCCTCTCTATCACCCCCAATTCCTCTCAATTTCTCTCTATTTATTTTTTTATCTTTTTTTAAAATATTTTATTTTATTTATTTATTCCCTTTTGTTGCCCTTGTTGTTTTATTATTGTAGTTATTGTTGTTGTCGTCATTGTTGGATAGGACAGAGAGAAATGGAGAGAGGAGGGGAAGACAGAGAGGAGGAAAGAAAGATAGACACCTGCAGACCTGCTTTACCGCCTGTGAAGCGACTCCCCTGCAGGTGGGGAGCCGGGGTTCGAACCGGGATCCTTATGCCGGTCCTTGTCCTTGAGCCACCTGCGCTTAACCTGCTGTGCTACAGCCCAACTCCCAATTTCTCTCTATTTCTATCCAATAATAAATAAATAAAAACAAAACAAAACAAAAAAACAAAACAAGAAAACAGTTGCTGAAAAATTTTCAAATCTGGGCAACAGGAAACAGAGTGAACACCCAGTTTCCAAAATCCAAAACAAATGACACCAAGGAATATCATCATAAAATCATCAAAAGTCAAAGACAAAGAAAAATATTGCAGGTTATGAGAGGGAGAAAGAAAGTGACACACAAAGAAGCACTATCAGACTCTCAGCAGACTTCTCAACAGAAACTATGCAGGCTAGGAGAGAAAAGAATAACATACTTGAAAAGCTAAAAGACAACAAGATCACTTACCTAGTAAAATGTATACTACACTATGTAATAGGACTTGGGTTTGAGTCCTTTGCCACCATAAGAGAGCACCTGCAGGAGGGGGTTTCATGACTGATGATTTGATGCTGCAGTCTCTCTCCTTCTATCTCTGTTTCTCTCCCTTATCTTTTTCTCCCTCTCTGTCTTTCATCCTTTAACAAAGAGAAAATAGTCAACATGTAGGCATGGAGCCCCAGTCTTAACCCAGGTGGCTGTTGCTGCTGCTGCTACTACTACTACTAATGATAATAAAGCCATGAATACTTTAACTTGAAAAATTATTATTCAGATATGATGATGAAATACAGACCTACTCAAATACATACAAATTAATGAGTGACTCTTAGACTCAAAAACCCATGGTGGTTATCAAAAGGAAAGCTGGGGGAGGGGATGGTGGAATAAGCTGGGATAGATAGAGGGTTCCATTTGGTTTGATGGCACTTGCAGGAACTTTGTTGGTGGGTGCAGTGAGTTGTATACCTATGCGCAGGTATAAAATCATATTCCCAGGGGTTGGATGGTAGCACAGCAGGTTAAGAGCACATGGCGCAAAGTGCAAGGACTGGTGTAAGACCCCGGTTCAAGCCCCCGGCTCCCCACCTGCAGGGGGGTCGCTTCACAAGCAGTGAAGCAGGTCTGCAGGTGTCTATTTTTCTCTCCCCCTCTCTGTCTTCCCCTCCTCTATTTCTCTCTGTCCTATCCAACAATAACGACATCAATAACAACAATAATACCCATCACAACAATAAAACAACCAGGGCAACAAAAGGGAAAAAAATAGCCTCTAGGAGTAGTGGATTCATAGCACAGGCACCAAACCCCAGCAATAACCCTGGAAGCAAAAAAAATCATATTCCCTAAATTTTTATACTGTAAATCAGTGTTAAACCTCTAAACCCCATCTGCAGGGGGAAAGCTTCACAAGTGATGAAGCAGGGTTGCAGGTGTCTCTCTGTTTCTCTCTATCACCCCTTCCCTCTAAATTTATGGCTGTTTCTTTCCAAATAAATAAATAAATAAAGATAATTTAAGGGAGTTGGGCAGTAGCGCAGAGGGTTAAGCACACGTGGCGCAAAGCACAAGGACCCGGCTCCCCACGTGCAGGGGAGTTGCTTCACAGGCGGTAAAGCAGGTCTGCAGGTGTCTGTCTTTCTCTCCCCCTCTCTGTCTTCCCCTCCTCTCTCCATTTCCCTCTGTCCTAACAACGACATAAATAACAACAACAATAATAACTACAACAACAATAAAAAACAACAAGGGCAACAAAAGGGAAAATAAAAAAATATTAAAAATTTTTTTTAAAAGATAATTTAAAAAGGAAGAAATAAAGGAAGGAAGGAAAGAAGGAAGGAAGGAAGGAAGGAAAGAAGGAAGGAAGGAAGAAAGAAAGAAAGAAAGAAAGAAAGAAAGGAAGGAAGGAAGAAAATAGAAAAAGATGGCTGTCAGGAGTAGTGGATTTGTAGTGCTTGGTGGTAATAGAAAACAAAGTAAAATAAAGTAAAGCCCACAGTCTTTCCACTGTCATAGAGCTGCACCATGCCACTGCTCTGCTAGCAACAATGGCAAATGGTGAGCACTATGTTGTTAATTCAATATATCTGATATGTTCCATTACTCACTCCTCCACCAAAAATCCACTACTGTCTATATATCCATCCACCTTCAAGGGTTAGTGTGTTTTCCGAGATCGGGTGAGATTGGGCGTATTCAGGGTAGTGTGGTCATAGACTAGTGTGTTTTCTTTTCTTTTTTAAAATATTTATTTATTCCCATTTATTGCCCTTCTTGTTTTATTGTTGTAGTTATTTTGTTATTGATGTCATTGTTGTTGGATAGGATAGAAAGAAATGGAGAGAGGAGGGAAAATCAGAGGGGAGAGAAAGATAGACACCTGCAGACCTGCTTTACGGCTTGTGAAGCAACTCCCCTGCAGGTAGGGAGCTGGGGGCTTGAACTTGTGCTTTGTGCCAACTGCGCTTAACCCACTGCACTACCTCCTGACTCCCTGACTAGTGTGTTTTCTGAGTCTGTAAGTTGTGCTCTGGTTTTGTTTCTTTCGGTTCATTGTTCTCTGTGTAATTATTATAGGGAAGCATAATTTGCTATCAGCTGTTCCATCATGGCTCCTGCATTTTCATGGTAATAAACACTTGTAGCTCTTTGGGGGCCTGGCCGTGGCACACTTGGCTAAGCACACATCGTGCTAATCGCAAAGACCCGCACAAGAATCCCAGTTCGAGCCCCTGGCTCCCCACCTGCAGGGAGCGGGGTACCTTCACAAGTGGAGAAGAAGGTCTGCAGGTGTCTCTCTCTCTCTCTCTCTCCCTATCTTCCCCTTCCCTCTCAATTGCTCTCTGTCCTATCCACCCCTCCCCCCAAAAAATAGAAAAAATGGCCACAGGAGAAATGGATTCGAAGTGCAGGCACTGAGCCCCAGCAATAACCCTGGAGGCAAACAAAACAAACAAAAGAATTCGTATCTCTTTCATTCCATCTCCTATGAAGCCTATAAAAACATGGTTATATGAACATGGTAGATGCTGTAATGATGCAGAATTTCATTATTGATGTTGTTTGATCTTTATTATTTCATTTTACTCCTAGTGTGCATATTTAACAATTTACTGCACCAAAATGGAACTGAATGAGAAAAGAGGCAATAACACATTGAAGCCAAGGGTAGAATGGTTATATTTCCAAAGGTTTTGTAGATCAAAAAAAAAGTAGTTAAGCACCATCATCATTAGCTGTTTGATTAAGCTTGGAAGTGTGTATGTGAACTTGGGACTACATTGAGCAACCTCATCAAGGAGTATTCCTCTGCAGGCTCTGATTATGGTAGTCCCTTCTGCAGCTAACAGAGTCTCAAGGACGCAATCTGTTGAGAGTCTTATATCAATCAAAGCTACAGTGTTTAGACCAATTTTTGGTAGATATTTTTAAGATGGCCACAGTATAGTTATTAGTTCTTAACAAAGGAAGCCAGTCAATTGTTACACTTGTTCAATATAAATGTCTATTATTTTGCCGTCAAAGATATGACTAGGGTTTGGTTCCTGCAGCATAGTGCTACTGTTCCTAGTAACCATTTTCTTTTTCTCCTTCCTCTGTCTTGATAAGGTATAAGAGACACAGAGAGACAGAGAAAAAGACAGATACCTGTAGCACTGTTCCACTGCTTATGAAGCTTTCTACCCTGCAGGTGCCACGAGCTTGAACATAAATTCTCACAGAGAGTAATGTGTATTCTTTACTGGGTAAGTCACTATCCCACCCCCAGATGTCTTATAAAAAAATATATAACACTGATTCCAGATGTTCTGCAATAAGAATTAAATTTCCCTGAAACTAATGAGAAAATTAAGTATTCCACAATGGAACATGACAGTGGGTTGTTTTCATTCATTGATTTGTTCGATGCATAAATTCTTGTCTTATTAATTCCTACTACCACTGATAATGCACAAATAGAAGACACTTTTTAGAAATTAAATGTACCATTGTCAGGAGAACTACTAGCTTCCATCTCTAACTTATTTTAAAATATGAAAGACAAAGTCCCATTTTATGATCATATTATGGTACTTGAAGGTGAGCTTTAGGGGCTATCTACAGAGTTCTGAGATGCCTAAAGTTATCCAGAGTGTGAAAGCAGAATTTACAAGTATGAGGCATTAGTGATAATCTTTGGCACCACATATGCCAGAGTGATTCTCTGGTCTTTCTCATAAAAATAAGTGAATATAGGTTCATAAGGCTTCAATCTTGCTTCAAAGCTTATCCAGAAAATACTAGGTGGCTTTGTTGGAAAATGATTCAGGATAATAAAGGAGTCTTGAATCTAAGCAATCTTGCTCCTTGATTTTATATTTTACATATTTTATTCATTTATTAATGAGAGGGATAGGAGAAAGAGTGGAATAGAGAGAGAGAGAACCAGACATCACTTGGGTACACATACTGCAGGGGATTCAACTCAGGACCTCATGCTTGAGAGTCCAAGACTGTAACATTGTGCCACCTCCTGGACCATGCAACCTTGCTCCTTGAATTGTGCCATCTTTGAAAAATTGTTTCACACAAAGTCTTATAGACAGATGAATGAGGAGTCTAAAAATGTGTTATTTGCTTTCCAGTTTGGCACACAACTAGAATTTTAAACTCGTTTTTATGGACTAGTGCCTAGGTGAGGAGTGGCTTGGCCAAACCCAGTCTAGTTACAAGCGACATACCCCAGGGAGTCAGTGCCCAAATTTGGAGTCCTTACATCCTGAACATTCCTGACAATCCTGAGAAATTCACCATGCCTAAGTTTAGATACCCCAAGTACTTGACATGTAGTAGGGAACTACTGAATTAAGCTGTGTTAGGAGACACTGAAAGTTTAATTATTAAACTAAACCTCTGCTTTAAAGAATGCTCAAAATGGCATATGCTTGAGAACGTTTCTCAGCTTCCAAACTCACAGCATCTGCATTTCTCAGATGTTTGCCCTTGATCTTATGACCTTTTCTCTACAGTCCCGAGAGTGCTGGGAACACTCACAAGCTGAATGATGGGAGCAAAAACTAGACAGATAAGGAATTTTTCCCCATATAAACCCTAAGGTATTTAGTTTTAGAATAGGCCTGACATTCCCTTCAGCCATTAACTTTGTTTAACATATCTTGTGGTAACTTTACTTCTTTAGTTGAGACCACTAATGCCTAAGCCTACTAAAGCTCTATAACCTGCTTGGCAAATCATGCTGGCATTTCCTGCCCCTGCTTTGCTTTCCACATGGCTAAGACCCTTCTAGCCCAGTGTGTGTCTGTGTGTGTGTGTGTGTATACATATACGTATACATATACATATACATACACATACACATACACATACACATACACATACACATACATATACATATACATTCTTTTTTCCCCCAGAGCACTGCTCAGCTCTACCTTATGGTGGTGCTGGGGATTTAACCTGAGCTTTGCAGCCTCAGGCTTTGCAGCCTTTTTGCATAACCATTATGCTGTCTCCCTGGCCCTAGGTTAGTATTTTCAAACTGTTGACTATTGTTCAGAGTATGAGTGCTCTTTGTATTATTATATAACGTGCATAGATACATACGCATATGTACCTGTGATTAAAACAAAAGTGCATGAAAACAGACTTGTCCTTTTTTGCATATGGTACTCTAGGCCAGGGATTATGGCCAACACCAACTCCAATCCTAGCCTTTCCCTTTGTGACCAATGACCTAAAAATGCATACACTTTTAATGGTAAAAAACAAACAATTTCAGGGATCAAGAGGTAGCCCAGTGAGTAAGGTACATGAGGTCCCTAGTTCAATCCCTGGGATCCCACGTGTCTGGGGTACTCCCCTTTTCATTTTGTGTTAATAATTAACCCTTTTTTAAAAATCCAAAGAGCACCCTTTATACTGAACCATATTTATGGCATGCCCTGCTCTATACATTTATATTTACCATATCATTAATCTCCATTAAAAACAATATTTTTTTTACTGAAAACTCATAACCATAATAAAATGGTGGTTAAGATTTTTTTCCCACTGTACCCATAGTACTTCTTCTTCTAGCGTTTGCCTTTCTTCCATAGCCAGTCAACAGCGTCAGGTTGAGCCTGATGTCTGCTTGTTGCTGGCTTTGAAAGTGACTGGGATCCATGTGGATTCAGTCGGCTAGGAAGGATCATCAGTTTCCCCAATAAATGGGTACTCACGGGATGCACCACGAGAAGGTCGATCCAATGCATCCCACCCATAGTACTGAGTGCATTGATAAATACTTTAGGAGATGCATTTAGTTAATACTCTCTAAGTTAGGAAGTATTAGTATTATTTTTTATAGACGAGGTAACAAATAGCTTAGAAATATAGCTTGAGAAGGTTGTATCACTTGCTCAGGGTTATAAACCCACGAAACAGTTACTGGGATTGTTTTTTAAAATTTTTTATTTACAAAAAGGAAACATTGACACAACCATAGGATAAGAGGGGTACAGCTTTGCACAATTCCCACCACCAGAACTCTGTATCCCATACTCTCCCCTGATAGCTTTCCTATTCTTTAAGCCTCTGGAAGTATAGACCCAAGGTCATTGTGGGATGCAGAATATTGAAGGTCTGGCTTCTGTAATTGATTCCCTACTGAACATGAGCATTGACAGGTGGATCCATACTCCCGGCCTGACTCTCTCTTTCCCTAGTGTGGAAGGGGTCCAGGGTTGGTGGGGTTGTCTTTCCAAGGAATTATGGTTGGCATCCTGCTAGCATCTGGAACCTAGTGGTTAACAAGAGAGTTATCATACAAAACCAAACAAATTGTTAACCAATCATGGACCGAAGGGCTGGAATAGTGCAGATGATGAGCTGGTGGGCCCTCCATTTTGTAGAAAGCTAGTAGGCATATTTTAAATTCCAAAGGGCCTGTGGCTATACTATTTTTTTTTTCCTTTTTATTTTTGCCCCTGAGCCTGAAATCTGATATGCCAGTGGGTCCAAGTTATTGTCTGGGGAGATGATGTCATGGCTGAAAAAAGGACCAGAAAGCTGGATCAGGGAAGAAGAGTAGCTCCCTAATATGGGAAAGGGGTACAAATATTGTGACTGTAAACCCCATCAATTTGAAGTGATGTGGGGCTCATAATTATCTCAGAAGCCTGTGTGACCTCAGCATCCCTCTAGATCTGAACTCACATTCTGTGGTCATGAGTAGGAACATTCTATGCTGCCCCAATGCCGACCCATCTTCCTCAGGTGTAGCACAGAGTATGTTGTCCATCCTCCGAAGGGAGGATGGAACATTCTCTACCACTGTTGACCCAAGTTGAGGGCAAGGTCCTATGGGGGCCCACAAAGGGGTCTATTTTGTTGTTCCTGATAGAAATAACTGGTAACAATGGAGAGAGGGATTTATTTGAGGTCTAGGCACATCAAGTCTGTTTGGGAATTTCAGGACTCCTGGATTACGGCCCCAGCTGTGTTGTTTTGTTTTCCCTCTTCTCTCTCTGGGTCCCAATGGAATTGGAGTTCAGAGCTCTCTGGACATTTCCCCCTAACATTTACACCTCTGTGAGTATAGACCAACATTCTTTATGGGGTGCAGAGGTTGGAAGTTCTGGCTTTTGAAATAGTTTCTCCACTCCACATTGGCATTGGCAGGTCGATGCATGCCCTCACCCTGTTTCTATCTTTCCCTGGTGGAGTAGGGTTCTGGAGAGGTAAGGTTCTGGACACACTGGTGAGGTCATCTCCCCAGAGAGTGCAGGATGAAATCATAGTAGTGTCAGGCCTTAAGCCAGCACCCCCCCTTAACATGAAGCAGGTCTGCAGGTGTCTATCTTTCTCTCCCCCTCTTGTCTTCCCCTCCTCTCTCCATTTCTCTCTGTCCTATCCAACAACAATGACTTCAATAACAACAACAATAATAACTATAACAATAAAATAATAAAGGCAACAAAAGGGAATAAATAATCTTTATTTTCCTTTTTGTTGCTCTCAGTTTTTGTTTGTTTGTTTTATCATTGTTGTTATTGATGTCATTGTTGCCAGATAGGACAGAGAGAATGGAGAGAGGAGGGGAAGACAGAGGGGAGAGCGAAAGACACCTGCAGACCTGCTTCACCACTTGTGAAGCAACCCACCTGTAGATGGGGAGCCGGGGGGTTTGAACCGGGATCTTTGTGCTTTATGACACGTGCACTTAACCCTCTGTGTGTGCTGCCTGACCCCCTGTACAAAACACTCCTTATAAGAGATTTTAGTATTTTCTTTTGTGATCCTCATAATGATACTGTGAAGTAGATGCTAACCCAATTTTACAGAAGAGAAAATGCTGTTGCAAATTTTCTGTAAAACTATGACTATTCTAAAATTTGATGTTGAACTGAACAAAAAATACTTGAAAGTACACATAAAGATGTCTAGCATTGTTAGTCACTAGGAAAATGCAAATCAAAACCATGGTGAAACACCACAATACACCCACTAGGATGAGCATTATATATATATATATATTATATATAATATATATTATATATATAATATATATTATATATAATATATATAAAAAATATATATATATTTTTTTTCTTTTGGAGGTGGCAGAGAGCTTTATTGTGCAGTGCTCAGGAGCTCTTGGTGGGGTGGGCGTGCCTCCTCTTGACCATCACGGGCTTCTGACTGCGCAGGATGGCGCTGGCCCTGTGGATGGCAGTCATTCGCAGGTCCGGCCTGTACTTGTTCTTGCGGATCATGTGTCGGATGCTGCTCAGCGTGGCCCGGGCGTTCTTGTTGATAGTGGTGCGCACGTAGGAGGTGGCCAGCTTCTGCTGGCCATTCCTGCGCTTCATGACGACCACCACGCGTCTTTCGGTGGATCAGCCTGTTGTTGCGGTGGATCAACCTGTTGTAGCGGAAGGAGTTACCGGCCTTGAGGTTGTTGGGCTCCGTGCTATATGTAGGTCTGCTGGTTCCTCTTGATGAGGAAGCTGAGGATGAGCATAATTTTTAAAAAGATCTGTTTCTTTTTTAAAAATTCTTTAATTATCTCTCATGCCTGAGGCTCCAATGTCTCAGATTCAATCCCCCACACCACCATAAGCCAGAGCTGATCAGTGTTCTGGTTAAATAAATTAAATAAATAACAATTTAAAAAATTTTAATTATCTTTTTTATTTGATAGAGACAGCCAGAAATCAAGAGAGAATGGGATGATAAGGAGAGAGAGAGACAGAGAGACACCTGCAACACTGCTTCACCACTTGCAAAGCTTTCCCCCTGCAGGTGGGGACTGGGGGCTTGAACCTGGGTCCTTGTGCATTGTAACATGTGCACTCAACCAGGTGCACCACCACCTGCCCCCCCCCATCTGTTTCTTTATTAGTAGTGAAAGAAGAGAAAGAGAGAAAACCTGAGCACCTCTCTGGTGCATGTGATGCTGGGGATTGAACTCGGGATCCCATGCACGAGAGTTCAATGTTTTATCTACTGCACTATCTTCAAGGACATGAGTATAATTAAAAAAAATTTGGGGGGGGGATTAATGGTTTACAGTAAGTACAACTGTTGGTAAATACGTAAAATTTCTGTTTTCTGCAAAACACTTTCAACCCAAGCCTAGGTCCTTCTTCATCATCATGTATCAGGACCTGAATGGCCCCTCCCAGAGTCCTTTACTTTAATGCCAAATCTATCAAACCCAGTCCAAGCTCTACTTTGTGTTTCATGACAGATGCTAAAGGATAATTCTTTTGCTTTTTTTTTTTTTTTTTAATTTCAGAACACTGCTTAGCTCTGGCTTCTGGTGCTGCTTGGGATTGAACCTGGGATGTTTGGTGCCCCAGGCATGAATGTCTTTTTGCATAACTATTTATCAAAAACTGTACTGTAAAGTTACTCATAAGAAAAAAAAAAAAAAAACTTGCTATATTACCCAACAATTCCATTCCTGGCCATACATATTCAAAATAGTTGAAAATAGAATGCAAATACCTGTGCATAGGTATTTGCACAGGTACCTGTGCACACATTCACAGATACATTATGATAGTCAAAAGAGGAAATAATCCTGATGGATCTATAAGTAAAATGCTGTTATCCATACAATTAAATATTATTCTGCTATAAAAAAGAAGAAACTAATGATAGATGAAATACCATGGGGAGGGGAGATAACATAATGCTTATGCAAAGAGACTGTCATTCCTGAGGCACTGAAGTCCTAGGTTCAATCCCCGACAACCACCTTAAGCCAGAGCTGAGCGGTGCTCTGGTAAATAAAAAGAGAAAGAAAAGAAAAGAAAAAATAAACACCATGGTGAACTCTTGCAAAAAAGAAATTAGGGAAGTGATGGAGGTTGGGCAGAAGTCATGGAGAGGGTGCATGAAGCAGTGCTGAAGCTGTCTCCTTCTCCCTCGCTCTCAATTTCTCTCATATAAAATTAAAAAAAGGAGACTTCCGGAGGCAGGGCTACAAGCAGTAGCAGATGTGTTTCTCTCCTCTCCTCTCCCAGATCAACTAGAAATACCAAAGGAAACCACCTGGGACCGAAACAAGACAGGACTAGAACAACTTCAGGAACCCACAAATCACCAATGAGTGCAAACATGTGTGACTGGTGGACAGAGATAAGCCTAGGGAGAGATTAAGTGGTTGGTAACAGTCCGGCAGTATATCAGTTGACACACCACCTCTAGTCTGTTCCACCAACAAGGGGACAGCTGAAGGGAGGAGAGGACTCCCCTGAAACTCACCACGTGTAACTCTAAGTCTCCATTGCCATTGCCCTCAGAATCTGGAGCAGTGGCAGGGAGGCCCTGTGCTGACTGACACCAGGGAACAGACAACTAATTAGGAAACTCAGGAGAAGACCTATATCTCGGTGGCATAGTGGTGGCGCTGTGAAAGTCTCTTTGCATAACCACTGGATTATCTCTGCCACACCCTGCTTTATGTCTTGGTCAGGAGTCAGTGATTAAGCTAAGAAGCCTACTTATAGTTTGAAAGCCCTCAGGCTCCCTTAGCCTACAGGGAAGAAAAAGCACAAAAGAGGCTTTTAAGCCACTGAGCTCCAAATCTGGAATTAAAATACTACTTCTTCTTCTAGCGTTTGCCCTTCTTCCGTAGCCAGTCAACAGCGTCAGGTTGAGCCTGATGTAAAGTTTCGAGACCTCCTTTGAATCTGGAGAGGTGGCAGTCGTTGACTATGTGGGTCATAGTCTGTCTGTAGCCGCAGGGGCAATTTGGGTCGTCTCTGGCTCCCCAGCGATGGAACATAGCGGTGCACCAGCCATGGCCTGTTCGATAGCGATTGAGGAGGGCCCAATCATAACGTGCTAGGTCAAAGCCGGGTTGACGCTTGCAGGGGTCTGTGATGAGGTGTTTGTTCTTTACCTCAGCTGACTGCCAACTCTGTTTCCAAGAGACTGGAACAGAGAAGTTCAGTGTAGGCATAGGGGACCAGATTGGGTGACGAGATGTCAAGCGTTGGACAGGGTGGGCGAAGATATCCGCGTATATTGGCAGGTCCGGTCGAGCGTAGACGTGGGAAATGAACTTAGATGATGCCGCATCCCGACGAATATCTGGCGGGGCGATGTTGCTAAGAACTGGCAGCCATGGAACTGGGGTGGAACGGATACTACTGAAACAACTGTTAACTTTCACAACTGTGACCCCTTTAATTACCTTACTTAGACACAAGTCAATCCAGGCAATAGTGATCAGTAGTGATCAGTAATTTGAAAAGTACTGAGCGAGGAACCTCATAACATAATATATAAAATGGTTAAGCCAACAAGAAGAAATATCAGAGAAATGAACCAGCACCAGAGTCCAGCTAAAAGCCCCCAAAGGGTGAAGCACAAAATAATGAGGTCAACATCCAGACACTAGTTAAGGAAATAATCACAGGAGTGAGTAAAGAGTTTGAAATAATTGTCATCAGAAATGCAGAAACAACAAGTGAGACTCTGGAAGAAAACACTATCTCAAGGTTATTATAGAGCTGAAAGCTGAAATAGCTGAGCTAAGAACACAACTAGCTGAACAAGCTAAAACAGTATCAGAACAGCGAAACAAAATAGATGAACTCCAGAAAACAGTAGAGGGGAGAGAGAATAGAATCAATGAGGCTGAAGACAGAATTAGCAAGATCTAGGACGAATTAGAGACAACTAAAAAAGAAGTAAGAGATCTCAAAAAGAGATTAAGAGATGCTGAGAACAACAACAGAGTCCTATGGGATGACTTCAAAAGAAACAATATACGCATTATTGGCATACCACAGGAAGAAAGAGAAGGAGAGGAAGAAAGCATTTTCCAGGCCATAATAGCTGAAAACTTCTCTAGTCTGGACTACATCAAAGACATAAAGGTTCAAGAAGCCCAGAGGGTCCCAAACAGAATTAACCCATATTTAAAGACACCAAGACACATCATATTTAGAATGGAAAGGAATAAGGATAACGAAAGGATCCTGACAGCTGCAAGAGAAAAACAAAGACTCACCTACAGAGGAAAACCCCTAAGATTAGCAGCAGACTTCTCCACACAAACACTACAGGCCAGAAGAGAATGGCAAGATATCTATCAAGTACTCAATGAGAAAAGCTTTCAACCAAGACTACTGTAACCTGCTAGACTGTCATTCAGACTAGATGGAGGCATACAAACCTAATCAGACAAGCAACAGTTGAAGGAATCAACTATCACCAAGGCTGCCCTTAAAGAAGTTCTGAAAGGTCTCCTATAAACAGTCAGACCACCATTAATAGGCCATATATCAGAACACTCTAAAACTCTACAATAATGGTGTTAAAATATCTTCAATCTTTGATATCAATAAATGTCAATGTCCTGAATTCACCTACTAAAAGACACAGAGTAGGAAGATGGATAAGAAAACACAACCCAACTATATGCTGTATACAGGAAACCCACCTAACTCAACAAGACAAACATAGACTCAAAGTGAAAGGATGGAAAACTATCATACAGGCCAATGGTCCACAAATAAGGGCAGGAACAGCGATTCTCATATCTGACACGATAGACTTTAAAATAGATAAGATTTAAAAAGATAGGAATGGACACTACTTAATGCTCAGAGGATCAGTCTATCAAGAGGTCTTAACAATTATTAACATCTATGCACCCAATGAGAAGCCATCTAAATACATCAAATGTCTACTGAAAGAGCTACAGCAGTATATTAACAGCAACACAGTCATAGTAGGGGACTTCAACACCCAACTCTCTCAACTTGACAGATCATCCAGACAGAAAATCAATAAAGACATAAGGGAGCTAAATGAGGAGATAAATAAACTAGAACTATTGGACATTTTCAGAGTCATTCATCCCAAGAAACTGGAATACACATTTTACTCAAGTGCACATGGGTCATTCTCAAGGATAGACCATATGTTATTAGGTCACAAAGACAACATCAACAAATTCAAGAGCACTGAAATCCTCCCAAGCATCAGAAAAGAAAACACAAGTAGAACCTGAACAGGAATTGGTGTATTGCACCAAAGTAAAAGACTCTGGGTTGGGTAGGTGGGGAGAATACAGATCCAAGAAGAATGACAGAGGACTTAGTGGGGGTTGTACTGTTATATGGAAAACTGGGAAAGGTTATGCATATAGAAACCATTGTATTTACTGTCGAATCTAAAACATTAATTCCCCAATAAAGAAATTAAAAAAAAAGAAATTAAATGAAGGAAGTAAAATGCAAAAGATCAAATATTGTATGACTTCATTTATAGTCATACCTCAGCATTCCAGCACTCCTTGGCTTCTAAACTTGAATTTGTTACTCAATGCATATTGATGAGGTAGGTAAATAAGTCAGTAATTAACACCTACTGGAGCAGAGAGTCCCCATCCATCTTGCTGTCGCATTGTGAGTGGGTGGCTTGGAGGCCTTCATCTGGAGACTGAAGGGTTCACGCTCAGGATGCTGGTGAATGTAGGACCTGGAGATCCAGACTGAGCTGGAGAAAGCGCTGAGAGACATCATTCTGGCAAAGGGTCACTTCCGGGTCCTCTTCCACTGCTTCAGGGAAACATTCACAACACAGCAACCTCCACAAGGGTGGGTCTGAGACACTATCTTCAATACTGTCTAGTCCTCTGGTACCTCCTTGTACCACGAGCCTGCGAGTTTGCAAGTCAGGAGGAGGGGTGGCACGCCTTCACTTGGACCTCAGTCCCCAACAACACCACTGGACAGAGCAGGGTATGTCCACCTCTCCTGCAGGGTGTACCGGGTGCTAGCTGCTGGACTGTGTGCCCTCTGCCAGAAGTCCCTGAGCAAGTAGTGAAGTCCGCCCGCTGTGATGGTTTTGCAGTAGCAGCCTCTTCACACAAATGCTCGTGGAGTGATCTGTGACCATTAAAAAAAAAAAAGTTCTGGTCGAATCTCGCGAGAAAATCCACATGTGACTTTTTCACACTCACTTACACCTGGCATTTCCTGCGCTATCTGTGTCACAGGGGGAAAGACCCAGCCGTGTCTGCTTGCAACAGGTTTGGTGTAGTCGATATCGTGCTTTGAGCTGGGTTGGTCGTGCAAATGGGTCTAGCAACGCCATTTCCCCTTGCTTAGAGGAATGTCGCAGAGACTGCTCTGGACAAGAGGCAGGCGGCGCGCTATTATGAGAAGAAAGGTGATGCTGCAGCACAAGGTGAGGCTGTTGGAGGCCACCCAGTGTACTGGGGACAAGGAGGCTGCTTAGGACCCATTTTAAAAGGTATTCCCTTTTGTTACCCTTGTTTTATTGTTGTAGTTATTACTGTTGTCGTCATTGTTGAATAGGACAGAGAGAAATAGAGAGAGAAGGGGAAGACAGAGAGGAGGAGAGAAAGACAGACACCTGCAGACCTGCTTCACCACCTGTGAAGCGACTCTCCTGCAGGTGGGGAGTCCGGGGCTCCAACCGGGATCCTTACACCGGTCCTTGCGCTCAAGGACCCTTTTTTTTTTTTTAAATAGGTGGCCACTTCTCCAGGGCCCTGGAGCTAGTTTTCACTTCAGCAGTTGTTCCTTCCACTCTATCTCCTTATCATCCTTATAAGGCCATCAACTTCTCTCAGCAAAGGTAAAGTGAAACTAGCTTTTATTTTACCTGTTTATTGTTTTTAATTTATGTCTGTAATAGTTTCAAGGTCTAGTATCAAAAAACAACCCTGAGTAGGGGAGATAGTATAATAGTTAACCAAAAGGCTTCAAGATCCCAGACTGAATCCCTTGCACAACCGTAAGCCCATGCTGAGCAGTGCTCTGGTACCTCTCTCTCTCTCTCTCTCTCTTTCTCTCTCGCTCTCGCTCTCTCTTCCTCTCTGTATCTCTCTCTCTCTCTCTCTCGTGCTCTCTCTTCCTCTCTGTATCTCTCTCTCTCTCTTTTTATTTTATTTATTTAATTAATTTATTTATTTTAAGTTTCCCTGAGATTTACTTAGGATCCTGTAGCCTTTTAAAAAAAATTTAAAAATATTTATTTTGTTCCCTTTTGTTGCCCTTTTTTTTATTGTTGTAGTTGTTATTGTTATTGATGTCATCGTTGTTGGATAGGACAGAGAGAAATAGAGAGAGGAGGGGAAGACAGAAAGGGGGAGAGAAAGAGACACCTGCTGACCTGCTTCACCGCCTGTAAAGCGACTCCCCTGCAGGTGGGGAGCCGGGGGCTCGAACCGGCATCCTTAGGCCGGTCCTTGAGCTTTGTGCCACGTGCACTTAACCCGCTGTGCTACCACACGACTCCCTTATTATTATTATTTTTTTTACCATAGCACTGCTCAGCTCTGGCTTATAGTGGTGTGGGGAATTGAACCTGGGACTTTGAAACCTCAGGCATGAGAGTCTCTTTGCGTAACCATTATGCTGTCTACCCTCTGCCCTCTTCTTTGTATTTCTCTCATTAAAAATATTTTGAAAAGAAAGAGCCCCATCAATTTGTAAACTGCTAAATAAAATGTGAGATTTCTAGGGTTCAGAAATGGGTTACTTCAATGTTCATGACTTCTTATGGGGAAAATTTTGTTTGATGCTTGTCGTTTTCATCACTAGTTGTGACTTCCTGAACTATTTAATGATAAATACTGAGGTACCACTTAAATGAAATAGTGAGAATGGACAAATCCATAGAGATAAGGAGATAATTGGTGGTTACCCAGGGCAGAAAGGAAAGGAGAGGAGAAGAGTGTTATTTAATGGCTTTGGGATTTCCTTTTGAGGTAACGGAAATGTTCTGGAACTGAATAACAGTGATGGCTATACAAAATTGTAAATGTTCTGTGGGCTTGAGGGTGGGGTAATGTTTCTTGAGGAAGTGAAAATTGTACTTCAAAATACCTATAGCCTTGTATAACAAAGGTTAGCTCAAAGAACCAATTAGAACTAGTTAAAAAAAACACAACATTGTAAATGTACTAAATGCCACTGAATTGCATACTTAAAAATGTTTAAAATAAAGGGTTGGGTGGTAGCGTAGTTGATTAAGCATACGTGGTGCAAAGCACAAGAACCAGCATAAGGATTCTGGTTTGAGCTCCCCCCCCCCCCCCCGCAGGGGAGTCACTTTACAGGCAGTGAAGCAGGTCTGCTGGTGTCTTTCTTTCCCACTCTCAGTCTTCCCCTCCTCTCTCCATTTCTGTCCTATCCAACAATGATGACATCATCAACAACAATAATAATAACTACAACAACAATAAAAACAAAACAACAAGGGCAACAAAAGGGAAAATAAATACAAATAAATAATCAAAAAATGTTTAAAATAGTGAACTTCATGTTATTACAATTTACCTAAGCTTTAAAAAACACTAACAGCATAAAGTTTCGATATAATTTTAAATAATAGGGAGCCAGGTGGTAATGTACCAGTTAAGCAAATGTTCTGGGACACACTGTGATTTCCAGAAATTAAGTATCCCACAAAATGCTGATACTCAATAAGTATCTTGATTTAGAGCATGGATTTTTATTTTATTTATTTATTTATTCATTTTTCCCCCAGTGTTAACATTAGGGCTCTGCACTAGCACAATTCCACCATTCATAGTGGACTTCCTCTCCCCCCACCCCTAGATAGAGGGTTAAACAGAGAAGAAACAGAGGAGAGAGTGAGGAAGAAAGGAAAAGAGAGACACCACAGCATTGCTTAACCACTCATCTTCATGCAGGTGCTTCTCTGTGGTAGCCAGAAGTTTGAGTCTGAGTGCTATCTCATAAAGTGTGCACTCTAGTGAATGAACTATCTCCTAGTCCCTAGATTATGGGATTTGATAAGTGAGAATTAAAAAACCTGTGTCCTTCACTGACACAGAATGACTAGATGTCCTAAGACAAATTTTATTGTCTGATACTCATTTATGTCCTTATCCATAAATTCTGCATACTTGGTGCTGGTTATTATGAAATATTTTTTATATAAGTTATTGTTTTGCCCTACAATAATGACAATGGTTATATATACTCCCTCTTGTTTTCTTTCCTTTGTGTATGAATCAAGCATTTTCAAATCTCTGAGTGGCCATTAAAAGTCAACTGACTTTAGTTTGAACAGTAGCAGTGATGATTTGAATAGTTTTTATCTTCATATATGGTTTTCCATCATATGGAGATAAAACCATGTTTTCGTTTTTCTTAAACATCAAGAAATGTATCACATAAGCAGATCTTTCAGTAGTTTCCAAGTTAATTCCAGTCCACTGTAACTATTGTGTGGGACTGTATTCAAATACTTACTAAATTAGTATTATTAAGAATTTTGTACTTTATCTTAGCATGAAGTCTAAGAAGTAATATTACTACCAAAATGTCCACGTTGATTCCAACTAGAGCAAGTGTGGCATCTAGGATTTAACTGAAAAGACTTTAGTAAGAAAAAAGATACCTGCTTTTCTTTTCCCTGAGTAAAACTAAACTGCTACTGTGAATATTAAGACTGCTATTTTACATCATGGTAGCATCTGCAACTTGATGTCTGAAAATGAATTAAAGAAGAGTAAATGGTTTAATAATCAGGAACCTAAAGGCAAGAATATAGCAGATGAGATTTGGGGTCTCCATTTTGGAAAAAGCTAGTAGGTCTATTTTAGGTATATTCCAAGGGTCCCATGACTAGAAAGCTGGATCATGGAAGAGAGTAGTTACCAAATATGGGAAAAATATATTCTCTGGGCAGACAATTTCACCAATGTATTCTGAAACCCCACCTCTCTGGAGCCCTGCCCCACTAGGGAAAAATAGTGACAATTTGGGAGTGTGGATCGACCTGCCAATGCCCATGTTCAGCGGAGAAGCAACTACAGAAGCCAGACCTTCAACCTTCTGCACCCCATAATGATTCTGTGTCCATACTCCCAGAGGAATAAAGAATAGGAAAGCTTTTAAGGGATGGGGTGGGATATGGAACTCTGGTGGTGGGAAGTGTGTGGAATTTTACCCTTCTTATCCTATGACCTTGTCGATATTTTTATTTTATAAATAAATTATTTTAAAAAGACTGCTATTTCTTCCCTTTTTTGCATATGGCATTCTCCCAAATTTATAGAGCAGATCCTGACTCAGCTCCCAAAGAAACGTATAGTTCCCTTCCTATCATTAGTAACTATAAAGGCCAAAACATTAAGAGACAAAGGAAATTCATCTCCTTCACGGTTCAGATCCTCTGCTCTCTACCATACACAGTGCTGCCAACCTTTGCCCCTTCCCAACTCAACATTACTAAGCAAGAAAATGACCCTTCCAGAAGCAGGCCCTCTGACCACAGCTCATTTTCTGTCTCTGATTCTCCTGGGAATTAGGGAACATTAGAAGAACATAGCTGTGGGGCTTGGCTTCTGTAAAGACAACAACCCTCATGTTAATTTCTCTGTGGGACATTTTTGCTCCTGGTGAAAAAATCTGAAGTGCTGTTGGCTGAGTGCATGTATGCCAAGAGGAGGGTGGGGGTGGGGGTGGGAGTTGGAAGGGGAGTTAGATTGGTATCTGGGGCATAATGGTATAAACAGAGTTTTTTCTCCTTTCTTTCTTTCTTCCTTCCTTCCTTCCTTCCTTCCTTCCTTCCTTCCTTCTTTCCTTTCTTTCTTTCTTTCTCTCTTTCCTTCTTGTTAATTTGTTTACTTATGAAAGAGAGGAAACAAGCCAGAGCATTACTCTGGCTTATGAGGCACTGATAATTGAACTTAATACTTTACTTACTCAAATCTATGTACTCAAAAACCAAACTATTTCCATAGTAAGAGTTACATTTTGTGTCCCATACATTCTTGTTTTACCAATAACTGGGCCAAAGCTTGACTGTTCTTTGGCCTACTAGAGCCATAGGAACCAAATGATTAAAACCCTGTTTATTATTTTATTAAAAATATTTATTTATGGGGGCTGGGCAGTAGCACAGCGGGTTAAGCACACATGGCGCAAAGCACAAGGACCGGCGTAAGGATCCCAGTTCGAACCCCCAGGTCCCCACCTGGAGAGAGGTCGTTTTGCAAGTGGTGAAGCAGGTCTGCAGGTGCCTATCTTTCTTTCTTCTTCTTTGTCTTCTCCCCTCTCTTGATTTCTCTCTGTCCTATCCAACCACAACAACAGCAATGACAATAATAATGGCAACAACAAGGGCAACAAAATGGGAAAAGTAGCTTCCAGGAGCAGTAGATTCTGAGCACCAGTGATAGCCCTGGAGGCAAAAAAAAAAATTATTGGATTGGGATAGAGTGGAATTGAGAGAAGAGGAGGAGATGAAGAAGGGGAGAGAGCATGAGAGAGACACCTGCAGCACTGTTTCACTGATCATGAAGATTTCCCCCTGCAGGTGGGGACCAAGGGCCTGAACCCAGGTCCTTGCACATTGTAATATGTTCACTCCACCAAGTGTCCCACTGCCAGGCCTCCATTTTTCTTTTTCTTTTTCCTTTTTTTCTTTTTGCTTCTAGTGTTATGGCTGCAGCTCAGTGCCTACACTATGAACCCATTGCTCCTGGAGGTTATCTTTTCCCTTTTTGTTGCCTTTATTATTTATCATTGTTGTTATTGTTACTGTTGGATAGGAGAGGGCCGCAGGTCTCTCTGTCTCTACCTTACCTCCCTCTCAACGTCTCCCTGTTCTATCAAATTAAATTAAAAAATTTTTTTCTTAAAGAGCAGTGCTGTCAAATAGGAAAACAATATTCTTTCACTTTAGGAACATGGTAGTTCTTCACTGTGAGGCTCTGTGAATTTCTGTGAAGACATCTTCACTGTAAAACAATTGTAATATTGCACTGAGGCAAAATAAAGAGATTTAGCTAAGTCCTCATTCTTATAAACCAAAGGTTAGTCTTTTGAAGGCAATTCCTTACATTTGTCCTCTGACACTGTTGTAATAAACTTAATGCTAAACCCCTAAGAGTCCATTTCGGAGGCTGGGCGGTAGCATAACGGATTAGCGCACATGGCACAAAGCGCAAGGACCTGCCCAAGGACCAGCGTAAGAACCAGCGCAAGGACCAGTGTAAGAATCCAGGTTTGAACCCCGGCTCCCCACCTAGTGGGTGGGGAATTTTGCTTCGCAAGAGGTGAAGCAGGTCTGTAGGTGTCTTTCTCTCCCCCTCTCTCTCTTCCCCTCCTCTCTCCAGTTCTCTCTGTCCTATTCAACAACATTGACAGCAATAACAACAACAGTAATAAACAACAAGGGCAATAAAAGTGGAAAAATAGCTTCCAGGAACAGTGGATTTGTAGTGCAGGCACTGAGCCCCAGTGACAACCCTGGCAGCAAAAAGGGAAAAAAAAAGTTCATATTTACTTTTCTCTTTCCCTTTTACTTTTGTGCAATACATCAACTCCAATCCAAGTCCAGCTTTGTGTTTTCCCTTCTGTTCTTATTTTTCAACTTCAGCTTCTGTCTGTGAGTGAGATCATCCCATCTTCCATTTTAAGTATTATTCTGCTTCCAGGGAAGTAAATTCCCTTTGTTCCTAGAGCAGGGGGAGGTAGCAGGTGCATCCCATATGCCCTTCTGTAAATCTGACCTCTGTCACAGATTCTAGGCTACAGATTACATCTAGACTGGGTAGCTGGGGTGAACCTTGACAATTATAATTTCTGGGTATAGACTGCCTTGATAACTGGATTGGGTGGTGGTGGTGCTGTAGGTTGTAAATTGGTTTATTTAATTAGTAAAATGAAGCAGCAATAGCAAATATCTTCACAGACATCTAAGCAAATCCATTAAAATGATTAAATAGCCTCAAATTATTACACTTTATGGTTCTATAATTTCTGTAAGCTCCTACAGTTATTTAGGCTGTCATCTTCAGCTGTCTTTTACAAAGTTATAACAAATGTTACTGTAACATACCCTTTTTAAAGCTGTCTAAAATTTCTAGACAGTAGTATCCTCTATACACAGACTATTCATAGAGCATTTTACTAACATTTTAAATTTGGGACCCTGACTTAAAAAAAAATCAAAATTGTTTCATTTTGCTTACTGCTGGGGAGAGACATTTCCCCCTTTTTTTATTATACAAGATGGATTTCTTTTTTTTTCTTTTGATTAGTCCATCCATCCATTAATTTATTCAATAAATATTAGTTACTGTTTGTTATGTGCCAGTATCTGGGTGCTAAACCTAACCTCATGGACCTAGCATTACATGTCAATTAGAGAAGAAGGTAATAGACACATTAGTATGTAAGGGATTAAGAAAACAGTTTTATAGTTATTTCATACAAATCATATCACTTGTGAACATTAAATTTTATTTCTTTTTTTATTTATAAAAAGGAAACACTGACAAAACCATAGGATAAGAGGGGTACAACTCCACACAGTTCCCACCACCAGAACTCCATATCTCATCCCCTCCCTTGATAGCTTTCCTGTTCTTTAGCCCTGTGGGTGTATGGACCCAAGGTCATTGTGGGGTGCAAATGGTGGAAGGTCTGGCTTCTGTAGTTACTTCCCCATTGAACATGGGCGTTGGCAGGTCGATCCATACTCCCAGCTTGTCTCTCTCTTTCCCTAGTGGTGCGGGGTTCTGGGGAATCGGAGCTCCAGGACACATTGGTGGGGTTGTCTGTCCAGAAAAGTCTGGTTGGCCTCATGGTAGCATCTGTAACCTGGTGGCTGAAAAGAGGGTTAACATATAAAGCCAGACAAGTTGTTGACTAATCATGAACCTAAAGGCTGGAGTAGTGCAGATGAAGAGTTGGGATAGCTGTTTTGTAGATAGCTGTTTTGGGATAGCTAGTAGGCATATTTTAATGATATTCCAAAGGACCTGTGGCTATACTAGTTTTTTTTTCCTTCCTGAGCCTGAATTCTGATATGCAGGTGGATCCAAGTTATTGTCTGGGAAGGTGATGTCATGGCTAGAAAAAGGACCAGGAAGCTGGATCAGGGAAGAGAGTAGCTCCCAAATATGGGAAAGGTGTATAAATATTGCTGATTGTAAACCCCATTGATTTGATCTGATCTGGGGCCCATATTCAGCTTAGGAGTCTATGTGACGTCTGCATCCCTGTAGGTCTGAGCTCACATTCTGTGGTCATGAGCAGGAACATTTCAAGTTGCCCCAATATCAGGACCCGTCTTCCTCAGGTGTAGCCTCCCTTCAGAGGATGGAACATTCTTTACTGTTGTTGATCCAAGTTGAGGGCAAGGTCCTATGGGGGCCCTCAAAGGGGTCTGTTTTGTTGTTCCTGATAGAGATGAACAGTAGACTTAGATACCCTCCTCACCTATATCCTATTATACTTCTCTCACTCACTCCCAAGCTATCCTTATCAAAGCAAGGACTGCAAAAGCTGAATAAGGGCAAGAGACTGGCATACTTTTTTTTTTTTAATTTTTTTATTTAAGAAAGGATTAATGAACAAAAACATAAGGTAGGAGGGGTACAACTCTACACAATTCCCACCACCCAATCCCCATAACCCACCCCCTCCCATGATAGCTTTCCCATTCTCTAGCCCTCTGGGAGCATGGACCCAGGGTCGTTGAGGGTTGCAGAAGGTAGAAGGTCTGGCTTCTGTAATTGCTTCCCCGCTGAACATGGGCGTTGACTGGTTGGTCCATACTCCCAGTCTGGAGACTGGCATACTTTAACGATGACTCTTTAGTCACTGTCGGATCACCCCATCATCTGGGGCCCTATTCGGGGAGTCCTGAGATTCTCAAATAGACTTGATGGGCCTAGACCTCGAATAAATTTTATTTATTTTTTCATTATTTATTATTTTATTTATAAAAAGGAAACATTGACAAAACCATAGGATAAGAGGGGTACAACTTCACACAATTCCCACCACCAGATCTCCATATCCCATCCCCTTTATTGACCAATCATGGACCTAAAAGCTGGAATAGTGCAGATAAAGAGTTGAGGGGTCCTCCATTTTGTAGATAACCAGTAGGCATATTTTAGTTATATTCCAAAGGACCTGTAGCTATACTAGTTTTTTTTTTCCCCTTGAGCCTGAAATCTGATATGCAGGTGGACCCAAATTATTGTCTGGGGAGATGATGTCATGGCTGGAAAAGTATGCAAACAATTCAAGAAACCAACCACGTTTGACTAGGAAGAGTCTTCCACACAAGACTCTTTCCATACTGCAAGAAACAGTTTGAGGCTATTCATATTAAATCAGTACCTGGCAGGAGGCCTGCTAACCTTAGCTCACTAGTGATGCCTGACTAAACCAGGAGTGGGCATGAAACCTAAGAAAGCTACCTTACAGGTTGGCTGGTGGCCTATCAGTTGGCCTATTTTCAGTCTTGTTCAATAAGCATAATGGTAACAACATTGTATCTATCAGACTTGAATTGCCATATGGAACAGATTAAATGTTAGCTCAAGAAGCAAAAGTCTAAGGAGAATAGGGTCTGAGTCATGTAGTTGTTGAATTCCTATAGTCAAGGTTTAAAAATGCATTTGACTACCCAAACATAACCAGGTCTGAGAGTTTCTTTGTGTGCTATGGCTCCCAAATTTGAACATACATTACAATCACCATAACCAGGTCTGGGAGTTTCCTTGTGTACTATTTGTACTCCCAAATTTGAACATACATTACAATCACTTGTAGAGTGTTTTAAAAACACAGTTGGTAATTTCATTGCCATTAATTTTGGATCAGTGTGTCTGGGAATGGGAAACTGAGAATCTGCATTTTTTTTTTGCCTCCAGGGTTATTACTGGGGCCTGGTGCCTGCACTACGAATCCACCACTCCTGGAGGCCGTCTTTTTTCCATTGTTATTGTTGTTGCTATTATTGTTGTTGGATAGGACAGAGGGAAATTGAGAGAGGAGGGGCCGACAGAGAGAGGGAGAGAAAGAGAAAGACACCGACAGACCTGCTTCACTGCTTGTGAAGCGACTCCCCTGCAGGTGGGGAGCTGGGGGCTTGAACTGAGAGCCTGCACCTGTCCTTGTGCTTCACCTTGTGCCCTCAACCAGGTGCGTTACCCTCCCACCCCTGCCCACTGAAAATCTGCATTTTTAACAATTTCCTAGCTGATTCTGGTTCTGGTGCTTATAGATTCTCACTTTGAGAGTCATTGCTCTAGAGAAATCTTACTTCCATTCTAGTTGAATCTAGGTCCTGTTCTTGCAATTATGATTGAGCGGTTTATTTCCTGGATTCTGACATCATTCTATCCCAGAATTAAAATTCTTGATTTTCTTACTTTTTTTTTTGCAGATTGTTTCATCTATTTCCACATTATTTTAGCTAATTTGAGTAAGTCTTCATCACAAGATTAGTTCAGTGAAGAAAATATAGTAATATCTGTCATTAATTATATCTCTATACTAACAGAAAACATTCAATAAATGCTAACCAGCTACTCTCTCACATATTAATCACTCATATTTTGTGCCTAATTTCATTATTATAATATTGCTGCTTTTTTTTCTTTTAAAATGTTTTTAATTTCTTCTTGTCAAGTATGCAAGAGCCAATGTGCATCTATAGTTTTTCTTCCTGCAGTTGCAATGTTACATTCCATTATAACACACAAACACACACACAATATTACCCTGAAAAAAAAATAAGAAACTTCCCCGGGCAGAGGACCTCACCGATGTACCCTGGAATCCTACCTTTCCAGAGCCCTGCCCCACTAGGGAAAGATAGAAACAGGCTGGGAGTATGAATTGACCTGCCAATGCCCATGTCCAGCAGAGAAGCAATTACGGAAGCCAGACCTTCTGTCTTCTGCACCCCATAATGGTCCTGGGTCCATACTCCCAGGGGGATAAAGAATAGAGAAGCTTTTAAGGGGGGATGGGATACAGAACTCTGGTAGTGGAATTGTGTGGAATTGTACTCCTCTTATCTTATGATCTTCTCAATCATTATTAAATCAGTCAATAATAATAATAAATAAATATTAAAAAAACGAACTTTGTTGATGAAAGATTGAACTTTATCTGTGGCCCATGTGCATTGTTTCTTAAAAATTCGTGTACTGGGGGAGTTGGGCGGTAACGCAGAGAGTTAAGTGCACGTGGCACAAAGCGCAAGGACTGGAGTAAGGATCCCAGTTCGAGCCCCCAGCACCCCACCTGCAGGGGAGTCGCTTCACAGGCGGTGAAGCAGGTCTGCAGGTGTCTGTCTTTCTCTCTCCCTCTCTGTCTTCCCCTCCTCTCTCCATTTCTCTCTGTCCTAGCCAACAATGATGACATCAATAACAACAATAATAACTACAACAATAAAACAACAAGGGTAACAAAAGGGAATAAATAAGTTTTTTTTTAAAATAGTGTATTATTAAAATATCTTACCTATGAGACAAATTCTAATCATACTTACTACAAATTGAACCAGAAAGATCTATTGGAAATTAACTCATATTGAATTCTATCTTTATACTCTCTGGTTTCTTATTTTACTTTCTGCTTTTGTCTTTTGTTCAGCTTTGAAATGGAATTTGTCTTATATGGTTAAGTTTTGTGTTTCTCTTCCACTGGACTCTGTACTTCATGGGATCAACAATTAGTACTATTTGTTCACCATTTCCCTCAGTTTCTAACATGCTTTCATGGTGGCCATTATAGACTGCATATTTTTGGCTTTTTCTCCCCCCAAGCCTTGTCTCCCAGTTTAATAGAATTCAGAGGTAACAACTTTGTAAGCTTATTAAGTCATGAGGATGGAGGTCTCATGCCTGGAACTAATTTCCTTATAAGAAAAAGTCATGGGCGGGGGTGGGTAGGGGTGATAGCATAATGGTTATGCAAACAGACTCTCGTGCCTAAGGCTCCCAGGCTCCAGGTTCAACCTTTGGTACCACACAGGCCAGAGCTGAGCAGTACACTGGTAAGAAAAAAGAAAAAATCATAGTGTTCCTTTGCCCACTGTGGAGGATGAAATAAGAGGACAGTGGTCCGGAAGGTGGTGCAGTGGATAAAGCATCGGACTTTCAGCTATAAGGTCCTGAGTTCAATCCTCGGCAGCACATGTACCAGAGTGATGTCTGGTTCTTTCTCTCTCTCCACCTGTCTTTCTCATGAATAAATAAAATAAATTCTTGAAAAACAAGAAAAAAAAAACAAGAGGGCAACCCAGAGTTTGCAGTGTGGGAGAGGTTCTTTATCAGAACCCAACTCTATTGGCTTCTATCAGACTTACAGCATCCAGGACTGTAAGAAATAAATAAACTGTTTTTTGTATTTTTAAAAATTTTATTATTTTTTACATTTTTGTTTTTTATTATTTATTTTATTTTATTTATTCCCATTTGTTGCCCTTGTCGTTATTTATTTATTTATTTATTTATTTATTTATTATTGCTTACCAGAGCACTGCTCAGCTCTGGTTTATGGTGGTGCAGGGGATTGAATCTAGGACTGTGGAACCCCAGACATGAGAGTCTCTTTGCATAACCATTATGCTATCTACCCACACCTATAAATATCTTTTAAAAAATATTTTTAACTTATTTATTTATTATCTTTAGTGGATAGAGACAGCCAGAAATCAAGAGGGAAGGGGGAGAGAGAGAGGGCAAGAGACAGAGACACCTGTAATGCTGCTTCACCACACATGAAGCTTTTCTCCTGCAAGTGGGGACCGAGGACTTGAACCTGGATCCTTGCGCACTGTGTAACATATGCTCTCAACCACGTTCACCATAATCCGGCCCCTGTTTTTGTTTTATTTTTTAAAAATTATTTTATTTATTTATTCCCTTTTGTTGCCCTTGTTGTTTTACTGTTGTAGTTATTATTGTCGTCGTTGTTGAATAGGACAGAGAAAAATGGAGAGACAGAATGGAGAGAAAGATGGAAGACAGAATTGGGGCGAGAAATTTAGACACCTGCAGACCTGCTTCACCGCTTGTGAAGCGACTCCCCTGCAGGTGGGGAGCCAGGGGCTTGGACCGGGATCTTTACGCCAGTCCTTGTGCTTTGTGCCACCTGCGTTAACCTGCTGCGCTACCACCCGACTCCCAAATAACTGTTTTTTATAATCCATCTAGGCTATAGTATTTTGCTATAGCAGCTTGAGCAGACTGTTACTGGAACTGAATTTATCTAACCATATCTAATTACTAAAACATACTAATGCAAGAATAATTTATATAATAAAATAAAATAATAGTGTAAAATGTGGTAAAATAATAAATTAAAAATAAAAGAGCTCATTTAGTAAGTCTGTGAAAAGGAAAGATAAGCTACATAACTAGTAATTTCTTTATTCTTCATTCCATTGATAGGAACTCCTTGTTTGTGATCCAATGTAAGTAAACTGGTTTGTTTAATTGGTAAAGTAAAACAACTAACTTCTCAAACATTTAAAGAAGCAATTCAGGGGCTGGGTGGTGGCATACCTGGTTGAGCATCCATATTACAATATTTAAGGACCCAGGTTCAAGCCCCCAGTCCCCACTAGCAGGGGCAAGCTTCACAAGTGTTGAAGCAGTGCTGCAGGTGTCTCTCTGCCTCTCTCCCTCTCTGCCTCTCCCTCCCTCTCAATTTCTGGCTGTATCTATCCAATAAATAAATAAAGATAATGAAAAATTTAAAAACAGATGCAGTTCATTTTAAATGATGCTCTATACATATTAGAAAAGGAATGTAAGAGAAGCCATAATAAAATGACAGTCAGATACACCAAAATGGACCCTTTCATCTTAAGACCTTGAGGCATTTTATAAATGATAATTATCTCTTACATCATCCTGTCTGAGGTAAGAATTATTTTCCCCATTTGTAACTGGTCCGACATAAAATTATCTTTCCCAAAGTCCCAAGTTGTAGTCACTTTCTTATTCCCTCACCTCCTCAGATATGTGTAAGTTAGCAAATAAATCATATTTTTAAAGAAAAAAGTAGGTCAAGGCAAAGTTACATTTGAGCTATCAAGAGGAAAGGTCATAATGGATTTCATATTTTAAGTAAAAACCCTGTGATAATGAGTGGAATGAGAATGGACTGGAAGAATTTTGAGATTAAAATCTTTCCAATTCTACTTCATATTTTAATGACATTTTCAATATTTGGATGGCCTAAGAGATGAATTGACTTCAAAACACATTCTGAAATTGCAGGCGATCTGGAGCCAAAATAAAGATTATCAGACCAAGTGTACACTCTCAGAGTAATGATAATAAAAATCCCTAGACTAGAAGAATATTTCATTTTATTGCCCCAATCCATAGAAATTCACCATGGCAGATCACACTTTTAATATCTGTTCACAACAGGACATCATCCTTAATAATACCCAGCTGTAGAGTATGTTTGTGCATTTCCATCCCATATTTTTAGATTGACAAGAAATTTAAAGTCATATTTGACTAGAATTAAGAGTCAAGATAAGAATAAGAACAAATTCATTTTCTTTCTATTTTTTAATATTTATTTTAATGAAAGATAGAGAGAGGAAGAGAGAGAAAAGGAGTGGGGGAGAGAGAGAGATGGACTTTAGCACTGATCAGCTGTGGTTTTTGGTGGTGCTGGGGAGGGAACCTGGGACCTCAGAGCCTCAGGCATCAAAATCATTTGCATAACCACTATGCTATCTCCCCAGCCCAATAGGCTCATTTTCAAGTAAATTTCATAGAAAAAAATTGAGTAACTTAAGTTTTCTGCTCATTGTTATTGTTTTAAAGTTAATAACCTTCAATAGTGGAAGAAAGGATATGTGAAAATTGCACAACTTCTAGTTCAGTACTGCTAGAGATGTCCAAAACAAATCCATCTCCTATATTGTGTTAAAGCAGTGTTGGGACATACCTACTGCCCAGTAAATGTCCTCAATATTAGCTTGTCTTACCTGCTTCAAACATAGAACTTCAGTGTGAGTGAAGGCCATATAGATGTTTTACTGTTCCTTATCACTGAAGATACGGGCCAGTATTCAGTAGACTTAGTTTTTGTTGAATTGGTTATGACAGCGGTGAGGAGAGGTACTTTTGTGTGGTGTGTTAAATAGCAGAATTCTCCATCTGGTCTGGTCCCCCACCCCCCCAATTAATGTATGAACTAGACAAGAAACAATTGAATGGGCTTTGAAAGCCTTCACCTTGGGAGTCAGGGATGTAGTTTTTTTCCCAGCAGGCTTGAAGCACACTCCTCAAATGTCCTTTTGTTTATTCTTCAAATAGTTTTGATCCATTGCCTTGGTATGGGTCTCATTATTTTTAACAGCATTCACATGATTTTTTTTCTCTTTGTTTATCCCTTCTCTCTACATTTTATGATGTCAAAAACTCACTAATTTAAATCCTGCTAAATTGAAATTTGTGGAGTTGTGGAAAAAATCTCTTGTTATCTGAACACGTTAAGCAAATTGAAAAACAATTAAAAAGCAAGGCCATTATCAGTGTAGTGTGCTTGTTTAGTCTACTTAAATCAATAGTCTTTGTTTTAGGTATCATTTATGTAGAAATAATAGGTTAATTGCAAACAGTTATATTATTTATTTACCAAATTTAGGGGACTGTGTTTGTGTTTACTTTGTTCTTACCCACACTTAACCACTGACTAAGTGATTTATTGTTGCTTAAGGAAAGGAACAAGCCCAAAGTTACTCAGCTAGTAAGTGCCACAGCTGTAATCACGGGATTTGAAGCTAGGTCTCTGGGGTACACCTCTGCCAGGACAACTATTTGCATGGTTGGTCCTTGCTGAGCTGAAGCCCTGGAAGGTGGACTACATGTCCAGATATCAACAAAACAGTTTCACTAAGAAAAAAAATGAGAAAGAGAATGAGATATTAGCTACTCCAGCAAATTAGGAATGAAGTATTTATTAGAAAACTGGAACTTTGACTTTAGATATATATTTTTAAATTTCTTTAAATTTTTAAAAATATTTATTTATTTTTCCCTTTTGTTGCCCTTGTTGTTTAATATTGTTGTGGTTATTATTGTTGTTGTTGTTGTTGGATAGAATAGAGAGAAATGGAGAGAGGAGGGGAAGACAGGGGGAGAGAAAGATATCAACACCTACAGACCTGCTTCACCGGTGGGGAGCCGGGGGCGCCAACCGGGATCATTACACCGGTCCTTGCGCTTTGCGCCTTGTGTGCTTAACCCGCTAAGCCACCGCCCGACTCCCTTTTAATTCTTTTTTTTTATATTTATTTATTTTCTTTTGTTGCCCTTGTTGTTTTTTATTGTTGTAGTTATTGATGTCATTGTTGTTGGATAGGACAGAGAGAAATGGAGAGAGGCGGGGAAGACAGGAGGAGAGAAAGATACCTGCAGACCTGCTTCACCACTTGTGAAGCGATGCCCCTGCAGGTGGGGAGCTGGGGGAACCATCCTTAAGCCGGTCCTTGTGCTTTGCGCCACTGTGCTACCGCCCGACTTTAGATATTTTAAGGATGTTTCCATTTTTAAATACAAGGTAGTTGAGAAGTAAAAACCATAATCTCTTCACTCCTTAGAGCCTCTTTAAATTCTAACTTTAGGCTTGGGACTTTTAAAAGAAATGAAATGGCACTTATTTATAAAAAAAAAATTTTTTTTCATTAGGTTGGAGGAAGCTTCATGCACGTTGAGTCAGTGTGCTTTTTTTTTGCAAAATACAGTTCTAAAATACTTTGTTTTTTAACTAAGCAACTCAGAACACATTGTGAGCATTTAGAACAGCTCCCAAGATAACAGAGGAATTGTCTGATAGGAAACACACATTTGATTATGCTAAGTGAATAAGAATATAGATAGCTAAAGCAAATTAACTTGCAAAAAAAAAAAAAGAAGAAGAAGAAGAAGAAAGAAAGGAAAGAAAAAAGAAAAAAATAACCAGACTGGACTGTGAAAACTAGTGGTTGGCAGATGGAAGGGGGCGTGGGCATAGGAGAGGCCCAGGAATTTTGGTGGCAACATAAGTGTGAAACTCTGCTCCATGCATCTTCTAATTTTGTAAACCAATGTTAAATAATAATTAAAAAATTAAATATATATTTATTATTGGGTAGAGAAAGAGAGAAACTGAGAGGCGAATAGGAGATAGAAAGGGAAAGAGATTGAGAGACACCTGTAGCCCTGCTCCACCACTCCTGAAGCCTTCCCCTGCAGGTGGGGATCAGAGGCTTGAACTTGGGTTTTTGTGCACTCAACCAGGTGTGCCACCACCTGCCCCCCTTTTAAAAAAATATATTTATTTATTATTGGATAGAAACAGAGAAATTGAGAGGGGAGGAGGATATAGAGGAGAGTGACACAGAGACACATGCAGCCTAGCTCCACCATTTGTGAAGTTTTTCCCCAGCAGGTGGGATTTTTTTTGTTGTTGTTGTTAAAGAGAACACACAAGGACAACAGCATAGCTCACCCAGATTGTGAGTCTCTTTGTCAGTCCAGTGTGGTCTTCAATGCGCTGGAAATAGCTTCCTGTTGCGTTATCTTTACCCCCCCCCCATCTTGTTCAGTCTGAAAAAGTCAGCATGAAGGGGTGAAGCCCCAACAATGATGATTATGGTGGTGGAGAGTTACAATGGAAATTTCAATCTAAATTTGCTTTTTTTGCACTACTTAGCTCTAGCTTATAGTGGTGTTGGGGATTGATCCTGGGACCTTTGGTATCTTTTTTAAAAAAATATTTATTCCCTTTTGTTGCCCTTGTTTTATTGTTGTAGTTATTATTGTTGTTGTCGTTGTTGGATAGGACAGAGAGAAATGGAGAGAGGAGGGGGAGAGAAAGATAGACACCTGCAGACCTGCTTCACCACCTGTGAAGCGACTCCCCTGCAGGTGGGGAGCCGGGGTTCGAACCGGGATCCTTATTCCGGTCCTTGTGCTTTGCGCCACCTGCGTTTAACCCGTTGCACTACAGCCCGACTCCCCAACCTTTGGTATCTTAAGCATGAAAGGCTGTTTGCATAATCATTGTGCTATCTCCCCAGCCTCTAATTTTGCTTTCTAACTTTATTATTATTTGTTTTGATTAGCAAAAGAATATTTATTTATTGCCTCCAGGGTTTTTGCTGGGGCTCGGTGCCTACACTATGAATCCACTGTTCTTGGTGGCTATTTTGTTGTTGTTGTTGTTGCTGTTGTTGTTGAATAGGACAGAGAGAAATTGAGAGAGGAGGGGAAGACAGAGAGGAGGAGAGATAGACACCTGCAGACCTGCTTCAGCGTTTGTGAAGCAACTCCCCCCCGGCCCCCCCCCCCCACAGGTGGGGAGCCTGGGACTCGAAATTCTTAACGCCTGTCCTTGTGCTTTGCACTTAACCCGGTTCGGTACTGCCTGGCCCCCAGCTAAAGAATTCTTTCATCACATAAAGTGTCTTTCTGAATAGTTAATAGTTCATGAACTTATAGTTGACTTTCATTTCTAAAAGTTGTAAAATGCTTATTTATTGTATTGTGTGAGACAGAAGATGAAAAAAATGAGAGGAGGGGGAGAGAAAGAAAGAAAAAGAGAAGACCAAAGTACAGCTCAAATGTGACATAAATTGGTGCCAAGGAGGTCCACCAAGTGGTGGTGTACTGGGTAGAGCACCATATTACCATGTACAAGGTCTTGTGGGAGAAGAAAGCTTCACAAGCAGTGCAGCAGGTGTCTTTTTTTTTTTTTTTTTTTAAATCTCTCCTCTATCTTCTCCCTTCTCTCTGCATCTGTCCCTCTCTCAAATAAAGGACAAAAACATTGCCTGTAAGTGATCATTCAGTAATAGTACTATGGAACAAGGAGGCTCCTGTCTGCATACAAATAAATAAATGCACACATAAATTTAGCAATGCTGTTTTGATAGGATATCTGATGTCTGATGGGCCAGCCAAGTTGTGGTTGTATCTGAATCTAGTGCAGATAATTCTTGAACAGTGTCTGACTTAGGGTCATTGCCCTGCCCCTGAAAATTGAAACTTCCCATATAATGTTTTAATAATTAAAAATAGTTATTTATTTACTTGTTAATGAGACAAAAAGGAGGGGGAAAGAGAGAACTAGAACATCAATATGTCACTTGTGATGCCAGGAGTTAAGGTTGGGACTTTATGCTTGAGAGTTCAATGATTTATCCACTGCATCAACTCCTGGGTCATTTCATATAACTTTCAGTTCCACCTACACTTAATTAATAGCATGCTGTTGATCATAAACCTTTCCGTTAATGTAAGTGGTCAGTGAATGTATGTTTTATAGCATATGTGTATGTTATTCTTACATAAAGTAAACTAGAAAAAAATAAAATTAATGTTATTGGATGGTGGTGTACCTGGTTGAGTTTACATGTTACCAGGTGCAAGGACCTGACAGGTTCAAGCCCTTAGCGTCTACCTGCAAGGGGGAGCCTTTACTATCAGTGAAACAGTACTGCAGATGTCTCTTCTCTCTAGTTCTCTGTCTCTCACCCTTTATCAAAAAGAATAAAAAAAAAAGTCACTGGGAGTAGTGGAACTGTGGATTCCCTGAGCCCCAGCAATAACACTGGTGACAAAAAAAGAAGAAAGAAAAATGAAAATCATAACTGGGTCAAGATAAAAATCTTCATCCTTATCAATTTTACATTGGGTAGGTTGAGAAAGAAGTAGAGGAAATTATTAAAAAAAAAATTATCAGTGGACTCAAGCTGTTCAAATCCATGTTACTCAAGGGTCAACAGTATTCAATGAACAGTTGCTATTTGCAGACTGAAAAGATTTCATTTTCACTTAATTCATACTTCAAATGTCAGAGTCCAAGAATATTATTATCAGTTTTATAGATGGCACGACGATGGAGGTAAGGAGGCAAAGATTATAGAGAGGAAAGAAGCCCACTTTGCCTCTAGAGACTCCACTTGATTTGGGGTACAACCAGGGGAGTGACATGGAAGGGCATTGCATGAATTCAATAAATCAGAGAAGAAACTTTTGCAATAGTTCTTGTGGACATTCTTTAGACGATAGAATTTTGAGGGTGAAAATAGAATAATATGCATGAAGATGGGCTTACCAGGAACAAGAGGAGAGAATGATTTGAGGATCTGGAGGATCTTACCTCGGCTTTTTGTTGTTGTTACTATTATTGCCGTTATTGCTGTCATTGTTGGATAGGACAGAGAAATCAAGAGAGGAGGGGAAGACGGGGAGAGAAAGATAGACACCTGCAGACCTGCTTCACTGCTTGTGAAGTGACCCCGCTGCAGGTGGGGGAGCTGGGGGCTTGAAGTGAGATCCGTATGCGGGTTCTTGCACTTAACCTGCTGCGCTACTGCCTGGCTCCCCCATGTTGTCTGTGCTATAACAAGATTAGGGGGTAGTCATTCTAACTGCCTAGAGGAAAGCAGGTCAGAAAAAATAGTGAAAGATCTGAAAGATGAAACATTTTCAAAATGGTTCCATTATTTCCAGGAAATAGAATTTAGCTGTAAAACCATTTCCTTCTCAGCCCTGAGTACTTGTTTAATAAAGAATTAGAAATGGTTTGCAATTCACAAATCAGTTGGTATGCAAATGGTGCTTCTCAAGAGTCTGAAGATGATTAAAACAATGTTTTCCTAAGCAGTTAAAATAGTCCCTCTGGAAATCTTGTTAAACTCTTCATTTACTTCCCAAACTCTCTTTAAAAAGAAAGAAAAGATAAACTTCAGCTGAGCTTCTGTCCCAATTAATGAAGCCTTACTCAATTAGAAAGGATTGACCTGTTATATTAGCCTATGTCTTCCTCTGTGGTCATTGGAGTCACTTTTCACTGGGCATTGAATCTGCACTGCCCTTAAACATTAGTGGGTGTTAGGGATTATTTTAATGACTTCACCAGTTAGCATTTTGTATTCTGCCAAATAGACTGATAGGGTAGGTATGTGTATGTAAAGCAGTCTCAGTGTCCCTTTCTGCTTCTCCTGGAAATCAACCCCCAGATCACAGACTTTATTTTATTATTTAATTTTAAAATTTTTAATATTTATTGATTTGAAATTGGTATTAATCATTTACAGTCAACAATAAGATACAGTAACAAAAAATAAAATATGGTAGTTTGTACATGTATAACATTTCTCATTTTTCCACATAACAATTCAACCCCCTCTAGGTCCTCTGACATCTTGTTCAGGACCTAAATCCTCCCCCCACCATCCCCCACTCCAGAGCAGAGGGCTTTGCTTTGGTACAATATGTCAAAACCAGTCCAAGTTCTATTTGTTTTTTCTTATTTTTCAACTTCTTTTAAAAAAATTTTATTATTAGTGATTTAATAATGATTGACAAGACTGTGGCATAAGAGAGGTATAATTCATACATTTCCCACCACCAGCATGCCATATCCCATCCCTCCATTGTTAAGTTTCCCTATTCTTTATTCCTTTGGGAGTTTGGACTAAAGATCTCTAAGGGGTGCAGAAGGTTGGAGGTCTGGCTTCTGTAATTCCTTCCCCACTGGACATGGGCATAGTCAGATTGATCCATACCCCCATTCTGTCTACCTTTCCATAGTGGGGGTAGTACAACTCTGGGAAGGTGGAGTTCCAGTGAGGTTGGCTGTCCAGGAAAGGCAGGCCAGTGTCATGCTAGTATCTTTAAACTTCTGTCTATGAGTTAGATCATCCCATATTCATCCTTCTCTTTCTGATTTATATCACTTAACATGATTCTTTTAAGCTCCATCCAAGATGGGACAAAGAAAGTGAAATCACCATTTTTAATAGCTGAGTAGTATTCCATTGTTATATACCACAACTTGCTCAACCAATCATTTGTTGTTGGACACCTGTGTTGCTTCCAGGTTTGGGCTAGTACAAATTGTGCTGCTATGAACATAGGTATATACAGATCTTTTTGAATGAGTGTGTTTGTTTCCTTAGAATATATCCCAAGGAGAGGAATTGCAGGATCATAGGGTAGGCCCCCTTTAACCTTCTGAGAGTTCTCCAGACTGCTCTCCACTGGGGTTGGACTAATTTACATTCCCACCAGCAGTGCAAGAGGCTCCTTTGACCCCACAACCTCTCTAGCACTTATTGCTGCTACCTTTTCTGATGTATGACATTCTCACAGGAGTGAAGTGGTATCTCATTGTTTTATTTGCATTTCTCTGATAATCAGTGACTTGAAGCATTTCTTTTTCATATGTTTGTGACTTTTTGGATCTCTTCTATGGTGAATATTCTGTTCATATTCTCTCCCCATTTTTGGATGCGGTCACAGGTTTTCTTGTTGGTGAGTTTAGTGAGCTCTTTATATATTTTGGTTATTAGCCTCTTTTCTGATATATGGCATATAAAGATCTTCTCCCATTCTGTGGGGGGTCTGTTTGTTTGCGTGGTGGTTTCTTTTGCTATGTAGAAGCTTTTTAATTTGGTGTGATCCCATTGGTTTGTTTTTGTTTTAGTCTTCTTTGTAATTGGATTTGTATCATTGGAGATGCCTTTAAAAATTAGAAAAGACTTCTGCCAATATTTTCCCCCAAGTATCTGATATTTTCTGGTCTAACATCCAAGTCCTTGATCCACTTGAAATTTATTTTTGTGTTTGGTGAAATAGTGGCTCAGTTTCATTCTTCTGCACATTTCAACCCATTTTTTCTAACACTATTTGTTGAAGAGACTTTCCTTTCCCCTTTTAATAGTCCGGGCATCCTTGTCAAAGACTAGATGTCCAAAGGTGTGGGGGCTTACTTCTGGATTCTCAATTATTTTTTTTTAAATGCTTATTTATTTATTCCCTTTTGTTGCCCTTGTTTTATTGTTGTAGTCATCATTATTGGTGTCATCGTTGTTGTTGGATAGGACAGAGAGAAATGGAGAGATGAGAGGAAGACAGAGAGGGGCAGAGAAAGATAGACACCTGCAGACCTGTTTCACCACTTGTGAAGTGACTCTCCTGCAGTTGGGAATCGGGGGCTCAAACCCGGTCCTTACACAGATCCTTGTGCTTTACGCCACGTGTGCTTAACTGGCTGCACTACCACCCAACTCCCTGGGCTCTCAATTCTATTCCACTGGTCAGTGTGTCTATTTATGTTACTGTACCAAGCAGTTTTGACCCTATAATATGATTTAATTTCTGGGAATGTGATGCCTCCAGTTTTGTTCTTCCTTCTCAAGATTGTTTTTGAAATTCTAGGTATATTCTGGTTCCAGATAAATATGTGTAGCTTTTGTTCTTTTCTCCTAAAAAATTGGATGTGATCTTGATGGGCATTGCATTAAATTTGTAGATGGCTCTGGGTAGTATAATCATTTTGATGATGTTAATTCTTCTAATCCATGAACATGGAATATCTTTCCACTTCTTTTGTCTTTTTCTATTTCCTTGAATACTGACTCATAATTTTCAGTATACAAGTCTTTCACTTTCTTTTTTTAGGTTCATTCCTAGATATTTTATTGTTTTTGTTACTATAGTAAAAGGGATTGATTTCTGAATTTCTTTTGCTAACTTAAGTGTTTGTATAGAGGAATGCCACTGACTTTTCTATGTTAATTTTATAGCCTTACTATATTGCCTGATAATTTCCAAGAGCTTCTTGCTGGATTCTTTAGATTTTTCTCTGTATACTACCATATCATCTACAAATAGTGAGAGTTTGACTCTAATTCCTTGCTCTTGCCTGATTGCTATGGCAAGAACTTCCAACACTATGTTGAATAATAATGGTGATAGTTGGCAGCCCTGTCTAGCACCTGATCTGAGAGGGAATGCATCCAGTTTTTCACCACTGAGTATGATGTTGGCTGTAGGTTTTCTATATATGGACTCTACTATCTTGAGGAACATTCCATCTATTTCCTTTTCCCATTTTTTTGTAGAGTTTTTGACCATAAAAGGATGTTGGATTTTGTCAAAGGCTTTCTCCGCATCTACTGATATAACCATTTGGTTTTTAGTTTTACTTTTTTTGATGTGGTGGATATCGTTGATTGATTTATGTATATTAAACCAACCTTGCATCCCTGGGATAAACCCCACTTGGTCATGATGGACAATTTTTAAAAAATATATTGCTGTATCTAGTTGGCTAGAATTTTGTTTAGTATTTTAGCATCTATGTTTATCTGTGTTCCGTATTTTAGCATCTATGGAGGTTGGGCAGTGCCACATCCGGTTGAGCACACACAGTACATACTGAAGGATCCTGGTTCTAGCCCCCCGTTCTCCAGCTACAGGGGGGAAGCTTCACAAGTGGTGAAGCAGGTCTTCAGGTGTCCCTTTTTCTCTCTCCCTCACTATCTCCCTTCCCCCCCTCAGTTTCTCTGTCCTACTAAATAAAATAGAAAAAAAAAAAAGCCTCTCAGAGTAGTACCAAACCCTAGCAATAACCCTGGTGGAAACTTTAAAAAAAAAAAGTCATTTCTTAATTTTTTTCCTAGTTTCTAGAAGTTTCTTACATTCCTTTGGCTTAAGGCTACTTCTTTGAACTACAGTTTTTCTCTCCCTGAGTCCTTATTCTTCTTTTGCAACTAAATTTCCTTCTCCCTCTTTTCTCTGAACACAATTACATTTACAGTGCACTCAGATAATTCACTATAATTTCCTTTTCTTAAAAGAATCCTTACTTTAATCCTAAATACAAAGTTATTTTTGTTATATGTGTAACTGTTACAAGTTCAAGGGGATGTTCAATGTGAACATCTTTGGGGCCTTTTTATTTTTCCTCCCGCTGAACACTTCTGTCCTAGCTTATTCTGTTCTCATCTATTTTCTCCCAGCTGGTCTCCCTGTCTTCAGTTTAATTCATTCTCCCGCTAACCACCTGTAAATTAGAAAAATAATTCCCCCAAACAAGTTCATAAGCCTATGGGAAGATTGTTAAAAATACAGGTATCTGGGGGCTACTCCTGGAGATTCTATTATAGTTTCCCAAAACTTAGTAGATTTGCATCTTACAGATCCACCACCATACTGATATAACTAAGCAAGTGAACAAAGATCTTTATTTTGATGGAAGTCTTAAAACTTCTTTTAAAAGTTATTTATTTATTTTTGACACCAGATTTATCACAGGAGATCTGCACCTGCTCAGCCCCTTATCTCCCTGAGAACTCTTTTCCTTATTAGACAGAGTGTCGGAGATAGACAGAGGGATATATATTGAGAGAGACAGGATGAGAAAGAGCATGGTATCATTCCACTCCCAGTGTGGAGGAGAATCACCATAGGAGTTGGAGACACGGGGAGGGGTGTGAGTCCATAAGGGACTTAATTTGAAGCTATGTTTGCAGAGCTATCATGTCACTTTTTGCCTTGGATATGCTATGAGTGCAACTAAGACATTTTCTAAAGATGTTTTTATGTGCACAGCAGATACTTTAAAAAATTATCTTGCATTAGAAGTAGCTTTGTGGGGTCTGACGGAACGCACTAGGTTAAGTGCACATAGCACAAAGTGCAAGGACCAGGGGAAGGATCCCGGTCGGGGCTCTTGGCTCCCCACCTGCAGGGGGGTCGCTTCATGAGCAGTGAAGCAGGTCTGCAGGTGACTCTCTTTCTCTCCCTTTCTCTGTCTCCCCTCCCCTCTCCATTTCATTTTGTACTATCCAACAACAGTGACAGCAATAACAACAACAACACTGATAACAACAACACTGATAAACAACAAGGGCAACAAAGGGGGAAAAATAGCCTCCAGGAGCAGTGGATTCGTAGTGCTGGCACCAAGTCTCAGCAATAACCCTGGAGGAAAAAAAAAAAAAAAGAAGTAGTTCTGTGTACAATTTACTGAGTGTTCAAGTGGACCCAGGTTCAAGTCCACAGACCTCACTTGAAGGGGTTGGAGAAGATTCATGAACAGTGGAAGCAGTGTTGCAGGTGTTTCATTCTTTCTTTTCCTCTATGTCTACCCCACACATCTTTCTGTCTCTTGTAAATAGTAGAAAGGTAAAAAAAGAAAAAAGTGTGTGCATGTGTGTGTGTGTGGGGGGGGGGGTTGTTTACTGAGAATGGCCACTGGGAGTGGTGGCTTCATCATACAGATACCAAACCCCAGAGACAGTCCCATTGGAAAAGGAGAAAAAGATAAAGATGAAAGAAAAGGGAAAAGTAGATTTGTGGGTAGATAGAAAATTATAGGGGTCGGAAGGGGATGGGATACAGAGTTCTGGTGATGGGAATTGTGCGAAGTTGTACCCCTCTTATACTATGGTTTTGTCAATGTTTCCTTTTTATAAATAAAAAATTAAAAATAAATAAATAAAAAAGAAAAATAAAATTATAGGGTAGAAGAGTAATGCTACAAGTTTTCTCCACACTGCATTTTATCACTTTATTTCTTTTTTCTTTTTTTGCCTCCAGGTTATTGCTGGGGCTCGGTGCCAACACTACAAATCCAATGCTTCTGGAGTCCTTTTTTTTTTTTTTTTTTTTCCATTTTATATGACAAGACAGAGAGTAATTGAAAGAGTAGAGGTGAGGAGTGAGAAAGATAGAGATAGAAAGATAGAGAGAGGGAGTCGGGTGGTAGCGCAAAGGGTTAAGCGCATGTAACGCAAAGCACAAGGACCAGCATAAGGATCCCAGTTTGAGCCTCCGGTTCCCCACCTTCAGGGGAGTCCTTTCACAGGCTGTGAAGCAGGTCTGCAGGTGTCTTTCTCTCTTCCTCTCTGTCTTCCCCTCCTCTCTCCATTTCTCTCTGTCCTATCTAACAACGACGACATCAGTAACAACAACAATAATAACTACAACAATAAAAAGCCAGCAAGGGCAACAAAAAGGAAAATAAATAAATGAAATAAAAGATATATAGAGAGAAAGATAGATACCTGCAGGCCTGCTTCACCACTTGTGAAGTGTCCTCCTTGCATGTGGGGGAGAGGGGGCTCAAGTCCTTCTGCAGGTGAGCACTTAGTACTGTTTGCCTGTAACCAGGTGTGCCACCACCTGGCTCCCATGTACTGTTTTTCTCAGGCCTTTTAGATGTTCTGTGAGATTTATGATCCTCTAATTCTGACTATAAACTTGAGGAGGGTGATGGCATGTTTTTCTGTGCTCAGGCACCAACCTAGAACACTGGCACACAGTTAGCATTTAATTAGTACATATTAAATGTAGAATTCTATGAATTAATGCATACGCTAATGGAATAAATGCTTCTATAAGAGTTTTGGGGTGGTTACTAAAAGGCCATGTACCTTGATGAGAAACTGAGGAGGGAAGTTAAAAGATGTGTTAGGACATGCACAAAAATGTTATTCAAAGGTCAAAGTGGCCTTTGCTTTTAAAGAGTGTTGCCAATGCTGGTTGGTTGTCCATATCTACAGTGGATGCAAACACTTTAGGAAAATGAAAAAGTCAAGCATGTGCTTGCTACTTAGAATCTTCATAAATATGGGATGTGTAGGTTATAGCTAACAACTGTGTAGCACTTGGGTCAGACACACTGTTCAAAGCACTGTAGATGGGTCAGTTATCTAATTTAATTTTCACAAGAACTGAATCCTTTCATACAAACTTCACTTTCCGATGATGAAATGAAGATTCAATATCTTCCTCCTGGTCACACAGCAGCTGAGTGAATTCATCTGTGAGTACCTTGCTCCAGAGTTCTCACATCATGCACCAAACAGAGAGATACGTTCTGCCCCTATCGGCTAGATACAAGATACACGAAAACAACCCTGAATTCACGGTCTAGTTAGGAAGAAAGGGCACACTCATAGCATTTTGAGAGAGTGATAAAAAATTTATTGCAAATGCACTTGTCTCCTAAAATCTTGATTTTTTTTTAAGTTGGGGGTTGTCGGCATACTGGCGCCCTGAACTTTTTGACTGACAGGTGGTGCAACCAGAGAACTCACATGCTACTATGTGTGAGGACCTGAGTTCAAGCCCCTGATCCCTAGCTGCTGAGTGCAGGAAGGACCTTCATGATTGGTAGAATAGTGCTGTAGGTGTGTCTACATCTTTCTCTTTCTTTCTGTCTCTCATTCTCATATATATAAAAGAAAAAGGCAGATAAATAACCACCAGGAACACTAGAGTCGTTGAGCAGGCACCAGCTATGACCCTGGTGGAAAAAAAAGAAATACAGACACCAAAACAGTAGCGCTTTTGCAATATTGTGCTAACAAATGGCACAGCTGAAACTAGAATTAATGTACATCTGAGACCAACTCTAAATGTTTTCAAATATGATGAAGTTTTATAGAGTAGGTGCCAAAGAAAGCCTGGAAAGGGCATTTTTTTTAATTTAAGGCATAAGAAAGGACCAACTATTATTACTTTTTAAAAATTGTACTGGGGAGGTTGTTCAGCAACGTTATACATTTGTGAGGCCCTAGGTTTATTTCCAGATGCCACATAATTATTTTAAGAATGCATACCATTTTTTGTACAATGAAATGATTTTAATTATTGAGTTGTACAACTGTCACCAAATTCCAGCTCTAGAACTTTCTCATCACCTCAGTAAAATCCTACATTCCCTTCTACAAACTCTACTTCTACCTCAAGTCATAAGCAACTACTAATTTACTTTTTCTTTGCAGATTATTTTTTTTGTACATTTTGTGTAAATGAATCCACACACTGGCTGTTTCACACCATAACGCCTATCAGTGTTCCTTTCCTTTATGGCCAGGTAGTACTGCATTGTCTATATAGTCTTCATTTTGCTTATCTAGTTACCAGTTGACAAATACATAGATGCTGTTTAGTTTGGGGCTATTATGAGTAATGCTATGGTCATTCATGCATAAAGTTTTATGTGGATTTATGTTTTATATTTTCTCTAAAATAAAATTGCTCAATTGTATGGTAACTTGTTTCCTTTTGTTTATGTTTACTTTTCAAAAATATTTATTTATTCCCTTTTGTTGCCCTTGTTGTTTTATTGTAGTTATTCTTGTCGTTGTTGCTGGATAGGACAGAGAGAAATGGAGAGAGGAGGGAAAGACAGTAAGGGGGAGAGAAAGATAGACACCTGCAGACCTGCTTCACTGCCCGTGAAGCGACTCCCCTGCAGGTGGGGAGTGGGGGTCTTGAACTGGGATCCTTATGCTGGTCCTTGGACTTAGCGCCACATGCACTTCACCCACTGCGCTACCGCCTGACTCCCTATGTTTACTTTTGTAAGACACTATGGTCTGACATTTAAACCAATAGCTGAATACTAAGAAAAGAATTAAGGGGAAGGGCAGAAGACATTCTAGATAATGAGAAACTTATGTATATGGTAACTATAAAGTAATAATTATTATATATTTTCTGTCTTAGTCTTAAGGCAAAATAGTGTTATCAAAGGAAATCTGTCAGTTTCCTGAAGAAGATAAATATTCCTGCTCTACAGGACAAAGTTGCTTTCTCTAAGTTTAAATTGAACTGGCCTTTGAGAAATCACTAATCACACGCACACACACACACACACACACACACACACACACACACACCCTGAAAAGAATATGAAGTAAGAAAACAAAAATTAAAAGGCTGAGCCTGATAATCTGGTATAAGAATGTCATAAAAGAAAAAGTCTATGTTGTGTCGTCTAATATTCTACATTTTCTCTTGCTGTATTTCAGCCAGTTAACCTCTTCACATGCATAGTAATATTATTTGCAGAGTATGAAAGCCACAACTTTGTTTGCATTGCTTCCCAGAAGACAAATGGTGTTCAGCAAAATGTAGAAAAATAATCATACCAAAACCATCTTTCTCCAATATGCTTTCTTCAGTTTTGTCAGATTGAGTCTAAATTGTTTCATGTGTGTTTTCTGTCTCAGTGAGCTTTTCAGTGCAAGACAGAGCAAGTATTCATGATTCCAGAAGTTCAGCTAATCAGTTGAGTACACAATACATTGGCTAATCCAAGGTGACCTGCATGTTTAAACTTTGTTTGCAAAAAGCAACTGCAGCACAACCATGGAAGCAATTATGACCTTACAAACCATGAACATACAGTTGGAGAGATGATTTCTAAAAGGCCCAGAGAGGGTTTTTACTTCTTAGGCTTATGACTAGAAGTTCATGGCACATTAAGTTTTCCATTTGAAAGCTCAGAGAATCCCTTGTCACAGCTTTTAGCTTCTAAAAGTAATTGGAGACAGAAAATGTCTGTATTTCTCTTGATAACAAATGTTATCCAAGAATAATAATGGAATGCCAGCTTTCTTTTAAGATTGAATAGGATATAAAGCTTGGTGGTACATCTGGATAGAGAGACTAGAACACTTCTCTATGCTGGCATAAGGTGGTGCTAGGCGTGGGGGGTTTGGACCTATAGTCTCTGGGGCCTCAGGTTTGCAAGTTCTCTGCTTTAACCAGCTGAGCTATCATGCTGACACTTAACTTTTGAAAATAATTGAAATTATATGTCATCACAACACAAGACTATTCCCAAAATACTTGCTGCTAACTTCATTTCCCCTTTTAAAATAATATCATTCTCAAGCTTATATAGTTCAACTGAGCTGACCCACCACTATGCTGCAGGAGTAGGTATCTGCTACAGACTTGACCAGTTGGGACAAGCATATTTCTGGCCACCTTGATTGGTTCCAGAATAGACATATGACCTAAATTGGGGTAATGAGAAGCCTGAAGCTTTTTATTGATATAGTCAGGAAACTCCTCTTTTTCCCTCTGTTTTGTTAATCTGGATTGGTTAACATAGAGGTACTGGTGAGTATCTTCTCTCAACGTGAGGAGGGGCCCTAATATAACAGTAGAGAATGAAGGCAGGAGAAAGGAAAGTGAAACACTGAGATTACTAAAGGCATGATGAGCACAGTTATCACTGCAACTTCCAAAGTCAGCTATTCTGACACCTAGGCATCCCCCTGGATTAGTACATTTATTAAACCAGTAATTTTGCATGTGTGCATGCATACCTGTGCATGTGTGTGTATGTGTATGTGTGTGCTCCTGTGCGCACTCATTTGTATGTGTTTCAATGAGAGTTCTGTTATATAAAATCAAGGTGCTTTTAATAGGTTTAGCTGCCACCCAAAGGTAGGATGATGAACTTTCTCCTAATTCTTATTCTCAACTTTGAATCAAAATAGGAATTTTGACTCAGTTCAAGAACATGAGTTCAGCATATTTTTGTTTTATCTCCTCACAAGTGACATACACAAAAATCTCAGGAAGCTTGAAATTGGAAGAATGTCAGAAGACTTGTGTTCTAAAAAGGTAAAATGTCCCAGAACCATATGTTGTGATATAATTCAAGTGCCATGGTGTCAGAGTCTCTCACGCTCACTGAAATAAATTCCAAAATTTAAAGATGCTACATATAAGTTGGTGTAAAACCATCTTATTTGGTATGACCAGTTTTTTAAAAAAAATAATTGTTTATTTATTTATTATGAGAGAAAAAATAAGAGAAAGAGACCAGAGCACTGCTTACCCCCGGCATACCGTGTTACTAGTGTTTCACTTGGGGCCTTTGGGACCACAGACATGCAAGTTCTGTCCTCTGACAGGATACAGATATTTCCCATGAACCTCAAATTAGAAAAAACATTTATTAATTTATTAGTGAGAGAAGGAGAGAGAGAAAGTCAGCCTATTATTCTGGCACAGGCAATACCAGGATCTGAACTCAGGACCTCATGCCTGAAAGTCTCATGCTTTATCAACTGCACCACCTCCTAGGCCTTAGGCCTGAACATTGTTTTTCAGAAACTTACTTCTTACTTTAAACATTTTAATTATTTATTGGATAGAGACAGAAGGAAATTGAGAGGGAAGAAGGACAGAGGCAGAGAGGCAGAGAGATACCTGCAGCACTGCTTCACCACTTGTGAAGCTTCCCCCCCTGTAGGTGGGGATGGGGAGTTTGAATCCAGGTTCTTGTGTACTGTAATGTGCACTCAGCTAGATGCATCATTGTCCAGTCCCACCAACTTAAAATGTGTGTGTGTGTGTGTGTGTGTGTGTGTGTGTGTGTGTGCGTGCGCAGCGCGTGTGTGTGTGTATAACTTGATTATTCATGAAGAATGATAGGTGGGGAGAAAGAAAGAACCAGATTATCTCTCTGGTACATGTGCTGCCAGGTATTGAATTTAGGACCTCATGCTTGAGAGTCCATTGCTTTATCCACTGTGACACCTCCCGTACCACATCCCCTTCAACTATTTAAAATAAGTAAATTATATGCTACCATAAAGCATGCCATATATTAAGTAATGCATTGTCAAGTTTTGTTTCAGCTACATATAAAAGTGTATCAAGGGAGGGGATGGGATAGGGAGTTCTGGTGGTGGGAATTGTGTGGAATTGTACCCTTCTTATCCTATTGTCATATATATATATATATGGTTCTTCTTGCTCTGGTCCCTGTAAAAATTAGAAAACCTTTTTAGTTGTTGTAGGGCTTTGGTTTTTTTTTTTTTAACATATAAAAGGCAGGGAGTCTTTTTCATAAGAAGTAAGGGCTACCGTGCATTCCACTCCACTCTGGATGAGAGGGAGATTCTGAGGCTGAGGAACAACATAACATATCCCTGTCTGTCTTCCACATCACTGAATTACCAGTAATAAGAGCATTCTTCTGGAACGCTTTTGAGATTCTTGGGGGGCAGGGGGTGAAAGTGCTGCATAAACTCAAGTCTGGTCTGTTTATGGTTGGAATTCCCTGTGCCAGGGATCAGGACAAGCACTGCGGTCTGGATTACACTGCATCTGACTCTCATTAACTGCTGGTGATCTGCCGCCCCTCTCCTGGATCTGGTTTCGCTGGCCTTGTGAGCAACTATGTACAAGGCTGGCTTCTGCAGATTGCTTTGTGCTGGTCATCTGCAGTCGAGTCTGCTGCTAAGTTATAACCCACTGTGCAATTTGAGTGGGCTCCTATCAGGAACATTTTAGACATAAAATTTCTGTTCAGTGATTAAAATACTCCCTCAGCTGCATGCTGTTGCCTTCACAGAGTTTATTACCAAACACTGTAGAAAAGGGGGGTAGATTCGATTTCTTAGGCTTAGAGAAAGAAAACAGGAACAATAAATGTTTCTTACCAAAGCTTAGTCAGCAATGTCTATTGCATTCCCTTTTTAATACCAAAAGATTGAGGCAAGTTTTCTTAGTTTAATAAAGACTTGTACTGTATGTCAGGTATTTTCTCAGTGTTTAGTGATGAGTAACTCATGCCGTCTTCATTAAAAAAAAAAGTTAAGTGAGATACGTCAGAAAGAGAAAGATAAGTATGAGGTGATCCCACTCATAAACAGAAGTAGAGAAGGAAGACCAGACAGGGAAATGCAAAGCAGAATTTGACTGAGTTTGGAGTGTAGGGGTGGGGGAGGGTAGATTTTAAGCTTTACTATAGGGGGTGGGGGTAGGGATACAGACCTTTGGTGGCAGAAATGGTGTTAATATATACTCCTATTAATTTATAGTCTTACAAATCACTATTTAATCAATATGAGAGGGGGAAAATAGATTGAAAAAATGTATTCCTATTAAAACTTTGCTGTAGTGATTCCCTCGCTTTAGTTAAGAATAAAATACATTACCAAAAAAAAAAAAAAAGGCCAAGTCAGGGGTCAAGAGATGAGTCATGTGACAGATCACATACTTTGCTTTGTAGAATGATCCGGGTTTGAGCCTCTGGCCAAAACATTGGAGCACTATGCAAAGGGGAAACTTCAGGAGCAGTGAAAAAGTGCTGTGTTGTCTCTCCTCCTTCTCTGGCCTTTCTCCCTCTTTCAGAACTTCAAAACAACATCGACAAAACAAGTCTGCAAGAAACAGTATAATCAAGTAGGCACAATGCCACTGCAAAGGCCTGCAAAACAAACAAAAATCTCACTCACCATGTTTTATGTGATGCTGCAATAATATAGAACTTGAAGATTTCATTGTTTATAGCTACAGATAATTATTTTTCCCTTGCATTTATTTCTTTCTTAGGTCAGAATGTGTGTATAGGATAGGAATAGGGATGTACCCTCCAAATTGATCATTCTCAGGTACCCAGACTAATCCTAATAAAGATACAAGTTATGTACTGTGTCTTAAAGGCTTCTATTGGGAAGAAACACAGCCCTCTTACTCATTCTATGTTGGTTAAAGAAAGCCACGCACTTCATCTAAGGCTAGGAGAACAAGGAAGTATCCTCCAACCACTTTTCTGGAGAGAAATAATTAATTTCCATAGAGACCAAGAGAAACTGAGAGGGGAGGGGGAGATAGAGAGGGAGAGAGACACCTGCATCACTGCTTCACTGCTCACAAAGCTTTCTCCCTACAGGTGGGGACCTGAGGCTTGAACCCGGATCCTTACTTATTGTAATGTGTGTGCTCAATGGTGTGCCACTATCTAAACGAACTTGACTTATTCATTGAACAGTACAAATGGCTATGATACAAGCATTCAAGGAGGGATGTGTTTTTAGAGGGATGTGTTTTTAGTGTGTTTATTATACAGATTTAAAAAATAACAACTGTAATACAGAGAGTTTATCTAACTTTACCAGGTCACAAATCTATAAGTAGAGTAGGAATACTAGGCTTACTTAGCAAACAGAAACGCAAGTTAGTCAGTTAGTTATATCTTTCTTTCTTTCTTTTTTTTCTTTTCTTCTTCTTTTTTTTTTTTTTTTTTAGCTTCCAGGGTTATCGCTGGGGCTCAGTGCCAGCACTTTGAATCCACTGCTCCTGGAGGCTATTTTTTCCATTCTGTTGACCTTGTGGTTGTTGTTTTTATAGCTGTTGTTGTTGTTGTTGTTGGATAGGACTGGGAGATATTGAGAGAGGGGAAGACAGAGAGGAGGAGAGAAAGATAAACACCTGCAGACCTGCTTCACCACTTGCGAAGCGACCCCCCTGCAGGTGGGGAGCTGGGGACTCAAACCGGGATCTTTGTGCCAGTCCTTGCACTTTGCACCATGTGCGCTTAGCCCGATAAACCCAGCCCGATAAGCCCGATTGCCCAGCTCTCTTATTTATTTTCTTTTTACCACCAGGATTATCATCAGGACTCAGTACCTGCATAACTCTACTGTCCATTGAGGTTTTTCTTTTTTAAATAGAGGAAAAAGACCAAGAGATATGGGGAGAGTAAGAGGGGTAGAAAAACAGAGAAATGGAGAGATACTTGAAAAATACTCTACCACTTGTAAAGCCTTCTCCCATTCAGGTGGGGACTGGGGACTTGAACTCAGGTTGTTTCACATGGTAGTATGTGTGCTCTACTGAGTCATTACCCCATCCATAAATCTGAATTTTAGACAACAAATAACTTATTTTAAAAAATATTTTGTTTATTTATTAATGAGAAAGATAAGAGGAGACAGAGAAAGAACATCACTCTGGTACATGTGCTGCCAGGAGTCAAACTCAGAACCTCATGCTTGAGAGTCCAACACTTTATCCACTGAGCCACCTCCTGGACCACAACAACAAAGAGCTTTTTAGTGAAAATCTGTATTATTCAAGGAGATTTGGGATGCATATTTTGCTAAAAATCTCTTTGTTGTTGGGGCCGGGTGGTGGTGCACCTGGTTGAGTGATATTTTACAGTGCGCAAGGACCCAGGGGAGAAAGCTTTGTGAGTGGTGAAGCAGTGCTGCCCTATCACCTCCTTCCCTCTCAATTTCTGGTTATTTATATCTAATAAATACATAAAGATAATTTAAAATTTAACACACATATATATATTATATATATATTTGTGTGAAATTCAGTTGTACTGAGCATACTGTATTTTTTCTGGCAGTCCTAAAATGAGGAAGCTAGGATTTGATCCAAATATTTTAACTCCAGAGATGAATATTGCTTTTGTGACTATCATTTCTCTTTCAATATTTATTTCCTTAATCAAATGACTACGTTCTGAAACAAAGAAGAGTTCTATATCAAAGAAAGAAAACATTCTGGAAGTGTTTTCTCACAAAACCCTGGAAACTGGTAAGGAGTGATGGGGGCAGGAGATGGAGGCTCTGGGGGTACAAGTAGGATAGTGGGAAGAAATGAAAATTTTTTCATCAGTGGATCTATTTATTCTCAAACTTGCCTAATGATCTGCACCAAAATGTTTCTTAGATAATAGAATCCAAGGGGGGCTGGCGGTTAACACACATAATATCAAGTGCAAGGACCCATGCAAAGATCCAGGTTGGAGCCCCAGGCTCCCCACCTGTGGTTGCTTCACAAGCTTTTCCCCTCTCTATCTTCCCCTCCTCTCTCAATGTCTCTCTGTCCTATCCAATAAAAAAATGGAAAAAATGACCTCCAGGAGCAGTGGATTCTTAGTACCAGTACTGAGCCACAGCAATAACCCTGGAGGGAAAAGAAAGAAAGTTGGAAGAAAGGGAGGAAGGAAGGAAGGAAGGAAGGAAGGAAGGAAGGAAGGAAGGAAGGAAGGAAGGATTAGCAAATAAATATCTTTTTAAAAAACAGTTGGATTGACACGGTTGGTATACAAGGGACATGTAATTTTGCAAGTATATGGATGTGAACATGACGGAGAATATGAAGCCAGAGTAAAACTCTAAATTTCTAAGATACTTTCCCTCAAGATATAGGTGTTATGCAAATATCTAAGTATTGACACTTAAAATAGCTGATATGTGATTTACATTTCACAAATGGCTGTTAATTACTTGGCACTGAACTTGGTGTATAATGGGAATTAAATATCTGTTGAATAAATGGATAATTGATGACATTTATGCCATTATTTACCTAATTTTATTTTTTTATTTTTACTTTTTATTACCACCATGGTTATCACTGGGACTCAGTGACAGCACTATGAATCCACTGCTTGAGGCAGCCATTTTTTCTTTTTTTAATTTATTTTCCCTTTTGTTGCCCTTGTTGTCTTTTTATTGTTGTTGTAGTTATTATTGCTGTTGTTATTAATGTCATTGTTGTTGCATAGGACAGAGAGAAATGGAGACAGGAGGGGAAGACAGAGAGGGGGAGAGAAAGACAGACGCCTGCAGACCTGCCTCATCGCCTGTGAAGTGACTCCCTTGCAGGTGAGGAGCCCGGGGCTCGAACCGGGATCCTTAAGCCTGTCCTTGCGCTTTGCGCCACGTGTGCTTAACCCACTGCCCTACTGCCCGACTCCCTCAGGTAGCCATTTTTTCATTCTTCTTCCTCTTCTTCTTTTTTTCTTTCTTTTTATTTTATTAGGACAGGAGAAATTGAGAGGGCGGATATAGAGAAGCATCCTCCCAGCTGATGTGTGTGCTAAACTAGGTGTGTCACCACCTGATACCTGATTTACCCTATTTTAAATATAGAAAATGAGAGTTTAGAGAGGTTAAGTATCATGAGTGAAAGTTAAATTAATTTCTAAAGAACTCTGGGTCTATACAAAAACTCAGTTCTTTGGAGGCTGGTCAGTAGTGCACATATTACAGTGAACAAGGAGCTGGGTTTGAGCTCCCACCCCCATCTGTAGAGGGGAATGAGTCTTTATGAGTGGTGAAGCAATGTTCCAGGTCTCTCCCTCTCCCTCCCCCTCCCTCTCTTTTTCTTCCTCTCCCTCTCACCACCCCTCTCAAGTTTTCTCTGTATCTGTCCAATAGGAAGAAAGAACTTGATTTATCAGGATTCTTGAAGGAAAAACTTTTTTTTTCTGCTCAGTAGCCCAAATTTCATGTTCAGTTTTTTAAAGAACTATTTTTATTTTTTATTTTGCCTTGTTGTTTATCATCATTGTTGTTGTTATTATTGTTGTTGTTGGATAGGACAGAGAGAAATCGAGAGAAGAGGGGAAGACAGAGAGGGGGAGAGAAAGATAGACACCTGCAGACCTGCTTCACCACCTGTGAAGTGACCCCCTGCAGGTGGGGGGTGGGGGCTGGAACCAGGATCCTGATGCTGGTCCTTGCGCTTTGTGCCATGTGTGCTTAACCCTCTACACCACTGCCTGGCTCCCCCCAAATTGCATATTCTTTTCTTTTTCAGAGAGTTCCCCCACCACCAGGGTTATTGCTTGACTGCACAAATGACTCCATTCCTGGTGGCCTTTCCTTTCTTCCTTCCTCCCTCCCATTCTTCCTTCCTTCCTTCCTTCTTCCCTTTCTTCCTTCCTTCTTTTTTTTTAAAAAAATCTATTTATTTTCCCTTTTGTTGCCCTTGTTTTTTTTTTTTTGTTGTTGTTGTTGTAGTTATTATTGTTGTTATTGATGTCAGAGAGAAATGGAGGGAGGAGAGGGAAGACAGAGAGGGGGAGAGAAAGATAGACACCTGCAGACCTGCTTCACCGCCTGTGAAGCGACTCCCCTGCAGGTGGGGAGCTGGGATCTTTATACTGGTCCTTGCACTTTGCGCCACATTGGCTTAACCCATTGCGCTATGGCCCGACTCCCCCTTCCTTCCTTTCTAAGTTATAAATACAGAGAGAATGAGAAAGGGAGGGATAGAGAAGAGAATGGGAGAAACCTGGAAGCACTGATCCACCACTCATTTTCCTCATTGCACATAGGGATGTGTATATATATATATGTATATATATAATTTTTACTTATAAAATGGAAATGTTGATAAGACCATAGGATAAGAGGGGTACATTTCCACACAGTTCTCATCACCAGAACTCCCTACCCATCCCCTCCCTTGATAGCTTTCCTATTCTTTATCCTCTGGGAGTATGGATCCAGGATCATTGTGGGGTGCAGAAGATGGAAGGTCTGGCTTCTGTAATCGCTTCCCCGCTGAACACAGGCATTGGCAGGTTGATCCATACTCCCATCCTGTTTCTCTTTCCCTAGTGGGGCAGGGCTTTGGAGAGGCAGGGCTCCAGGACACACTGGTTAGGTAGTCTGCCCAGGGAAGTCAGGTTGACATCATGGTAGCATCTGGAACCTGATGGCTGAGTTAAGATATAAAGTAGAACAAATTGTTGATTAATCAGGAACCTAAAGACAAGAATACTGAAGATGAAAATTTGGGGTCTCCATTTTGGAAAAAGCTAGTAGGTCTATTTTAGGTATATTCCAAGGGGCCCATGTTTTTACTAGTTTTTACCTGTGCCTGATGTCTATATGCAGGTGAACCCAGGTTATTTTCTGGGAAGATGGTGTCATAGTTGGAAAAAGGCATGGGGTTTTAAACCTGGGTTTTTGAGCATGGTATTGTTTGTGCTCTACAGGCTGTTCCATTGCCTGGCCCCCACTAGGTAAGGTTTTTAAAATGGATTATTTGGGGGGCTGGGCGGTGGCGCACAAGATTGAGTACACATCACAATGTGAAAGAACCTGGATTCAAGCTGCTGGTACTACCTGCAGGAGGAAACTTCCCCAGCAGGTCTTGGTCTCTCTGTCTCTCTCTCTCTTATTGTGTGGGGGGGGTTTAATGGTTTACAGTCAACAGTAAAAATACAGTAGTTTGTACATTTGTAACATTTCTCAGTTTTCCACATAATAATTCAGTCCCCTCTAAGTCTTCCTCTGCCATCTTGTTCCAGGAAACCTCCCCTTCATCTCTCTTCTTTATGTCCCCTTAACTTTTGATTTCTCTTTGTCTCTATCTAACAAATAAATATTAAAAAGCAGTAAAAATAAAAATAAAACGAATCACTTATTTTGTGATTTGATGATCCAACCACCAAAGAACATCAAAGAATAGTCTTTATTCTGGAAATAGCTACCATATACAAAAGTATGTTAGTGATTTGCTTTAGTTTTGTGACCTTGCTTATAGTTCAAACAAACCATGTTTTCACTGAGTCCTGCATAGTTCAGAGTTGAGCAGTGATGATCCCTCAACATCTTCTTACTATGTACCTTGACACAGGGGTTCGGGAAGAAGAATGTAGACATAAGTCTGAAGTTTTTGATCAGGATGCTATTCAACATTAACATTTCTTGAGATATTTGATACATTTTAGCTCGGTACTAAAGTTATGTCAATTATCATACATATCTCAAAGAATTCAGTAGTGTAACAACATAACACTCAAGTGTTCATGAATTTCTATTGAAAATACTTTCATTTAGTCGCTGATATGTCCTGGATCCTGTCCTAGGTTCTCTATCATAACCCTGTTTTAAAATCCTTTAAACAAAATTATGGAATGCTAACACTGAATTATGCAGTGGTAAGTGCATAATTTAGTGTGGTCATTTTGGAAAACTATTTGACAGTATCTCCCAAATTGGACATATCCATACCTATGGCCTAGTAATCCCATTCCATGGAACACAGCCAACAGAAATGTGTACATATGGTTACTAAAATTTGTTCTAGAATTTTCATAGCAGCACTGTTAGTAATAGGCCCCAAGAGGAATTACCTGGATGCTAATCAACTTAAAAATACTTTTATGGCGGGCTGGGCACATAGTACATAGTGCAAGGACCCATGCAAGGATTCTGGTGTGAGCCCCTGGCTCCCCACCTGCAGGGGGGTCACTTCAAAGTGGTGTCTGTTGGGGAGTCGGGCTGTAGCACAGCGGGTTAAGCGCAGGTGGTGCAAAGCACAAGGACCGGCATAAGGATCCCGGTTCGAACCCCGGCTCCCCACCTGCAGGGGAGTCGCTTCACAGGCGGTGAAGCAGGTCTGCAGGTGTCTTTCTCTCCTCCTCTCTGTCTTCCCCTCCTCTCTCTATTTCTCTCTGTCCTATCCAACAACGACAACAACAATAATAACTACAACAATAAAACAACAAGGGCAACAAAAGGGAATAAATAAATAAATTAAATAAAATAAAATAAATAAAAAAAAAGTGGTGTCTGTATTACTCTTTCCATGTCTACCTCCCCTCCTCTCTCAATTTCTCTCTGTCATATCTGATATAATAGAAAAGAAAAGAAAAAAAAAGGCCACCAGAAGTAATGCTGGTAGTGCTGGCACAAAGTCCCAGAGATAACCCTGGAGGCAATATATATATTTGTTGTAGGATAGATATTGAGAGAGGAAGACGGAAGAGAGAGGGAAAGAGACAGAGAGATACCTGAATCCCTACTTTACCACTCATGAAGCTTTCCATCTGCAGGTAGGGCCTTGGACCCGGGTTCTTTGTGCACTGCAATGTGCACTCTTAACCAGGTGTACCACCATCTGGCCCCCCTCCAATAAACTTTTCAATGAGTAAATAAATTGTGGCATAGTAATAACAATTCAAATTAACCAACTACATACATAAGAGCTGTACAATTCCAAACAGTAATGGAGAAGGAAAAAAAAAGGAGCAAACTCAACAGGCATGCTGCATGAGTCCACTTCTATTGTTCAAAGTTCAAAAATCGCTTTAAAATATTTGTGCTAGACATCAGACAGTAGCTACCTTAGTTATATTTTTGTCTATGATGTATTGTACATAATACTGCATATAAAATTACTAATAATATTATGTGTTATGATCTCTACTTGTACATAATACTGCATATAAAAATACTAATAATATTATGTGTTATGATCTCTACTTGTACATAATACTGCATATAAAAATACTAATAATATTATGTGTTATGATCTCTACTTAAAATTTGGGATCTGAAAGCCTAGAGACACACACGCGCAAGTCCATCTTACTGCATTATACTCCAATGTCTGTACTGCAGTCTGTTCCTCTTGCTAATCATCAAGCAATAAAAAATATTCCCTTGGAGGTGCTACTTGTGGAAGAGAAGGGGGAGGTGGAGAAAGAGGAGGAGGAGGAGGAGAGGGACAAGGAGAAGAAGAAAAGGAGGAGAAAGAAGAAAGAAAAGAAAAAGAAAGGAAAGGAAAAGAAGAAAGGAAGTAAGCACTGCAAGCAGAGTAATTTTTGAGACATATCATTCTGATTACTCAGGAAACTCTGATAAGAGTTGCAGTCATTTTCCAGTGCTGCTGTAAGTGAGCTTTGATATGTGTAGCTTTTTATTGTGGCCCCACCTAGGGACCAGAAAAAAAAATGTAACTACTGAAGAGTCTGACTTTGACCCTTACTGTTGACAACTGAGAATGAAAGTAGAGATAAGGATGAGAGCTAAGGGTTCATTCACCTAAGGTGTTATTTGTTCAGGGAAAGTCATTCATTAGAACAGCAATTTCTTTATTAAAAAAAGAAAATTAAAAACCCAACAACACAGAAGGCCCAACAACTCACTTCAAAAGATTCTTGATAAAACACAGTTGCTTTAACGGAGGCAAACCATTCAAAAAATTAAAAACCTGGCTTAAGTAACTGATTATTAAAAATAATTATAATTAAAAATAACATATTTATAATTAAAATAATATATTTTACTATATTAAAATAATCAGTTATTTCATGCAGAAATCTCTTATTAAAATTGTCTTTCAATCTCTTTAAGTAGAAACCAACAACCAGCAGAAAGTTACACAAAAAAAAGCCATTAACTATCCTATTGTTGTGAAATAATGGCAAAAAAAAATACCCAACACTTAAAATAGTTTCTTTTCTTTCTTATAGGACAGAGAGAAATCGAGGGAGGAGGGGAAGACAGAGAGGGGGAGAGAAAGACACTCGCAGACCTGCTTCAATGCTTGTGAAGCGACTCCCCTGCAGGTAGGGAGTCGGGATTCTTACACCAGTCCTTGCGCTTTGCGCCACGTTCGTTTAACCCACGCTACCACCTGATACCATCTGACTCCCTTAAAATAGTTTCTATCCAGCAAGTACTAACTGTGCGTAGCTTTTGAGTACTTGAGATAGAGATAGTCTAAATTAAGATATATACCATATGAAGCATACAGAATATTTTCAAAGGTAAGGTAAAAAAAAAAGGCCTCAAATATCTTGCTGATATATTGAGTGCATATTAAAACAAATAGTTTTTTATTTATTGGGATGAATAAAAATATCACTAGAATATATAACATTTTATTTGTGACTCATATTTTCTCTTCCTTCCTTTTCTTTTTTTTTTTTTTTTTTTGCCCCTAGGGTTATCGCTGGGGCTCAGTGCCTGCACTAAGAAGCCACTGCTCCTGGAGGCTATTTTCCCCCTTTCACTGCCCTTGTTGTTTGTTGTTATTGCTGTTACTGTTGTTGGATAGGACAGAGAAATCGAGAGAGGAGGGGAAGATAGAGAGGAGAGGAAGATAGACACTTGTAGACTTGCTTCACCGCTTGTGTAGTGACCCCCCTGTAGGTGGGGAGCCGGGCTTGAACCAGAATCCTTACTGGGCTTCGAGCTTGTGTTCTTAACTCGTTGTGCCACCGCCCAGCACTTGACTCATATTTTCATTGGATAAGTTCATCTAGCATACTGAAACTTCTCAAAAGATACAAAGAGAAGGCAAGTGAGCTATAATACCATAACACTATATTTGCTTTTTAATTATTTTACTATATTCAAAATTATTTAAATAATATTTTTGCAATTATAAATTATATAGTGGAAGAAAAATGCCAGAAACACAAAAAAGAAAGACTGAACTCTCCTAAAATCTGAATGCTCATTTTTGTCATTTTGTATGATTTTGACTTATGCTGTTATAAACCATATATACACATGTGTACTGTGTTTCCATTGCACTACAGTTTTTGTCACTATATCTATCATGTACTTATTTCCATAAAGCATACTTGAAAGTATGGGGATGGGTCGGGCGGTAGCACAGCGGGTTAAGCGGCGCAAAGCGCAAGGACCAGTGTAAGGATCCTGGTTTGAGCCCCTGGCTCCCCACCTGCAGAGGCTAGTCGCTTCACAGGCAGTGAAGCAGGTCTGTAGGTGTCTTTCTCTCCCCCTCTCTGTCTCTCCCCCCTCCTTTTCTCTCCGTCCTATCCAACAATGAATGCCATCAACAATAACAATGATAACCACAACAAGGCTACAGCAAGAAGGGCAACAAAAGGGAAGAAAAATACCTCCAGGAGCAGTGGGTTCATGGTGCAGGCGCTGAGCCCCAGCAATAACCCTAGAGGCAAAAAAAAAAAAAAAAAAGAAAAGAAAAGAAAAGAAAAGCTGGGGATAAGTGGAAAATTCCTAAATCTAGTTAAGTCTCTATATAGTAAACCTACAGCCAACGTCATATACTCAATAGTGAGAAAAGTATTCTTGCCCAAATCAGGTACTAGACAGGGCTGCCTAATCAATGATACTATGTAATGTAGTGTTAGAACTTCTTGCCATAGAAATTAGGCAAGAGAAAGGAATTAAAGGGGTAAGGATTGGAAGAGAAGTTAAACTGTCACTATTTGAAGATGATATGGTAATATACCCAGAAAAACCTAAAGAATCCAGCAGGAAGCTCCTGCAATATAGTAAGGCTACAAAATTAATATATGAAGTCCATGTGCATTCCTATATGTAAACACTAAGTCAGAAAAAGAAGAAATCCAGAAACCAGTCTCATTTACTATAGTAACAAAAAACAATATCTAGGAGGGGCCAGGCAGTAGTTCCCCTGGTTACCTGCACATGTTATCTATGGACATCTAATTTTTGACAAGGAGGCCCAAAATTTAAAAAAAGAAAGGATAGTCTTGTCAACAGATAGTGCTAGGGAAATTGGGTTTAAATATGCAGAAGAAAGAAACTACTTTTCACCACACACAAACATAAACTCCCAAATGAATCAAAGATTTGGATATTAGACCAGAAACCGTCAAATATTTAGATAAAATTATTGGGAAGACTCTTTTCTTTTTACTTTTCCTCCTCCCCCCTTTTTTTTTTTTACCAGAGCACTGCTCATCTCTAGTTTATGGTGTGCTGGGGATTGATTATGCGACTTCCAGAGCCTTAGGCACAAAAGTCTCTTTGCATAACCATTATGCTACCTACCTGTGCAGAACTCTTTTCCATGGAAGTTTTTAGGCATCGTCAATGACTGGAGTCCAACTGCAAAGAAAACAAAAACTAAAACAAACCAGTAGGACTACATCAAATTGAAAAGCTTCTGCACAACAAAAGAAATCATCATCCAAGAAAACTCCTACAGAATGAGAGATCTTTACACACCATATATCAGACAAAAGGCTAATAATGTTATATATATATATATATATATATATATATATATATATATATATATATAATAATGTTATACACACACACACACAAATTCAGCAACAACAACAACAAAAAAACAAATGACCCCATTCAAAAGTGGGAAGAAGATATGGACAGAATATTCAACAAAGAAGAGATCCAAAAGGTCAACAAACATACGAAAAATGCTTGAATTTAGTGATTTTCAGAGAATGCAAATAAAGACAACAATGAAGTACCATTTCACTCCTGTGAACATGTAATACTTCATAAAGTATAGCAACAGCAAATTCTGGAGAGGTTGCAGGGGTAAGGGAATCCTCTGTACTACTGGTGGGAATGTAAATTGGTATAACCCTTGTGGAAAGCAGTCTGGAGAACTCTCAGAAGGCTAGAAATTGATCTACCCTATGACCCAGCAATTCTTCTCCTGGGGATATATCCTAATGAATAAAACACACCCACCCCAAAAGATCTGTGTTAATAGCAGCACAATTTGTAATAGCCCAAACCTGGAAGCAACCTAAGTGTCCAATAACAGATAAGTGGATGAGAAAGTTGTGGTCTATATACACTGTGGAATACTACTCAGTTCTTTAGAATGATGAATTCAGCTTCTTCACCTCATCTTGTATGGAGCTTAGAGGAATCAGGTTAAGTGGGATAAACTAGAAAGAGAAAGATGGATATGGAATGATCTCACTCATAGAAATTGAGAAATAAGATCAGGAAAGGGAAACACAAAATACAACTTGGATTGGGTTTAGTGTATCGTACCATAGCAAAGGACTGAGGGGTGGGGGGAGATTTTAGTTCTGGTGCTTGATGGTGGAGGAGGGCCTAGGCTATGGTTTAGAGTGTTTTATAGAAAACTGAGAAATCTTACCCATGTATCAACAAATATATTTACTGTAAAACCCCCCCAAAAAATAGAAATACAAACCCATGCAGCATTCTAGGAAACATGCTTCAGACTACAAGTGTACACATATTAAGAGATTTCAAGCCCATCGTTTAACATTCATTAGTATACCGTATACTATGAAACTTGAAAAAAAAAAAAAAAAAGACCAAGTGTCACTATCTAAGCCCTAAGCCCTATGACAGTATACTTGGAAGGGCATCACAATAGTAGATGTGACTCAGAAAGGAAGAGAAGGCAGGGCCATAGAAAAAAATAAGCAAGGGAAGCGCACTTGGCCCAAAGCACAAGGACCAGTGTAAGGATCCCGGTTCAAGCCTCCGGCTCCCCACCTGCAGGGGTGTCGCTTCACAGGCGGTGAAGCAGGTCTGTAGGTGTCTATCTTTCTCTCCTCCTCTCTGTCTTCCCCTCCTCTCTCGATTTTTCTCTGTCCTATCCAACGAAAGCAACAACAACAATAATAATAATAACTACAACAATGATAAAACAACAAGGGCAACAAAAGGGGAAAAAATGGTCTCCAGGAGCAGTGGATTCACGGTTCAGGCACCAAGCCCCAGCAATAACCCTGGAGGCAAAAAAAAAAAAAGAAAGAAAGAAAAAGAAAAAATAGGCAATATAACTATAAATTTAGGTAGATAGTGATAGAAATAATAGTCAACCCCTATCTGATTTTGGGAGAACTAATGGCAGTTTCTGAAGAGAATGAGAACACAGAATTCTAGTAGTAGGGAAGGTGTGAATTTATACCCCTGTTATCTTATAATTTTATAAATCAATATTAAATCACTAATAAAATCTTTTAAAAAAGTTGTTAGATTGTGACCCAGGAAGTGGTACAGTACAGAAAGCATTGGACCATCAAACTGATCACCTGAGTTTTAATCCCAGCATTGCATATTCCAGGATGATGCTCAGGTTAATCTTCTCTGTTTCATCTTTCTTTCTCATAAAACAAAAGTCTTAAAAAGAAAAGTGATTGAGGGCAGAGGGTAGATAGCATAATGGTTATGCAAACAGACTCTCATGCCTGAGGCTCCAAAGTCCCAGGTTCAATCCTCTGCACCACCATAAGCCAGAGCTGAACAGGGCTCTGGTTAAAAAAAAAAAAAGTGATTGAGTTAAACTGCTCCATCTACATATTTATTTATGCTATTAATAGAGATTTTATACAGTGGTGGACTGAGAAGTACAATAGAACCTCAAGGAAATTCAATGGGAAAGTTGATTAACATTATCTGTAATGGACAAGGGAATAGGGTACAGCACAGTAAGTTCCATTTGTTTGCAAATTCTTGTGCTAGACATTCCTGAAGGGCACTGACTGTTTTAAATATTTGCTCTTGAAAACATTTGTAAAAAGGTCTTATTATAGGATAAAGCAAAAGAGGAATAGATTACTAGATTTTCTGTGCTACTCTGAAGTTTTTTAAAAGTCTGAAGTATATGTCACTTTTCTGTTCTTAATGACAACATGCAGGATATCCTCGAAGGATAAGAAGAATGTGCCTGGATTTAAAAGAAGTTCAGTGTGAGTTATCTGATAGGTTGAAAGTAATTTATGAAATGAGTCCTCTGTTTTGTTAGGACATAGATTGTTGTTCCATACAGGGCCCTTTATATGAAACAGATGCCCAATCTATAAATCAGTAACCCTGTAGTAAAAAGGAGGCATTTCTGTATAAATTATTGTGGGTCCAACATGGGTGAACATGCTTTTATTGGCTTCTTGGCATAGAAGTAATTTTATCAGTGGTTTTTCTGGGATGATCTTTTCCTCATTCCTGTCAGGGGACTGACCATTAGGAAAGAGTTGAAAGTTCTGTTGAAAAAAAATATACCCTTTGCCCTAACAAGTTAGGTCTTAGGTTTATCATGACCAGGCTAGATCAGTGCCTCTTGTTGAGAAGGTGTTGTTCCTGCACTTGGGTTTCAGTTTCAAATGCAAATCCCCCATAGGAAGTTGGTTTAAAGTAGTCCATAGAGCTCAGAGAAAAAGGACATTTATAGTTTTCCTCTTAGGTCATTAAACTTCAGTGGTCTTCTTTCTGTTTCCTATTTTAAATGTGAAATTTTTATTGTTTCCACATCATTTCTTGCTTATATCATAGATTTTAATAAGGCTAGCTAATGATCATTCTTTTCACAGTTGAAAACAATAAACTTGTTCATTTGTTCATTGACTCAGTGAAACATATACAACTTCATCATTGAGTATAAGATGTATGCCTAGCCACCCAGGTTACAGGGCCACAGAAGACATACCATGACTTCAGGATTTACAACCTAGCAGAGAGGGCCATAAATATATTCAATATATATCAGATAATTCATATACAGATTTTAACTGTGAAAGTCCTTATTTATTTCAGAAGGTGTTATTTTCTCTACCTTTATTTTATTATTTGAGTTTGAAATAAAAAATGAAATCAAAAGAAGTCTTCTTTTAAAGTATGACCCCACCTGTTCAATTTCCCACTCTCCTGTCTCCACATGCAGCTGCCTCCATATTCATAGTCTCCTGGTGTTTTATCATGCATTGTGTGATGACAAAGACAAATTATGAAAAGTTTGCCCTTAAACAGTTTTTGCCACTGTATGAAGTGAGATAGTAGAATGATATCATAGACTGAAATTGAGAATGAAATCATAGACTGAAATTGCACATAGATGGCAACAACTAGGTTATATAGTATAACTTATTGGGACTACCATGGCATATGACTTTAACATAAAACATGGTATCTGGTTTTTAAGATTTTCAAAAATATTTATTTATTCCCTTTTGTTACGCTTGTTGTTTTTTATTGTTGTAGTTATTATTGTTGTTGGATAAGACAGAGGCAATGGAGAGAGGAGGGAAGACAGAGAGGGGGAGAGAAAGATAGACACCTGTAGACCTGCTTCACCGTCTGTGAAGCAACTTCCCTGCAGTGGGGAGCCAGGGGCTCAAACCGGGATTCTTCCACCGGTCCTTGTGTTTTGCGCCACCTGTGGTTAACCCACTGCACTACTCCCTCATGGTATCTGTTTTTAATGGAATGTTTGTGACACATGACTGTAAACACATCAAAACATTGTTTCCTTGTAATTGCTATGAAGAATGAACCCAGGGCTTTGTACATATATTCGCATGCTGAGCCATCTCTTCAGCCCAATTTTCATTTTATTATTTATACATATATATATAATCTATTTATTTTGGATACATAGAGAAATTGAGAGAAAGCAGCAGAAGATAGAGAGGGAGGGGAGAGAGGGAGAGAGGGAGAGTCAGTCTACTGGGAGCAGCAGATTTGTCCAGGCATGGAGCCACAGCAATAACCTTGGTTACACACACACACACACACACACACACACACACACACACACACACACACACACACACACAAAAGAATCCATTCAATAAAATAGATGAGACAAATGGAGTACAGAAACAATAAGTAACTTACAGCAGGCCACATAGCCAGTAAGAGGCTAAACTGATATTCACATTCAACTTTGTCATACTGTTAGTCTTCTCTCTTTTTTTTTCTTGAAAAGATTCATTGCCACATTTGATATTCGATGCTGGGATCATACACAGGTCAATTTAGCCACTACACTGCCTTACAGGTCACTCAAGTCTTCCCCTTTAATTACCTAGTGTTCCTTTTTCATAGATAGAGACTAGAGTTAATCAGTTCAAATTGAGTTTAATTTCCCAAGCACACAGGATGACAGAGGATTTTGCTGAGATCATGACGGCACATGGAAACCCAGCTGGGATTAGAAAAATGCAGTGCAGGGCCGGGTGGTGGTGCACCTGGTTGAGCGCACACATTACAATGCGAAAGGACCTGGGTTTGAGCCCCCAGTCCCCACATTCAGGGGGAAAGCTTCACAAATGGTGAAGCAGTGTTGCAGGTGTCTCTCAGTCTCTCACCCTCTCTATCCCTCCCTTCCCTCTTGATTTCTGACTGTCTATCCAATCAATAAATAAAGATAATTAAAAAATTTAAAAAGAAAAATGATATGCATAATCTACCCTGTGAATAATCTCCAGAGAGTTTGTGCAAACCCTACCTCCCACCACCAAAAAGACTTGCTGTGATGCAACTAAAACCGAGAAGAAACAGACATAAAAAATGGCTGAAGTTACACTTTAAAAAGTATCATAGCAAATTAGGCATCAAAGAATGTGTATCTGCCATGAACCAGCAATAGGAACTGAACTTTACTAAGGGTGGCCTTCCAGGAAAAAAAAAAAAGTCTCATAGCTCCTTCTGCTCCTATTGTCTTGAAGGAAGCTTCAGAGGAAATTGGGTTATATGTAATATCCAAAGCCCTTCATCTTGTTCCTTCTCAAACAGCTTTGTCCAATACTAGGAGACTCAGAAATTCTTGGGAGGCCTGGTTTTCCTGACCAGGTGTCTTTTTTGTTTATTTGCTTATGCTGTGGATGAAATAGAGAGCTCCTAAAACAAAAATTCGATAAAACTAAGGTTCGTTTATGGCCTCAGAAAAATCTCCAAGACTTCACAGAAATACATTACTAAATGACTAAAACCCCAGGCTCTTGCCCTCTGAGAATAAGTGTACGAGGACATTATATAACTTGCTGAATAATGTAGCCAGTGCAGTTTTCTGCCAGTTCAAAAATACAGCCATGATGCCTTTTTTCACTCTATTTACCAATTGCACTTTAAAAGCCTCTTTCTTAAGGTAGGTTTCCTTTTTTTTTTTCCAACTTAACTTTATTGTGATTGAATAAAATATGAACCAGTGGATGTAAACTTAATTAAAGCTATAGTCATGTTTTTAAGCAAGCCAGCGTATGTGTAACAGAGCATGCACTAAAAAGATTCAGGAAATAGACTTCTGTTGGGGAATGAAGCTGTTCACTCACACACAGGAAGGGAATCTGAAGGTGTTTGGTTTTGGTTTTTATGGAGATACAGAAGTCTAGGATTTCCCCTGAATGTGTTCAAAATGGATGCCCCCATTTGAAACAAATGTTTAGAGTTGTTCTACACACTTGGAGTTGAGATGATAGAAAATCTGGAGTAAAATAACCAAGAAAGCCTTTGAATTGTAGTCTTACCATCAGGCAGAGGTGAGTCAATGTTTTCTGTAAAGGACCAGGTAATATTTAAAGCTTTATTATTTTTTTAAATTTATAAAATGGAAACGTTGACAAGACCATAGAGTAAGAGGAGGTACAATTCCATACAATTCCCATCACCAGAACTCCCTATCCCATCCCCTCCCTTGATATCTTTCTTATTTTTTATTCCTCTGGGAGTACGGATCCAGGATCATTATGGGGTGCAGAATGTGGAAGGTCTGGCTTCTGTAATTACTTCCCTGCTGAACATGGGCATTGGCAGGTCGATCCATACTCCCAGCCTGTCTCTCTCTTTCCCTAGTGGGGCAGGGATCTGGGGAGGTGGGACTCCAGGATACATTGGTGGAGTTGTCTGCCCAGGAAAGTCGGGTTGGCATCATGGTAGCATCTGGAGCTGAAAAGAGTTAAGATAGAAAGCAGACCAAATTGTTGATTAATTAGGAACCTAAAAGCAACAATATTGCAGGTGAAGATTTGGGGGTCTCTGTTTTGGAAAAAGCTAGTAGGTCTATTTTAGGTGTACTCCAAGGAGCCCATGACTTTACTAGTTTTTACCTGAGCCTGACATCTAGTATACAGTTGGACACAAGGTATTGTCTGGGGAAATGGTGTCATAGTTGGAAAAAGGACTATGAAGAGACTGGCTCACAAAAATGGAAAAAGAATATAAATATTGTTAACTGTAAACCTCACTGATATTTAAGTTCTTTAAAGTGTTTGACTCTTCTGCCACAACAGTATAAAAACAGTCTTGGGAAGTCATATATCATTTTAGCTTTGTGCCAATAAAACTTTATTTAAAAATGAAGACAGTAGGCAGGAAAGCCAAATGTAAATTTGCCATCAAGCAAAGCTTTTGTGCTTATTCCTTACTTAGTGAATCCTGCTCTGAGAAGTGCCATCAAGTTTTAAGAAGACAGTTTTATTTATAACTATGTGAATTTTACATCTGACAGGAATTTTACAAATCCTGGTGATTTGATAGCATTGTGATGTTAAATAGAATGCTCAGGGATTTTATTAGGAACCTAGCCTAATACAGATCATTGAGACTGCTTATCAGTTTCACTCGTTAAAAAATGATTTTAAAAGCTTAAAAATGGCATAATAACATACCTACAGCAATATATATAAACCTTAAACATATTGCTTAGTGTAATTTAAGTTTATGTGGACCCATTTATGTGGACAACCCAGACCAAGATGAGGAATATTTATATTATCCCAGGTCTCCTCACTTCCCTCCCAATTGGTTCTCCCAAAGGTAAGAGATATCTTTTGTTTATTTATTTAGTCAGGTTTATTGCTGGGGCATGCCTGCACCATGAATCCACTGCTCCTGGAGGCTACTTTTTCCCCTTTTGTTGCCCTTGTTGTTTTATCGTTGTGGTTATTATTGTTGTTGTTATTGATGTCTTTGTTGTTAGACAGGACAGAGAGAAATGGAGAGAGGAGGGGAAGACTGAGAGGGGGAGAGAAAGATAGACACCCGCAGACCTGCTTCACCACTTGTGAAGCCATCCCCCTGCAAGTGGTGAGCTGGGGGCTCGAACCAGATCCTAATGCAGTTCCTTGTGTTTTGTGCCATTTGCGCTTAACCCACTGGGCTACCGCCTGACCCCTGGTATCTTTTAATTATCATAAGTTTTTACGTTGAAATAATTTCAGTCTGCTCTTTACCCACCTTTTTAGAGCAGATTTCCAAATCTCAGAACAATTATCAGCCCCCAGAAATCAACATTAATACAATACTATTAGTTGTTCTGCAGACCTTATCTCCATTGTTCCACTTATGTTCTTTTTCTGGCCCAGGATGCTAGCCAGGCTCACACATTGCATCCTGTTGTCATGTCTCTTTACCTCAATCTGGAACAGTCTTTCCTGTCTTTCACATTATAAAAGAGACTAGTCCATTCTTTTGTCTAATGTCCTTCAATTTAGGCTTGAATGATGTTTCCTCATGATTAAATTCTGGTTATGTGTTTTTGGCAAGAATGCCAAAGACATGATGTAGTACTCTTTTCAGTGCTTACTGATACTGAGAAATATGATAATGTCTTGTTATTTGTGGTATAACCTTAATCACACAATGGAGGTGTCGCTAGCTAGATTTTACAGCTGTAAAATTATTATTTCTCCTCTCTGATTAAAAAATATGTTGTTGGAAGACATTTGAGACCATGTAAGTGTCGTGTTACTTAATGTGCTTTTACCCAGTAATTTTAGTATTCCTCATTGCTGTTTCAATTTATATCACATTTTCAGCATATATGAATTGAAATCCTATTGTAAGAAAGAGCTGCTCTTTCTCCTCTGTTTATTTTTTAAAATTTAATCCTTCATTACATCAGTCTGTACTTATGGAAATAGATCTTATTCTATGTGTTATGTTTCATTATACCAATACTTGTTTTCTTGTTCAAACTGTCTCTGCTGTGGCCATTGTAAGTTAGCTTTATGTTGTCTTAGGCCTGTGTCCTCTAAATATAGCCCATTATTTTTCTTGAGCAGTTCCTAACTTTCTTGAGTCATAGAAACTATCTTGTGCTCTCCTGTCCCTGTCTTGGAATCAGTCATTGCTTTAAGAAGCCCTGCTTCCTTTTACTCTGTTGAAGGAATAGCTTAGAGACCACAACCTGGAAATGACATGTGCTTACTGCCACCGGAAGCCATTGTTTTCATGGTTTCTGAATCCTCTCAGCAAAACGCATTAGGACATAGATGTGTGTGTGTATACACACACATACAGATATCTACATTGGTTTCTACACCAGTCTTTCTTTCTGTACATATGATGAATTTACTACCAATTTGCTACCCACTGGTAGCACACCCAGTCAAGCACACACATATTACTATGTGCAAGGACTCAGGTTCAAATCCCCAGTTCCCACCTGCAGGTGGAAATTTCATGAACATTGAAATAGTGCTGTAGGTGTCTGTCTTTCTCTCTCCCTCTCTATTTCCTCTTTGATTTTCTTCTGTTTTAATAAAGTAAATATTAAAATATTTATTAAAAAGGATCCAATCCAATACTGAAGAGTTTATTCTGGTTTCTTCCTTTTATTATTTGCAACTTTTCTCCAAAAGTGTGGAACACCTTATATATGTCATACGTATATTCACTACAATACTCAATGTTTGAATTCATATAAGATAGCTTGCATATGTGTGACCCCAGGTTCATTTTCACAGCACTGTCATTTAATGGACAAGTGCTGTGTTCTCTCTTATAAGGTAAATAAATACACAAAACTTTAAAAGTTTACTATTATAATGAAAATGTTTTCATTTTTGACTTTTATTTTCATGAAAGAGAGAGGACTAGAGGACTGTTCAGTTTTGACATATGCTGGTGTGGGGAATGAAGTTTGGGGCCCTTGGGAATTCAGGTATACAAATTCTGTGCTCTAACGAGCCATCTCTCTTTCCTTAAAAGTTGCTTTAAAAATAATTTTTTTGTGCTTACTCTCTATCCCCATTATTCCTGCTATTTGTTTGCAACTTACACTTCTTGCTGCTGTGTTGTACCCTAGTTACCAGTTAATTTCTATTATGTGTTTATTTTTTGAGAATGCAAAGTAGTATCATACTTTTAAAAGTCAAAATTTCACTCTGAAGTATCACTCCCCTGGACTTCATCCATTACATTCCCACTCAGCCTCTGTAGGGAGCCATTTTGTTCATTTTACCTTTCCTTTATTTTCATACAAATGTGCAGTCATGTGCCTATTTTCTTTTTTATGTTATTTCATTAATTTTAATTTTATTAGTAATTTATAAGATCATGAGGATATAGTAATTATTATTATGCCTTCAAGGTTATCACTGGGACACTATGAATCCACTACTTCTGGCAGCCTTTTAAAATTTTTTTTAATTTTAATTGGATAGGACAGAGAGAAATTGAGAGAGGAGGAGGAGGAGAGAAAGAAGGAGAGAGAAGGATAGGCACCTGCAGACCTGCTTCACTGCTTGTGAAGCAACTCCCCCCCCCCCCCCCCGCGCAGGTCCGGGAGCTAGGGGAGAGGGGGACTTGAACCGGGATCCTTGTGCAGGTCCTTATGCTTAGTATTATGTGCATTTAACTCAGTGCACCACCGCTCATCTCCCAATAGGTATAGGTATAATTCCACACTACTCCTACCACTTATGTTATGTGCCCACACCATCCTCCAGTGGTAACAACCACAGTTCTCCCAAGGTCACTATATATATTTTTTCCAAGTTCATTTGTTTCAGTTCTCTATATATACAAGTGAAATAATCTGGTTGTTGCCCCATTACTTCCTTCCTTACTTCATTTGCTAAGCATAATCACTACCAGTTCCATTCATTTTGTCCCAAAGGATGCAATTTAGTCTTTTATAACTGCTGAGTAGTGTGTGTGTGTGTGTGTGTGTGTGTGTGTGTGTGTGTGTGTGTGTGAGTGTGTGTGTGTGTAAGGCTCAAATGAGGGACATTTATTCCATTGTTCAGAGCTTTCCCCCTACTCCCCTTATTCCAAGTATTCCTCATAGGTTGTTTTTTGTTTTGTTTTTGCCTCTAGGCTTATCATTGGGGCTTGGTGCCTGCAATATAAATCCACTGCTCCTGGAGACCATTTTTTTTCATTGGATAGGACACAGAAATTGATAGAGGAGGGGGAGATTAGAAAGGGAGAGAGAAAGATAGACACCTGCAGACCTGCTTCACTGCTTGTGAGGCAACTGAACCGAGATCCTTTCTTGGGTGCTTGTGCTTCATACTATGTGCGCTTAACCCAATGCACCACCGCCGGGCCCCCACTCATAGTTCGTTTGTTGTTGTTGTTGTTTGTTTTTTCCTTTTCCCCCAATTTTGGCAGGAGGTGTAGCGAATAAGTTGTCATAAATTTTAATTTTCATAAATCAAAAGAAAATGCCCTTCAAGGGGCTAGGCAGTGATGCACCTGGTTGAGCACACATATCACCACGTGCAAGGACCCACCCAGGTTTTAGTCCCCTGTCTACTGAAAAGAGATAAAGAGCCTGCTATCTTATAATCTTGTAAATCACTAATAAAGTAAATGAGATAAAGAAATTTGGGGGAGTCGGGCGGTAGCGCAGTGGGTTAAGCGCAGGTGGCGCAAAGCACAAGGACCGGCCTAAGGATCCCGGTTCAAGCCCCCAACTCCCCACCTGCAGGGGAGTCGCTTTACAGGCGGTGAAGCAGGTCTGCAGGTGTCTGTCTTTCTCTCCTCCTCTCTGTCTTCCCCTCCTCTCTCCATTTCTCTCTGTCCTATCCAACAACAACATCAATAATAACAACAATAATAACTACAACAATAAAACAACAAGGGCAACAAAAGGGAATAAATAAATACTAAAAAATTAAAAAAAAAAGAAATTTGGTCTTCTCGGTACAGTGATAACAGTGCTGTTAAAGAGATCTTCTCTTTATATATGCAAATAAAAAAAACTTTCACAAAGTCCACCCCCTCTCATAAAATAAACACTTTGCAGGAAATAGTTATTTTGAAAGTGGCAGAGCTTTGCTCCCCTACAATATCAATTAGCCTGTGGTAAAAAAAACACTTTTGTTATATGTCATTTCACGTAAAATCGAAGTTTCCAAGAACCTATCAGAGATATTAAATGAAGACATACTCGGGGGCTGGGCAGTGATGTGCCCCCTTGAGCACACACTTTACCATGCACAAGGATGTAGGTTCAAGCCCCCTGACCCCCACTTGTAAGGGGGAAGCTTCACCAGTGGTAAAGCAGTTATGCCGGTGTCAAGCATCTCTCTTCTCTCTCCTCCATCCCCCCCATTTCTCTCTTTCTTGCAATATATATATATATATATATATATATATATATATATATATAGAGAGAGAGAGAGAGAGAGAGAGAGAGAAAACAACAACAAAAGCAAAAAAAAAAAAAAAGAAACGGGGGGAAAAAAAAAGGCTTCCAGTAGCAGTGGATGTGTACTGTAGGCAGTGATGCCCCTGGTGGCAATAATATATAAATTAACTAAGGCTTACTCTGTATCAATATCTTTTTTATTGCTGTATAGTAGTCTGTTATGCATGTACCACACATCCTATGATAGACTTATAGATCATTTCCACTTTAGGCTTTTAGGAAGAAAACTGCAATAAACATTAAAAAATTATTTTTACTATTATTAGTCATTTAGTAATGGTTTAAATGATCACCAGATTATAGAAGTATAATTCCACAGTGCACCCGCCATCAAAGTTCTGTACTCACCTTCCCCTCCACAATAGCCACATTAGTTATCAGCAAGTCTTAGAGGGATCCAGGCAGTGGCACACCTAGTGAAGTGCAAGGACCCGGGTTCAAACCCTTGGCCCCCACCTGCAGGGGGAAAAGCTTCATAAGTAGGGTTGTAGGTTCCTTTCTCTATCTTCCCCTCCCCTCTCAATTTCTTTCTGTCTCTATCCAATAAGAAATTGATTTTTGAAAATTAATTAATTTAAAAAAGTCTTAGAGACAGTTTGATTCAGTAGACGTGTGTGTGTGTGTGTACACAATTCTTTATAATTCCTAAAAGTGTTTGTATCAGTTGTGTTCCTACCAGTGATGTATATGAGTGAGATTATTTTTATTTTTATTTTATAAAATGGATACCCTCACAAGACCATAGGATAAGAGGGATACAATTCCCACCACCAGAACTCTGTATCCCATCCCCTCTCCTGATAGCTTTCCTATTCTTTAACCCTTTGGGAGTATGGACCAAGGATCATTGCGGGATGTAGAAGGTGGAAGGTCTGGCTTCTGTAATTGCTGATGATATAAAATGTTGAAAAGTTGTGGAGTCAGTCTTTTAAGCTGCCTTGAAAAATGAAAGGCAGGGGTAGATAGCATAATGGTTATGCAAACAGACTCCCATGCCTGAGGCTCCAAAGTCCCAGATTCAATCCCCTGCACCACCATAAACCAGAGCTGAGCAGTGCTCTGGTAAAAAAAAAAAAAATGAAATGAAATAATAGTCAACCCATATCTGTGACCTTGGGAGAACTACTGCAGTTTCCAGTGGAGGAATGGGGAAACAGAACTCTGATGGTGGAAACGGAGTGGAATTATACCCCTGTTGTCTCATAATTTTGTAAATCAATATTAAATCACTAACAACAACAACAAAAAAGATGAAAAACCTTATATGATACAAATATTCCTTTCTCTTAAGGTTCAGAAGTCTTTCCAAAAAAGACAACATCTTGGAAAGAAAAAAAAGCACAAATATACGTGCACACACAACAGAGCCTCATTTTCCATAATACTTAATTAGTTATTCATAGCAATAATGAATAATTCAGTTTTATAGTTTGTTGTCTACTAAAAAAAAATTCATCTCTTTCTTCTTAATGGCAGGACTTAAATCTTGTTTGGGGTTCATCCTTCAGGGAAGGATAACCTGTCTCTTAGTCAATGTTGAATCATGGTCAACCTAGCTAATAGTTTTCTTAATCTTTAGGCAGTAATTAGCTGATGAGTGAACATGTGACTCAGAATTCACCCATGAAGATTGGGGAAAGCTCTCCTGAGGGAAAGATTTACTACTGGTAAAAAGATGACTCCCAGGGGAATCAGGCGGTAGCAGCCGGTTAAGGGCACGTGGTGTAAAGCGCAAGGACCCGCTTCAGAATCCCGGTTCAAGCCCCTGGCTCCCCACCAGCAAGGGAGTTGCTTCACAGGCAGTGAAGCAGGTCTGCAGGTGTCTATCTTTCTCCCTCTCTGTCTTCCTCTCCTCTCTCCATTTCTCTCTGTCCTATCTAACAGTGACGACATCAGTAACAACAATAACTACAAAAACATAAAAAAGACAAGGGCAGCAAAAGGGAAAATAAATAAATAAAATATAAAAAATAATTTTAAAAATGATGACTCCAGAAGAAAAGATTCCCTTTGCCTCTGAATGTGGTATATCTGGATATGTAATGTGGAACTGAAACAGTTATTTAATTGTCAGGAGGAAAATGAAAACATATACATAGAACCTTCCTCAAAGCTATTCCTATAAAGTAATACATTATAAAAACAAGGTAGAAACAGTGCTTTTACTTATTCTTTAAATATATACAGTAACTTCTTCCTTGTTCTAGGCTACTGGTTCTTAATCTTCAATGTTAGAATCACCTGTAAGGATTATTGGGCCAGCTTGCTTGGTATACTAAATCTTACACACATATAGAGGTATAAAACTATATCCCTGAAGTTTTATGGTTTTGTAAACCAACGAGCTAGACAAGATTAAAAGATTGCTGGACTCAGTAGATTCTGATTCTGTAGTTCTGGAGTGGGACCAAGTGTTGACATTTTCTCAAGTAATGCTAATCCTGATGACCTAGGAACTACAATTTTAGAGCCACTCTTCTAGGATATAGATTCCATTGTGTATTTAGTAATATGCTCTGGGGATATTTATTTTCTGCAATTTTTCATGCAAAAGACTACAAATCTTTACTTATATTTTTTGTCCAATGCTGGGGTTTCACCCCTCTGGGCTTGTATACCCCACCCCACCCCCTGTGTAGATAAAGAGATGAATCAGAGACTTGAGCCGGGTCAGATTCATGGCAAAGTAGGCATCCTCCTAGATGAGCAGGTAAGTATTCTCCCCAACTCTTAATCATCATTTTGAACGTCTGTGGAGTATTATATTGTGTGTGTATAACAGAATTTTCCAAATCAAACTGTTAACGGTAGATAGTTTTATTATTGGGGGATTTGTGTTTTTACACTAACATGAGCCCTTTTGTATTATTTGACCAGATCATCTCTCAGCTCTGTCTATTGGCAGTGCTGGCAATCAAGCCCGGAGCCTCTTGGATCCCACTGTGCCCCTTGGATCTCCGTAGCCCCTAAATATCTCATTTTATAATAATTCTGACAGTTAAAAACATACTTAAGATAAAGCCCTAGACACTGAATTCTTGATACATGGAGATTTTTTTCCCCCTCATAATTCCCCTAATCTTTCACACATGATTCTTAAATTTAGATATTTGTTCCAGAGGACTTTTGGTTGATTCTACTTCAGCAGAACAAAATTTTTGGCATTCTTCCCACAAAAGTCTTTTTTATGGTAAATGAGTTAAGTGCAAAAGGCCATAGCACTTCCAGGCACAAGTCATTCCATTCCTCAGAGTTAACTTAGTAAATTTACAAAGGCGAAATGAATGGAAACCAGAGAGATTCTTTTTTTTTTTCTTTCTTCCTTTGAGATTCTTAAGTCTTTCCCTTTGTCATGAAACTTTAAGCATGTTCTCTGTGTTCATGATATTTTTATTTGAAAATATAAGGAACCTATTTCTCAGGTTGAAATGACCAGTGCTTGCATTTAGATGTCATCTGTCAATCATCTCAAACATTAAATATGGTCACCCTGAAGGGGGCAAAGCTGATTCCAGGTTGTGGCTGTGATGTCTGGACATGCTAGCATTCTTCCCCCTTTTTTTAATTGGGGGGAATTAATGGTTTACAGTGGACAGTAAAATACAGTTGATACATGTGTAACATTTCTCAGTTTTCTACATAACAATTTAACTCCCTCTAGTTCCTCCTCTGCTATTATTTCATTTTTCCTCTTGCCTTTCCTTCCCTCCCCTTTCTTTTCCCTTTCTATTTCCCTTCCCTTCCCTTCCCTTCCTTTCCCTTCCCTTCCCTTCCCTTCCCTTCCCTTCCCTTCCCTTCCCTTCCCTTCCCTTCCCTTCCCTTCCCTTCCCTTCCCTCCCCTTTTCCTTCCCCTTTCCCTTCTCTTTCCTTCCCTTCCCCTTTTCCTTCCCTTTTCCTTCCCTTTTCCTTCCCTTTTCCTTCCCTTCCCTTCCCTTCCCTTCTCCTCTCTTCCCCCCCTCCTCTCTTCCCCCACTCATCCTCCTCCCTTCCCCTTTCCCTTTGCTTACTTTCCCTTTCCTTTCCTCTTTCTCCCTCCTTCTGTCCTTCCTCCCTCCCTCCCTCCCTTCCTATGTTTCTTCCAGACAGAGAAGGGGAGGGACAGAGGAAGAAGTGAAAGAGAACACAGAACCAGAGTTTCCTTCAATGTAGGGGAGACTCAACTCTAACCTGGGCCTCAAACATGGCAAAGCAGCACACTATCCAAGTAAACTATTTCACTGGCCTGAAAGCAGTTATTTTCATATGTATTGGTACACCCCAGTCAGTGTAGCACCTTTAATCCATCCAAGACATTTAATATAATTTGAGGAAATAGTGCTCACTAGAAGAAAGGTGCCAAACAAGATGCAGAAAATGCTGAATTAATGCTAATCTGACTGTTTTAAAGGAAAATCTCATTTAAATTTAGACATTTAAAAAAATCTTATTTAGAAATCAGTGATGAGTAACCAGTACTGATATGTTAATTCAGCCACCACTGATTTGTACCCTTTACATTGTTCCAATTTATTTTTCGTTATCTTTCCTTCCTTCCTTTTTTTCTTTTCCCCTTTTTATCTTCCTCTCTCTTTCTTTCTCCCTTTCTTTCTTTCTTTCTTTCTTTCTCTCTTTCTTTCTTTCTTTCTTATTTTACCACCAGGGTTATTACTGGGACTTCTCTCCCACACACACACTGCATGATTCCTCTACTCCTCAGCAGACTCCTTTTTAAAAATTTAAAAACACTTTTTAGACAGAGAGTGAGATAAGGAGAAATATCACAGCACTGTTCCACCACTTGTGAGGCTTCCCCTGTGCACATATTCCTGTATTGTGACTGTGGACTTGATTCCATATTATCAAGCATGATACAGTTTGTGCTTTACCAAGGAGTTATCTCCTGGCCCCAGTTTTTGCTACTTCTAAGGCAGTGGGAAATGGAATAATATATAGAGAGGGGTGTAACAGAGAGATGCATACTTATTTTTAAAAATTTATTAGTGATTTAATGGTGATTAAGATGCATACTCATTTTTTCCCCTAAGGTCAGAACCTAGAATTTGCACATACCCCTTCTGTTTACTTTTCACTGGAAAGAATTTAATGTGTCAGCGCTAATATGCTGAACGCTACATAAATGAGGTCAGGATGCTAGAGAGGTTCCAACACACATAGATCAGACAAGAACACATGATACCTCATACTCTCCCACAGTTTCCTTTTCCTGCAGAACTAAGGACATGGTATACCTGAATGAGATGTTCAGATATGAATGTGGCTATCACCAGGAACACACTGACCCTGCTCATTTTTACTGTTCTGTTTCTGAATAGACTGTAGTCTTCTTAACTGGCTTTTTGAGGTTCGAAGTAAAAATACCACTTTTACCTCAAAGAGTTTGGCAGCTAGTTGTGCAGCTATTTGTAAGGCCACTAAAATCTGATGTGGGAAGTTTAAACTCAGAGATGATGGGGGGGGGAGAGAGAAAGTGAGAGAAGTCAGGAGAGAAATGGTGTGAAGCAATATGATGCTTTGTGTTATGGGTGAGTCACGTTGAAACACATCAGTCTTGTTTGTTTTGCACATAGTGCTCTTCTGCGAGTGTTGCAAGAAAGGAAGTGGAAGTGTTTCTGAGAGTAGTCCATGGAAGAGAAAAGGAAGGGACGACGCTCTAGTTCTTTTTTTCACAACTCATTCCCTACTTGTTAAAACTTACCCTCAAAAAAAAAAAAAAAAAAAAAAAAACTTACCCTCATGGTGAGTTAATTCTCTCTTCCTGTTGTTCTTTGATCCCTTGATGATATCTCAGGAGATTACTTGCTCTGGAAGTGAAAAAAAAAAAAGATTCTGAATAAAGAGAGGAAGGGACAGTTAGTGGAATCTGAAGAATAACACAACCGATATTTTAATACATTCACACAATTTTGAGTGGAGAAGTAGAAGGAACTTTGTTGTAAACTCTTTTTTTTTTTCTTTTCTTTTACCTCCAGGGTTATTGCTGGGGCTTGGTGCCTGCACTATGAATCCACTGCTCCTGGAGGCTATTTTTTCCCTTTTCTTGCCCTTGTTGTTTTATTGTTGTGGTTATAACTATTGTTGTTGGATAGGACAGAGAGAAATCGAGAGAGGAAGGGGAGAGGGGGAGAGAAAGACAGACACCTGCAGATTTGCTTCACCACCTGTGAAGCGACTCCCTTGCAGGTGGAGAGACAGGAGGCTCGACCTGGGATGCTTGCACCCATCATTGCGATTTGCGCCACCTGCGCTTAACCCGCTGCGCTACCGCCCAAGCCCCTGTTATAAACATTTTTTTTTTAATTTTTTAATTTTTTTTCCTTTTGTTGCCTTTGTTGTTGTTGTTATCATCGTTGTTAGATAGGACAGAGACAAATGGAAAGAGGAGGGGAAAACAGGGAGAGAGAAAGACACCTGCAGACCTGCTTCACCGCTTGTGAAGCGACACCCTTGCAGGTGGAGAGCCAGGGTCTTGAACCGGATCCTTACGCTGGTCCTTGCGCTTCAAGCCAAGTGCATTTAACCCGCTGCGCTACCGCCAGACTCCCTAAACTCTTATAATTAATATCTGCTGTTGTTCTGAGCCTGTTGCTTAGAGTCTTACAAAATAAACTAATTAACTGATCTGAAACTGACAGGGAGATGGGAGACTCCATACATCCTTGAGCAAGAACTCCTCTAATGTAGGGATTTTTTTTTTTCTTTTCTGATTTTTTTTTAATTGGGGAATTAATGTTTTACATTCAACAGTAAGTACAATAGTTTGTACATGCATAACATTCCCCAGTTTCCCATTTAACAATACAACCCCCACTAGGTCCTCTGAATCCTTCTTGGACCTGTATTCTCCCCACCCAACCACCCCAGAGTCTTTTACTTTGGTGTGATACGCCCACCAATTCCATTTCAGGTTCTACTTGTGTTTTCTTTTCTGATCTTGTTTTTCAACAAAAACAAGGGGATGTTTTTATCAGGCAACTCACAAGCCTAAAGAACTTCCTCTTCCGGCTTGTCTCTTTCACTCACTGTATCAGTTAAGATTCTATCAGTTTTCTTTCCACCTTCTCCCTACATTCCTCTTTCTCTCTCTCTCTTCCTTCCTTCCTTCCTCTCTTTCTTTCTTCCTTCCTTCCTTCCTTCCTTCCTTCCTTCCTTCCTTCCTTTCTTCCTTCCTTTCTCTTTCTTTCTTTCTTTCTTTCTTTCTTTCTTTCTTTCTTTCTTCTTTCCACCCAAAAGGAAAGCTTGTGTGTGTTTATCTTTGTTTTGTCAAGAACTTAAACTCTTTTGTTTTCCCTAGGAAACAGTGTGTAAACCAACTATCCCACATGACATAGAGAACAGCCTGATAGTCAACTAAAATAGTATATACTGCTGGTTGTCTTTTACTGAGCTTGATGAATTAGTTTACTGTGAGTTTAAGAGCTATAACCAATGAAAAAATAACCAAAGTGACTCCTCTGTCCCTAAATGAAAAATGACTTAAGCTGATTTTGAAACATTCAGCTCTACTTACAAGACATCCTTAAAAAACAAAAAAATGTAATAACATTGGCAATATATTATTTGATTGACAGAATTCATAGGTAAGCTTTCCCCTAGATCAGAAGGTCTTGAGTAAGGTTCCATGACTTCCTCTGTTTTAGTAGCTTTGGGCATGTTTCTGAATATTTGCCTTCTTAGTTTGACTTTCTATATAATCATGATTATAACAACAGCTAGTATAATTGTGTCTGCTGTTGTAATAATAACTAAATAACAGGGATGTTATAGGAGTTAAATGAGATAGGCTATGTCAAGCTCCTTGGTCATAAAATGCTCTTGATACAAATGACAGAAGCTTCCGTGGTTCTTGTCATCATGATTCTCACATTAGAGGGCAAACATGGTTATGTCAAGTATATTTCTTCTTAGGAATCCTTAGACATAGTACACAGGGAATATTGAGAACTTTAGAGAGTCATATCTTACCTGTATAATGAAGATGCACCTTGTCCACTAATGCTTTCCTATACTGTGATTCAGATGAGTGTCACATCTAACACTTGAATTTCAGCTTATTCTGTTATTGAAAAACAAAGCAAAATTTCTACCTCCTGTTAAGGCAATAGTCCTGTGGAATTTCTCCTTGCTGGCAGGCATCATTAATCAATTTGTTTACACTTGACCTAGGGTGATTTTGCAGGTATAAATTTGGTTCATTGGTTTCTAACAGAAACCAAGGGCTTTTCCCATAAATTCTGTAACTGTAGAACTATGTACAGTCAGGCTCACCCTTCATATTTTGGAGTATATATCACTTCAATGACTCCCTACTCTTCTACCTTAGTATAGATGTATTATGGATGGAGTGTATTCAATAAAACAAAACATCATATTTTCCCTGACTCAGCATTTCTCAGCTGCAAAGACAGTGATTTTTCTGGCCAATGCCAGCTTCCAAAAGAGAAGGAAAAAAGTGTTAGGATTAATCTAAGGACTCTTCTTAACATTTCTCAAACAAACCTATATTTCTAAAACCATTGGTCTCCAGAATCAACAACCTTATGACTGACCTTTTTAGTTATTGTTTTTTTCCCCATTTTAATAAAATGACTTTATATTTTTTCTTTATTTTATTTTATTTTTCTATATTTCTTTATTAGTGATTTAATATTTATTTACAAAATGATGAGATAATAGAAGTATAATTCCTCACTGTTGCCATCATCAGTGTCCTTTGTCCTATTTCCTCCACTAAAAGTAAGATTTGTTAAATTTCCAGTTTGCATATTTTTTCATCTAGAACAGAAAAGAAGGTCCATGACAGGACAAACCTTACTTCATTTGTACACCTCCATTTCCTGTTCCTGAAAGAGACTTTGAAACATAGTACATGCAAACAGCACTTGACACTCACATGACACCTCAGGGCTTCTCAAAGCCCAAAGCCAGAAGTCACTAGGTTTTTTTTTCCCCTCCTAAGTATTGGATCTAGCATCACACTGATGAAGTCTACTGACTAAAGTGAATCATTTATATTCTATTTTATTTATTACTAGAGCAGTAGTTAGTTCTGGTTTATGGTGGTGATATGGGGGTTATACTTGGAACCTTGGAGCCTCAAGCATGAGAGAGAGAGAGAGAGAGAAAGAGAGAGAAAGAGAGAGAGAGAGAAGAGACGAGACGAGAAGAGAAGAGGAGAGAAGAGAGGGAGAGGAGAGAGAGAGAGACCATTACGCTGCTCTCCTCCACTCATTTATTCCATTTAGATTCAAGCATTAGGCAATTACTTGAAGACATAAATGCCAGAATGTGTGGGGCTTGGTGCCTGCACTACAAATCCCCTGCTCCTGGCAGCATCTTTTTTTCCATTGTTGTTGTTGTTGCTGTTATTGTTGTTGCTGCTATTGTTGTTGGATAGGACAGAAAGAAATTGAGAGAGGAGGGGAAGACGGAGATGGGGAGAGAAAATTAGACACCTGCAGACCTGCTTCACTGCTTGCAAAGCAACCTTTCCCTGAAGATGAGGAGTTGGGTCTCAAACCAGGATCCTTGCACTGGTCCTTGTGCCCGACCCCCTTGGATGTGTGCTTTAATGGGGGAACAATCTTTGTAGTTTAGTTACTCAGAAACTCAGTTTTTCTCATAGCAGAAACTGTTAAATTTTGAGAAGCCAGCCTGTGAAAGTTAGTTGACTGAGCTACTAGACTGCTACTTGATTTAGAAGACTGTATAAGGGATAAAGGATTCATAATGGAATGAAGTAGAGAGCTATAGGGGGAGATAGAAGGTACTTATCCTTAGCCCAGATTTTTTTCAACCTCTGTACTCTTTGACATTTGGGGTCAGATAATTCTATTGTAGGGGCTGCCTACAACAAGATGTGCTATCTCTTGTAGGATACCTAGCTACAGCCCTAGACTCTACCCACTTGATGTCAGTAGCAACTTCTTTCTGGCTGTTACAGTTAAAGTTGTCCTCTGGGGGATCGGGCAGTAGCACAGTGGGTTAAGAGCATGTGGCGCAAAGCGCAAGGATTAGTGTAAGGATCTCGGTTCAAGCCCCCAGCTCCCCACCTGAGAGGGGTCACTTCACAAGCAGTGAAGCAGATCTGCAGATGTCTCTCTTTATCTCCCCCTCTCTTGTCTCCTCTCTTCATTTCTCTCTTTCCTATCCAAAAACAATGACATCAATAACAACAAAAATAATAACCACAATGATAAAGCAACAAGGGCCAAAAAAGGGAGAAAAATAGCCTCCAGGAACAGTGGACTCATGGTGCAGGCACCAAACCCCAGCAATATCCCTAGAGGCAAGAAAAAAAAATTGTCCTCTGGGGATTAAGACAGCCTGAGTGTAAAACAATGACCCTAGCTTTATGAGTATTTAGAAGTTCTGTTACTTTATAGAAGCCCAGCTGACCTGAAGAGCTGGATTCTATATGCACAGCAGTGGAACATATTTATATTCTTAAATGTTTTTTGTGGGAAATGTCACTATGTAATAGAAAATAATGGAATAGTCAATTTCACATTCTGAGTCATGTGTTTATGTGGATTCTTTACTTTGGATAAAAGCTGAAAAATATCTTCTGTAAGTTCATCAAGGGGTACTTCTAAGATTGTGTGCTTATAGCAGAGGATAAAGAATAATGGCTATATAGAAAAATTATCATGCCTGAAGTTCTGAGACTTTAGATTCCGTCCCTGGTACTACCATGAGCCAGAGCTGTGCAGTGCTTTAGAAAAAAAAGATTGCTCCCCCAAATGAAATCTGAGCTTAGCAGTGCACCATACTAAGCAATTTCTTGTTCTCTGTTTTCTCTTACTAAAAGCTACTCACTAAGAAATATGTAGATTTTAAAATCCATGGAACAGAGTGAAATCAGCTGTAGAAATAGGCAGATAGAGTTGCCCAGCTTTGAACCATGATGACACATGGAATAGCCCAGGTTTGAACTATGATGACACATAGAAAGTGTTATGACACCAGGGGAAGCTTCAATACTCTCTCAGAGAGCATATCTCTCTCTCTCTGACTGAGGCAATGAAATTACACATGCATTAGGCCCCTGCTCCAACAAAAACGAGCAGGGAGGAGGAGCAAGAAAAATGCAAGAAAGATGCAGATTATGAAAAAAGAGAGAAGTGGTAAACTAAGCCCGATTGGCTTTGAACTCTTCAACATTTAGAGGAGAATAGAAAGGAAAATAAAACAGAAAAATGTTTCTTTATGTTGTGTATACATCTATACAATATGCAATTGCACGTATGTACTCCTAGTCAGTAGGAGACCAATTCAGTGTATAAAGTATGAAGAAAGAATGTAAACAATCTGCCTAATACTCAGGTAAAGCAAAAGAACTAATTTGCTTACTGCTGAGTCTAGGATTGTTACTGACCCCTCTAGAATATGAAGGACATGTTCATCAATTCTCTGAAGCCTGCATTGTTTGCCCATGTCCACAGAGTCTGGAAAAAAGTGCATGGCATTGAGTAGACGTTTGTAATATGTTATTGAATGAATAGGTGTTTGTGTCATAATACAGAGGAGAGAGAGAGTCAGATGACTTAGGGATAGATGCAGTTTGATTTCACTGCCACCTGTACTATTAGTGGTCTGACCAGATACTTTTATTTCATTCAGTACTGTAAACATTGACTTAAGCTTGGTAAGAAATGATGATTTGAATGATGGCATTGTCAATTAAAGCATTAGAAATGATTGCTTATAGTTTGTCTTTGTGTAATGTTGCATAGGAGATAAATTACCTCATTTTGAAAGACAAAACTTGTCTCATTGAATATTTGGAAGTGAAGTTATAAATAAACAGGCAACAACAAAAAAAAGAGGCCTGTCTTGAATGCCCAAACCAACTATGACCTTCTGTGTCCAAGAACCCCCCATCTGGTTCTATGAAATTGATAAACACTTGTTGGAACTTTGGACTTTTGCCTTGGGGAAAAAAATAGTTTAAGAATTGAACTCTCTCTCTCTCTCTCTCTCTCTCTCTCTCTCTCTCTCACACACACACACACACACACACACACACAAACAAAAGAGGAGAAAAGGAAGAGTTGAACTGCCTGCACACCAGTTTGTACATGGCTGTCTGCTCTCCATGGGGTGGAGACCCTATACTGGTATTTAAATCCCAGAGCTGGAGACCCACAGCTGGGGCATGTCATGCTGTTTTTGCCCCTGTATTCTTTTTATTTTCTTTTTGTAACTTATGATTAGTAATCTAGTGGTAATTACAAAAAAATAATAATAATAAGAGTTCATGGGTATAATTTCACACCTTTATTTGTATATGTGTAAGTCATTGTATTTTCCTTGCCAGAGCAAAGTTATGTGTCCTTGACCTGGTAGCACTACAGTCCTCACAAAGTCTAAGAGTTTAGTTAATATTAACTGTTTCTTTTTTGAAAGTTTACTTGTTTTAGTTATCTATATCCTGGATATAAATGAAAGTATCTGGTAGTTGTCTTTCACCTCTTTACTTACTTCATTTAACATAACTCGGGGGGGGGGGCAGGCGATGGCGCACATAGTACAAAGCTCAAGGACCTGTGCTAGGATCCCGGTTCAAGCCCCTGGCACTGCACCTGCTGGGAGGTTGCTTCACAAGCAGTGAAGCAGGTATGTAGGTGTCTATCTTTCTCTTCCCCTCTCTATCTTCCCCTCCTCTCTCAATTTATCTCTGTCCTATCTAACAACAACAACAAAAAAAAAAATTGGAAAAAAAATGGCCATCAGGAGCAGTGGATTTGTAGTGCAGGCACCTAGCCACAGCAATAACATAATCAACTCCACTTCCACCCATTTTTAAAAAATGAATAATAATAACACATCATCTTGTTAAATTGTAGAGTTGTGACTTCCATAATGGAGCTGTGGCTACCTAGTCTCAAGACTCTGTTGCTCCCCCAGAAGACAAAAATTACTACAAAACATCTTAACAGTTAACAGATTTAATCAAAGAACAGCTAGGGTTTCTGGTAAAGAAAAGAACATCATTGTGTGAATGTTGGTGACTGTGTGGAAGTGGAAAGAAGATAAGGAGAGAAAGACTCAAGCAGAAACACAGTACCACATTGCCAGTGGGCACCATTTTTGGAATTGCTTCAAATCCATGGGTGGATTTACAGGGTCTATATGAACAAGTTCAGCACTGAGTGGCTTAAGTAAAGGAGCTCAGGACTGCTGTTTAGAGCTGTAGAAGCCACAACCTCTTGAGTGAACTACAGGGGACCATTCAGTGGAACAAAGGGGCTGCACTGTCCCTTGTGGCAGTAGGGAAGTAAATTCTAAGTTGTCCCAGCTGCCATAGAGACT